>NC_090650.1:175029952-175742312 GCF_040937935.1 Hyperolius riggenbachi
TCCACAGCCGACAGACACCACTGCCTCAGCATCCTCAAACACGGCGCAACAAAGGCCGGGAGCTGTCCATGACGTACCCTCAGACTTTTCACTGGACCGCCATTCATCCACTCTTGCAGAAAAGGCTCAAACCACTTCCTGAAAGAACCTACCCACCCAGGCGGATCCTCTGCCAGCATGTTACCAAAATTGTACTTTAAGTACAGCAGAGAAAAGAAAACCACTGGATTGACCATACCTAGGCCACCCTTCCGCCTGGGCAGATACGTTACATTTCTCTTAACAATGTTCAACCTATTCCCCCACAGAAGTTGGAAGAACAGGCTATAAACCCGTGCATAGAGAGATGTTGGTAAAACACAGACGAAGCTGACGTACAACAAGGTTGGAATCAGGTAGGTTTTGATCAGATCCACCCTTTCCCTTAGAGACAATTTCCATCTCTTCCATGTCGCCACTTTGACACTGGCATCATCTAACTTGCTTACCCAGTTTGCGTGACCATAATCACCAGGACCAAATTGGATGCCAAGAATCTTAACTTTTTCCTGAGGCACTGGGAAAGAGGCCGGGAGGTCGAAGCCTTCACCTTCCTTCCCCATCCAAAGTACTTCACTCTTATCCTGATTGATCTTGGAAGCAGATGCTTCAGCGTACCGTGATATCTCTGAAACCACCACCTCTACCTCACCAGGCTCAGAGATAACCACTGATACATCGTCCGCATAGGCCACAACCCTAAGAGGCTGCTCCTCAGAGATAACCCCCGACACACCACACAACGCCCCACCATCTAACCTCCTAATCAGAGGATCGATAGCAAACACGTATAACAGTGGACTCAAGGGACATCCCTGTCTCACACCAGAGCTCACCTCAAAAGGTCGCCCAACCCAACCATTCACAAGAGCAAAGCTCTCAGCCCCTCGATATAAAGTTTTAAGCCAATCAATAAACCTCCCCGGCAAGCTATACTTGTCAAGCAACAACCACAGGTACTTGTGATTTACCCGATCAAAAGCCTTTGCTTGATCCAAAGTCAGCAAATACTTCCCCCAACCCTCAGCTCTGCAGCGTTCCAAGGCCTCCCGAACGGCTAACACTACCGTGAAAGTACTTCTACCTTGAACCGAACAGAACTGATGGCGAGAAAGTAACTGTTCCGCCACAGACGACCAGCGCCAAAATAAAATCTTAGCCAACACCTTTCTATCAACATTGAGAAGACTGATGGGGCGCCAGTTCTCAATCATTGACGGATCCTTACCCTTTGACAAAAGAATCACTGCAGAGGACCTCATGGAAGGAGGTAACCATCCTTCAGCAAGGCTATCATTAAAGACCTCTACTAGGTGAGGAACTAGAGAGGCCTTAAACACCTTGTAAAACTCCGCTGTGAGCCCATCCGGCCCGGGAGATTTCTTAGTAGCCAACTGATCAATTGCATTAGCCACCTCTTCTGCAGTAATCCTTTCCGTCAAAGTGTCAAAAGAAACATCCCTCTCAGGAAATGGAATTGAATCCAGAAAAGCTCCCATCTTATCCCTACTCAGTTCCTTCTCACTTAAGAGGTCTGAATAAAAGGACCTCCAGAATCTCTGACCTGGACTTCTTCAGAGACCCTGAAGTATCCTTCAAGCCCTAGACCGTCTTAACTGCTGCAGACTCTTTGCAGTTCTGGAAAAGGTCCGGAGACTGGTACTTGCCGTAATCCCTCTCCAGAACCAAAGAACTGCGCCGGTCATACTGCAAACACCTCAAGCGAGATTTCACCTCACAGATCTCCCCTGGATCTGCATCACAAGAGACAAGTACTGAAAGCTTCCTCTGCAATTGTCGATAGGCTTTGTTTTTATCGATCTGTATCCTGTTTGCTAGGCCCTTGAAAAGTCCAGCAGTACGTTTTTTGGACAGCTCCCACCACTCTGACCTGTTGCTACAGAAGTCCAGAAGAGATACCTGCGCTTCAAGGAATCTCCATAGGACTGTCTTACCTCTTCCACTTCTAGGAGACCCGAATTCAATCTCCAGATGCCCTTGCCTCTCCGTGGCATGTCTGAAACATTCAAGACAACAGATAGCATAAGGTGATCGGAAATCTCCACTACCTGCCTCTCAGGAGGCAAGGAAGCAGAGCTCTCCTTCAAAAAAAACCTATCTATCCTACTCTGACAGCTACCTCTTTGAAAGGTGAACCCTGTGTCATCTGGGAAGTGCTTAATGTCACATGCACATCTACCAGACCAGCATCCCTAACTATGCTATTGAGAAAAATACTATCATAGCCCAGCCGGCCTACAGTGCCTCGCCTGTCCTTAGACCTAACAATGATATTGAAATCCCCACCGAGGACAACAGGCTGGGCCGTAAAAAGGAACGGCTTGATCTTTGTAAAGAGGCACTTTCTGTCCCATTTAGTCTGCGGACCATATACATTAATCAGACGCAAACTGAGCCCCTTCAAAATGACGTCTAAGACCATGCATCTCCCTAGTTCGAGCTCAATGACTCGATGGCAGCTAATCTTACTGGTCTTAAAAAGGATCCCCACTCCTCCATACGGCTCTGCAGCAATCGACCAAAAACTTGGCCCGAACTTCCAGTCTCTTTTAACCAGATGAACGTCCGCAAGAGAGCTAAGTCTCGTTTCTTGTAAAAAAAATAACATCCGCGTCACATTGACTCAAGAAAAACAAAGCTGACTGACGAGCCTCGACCGATTTCAAACTGGCGACATTTAGAGTCGCCAACTTGAGAGGAGGGGGAACCGCCATCTGGGTCATTAAGCCTGACGTTTCCTACTCAACCCACTCCCACTCTCATCCCCACTGGACCCGTAGCGCTTAACCGCTACCCCAGCCGGAACGGCTTCAGAGTCGGACAAGGGGAACTCTTCCACCGAGTCCCCTGTCTGCTCAGATGCTGGAGATACCGCCCCCAATTTACCAAATCTATTGGTGCAAACTACGCTTTCTCTAGACACCATTTTAGGGGTCTGCTTAGTTTTGGGTTCAATACTACTCTGAGCCGGCTCAGACTTTCGGGCTCCCCTCCGAGGTCTCCCCGCGGCTCTTTTAGCCTCTAACCATTCAATGTCCTCCTGAGTCATATCTTCCCTTGCTAACTTAACTTGAGACCCCCTCTGAGATTTTGACTGTACTTTAGCCTGAGATACCCCAGAGACACCCGGTTCATCCACCAATTTTTGTGGCTTTGCCACCAAAGCCTTCTGCGTCTTTTCCACCGAAAAAGCCTCTTGCGTCGCCTTATGCAAGGACTGTGGCCCACTGCCCTCGCTCTCCTTTGCCAACTTCGACAAGGAGGCTACAGGAGACTCGGAAACCAAAGTCTGCTCCTCCACCTCTCTTGGCAAGGAATACTGCGCCTGCCCCACAGGGGGCTGTGACCCGGATTGCACTATCCCAGGTTGAGCCTCAGGGCCCGATGTTTCACGAACGCTTTCTTCAACCAAGGGTGTCTCTGGAACACTTTGCAACGAGGGCTCCCCCTCTCCTTGTGCCTCTGGAGTACCCACTTCACCTCCCCCACCCTGCTCCATCTCCTCTTCCTCATCCATGATCCGAGCCAATTCCTCCTCCACCTCTTTATCTAAATTGTGCAAGGAAAGTGGGCACCTCACATATGGGTGCCCAATTTCTTGCACAAATTGCACCTTATTTGTCTGCAGGCCCTTGCAACATGACCAATTCCATCACACAGAGAGCACTTCTGCACCGTGCAGGTAGCACTGAAGTGCCCACTCTCTCCACACCTATGGCATTTTTTTACCTGCCCCTGATAGAACACATTAAGTTTGTCTCTTCCAATAAAAGCCACACTCGGAAGATGCTTCACTATGTTACCTTCCTTACCCAGGCGTACTGACACCGTCCACCCTCCCGTCCGGATGCCAGACTCATCTAAAATTTTTCTTGGAGGAGCCAAGACATCCCCATATGACCTCAGCCATACTGCCAAATCAGACCCTGGGATGGACTCATTCCGGGTCAGGATGGTGACATTTTTTATCAAAGACTGCCTGCTCACAGGAACCAGCTCCAGCTTCGACCAGAAATCAGACTGCCTCTTGTCCTCATACTTGGCTCAGAATGAGTCCAATGCCACAGGGCTAGCAAAACTAAGGTCATACTCCCGGTCCTCCCATGAATGTATTAAAGCAAAGATATCTGAAACATCAAAACCAAGGGCCAGAACCTCATCTGCTAGAACTTTTCTCTGAGGAAGTGCCATTGACCCCAGAGCTCTGATCTTTACCACATTCCTCCTCACCCTTTCCCCTGGTATCTTCACCCCCCTCTCCACCTGATCAAACGCCCTAGCTCCCCTAGCTGAGGAATCCTCAACCGCCTGCGCATAGGAGCGGACACCTGGCTGCACGAGGTTACTTTGCAGAGGATTTACCTGGGCAACCACCTGCGCTGACCCTTGCTGGCCACCTAAACCCCCACCACCCTCTTGCACCACCTCCACTGCGCTAGGAATAACCGAAACACTCTCCTTTCCCTTTTGCTGCACCTCAGGTTGCACAGAAGGGCCCACCTCCTCCGCCTCCCCCACCTGACTCGTAATAGCTGCATCAGTAATACTCTTATTTTCCACAGATTTTTTATTTCCCCCCCCCCCCCAGTCTTCCCCTTCACCCCTCCACCTCTCCACCCCTGGCAGGCACTTCCTTCTCACTACCATCAACCACCTCCCCCCTGACATAAACTGCTTTTTCCACCACTCAATCACTCCTCCTTCTGTACTTTTTCTGAAGGTCATCCTCCAGCAATTCATCGCCAAATGCGAATTTGCTACTAGATAGCGAAGTCTCTAGCTGTATAATGAAACGGATCATTCCTTTTTGTGCACGGGTTAAACTTGTAACATCCTCTTCAGATGATATCTCCTCCACCTCCTGCACTTCCTCCACTTGTCGCCGATCCTCCTGCGCCAGCGGCAAAGAGTCATCCGAGCTACCACGCGCTCCCGACTTTCCTGCTGCCACATCATCCTCAGATTTCTTTGCACCTGTCTTCACTGCAGCCCCAGCAGACTTACTCGGCTTCCCAGCACTATTACACCCTTTCTTCACCGGCAAACTTTTCGTAGCAGGCTTAACACTAGTGCTCGGGAGGGCTTCATCCACAGTCTCCCTCACAGCACTCTTAGTGCTCCCCGATCTGCCAGAAACACGACCAGATTGTGAACCACCATCCACTTTCACACATGCTTCACTGCTACCTTTCGCATATGCTTCACTGCTTCCAGCACAGGGCTTCAGAAGTTTAACTTGAACCCTTGATGCTGCTTTTAGAACAATGCTGTCCTTGCACACAGGATGCACATCCTCTTCTGACTCTTTATCACTGTCAGAGGATGAGCGACCTCCACCATGCGGCTTTTGCAAACTTGCAAATCTCTGTTTTTAAACATTTCCCCAAACGGACCAGCCACTTCAAGTAATATAACCATCCTCTTTTGATTCTTATCAAAATCAGCCTTCAAACTTTTTAGCTCTTGCCTCAACTCCTCTCTGTCAGTGCTCCAGGCCCTATTAACCCTCCTGGCGGTTTGCTAAAAAATCGCCAGGGGGCAGCAAATCTTTTTTTTTTTAATTTTTTTTTTTTTCATGTAGCGAGACAAAGTCTCGCTACATGATAGCCGCTGCTCAGCGGCATCCCACCAGCCCCTCCGATCGCTGCCGGCGATCGGCGATCAGGAGATCCCGTTCAAAGAACGGGATCTCCTGGAGGGCTTCCCCTGTCGCCATGGCGACGGGTTGGATGACGTCACCGACGTCAACGACGTCGTGACGTCATAGGGGATTCCGATCCACCCCATAGAGCTGCCTGGCACTGATTGGCCAGGCAGCGCACGGGGTCTGGGGGGGGGGGGGCGGCTGCGGCGCGACGGATAGCGGCGGATCAGCGGGTAGCGGCGGCGATCGGGCACTGCACGCAGCTAGCAAAGTGCTAGCTGCGTGCAGGAAAAAAAAAATTATGCAAATCGGCCCAGCGGGGCCTGAGCGGTGCCTTCCGGCGGCATAGCCCGAGCTCAGCTCGGGCTTACTGCCAGGAAGGTTAATCCTGGTTCTGATTGCTTTCACTTGTTTGGATAAAAAACCATCCAGTTCACTGACCTCTTTAAGTTCCTTTAATAATCCGAGCATACGGTTTTGAAAGCTTCCCAGGTCCTCCCCAGGTTGGGGTACTGTAGTTCCAACAAGATCACTTGATTGGCCCGGAGGCCCCATAGCTCCACCACCCCTGTCTCCGCTCATGGTGCAGCCTGCTGGGCTTGCAGGCAAAATTTAGCTCCAGGCCTAAAGGCCTTCTCTGGTTTTCCAGCAGAGTCCAACAGCTCCACCTAGCACGCAGGCTGCTGGCACCAGACTTGCCCTCCAATGGATCCTTGTTCAAGGATTTAAAGTGTACTCATTTCAATTGCAGAAACTCATTCCCAAGTCCTGCATTGTTATTTTTCGTCACTACCTCCCTGTGTCAGGAGTGGGTAATTTGTGCGCCTGCTGCCTTCCTTGGATGTGGTAGCCGTTTCTCAGGCTCCCTCTCTGGAATCAAACCCTGATTCCCCGTTACCCGTGGTCACCATGGTAGGCACAGAAAGTACCATCCAAAGTTGATAGGGCAGACATCCAAATGCATCGTCACGGGGACATGCGATTGGCCCAAGGTTATCTAGGGTCACCAAAGCGGCCAGGGAGGGGAGGCCGGTGCCCCCCCAGCCCCTGATTGGTTTTGGTCTGATAAATGCACGCATCCCTGGGGGTCGGCGCTCGTCAGCATTAGGGATGGTCGGAAATGCCAATTTCCGATTCCGCGGTAATTCCGCATTCCGCCATTGCCAAATACCGATTCCGCTTTCCGCTACCAATTTCCGCATTCCAATGCGGAAATTTTGCCGGAAATCGCGGAAATTCCGCCCGACTTTAACATCGATTTTCTCAAAAACTATAAGGTCTTTTTGAAAACTTTTTTTTGCATCTTGTTCAGAAGATGGTGTTTCTAGGACGTACGGGGGCTTTGCTATTAACCGTTAAAGTCGGCGGATTTTTCCTGTAATGTAAATGCAGAAAATAGGCAGAAGCAGATTTTCTGCATTTTACATTACAGTTAAAATCCGCCGACTTTAGCGGTTAATAGCAAAGCCCCCGTAAGCCCTAGCAACACCAAATTTTCAGGGTTTATTAAACAGAATCTTCTGAACAAATTGCACAAAAAAGTTTTCAAAAAGACCTTATAGTTTTTGAGAAAATCAATGCTAAAGTCGGGCGGAATTTCCGTGATTTCCGGCGGAAATCCGCCTAACGCACTTGCATTACCGATTTCCGCATTCCGATGCGGAAATGCAATTTCCGATCGGAATTTCAGAAATTGCATTTCCGCGGAATCCGAATGAGCATCCCTAGTCAGCATGTATTAGCTCTAGAATTACCACAGTTATCCAAATAATGGATGGAGCGATCAAAGGAACCATAACTGATTTAATGAGCCATTCGCAGTTGCACTGTACCAGCTGTTTGTACTTACACATGCATGGCTTAATCTTTGAGACAAGCATATACTACTGACAGAATCAACCAGGTAGCCTGCGCGTGGCCTGGCACACCCCCGGGGAGGGGGGAGGCCAGGCACACAACGGAGGCTTGGGGCAATCCACAGAGAGTGGCGGGGCGGGCCACGAGGGGGCGGGCGGTCGGGCAGGTCCGCGGAAACCTCCCCGACTCGCACCGCCTCCATCGGGTCCTCTCGCCACCCTGTGGGCCATCCCCACCCCAGTAGCTGGGGTACCTTGCCCCTAGGGGCAGGCATCCCTCCAGCTGCAGGGAGCTGCGCTGAGGGGTCCGGGGGTCTGCGTCAGCCTTCCTCGGTGCCATCAGAAAATTGTGCTCTGCCACAGGCCTTCCTCGGCCTAGCCAGCATGGGGGAGGGGAGTGCCCTCTCCCGGCTGTCAACCAAGCAGGAAAGCAGCATCTTCAGGCCTCTGTTGATTTCCTACGGGTCTCTGCAAACTTGCCTGTGCCTTCGGCCCCGGTCCCCTGGGACAACCGAGCCTCATGACGGATCTCCAGCTAGAGGGGGATCCGAGCGTACATGGGCAGTGAGGGGAGAGCTCTCCCACCATTAGCAGCCGGGACCCAGTGGCTTACGGCCTGGTGGTCGAATCTCCCCTGCCCCGACACGGGTCGCCTCATCGATCAGTGGAGGTCCAGGACAGATGCAGGCTTTCACCTTCCTCTGTTGAAGGGGGTTGGCCAGCCCGCCGGGTCCGACCTCCACCCCTAGCCTTGCTGGCATGTTCTCACCAGAAGAGCACCTCCTGACAATCTCCCCAAGGGTGGCGGGCTTGGGTCTTGGTGGGTCGGAACCCACCCCCCCCCTCCCGGGGGCGCGGTGCCTCATCGGGGCCTCCGCGACGGAGGAGCCCGGCCGCCGCCAAACTCGGTCCGACCGCCCTCCGAGTGCCCGGGTGGTGATCTCTGCCAGGGAGCTCCTCCACGCCCCCGGCCTCTTCTCCGGTCAGCTTGCCCCGCAGCGCCACTCTGCTATTCCGCCGGAGGGTGGTGGGCTCGGGTCTGCTGCATTCGGAACCGGCAGGCACCACACCCAGCCGGGGCGCCAAAGTCGCCCGACCTCGTAGAACTCTGGGTCGGCCTGGCCGTTCAAATCCGCTCTCATCGGGACTTCCAGGGGACCTCCGGGGAGCAAGTCCCCGGAATCGCTCGAAATCAGTGAGGGTTGAGCAGGCTCATTTGAGACAGCTCGCCCCGCAACCTCCAGGCGGGTCAGGCTGTCTGGAAAAACTTTGACATTTTCCCCTGGCAGGCTTCAGTGCGGAAAAAAACGTTGACATTTTCCCCCCTAGCAGGTTCCAGTTCAGGGAGTTTTCTCGCCGGAGGAGTGCCTCCTGACAATCTCCCCGAGGGTGGCGGGCTTGGGTCATGGAGGATTGGAACCCACCCCCCTCCCGGGGGGAGCGGTGCCTCGCTCGGCCGGACCTGTGGAGCCCCACCGCCAAACTCGATCCGACCGCCCTGCGAGTGCCCGGGTGGTGGCCTCTGCTAGGGAGCTCATCCACGCCCCCGGGCTCTCTTCCGGTCAGCTTGCCCCGCAGCGCCCACTCTCGGGCCGGGCCGGCGCCCACGCACGAGGCGTGGAGGGGTCCCGCGGAACCGTCCACCCGACCGCCCGAGGCAAACGCTCGCTCCCCCTGCTCCTGCTATTCCGCCAGAGGGTGGCGGGCTCGGGTCTGCTGCGTTCGGAACCAGGGGGCACCACACCCAGCCTGGGCGCCAAAGTCACCCGACCACATGGAACTCTGGGTCGGCCCAGGCGTTCAAATCCGCTCTCATCGGAACTTCCAGGGGACCTCCGGAAAGTGAGGCCCCGGAATTGCCTGAAATCGGTGAGGGTTGAGCAGGCTCATTTGAGACAACTTGCCCCGCAACCTCCAGGCGGGCCAAGCTGTCCGGAAACACTTTGTCCTTTCCCCCTAGCAGGCTTCAGTATGGAAAAAAAACTTTGACATCTTTCGCCCTAGCAGGTTTCAGTACAGGGAATTTTCTCGACCGGAGCAACGCCTCCTGACAATCTCCCCGAGGGTGGCGGGAGGCGTCTTGGACGGTCGGAACCCACCGCCCTCCCGGGGGGAGCGGTGCCTCGCTCGGCCAGACCTGAGGAGCCCTGCCTGGGGGTGGCCGGCCAGATCCGCTCTCATCGGGGCCTCCGCAACGGAGGAGCCCGGCCAATGCCAAACTCGGTCCGACCGCCCTGCGAGTGCTCATCCACGCCCCCAGCCTCTCCTCCGGTCAGATTGCCCCGCATCTGGAACTCTTCTGCCCCTGACTCCATCCAGCTCTTATGGGAGCAGGACCTCGCTGGCCTTGGGCATGGACCCCCCCCCAGGCCTCTCCTCCGGCCAGCTTGCCCCGCAGCTGGAACTCTTCTGCCCCTGGCTCCATCCTACTCTTATGGGAGCAGGACCTCGCTGGCCTCGGGCATGGACCCCCCTGCCCCCCTCCCCCTCCCAGCCTCTCCTCCGGCCAGCTTGCCCCGCAGCTGGAACTCTTCTGCCCCTGGCTCCATCCTACTCTTATGGGAGCAGGACCTCGCTGGCCTCGGGCACGGACCCCCCTGCCCCCCCCCCAGCCTCTCCTCCGGCCAGCTTGCCCCGCAGCTGGAACTCTTCTGCCCCTGGCTCCATCCTACTCTTATGGAAGCAGGACCTTGCTGGCCTCGGGCATGGACCCCCTCCACCCCCCCCCCCCCACGGCCTCTCCTCCGGCCAGCTTGGCCCGCATCTGGAACTCTTCTGCCTCTGGCTCCATCCTACTCTTATGGGTGCAGGACCTCGCTGGACTCGGGCATGGACCCCCCTGCCCTCCCCCCCCCCGGCCTCTCCTCCGGCCAGCTTGCCCCACAGCTGGAACTCTTCTGCCCCTGGTGGCTCCATCCTACTCTTATGGGAGCAGGACCTCGCTGGCCTCGGGCATGGACCCCCTCCACCCCCCCCCCACCCCACGGCCTCTCCTCCGGCCAGCTTGCCCCGCATCTGGAACTCTTCTGCCTCTGGCTCCATCCTACTCTTATGGGAGCAGGACCTCGCTGGACTCGGCCATGGACCCCTCCACCACCGCCCCCCCCCCCCGCCCTCTCCTCCGGTCAGCTTGCCCCGCATCTGGAACTCTTCTGCCCCTTGCTCCATCCAGCTCTTATGGGAGCAGGACCTCGCTGGCCTCGGGCAGGAAACCCCCCCCCCACGCCCCCGGCCTCCCGGGGGGCGCCGGTCCTCCCGAGAGCCAGCCTGACAACCCCCAAGTGTACCCCGCCCGCGTTACCGCTGCCCGCCACCGGGGGGCGCCGGTCCTCCGGTGAGCCAGCCTGACCCCCTGCGCTACCGACGCCCGCCACCGAGGGGCGCCGGGGCTCCCGGGTGCCGGGCTGCCTAGCGCTGTATGCCACCAGGGGGCGCCGGTCCTCCTGGGTGCCGGGCCACCCCGCGCTACCGCCGCCCGCCACCGGATGGCGCCAGTCCTCCTGAGAGCCCCGGCGCCCCCCGGTGGCAGGCGGCGGTAGCGCGTGGGGCAGGCTAGCTCTCGGGAGGACCGGAGCCCCCTGGTGGAGGGGGGAGGCAGGCGAGCTGGATGACACTATCCGAACCCGAATTTCAGGTATCCGATCATCTCTACTAATAAACACCTTTAGTTTGAATACGGTTTACTTGTTTCTTTATATTGTTCATGCTACCATACCCCTAAGTTTGTACTAAACTATTTACAGACATCCCCCTATATCATTCTATGATGATTTTTGAGTCACATCACAAATCTTTATTTACATGTGATTCTCAGGTTATCTCAGCTTTTTTTCTACAGGTAGTTGGCTTAGCCCCTGTAGTAGTGCTCTCAATCCAACAAACCATCATTTATAACCTTCGAATCCTCATTTCAAGATCACCCGCCACCTAGTGCCTCGCTGGAGGCCCTCTTTTTATTCAGTCAATTCTAACATATTACAAGCTGACGGAGGTTACTTCATAACAGTACAGGTATAATTCTGTAATGCTGGGAGGGCATACTGTCTGACCACCCAGCACAATAAAGCTAAGAGCAGGATAATGGAAGAGGCTACACAGGCTGCCCAGAGCGACTGCAGCTCTGGGCTTCTGATAATACGCAATGGCAGCGCAGTGCGATGTTGCACTACTTTTGCAAAAGCAAACATTTAGGCGAATAAAAGACAGACTGGAGTTCGGTAGCCAACAGCAACCACAGCAATGGCTACCTCGCAAGGACAGGACTGGAATGAAGCAGCCAATCGCGACCGCAGCAATGGCTTACTTCACAAGGACAGGACTGGGAGGATTCGCCGCTCCTGCACAGGAGATTGGCGCAACCCACAAGGCAGAGTACAAGAGCACAGATAAATCACACAAGAGTATCACAAGAATTATAATTACAGCTATCAATGTGATACAGTAATCCGCGAACGCAATATGAAAAACAACAAACACGCTAGTATGCGTATATATTGGCAATGAACCAATATATGATGCAAGACTAGCAAAAATAACAAACGCTGACTAGAATATGTATATATTGGCAATGAACCAATATATAACAAATCAGGATGACTAGCTAAATCTGAAGCAATGCAGCAACTAAGCTAGGCAATACAATACTACAACTCTATACTAGAAGGAGTACGTATATATGTCCCCGTGGGAAATATATAACGTAACTCCACAAGAACTAAACTAGAAAGTAACCTTTATACTGAAGTCATCCAATGAAAACAGAGATGCAAATCTCCACACAGGTGAATGGTAATCAGTCACAAGCAGGCTGGCTTGACCACCATTTCCTAGCTGACAGACTATCACAAGCAATGCTATGCTAGCATATGCATGTGAAGGAATCAGAACTACTTGGCTGCAGCAACTCTGCAGCCAGCAGTACATGCTGCAGAAGCGATCATGACAGTACCCCCCTCCTTTAAAGGCGGTTTCCAGACGCCTATCAAAACTGATATTTCCAGTAAAACAATCTGACTGATAATTCATGATGGCCGGGACAGCCCGACAAGACCAAATTCCAGAATCAGTCACTACAAGACTGAACCCATCAGGACCAGAACCTACAGAACCATGCCCATCAGTACTACAAGCCCCAGTGTAATACCCATCAGAACCGTGATTTCCAGAAAAAAACCTCCGAAACTCTGAGCGATACCCATCGCCTTCCAGGGACTGTCCAAAAATGCCAAACCCTTTGCAATGCCCACCGGAACTGTCCTTACTAACACAATACCCACTGTTGAACCAGTCCAAGGTACCAGGACAAGTTTCCTCAGAGATCTCCTAGAACACTTTGAAGTTCCATAGAGATCCCAAAAGGTCAGATCGCCCCTTAGGCTCACATGGAGAACTATCAAGAACCCCTATGGAACCCAGGGCAACTCCAGAGTCAGGGCTACAAGGACAAACATCAAGATCAGGGCTTTCAGGGACCAGAACCATCTCTGGGCATGCAGGCAAACTGGCAATATCAGAACATGTCTCCAGTAGGGAAGCATCTGAGCACGCTAACACATTAGACACACTTGGGCATTCTGGCATACGAAGCACATCTGGGCACACTGGCACAAGAGAAACTTCTGGGCATGTCAAGGAACTGCAGACCTCAGAGTCAGTCAAGATAGGACCGAAACCAGGACTGGGCAAAAAAAAAATCATCATGACTGAACTTCACAGTTACTGGATTCTCACTAAAGAATACAGGATCAGACTTAGATGTCGCTGATTCTAGCAAGGTTATTAACAAATCATGTTCAGGGGCATTTACAAGACAGGACAAATCTTCTGATGTATGCACCGAACTAGACAGGGTTTCCATAGCTTCTTCTGGACTAGACAGAGACTCATCTAATACACTGGATCGGAGCTCACGAAGGGCTGCAAAACAAGTCAGTATTGCAGCAACCCCCGCTGAACTAGGCAAAACTGAGGAACTCACTGGACAGGAAGGGGACTCTGGAACTTCTGCCACACCGGCCAGAGAACCAGAATTTTCCAGGATACAGGGCTGGGTTTCAGGAACACTCATAAACCCAGATTAAAATTCTGAAATATCTATTATTTTTTCCAGAGAGCCAGATTTATCCATGTTACAGGGCAAGACTTCTGAAACATTCAGAGGACAGGGCTGAAGTTCCCTGGTTACTGTAATATCAGAGAGGGACTCAACATCATTAGCAAAATCAGACTGTGTACAAGGCAAGGTATCTAAGACGCTTGCTGACAAGGACAATGCCTCAATGGCTTCTGCTTCACCAGGCAGGGATTCATCAAGTTTTACTAGAGCAGACTGTAATTCCAAAACAGCTGCTAAACAAGTGAATATTATTGCAACACCAACAGAAGTAAGCAGAGCCTCTGAGTCTTCTGCTCGAGATCTTGAAGCATCTACAATATTGAGTGAAGCATAAGACCCTGTAATTTCAGCTTCACTGGACAGGATCACTGAACAGTCCATATTGCAGGGCAAAACCATGGAAGCACCTGCTGGATAGCATAGTGATTCTGTGAGCTGAGTTCCATTTCTCAAATGGAGGATCCCATGCACACTTCACAGCTGAACATTCAGGCTGAACACAGTTTTTGGCAGGAACATGTATTGGGTTATTCAGCAGGCAATTGGCAGATTTCTTATTCCTAAGAATCTCCAAAACCTGTAACAAGTGCTGAACTGTAGTAAATGCAAATTTCCCTTGCTGCACAAATAAGTTGATCTGCTCGATACTCTGTAATATCTCTTCATAATCATATTCAGACAATTCATTTAAACAGGAATCTTTATTCTCCCTAGCTAGTAACGAGAGTTCATTAGTAGTTTCATAAGTCCATTGGATTCCCAAAGAAGACAATTGGATGTCATTATCTGTTAATGGCAGCGTCTGATCACAGTTCTGATGCGCAGTCGCTATGAACAACGACTTTGCTGGTTGGGAACACTTTCTGGGAATTTTCACCAGCACAGGATCATAAATGGAACGTCTAAAACTACTGGGAAACAAAGGTTTGGTTACCATGGGTAACGGAGTTACAGATCTCACAGGTATAGACTTCTCACATGCTGTTGCTATGGGCAACAAAACTTTTGTTTTAGGTTTTTTCCGTCTAGCTCTATTCGAAATCTTAGGATTAACAGCTTTTGGTGGAAGCTTAACAGATGACGGAAAACTGTCAGTGCAACTATCTGCTTGCTGATTTTTTTTGCAAGCAGTTGAAGGAACAGCTGATTGACAGGCTGCCAGGAACTTATTTAAAGGGAAAGGCATTGGATCTAGGCGTAACCAGTTGTGAATCACAAAAGCTATGAATTCCAAAGGCTCCTGTCTCAAATGAGAGTGATCCAGAACATCAACAGCCCAATCAAAAAGTCTGCCCTTAAAAAGAGTGCAAACGATCTGATCAGCCCAGGTAGAAATGGCAGAATTTCGAAAATCTGGATTTTCCACAAATCTAACCAGTTCTGGTATAAATTTGTCTGCAATTTCAGGGCCAAGCTTTTCAAATTTTCTAAAAGACAGGGAGCCATAACACACGGAGTCAGAAGCCTCCTCCATTTGATTTTGTATTGGGCCCATCATAATGTAATGCTGGGGGGGCATACTGTCTGACCACCCAGCACAATAAAGCTAAGAGCAGGATAATGGAAGAGGCTACACAGGCTGCCCAGAGCGACTGCAGCTCTGGGCTTCTGATAATACGCAATGGCAGCGCAGTGCGATGTTGCACTACTTTTGCGATAGCAAACATTCAGGCGAATACAAGACAGACTGGAGTGCGGTAGCAAACAGCAACCACAGCAATGGCTACCTCGCAAGGACAGGACTGGAATGAAGCAGCCAATCGCGACCGCAGCAATGGCTTACTTCACAAGGACAGGACTGGGAGGATTCGCCGCTCCTGCACAGGAGATTGGCGTAACCCACAAGGCAGAGTACAAGAGCACAGATAAATCACACAAGAGTATCACAAGAATTATAATCACAGCTATCAATGTGATACAGTAATCCGTGAACGCAATATGGAAAACAACAAACACGCTAGTATGCATATATATTGGCAATGAACCAATATATGACGAAAGACTAGCAAAAATAACAAACGCTGACTAGAATATGTATATTGGCAATGAACCAATATATAACATAAATCAAGATGACTAGCTAGATCTGAAGCAATGCAGCAACTAAGCTAGGCAATACAATACTACAACTCTATACTAGAAGGAGTACGTATATATGTCTCCGTGGGAAATATATAACGTAACTCCACAAGAACTAAACTAGAAAGTAACAGTACAAGGAACTATATTTCACAGTGTTCAGAGACCCAGTATCAGACTAGACTGACTGAAACTATGATGGGCGGGGCACGCCTGCAGGAAGCAAACCTTTATACTGAAGTCATCCAATGAAAACAGAGATGCAAATCTCCACACAGGTGAATGGTAATCAGTCACAAGCAGGCTGGCTTGACCACCATTCCCTAGCTGACAGACTATCACAAGCAATGCTATGCTAGCATATGCATGTGAAGGAATCAGAACTACTTGGCTGCAGCAACCCTGCAGCCAGCAGTACATGCTGCAGAAGCGATCATGACAAATTACCTCTCCATGTATTAGCTAACAAATCCCAATTTCCCCTATACTTATTATATAACAACTTTGGGGTATGCTTGCAATTACTATAATAATTGTAATTTTCTGCAACTAGTCAACTCTTTACACAGGAGTTAATATCCCTAACCCTGGTCTAATGTATTCGCTACGAACATATTCAATTGTTACTCAACTGTTACTCGACTGTTATCTATGTCACAATGTCGTTGAATACTTTAATAAAAAATTGAATTAAAAAAAAAATGGACTAGCGAAGCTGTAGAAAAACTACAGAGCTGCTTTGATTTGACTGACTGAACTATATTCAAAGAATCCTCCAGTGACCTAAATGAATACACTGATGCTGTGACATCATATATTACCTTTTGCAAGGAGTCTTGTAGCCCCACTAAAAAGTGCATCAGGTACAACAACGAGGAAAAATGTTCCATGGCCGACTCGTCCACAATATGGTAATCTCTACACGAAATGACCAATTACAAAAAGAAGAATCAAATAGGTCCGCACTTTCAATTGATCCAAGATCCAGGTTTATTCAACCAATGTGACACAAGTCCACTCCCTAAACCAACGACTCGTTTAAACCTGGATCTTGGATCAATTGAGTGTGCGGACCTATTTGATTCTTCTGCTTATACTATTATGGTCCAGCACCTCTACGGTGGTGTGCGATTTTCCCTCCGATTTTACTGTACTCATAACTACAAAAAGAAATCTCCACAATCCCTAAACAACCTGCAGCTTGCAAATGAGTTGAATACATTTTATTGCAGCTTTGACACTACCAACAAAAGCCAAACACACCAAGTTAATTCGCATAATTTGCCTCTCTGCAACAGGCAAACTGAGCACTCCAGCCAGCCAACGTCTCCATCCCCCGCGGTGCCTCAGCATCTACACAATACAGGAGGTCAGCCACAATCTGCTAACTTGTCCCCAGATGTGCATGCTCTACCAATATGCCAATTAGATGTAAACAAACTCTTTAAAAGATAGAACACAAATAAAGCATCTGGGCCAGACTCTGTAATTGTGAAATGTCTGAAACTCTGTGCCGATTAATTAGCGCCTGTATTCTCAGACATATTCAAATCATCTCTGGAACTCTCAATTGTCCCTGCCTGTTTTAAAAGCTCAATAATTGTACCAATTCCGAAAAAATAAAAACCTACATGCTTAAACGATACAGGCCTGTTGCCCTGACATCATTGGCCATGATAGCATTCGAAAAACTGACAATGGCTTATCTGAAATCCATCCCAGATCCCCTGCTGGACTCTGCAGTTTGCCTACAGGCCTAATAGATCCACAGACGACGCCATTAACATGTGTATGCATTATGTACTACAGCATCTAGACACCCCAGGAACCTACACCAGGATTTTATTCATAGATTTCAGCTCTGCATTTAATACCATAATTCCATCACAGCTACACAGCAAGCTCTCCCAGCTACACATACCTGAATTCATCTGCAAATGGATAACCAATTTCTTAACTGGCAGGAGACAGCGTATTAGACTTGGGAAACACACATCAAGCTCTCTGACAGTCAGTACTGGTGCACCCCAGGGCTGTGTGCTTTCCCCACTGCTCTACTTACTTTGTACCAATGACTGCATCTCCACACATCCATCTGTTAAGGTTCTGAAGTTTGCAGATGTCACAACAGTAGTTAGTCTCGTACAAAACATGGACAAGTCTGCATACAGGCATGTAGTGGGACAGCTTTCCTCCTGGTGCAGCAGCAACAACTTGGAACTAAATGCTCTCAAAACCATGGAGATGGGGGCGTGGCCAGCAGGCGATGTAAGCGGACGCGCTTTACACAGCTCCCGGTGTGATCCTGTAAAAGTGATCCTGTGTGGAGGCATAAGACCCCGGATCCGGACCCAAAAGACCATTAGAGCAAGGAGGAAGATGCACAGACACTTTGGCCAGCTTGAAAGTACCTGGCAGCAGCGATGATGAAGGGAAAGTCCAAGGACGAGAAATGCCCAGCAGAGACGCCGCGCAAGCAAGATGGCGCCTTCTCGGGGCAGACCCGATCTCAGACAGCAAGCTCCTCCGGCAGGGAAGCGGTGGCCAGGCTGGAGAAATACGTGCACAAAGACTCCAGGTCAGTGAAGAGCAGTGCGCAGGGTGAGCAGGGGGACATATTGCTGCGTACAGAAGCGGGTGAGGAGATACAAGAGGAACAGGACACCTCAGGCCTTCCCAGCTAAGATGGCGCTGAGGCTGCAGAACACAGAAAAATCGGTAGGAGAATCGCACACCACTGCGGAGGTGCCGGACCATGTGAACTGTAGTCAAAGAAATCAAGGAAGGTCCGCACACTCAATCCATTAAAGATGAAGGTTTATTCAACCCATGTGACACAGATCCACTCCATAGACCAACGACTCGTTTCGGGGTCGTTGGTCTATGGAGTGGATCTGTGTCACATGGGTTGAATAAACCTTCATCTTTAATGGATTGAGTGTGCGGACCTTCCTTGATTTCTTTGACTACAGTTCACATGGTCCGGCACCTCCGCAGTGGTGTGCGATTCTCCTACCGATTTTTCTGAATTCTTGCATCAGAGAATCAGCACTCACATGAAAGACTCCTTTTCTATGTGACAACGTTGGAGGAACTTTACAGAACGTGGACTTCATTTATCCAGGGTCCCTGCGAGTGGGGGACGCTGGTTTCTTCAGCATTTATGTGGATGCAACATGTTACTAATATCTGAATGATCCATGTGGGTACCGGATTACAAAGTTGTTTTTTCCTGCACGACTTGCTGGGATTGGATTACTGCACATTGAGTTGTGAAACGTAACGGTGTTAGTACCGGTAAGGTACGGAAGAAGATCCTGGAGTACCACACATTGTGTTGATAACTATCATCCTTGCAGATGGAGCCAGGAGTAGAACCATTTGAACCATTTACTTACACTCAAGCAGAAGTTGATTCGATTCTGTTTGTGGATACTGACACAGTCTTTGGAAGTGAAACTACAGCGGATTTGCTCAAAGAACTCAGACGTCTTAGGAAACGTAAAGCTGATTTAGAGCTTCATGGGCAGACTCTCTCACAGTACTATAAATTGAAGAAAATACCAAAGGGGTTTAGGCTCCAAATACAACCCACAATAAGTAGGCATAAGCACGAGTTTTGCGTACGGTGGTGTGCACTATCCACCCAGCACTCTTTGAATTATATGCTGATGGTTATAGAGGAGGTTAAGGTTCTGCTGGTGGGTACTAACAAGGAGATTGGCAAGGTGAATGCCCATATACAGTACAAATTGAAATCGTGCAAAGAGACTAACTTACAGAAAGATCTCGACCAATTGGAAGTGGATATTAACAAATACATTGAACAACAGAGGCAATATAAGAGGGACAAGCTTAAATTGGTTAATCAGGACTATCAAGAGGGGCGGGTCTATCCGTGGCTTAGTGGCGTCAGGGAAGGAAGGAACCCGAGGTTTCCACCAAGGTTCCCTAGAAAACCTGGGCAGCCGAGAAAACCTAAACCCAGACCACAGAAACCTAGAGGTGAGGAGAGTGAAATCGTGAGTGAAAATCCCACCTCTGATAGTGATAATCCATCAGTTTCATCACATATTCCTCAACGCCCTTTTCAGGGTGGCGCCGGCGGCGCCGACCCAGGAGGGGCAGGAAAAACAAGGCCCGACCCGCACTCTCCGATCCAGACCAGGCAGCAGAAACACCGGTAGTTAACTTGTCCTGAAGAGATCTTTCCCCAGATGAGACTAGTGTATTATCACGGGGATTGTCCTTCTGCCCATATACAGGTTTTGATGATTTCGATTTCGAAGTTAGTATGTTCAGATATGAACGTAGCTTGAAACTCAAGCAATTCTTTTCGAAAGAACTAAGAATGGAAAGATCGATCAGCATGACTCCTTTTAAACTTAAGAGTAATTTCATCCCCCCGGGTCAGTTTCCCTCTATTGAAACCTTTATACAAACGATGAAATATGAAGTCTTACAATCAACAAGCACCGTTCGACCAAAATATAATCTTACCATTGGTGAAAGGAAGGCACTTAAAACACTTAAGGATGATCATTCCATCATTATCAAGCCAGCGGACAAGGGTGGGGCCATAGTGGTGCTAGATTACAGTGAGTACCAAGGGGCCATGCTTGACATGCTCAGTGACGCTGACAGCTATAGGAAAGTTGTTATGAATCCCACAAGTTCTGTCGTGGAAAAAATCCAGCTTCTTGTGGAGGCGGGATACGAAAGAGGATGGATCACATCAGAAATTAGAGGATACCTGTTGAGTGAACATCCACAGACTCCAGTCATCTATGGACTCCCCAAAATACATAAAGGCCTGGCACCCTTGAAATACCGACCCATTATATCAGGGTCAGAATCGGTTACACAACCACTGGCTAGGTATGTTGACTTTTTTCTGCAGCCGCTTGTGAAGCGACAACCAGCGTACCTGAGGGATACGGACGATTTTTTGAACAAATTAAAAGGTTTCCAAGGGAACATTGACTCAGTGATATTATGCTCTATGGATATATCAGCGCTATATACGAGCATACCCACGGATGTGGGGTTAAGGGCTGTTAACCATTTTCTTTTACAGGACCAGGGTGACTCAGTGCCTGTAGAGTTTATTAGTGAATGTTTAATGTCCGTATTGACTAACAATTTTTTTCGCTTTGAAGGTTCATGGTACGAACAGATCAAGGGGACAGCTATGGGCAGCTCGGCTGCCCCATCGTTTGCAAACCTTTTTATGGGGTACTTGGAGGAGATGTTTATCTATCCAAGTGCTCCATTCAAGGGAGAGGCCAAATTATGGCTTCGATTTATAGATGACGTCTTTTTGATCTGGGGGGGGTGGGATGGAGGCATTGCAGAGATTTGTGGTGTTTTTAAATACTGTTGCAGAGGGGATTGTGTTTAATCCTGAAATGTCCGAGGAGAGTATCACCTTCCTTGATGTCAGAATCAGTAAAGGGAATGGAAGGTTTAATACTACTTTATACCAAAAGCCTACGGACCGCAACAGTTTGTTGCGGGCTGAAAGTTTCCATCCTCCACACCTGGTCCGATCTTTGCCGATATCCCAGTTCCTTAGAGTTCTGAGAATCTGCAACACTGACGAGGAGAGGAATAACCAGATTGCATCCATGAGGAACAGGTTTCTGGAACGAGGGTATTCTGAATCTCTTCTTTCACGGGCACTTGAGGTGGCCAGAGAGAGAATTGAGGAGGGTGCACCGAGAAATCGATTGAACGAGAGTATACCGTGTGTACAGACGTTTGGACCATTGGCCAAACAGATTAAGGGGCTTATGAACAAAAATAATGTCATCCTGCAGGCCGATAAAAAATTGACCGCAGTGGTGAAGGAGAGGCCCCTGTTTGCATATAGAAATTGTAGGAACATCCGGAACACTTTGGTTCAGGCTGATCCATGGCAAAAATATATGCGCAAACCGTTCAAATTTTCGGAACGCACAGGATGTTACAGGTGTTGCAAATGCAACATCTGTAACTCCTTGATTACGGGAAATACTTTCTTTCACCCACATAGTGGGAGAAAGTACACGATCAAAGATTACGTGAACTGTGACACGGATCATGTGGTCTATGTTCTCAAGTGCCCATGCGGAATGGCCTATGTTGGAAAAACAACTGGCCCTTTCAAAAAACGCTTTCAGCGGCATCGGAGCGATATACGAACAATGTATAGGGCAGTCGAAAAGGGAGAAGACCCTGATTCCACGAAGCCTGTTGCTCTACATTTTCTTGAACAGAAGCACCAGGTTCATTCCCTGAGGGGAATGGTCATCGAGTGGGTGCAGGCACCTAGACGGGGTGGGGACCGTAAGCGGCTGTTGTTACAAAGGGAGGCTTTTTGGATTCATACGTTAAATACAGTAGCCCCAGCAGGGTTGAACACCTATAATGGTCTGGCCTGTTTTCTACCAGCAAGGTGATTAGTTGCAGATAAATGCTGAAGGAGGGGTTATGGATTTTATGCAATAGTGTAAATTTTGTATACATATGTACAATGTAATTTACTAATATTGCTTTGTTTTATTCTGTCTTTCAGGCTCTTCTTTTTCTTGGGGATCAAGGGGGTCATTGTTCCTCACGGTGTTCTCATTCTAGGGTTATTTCTTATTTTGGTGGTATGTAAGTACTTTGTCTTTCTATTTCCCATCCTCACTTAGGTCTTGTCATACTTCCATATTCATCTCTTCTGTATTTTGGCTACATTCCTTGGGGGCTACAGTAATTAGGTGTGATGTATTCCCCTGTTCAAGGTTGCTACCAGATAGATACAGTTTACCAGTAGCTAAAAATAGGATTGACACATGTTCTGCCAGCCTCTGCGGCTGTTGTTGCTGGGTAGTGGCAGCATGTGGGTATAATATCCATCTTGCATGGTGACATGTATGCGCATGCGGAACGCTGGGGCTTTTAAATTGCAATTTCGTTCAGCGCACGCGGAGTATTGGGTTATTATCCTGCCCAGCGCTGTCACACCAGCACATGGCTTGTATGAGGCGTGGCTGGGGGTGACGCTTGAGGGGAGGTACTTTTTCCTTCTACTGAAGGCAGAGGGCGCGGGCAGCGGCGTGAGGTTGCTTAGCAACATGTGCGCAACCTGGGCAGGAATGACGGTGAGTCCGTCATGCCGGCCAGTGCGTCAGATGATGCACATGCACGAAGCGGATCCAACCAGCGCAGCCCAGCACGGAGGGATGTGACGTGGCACCCTGTGAGTGGACCTCAGGGAAGCCCGTCGTATCCCTCACGCAGCGCACTATGGGAGAGGCGGGATTTCCGCCCGAACATGTCATTATGGCAATTATGGATCGTTAGCAGTGCGGGGACAGCAGGGAGGAGTATACCTAACAGGTATCATGACACTTGATTGTAGCTCTATAAGAGCATGTAAAGGTTGGAATGTACAATGAAGAGATGTTTGTATTTAATCAAAAATGTGAAGTGTGTACATATGCTAATTAGGCCAGGTTTGAACTCAATGGGTGTGGTTATTGATTGTACTGAGTGCTTATTAGGTTGCACGGTCAGTCTACACATTGTTACCATTCTGTGTTGTTTTACCTTGACAAAGGGGACCCCACGGGGCCCCGAAACGAGTCGTTGGTCTATGGAGTGGATCTGTGTCACATGGGTTGAATAAACCTTCATCTTTAATGGATTGAGTGTGCGGACCTTCCTTGATTTCTGAGGCTGCAGAACAGGCGTGGGAAACTGACATAATGTCAGAAGTACCTGCAGCAGCGGATCACACTGTGAGTACAGGGGAGCCCGGCATTCCTACCTCACCCAAAGAACCCTCGTTAAGCGATATATTTGCCGCAGTGCAAACTTGCAATATGGCCATACAGTCTCTTACCCAGCAAACAGGGGGACTAAAAGAGGAGTTAGTACTCATAAGACAGGACATGTCGAATATCAGAACAAGAACAGCTGCAGTGGAATCCAGGGTTAGCGAGATAGAAGACTCGTTAGCTCCAGAAATAAGAGACTTAAAAAGAGTAATAAAACACTCCATAGCGAACACTGATAAGGCAGACGACATGGAAAACAGATTGCGAAGAAATAATGTCAGAATTGTAGGTCTACCTGAAAAAGTGGAAAAGCTGGAACCCACTGAGTTTACAGAGCAATTGCTAATAGAGATTTTTGGCAGAGAATCCTTCTCCGATCTATTTGCGGTAGAAAGGGCACACAGAGTTCCTACGCGTCCTCCCAAACCAGGGGAAGCTCCACGACCGATGCTGGCTAGATTACTAAACTACCAGGACAGGGAAGCAGTTCTAAAGCAGGCACGTTTGAAAGGTAATATCTGCTATGGAGACCATAAGATATCCTTTTATCCTGACTTTTCTGCAGAGGTCCAAAAGCAGAGAATGAAATTCTATGATGTGAAGAAACGTCTCCAAAAGCTGCAATTACAATATGCAATGCTGTACCCTTCTAAGCTCAAAATTCTTGCTATGAATGAAGCTCAAATCTTTATGTCTCCTAAAGAGGCCACGACATGGCTAGATGAGAACGAACAACATTTGAACAAAAAGAAACTACCGCTGGTAATGGAGGAAGCCTGAGTATCATACTAGACTGCTGCTGCAGTTTTGAATAGGCTGCGGATAACAAGAAACACTATTACTCCTGCTATGGAACTTAATAGTTGATCCGTTACAGTTTACTTTGGTTTGTGGTTCTCCGGAAATCATTCACTTGCGGTTATTACTTTGGGGTTTAAGGGGTTCTGACCTCCTACATAGGCTCACCATCCTGATTTAATAATTATTTGATACTAGTGGAGCAGATTTAGAGACACTCTTTTTATAAGGAGGCATAAGCAGGACTCTAATCTGCGCAGACATGCTGGATATATTGAACCTTTTCTTAGCATCAACGCACAGGAAGAGTGTATCAGAACACTTTATTGTAGGGTGTATGTTCTTGGAAACAATGAGCATACATTTCAGCAGTGTGGAGATGCTACCAAGTTCTAGGGGAAGTGGGGTTTGTTATGTTCAAGGTAATGGGGTTTTATGTTTAATGTTGATCAACCTACACAGCAGCATCTATTTACATGGGAATTTGCATGGCTATATGCTCTGGATAATGTATGTGACATCAAGTAAATATGGCTGACTTTGCAGTGATAAGCTGGAATGTGAGAGGCTTATCTGATCCCACCAAAAGACAAGATATTATGTCCTTTATTCAAAAACAAGGCCCTTCTGTGATATGTTAGCAGGAAACACATTTAACGACACAAACCACAAAATGGCTGAAAAAAAGGTGGATATCCCACACTTTTCACGCTACACACACCTCTTACTCAAGGGGGGTGTCTATACTCATTCATTCAAAAATTGGGTTTCAATGAACTAAATCATATATAGATCCAGAGGGACGTTTTGTAATTCTACATGGTAGCTTCAATACAATAGAATGCATAATTGTGGCTATATACATCCCGTCTCCCTTCTCACAATGCAATGCATCATAGAAATACTAAATGACAAAATGTTTTTACCTATGTTATGGATAGGGGACTATAATATGTTCCTGGACCCAAAGCTGGACAGATTCAGATCTAGGATGCAGGAAAGTCAGCGTACTGCTCTGGCCAAAATTATTGGGGAGCTTAATTTGACTGATCTGTGGAGAAAAGGGCACCCCCAGGATATGGTGTATTCATGTTATAGCAAAACCTACATGTCTCTTTCCAGAATAGACATAGCGTTGGGAAACATGGAAATGTTCCCATACGTGGGAAAAACGGAATACCTAGTAAGATCTTTGTCTGATCACTCCCCACCAAGGGTCATTATAAAGAACCTCAAAAACGAACGGAAAATTAGACTACCCTGGAAACTAAATCCCTATTGGCTTTCTTTAATTAATACGCATGCTGATATAATCCATGAGATTAATAGTTTTCTGCAGATTAATAGTACTCCCTTTAACCATATATTGGTATGGGAAACTCTGAAAGCATACTTAAGGAGGATTTTTATCAGAGAAATTAACAAAATAAGGACAAATTCTAGAAAGAGACATGAGGTATGTATCAAGATGGTGATGGACTCAGAAACAGCTTTTATTGCGAACCCCACTGATGAGCTCAAAGAGAGGTGGCTTCGGGCACAGGAGGCCTTAAATGAGCATCGTATGACCAAAGCCAACCACAAACGCTTTTTCCAAAAACAGGCCTTTTTTGAACAAGGGGACCAGACGGGCCATTTGCTCTCAGTCATCACTAAATCACAGGGTCCTTCACATCACATTGGAGCCTTGATGAATAAAGCAGGGAAGGTGTTTACAGATACTCCAAGTATTTTAGAGGAACTCTATAATTTTTATAGCGAACTATATAGCTCCAAAGTTAACTATGAGATGGACGAATTGGCATGTTTTTTGAATGCAATTCCTCTATTGAAAATTAGTTATGCAGATAGAGTCATGCTGGATGCCCCCATTACGCTGGAAGAGTTGGAAATAGCAGTTGCAGCACTTCCAGCAAACAAAGCACCAGGCTGTGAGGGAATTCCCGGCTGAAATATATAAAAGATATGCAGAAATCCTACTCCCAAGACTATTAGAGGTATTTAAGGAAATTTATGTCAAAGAAACATTAGCACTATCAATGTCAGAAGCAGCTATTATATTGCTTCCAAAACCAGGCAAAGACACCCTAAAAGCAGGCTCGTATAGACTCATCTCGTTATTGACCGCGGATGTCAAAATATTGGCCAAAATATTGGCCAATAGATTGGCCAAAATAATCACTACAGTTATAAAATCAGACCAGTCGGGTTTCATACCTTCTAAATCCACAGCGATAAATATTAGACGTACATTCCTGAACCTACAGTAGCAAGCGGATAATGTGAGAGAGAGAGCGATTTTATCGCTTGACATAGCCAAAGCGTTTCATAGCGTTGAATGGGTTTATCTACATGGGGTGCTTCAGGAAATGCAATTTGGCCCAGTGTTCTGTAAATGGGTAAAAATTCTATATACCTCCCCAACTCCGGGTTAATGACTCAATGACCCAAAAATTTAATTTAGAAAGAGGAACAAGGCAAGGGTGCCCTCTGTCACCATTGCTGTTCGCCATAGCGATAGAACCTTTAGCAGAATTAACAAGGATGAATAACTTAATTCGGGGGTTTAAATATGCTGGAGGGGAAATAGAAGAAAAGATAGCATTATATGCAGACGATACTCTTCTTTACCTACAAGATGTAGGGGAATCACTGATAGCAGCAATGTCAACTATCAGAAGGTTTGAGGAATTCTCGGGATTGAAGGTAAACTGGGATAAATCCTCAATTATGCTGATAGACAAATTAGATAGTGTTTTACCGGATGACTGTGCTCAAATTCCAAAAGTAACATCCTTCAAATACCTTGGGATAGTAGTAACACCTGATGTCACTCTTTATGAGCAATATAATATCAGCCCACTGCTTCTTAAGATAAGACAAAAACTTAAGACGTGGTCAAAACTACCTCTTTCCCCAGTGGCTAGAATCAACTTATTAAAAATGGTGACCATGCCACAGCTATTATATGTTCTACACAATGCTCCAGTATGGCTCAATCTTAAACTATTTAAGACTATAGACAAAATATTTAGACAATTTATATGGGGGCAGGGCAGAGTTAAAAGTAAACTCCAATATTTACAAAATACTAAGGAGGGAGGTGGGTTGGCAGTACCGAACCCGTGGGTTTACTATCTAGCTTCACAAGTCCAGCACTTAGTGGGATGGGAAAACGAGGAATTGATAGACTCTAGCAGGGTATTAATTAATCACTTTTTGGGGGATAAATCCATATACTCAGCTTTGGAGGCAGGAAAGATTGATTCCTCTGTCAATACACCTCCCACCTTGGTAACGACACAAAAAGTATGGAATCGTTTAAGAACCATGCAGGAAATAAGTGGCATAACAATGTATACACCTCTGAAAGACAATAAATGTTTAGTGGAGATATCCAAACTGACGTTTCTAAAAATGTGGGCTAATGAGGGAATTTCTTCCTTGGCAAATATATTAGATAGGGAAGTTCTGAAACCACTATCTGAAATAATAGAATTGATGGGTAAAAAGAAAACCCCAATATTCGAATATCAATACCTACAGTTAAAGCATGCTTTGTATAAGCAAAAAATTACACACTCCTTACTTTTATGTCCGTCACCTATCTTTAATCTTATAGCTCAATATAGTATAAGGAGTGGATTCATATCGTCAAGCTACGCTATTATACTTGGACAATTTTTGAAGAAATTCCCTCTTAAGTGCTATAATAACTGGGTACAGGAGTTGGGAGAATTAACAGAGGGAGAATGGACGGAGATTTTAAACACAGTCCCATTAGTGTCCTTAAATGCATCCCAAAAACTATCACAATTGAACATTATATATAGAAACCTGTTAACACCTCAAAAAATGTTTGCAATGAAGCGTCAAGAAGATCCATTATGCCTGAAATGTAGAAGAGATCACAGGGATTTACTCCACATGCTGTGGAAGTGCTCAAAGCTGCAAAGATATTGGGGGGAGGTTATGGGCACCATAAACACTGTTTCAAAGCAGCAAATTAATAGCTCTATCCAACTTTGCATACTTGGGTTAATATCAGGACTGGGAATTCAGGATCATACACAATTGATGATCCACCGCCTCTTATTCCAAGCAAGAAAGCTTATACTGGTAATGTGGAAGGATCCAAACCCACCCACAGTAAACATGTGGACAAAACAAGTAAATACCTACTTGAAAATGGAAAAGCTTATATATGCCCATAGAGGAGCTTCTCATAAGTTCGAAAAAATATGGGATGGTTGGTTGGATACTCCAGGTCTAGCAGAGTTCTCTATGGTACAGGACAGATTATTTGGGGGTGGGCGATAAAGGTTATAGGCGTATATGGAATAGCTTACATATCCAGAGTTAAGAAGGGTCATTTTAAGAAAGGATATTATGTATGTACCGCAATATCCATGAGGCATCATTGTCTCACTGTTCAAAAGAAGATGGGCATAGACATGCTGTTAAAAAGCTATGTTTTAAGCTCACTGGATGAGCACTGTTTTGCTGCTGTGGTTAGGTGTGAAGAAATACTGTGAATATTATATATGTTACTGTTCCTTTAATATGTTAATAAAGGCTGATTTAAAAAAACAACAACATGGAGATGATAATAGACTTTAGGAGATCTCCCCCTCAGCACCTCCCCTTAACCATAAATGGATCCACAATAACCCAGGATTCAAGTTTCTTTGGTCCACAATCTCAAGCAACCTAAAATGGAATAACAATATGGCCACAACCATCAAGAAAGCGCAGCAGAGGATGTATCATTTACGGCAGCTGAAAAAGTTTGGCCAACCTAAAAATCTAATGGTGCAGTTCTACACTGCAATCATCGAATCCACCATCACCATCATCGATGACTGTATGGTTCGGCTCCTGCTCAGCATCAGAAAAGGGGAGGTTGCAGCACATCATCCGAACAGCGGAAAGGATAATTGGCTGCAGCTTACCTTCCCTGCAGGATCTTTAAGCTAAGAGAGCAACCAAAATTGCCTCTGACCCTGCTCACCCAGCTCACTCCATCTTCCAGCTCATGCCTTCAGGAGTAAGATTCCGGGCAATCGCAACTAAAACCTCTAGACACAGGAACAGCTTTTTTCCTCAGGCGGTAGCCATACTTAATGCTGAACCATGCTAGAGCTGCTAGGACTTGAAAGTAATCAGCACAGAACTGAAAATGAAGAATTCTCACCTTGCTTACGGCCACTATACTTACATACTGTTTTTGACTTGTAATATACACACTGTCTGTCCTTGTATTTCTTTTGTTTGTGTTTGAGTTTGTTAAGCAGCTGCCAAGACAAATTCCTTGTAAGTGCAAACTTACTTGGTGAAATAAATTGATTCTTCTGATTCTGATTATATGCATAGGGCAGGATGTTCAGGACAGGTGGGACAGTAAACAGTGGTGTCACACCTTATTCTACCCTTCTTGCAGACCTGACAAGCTTTTATAGGGTGCGTTGACCTGGGGTACTCAGAAAGACATAAGTATAGTGTCTTTCATGTAGTCGGCTAACTACATCAGGGGGTTGGGGCATGGCCCCTCCTGGATACAGGAGTTCCGAAACGATCTCTTCCTGAAATTGAAGGAAGGATCCCGTTCTCTCAGCCTTACTGTAGAGAACAAAACTATTGTACGTTGCCAATTAAATTAAATATACAAACACCTTTTTATACCAGCGTCTGGTTCTTGGGGAAATTAAATAGGGAGCCAACATCTGGTCATTGAAGTCCACCCCTCCCATGTTTAAATTATAGTCGTGGACGGGGAGGGGCTTTTTAACGACTCCAGTTGCTCGTTCAATTTGGACTGACGTGTCTCCATAAATGGTGGACAGAAGGTAAATGTCCCTCTTGTCCTTCCATTTCACTGCAAGAAGGTCTTCGTTACGCAAGGCAGCCCTCTCCCCCGTGCAAGGCTACTACTACTGAGCCATTGGGGGAAGCCCCAGCAACTAGGTCACACCGTGCCACAGCAGGGAATTCTGACTAACTTTAAATGCTGATGATTTAAGTGTGATGGCCACACTTGTGTAATAGTTGTCCACGTAGAGATGGTACCCCTTCTGGAATAAGGGTGACACCAAGTCCCACACAATCTTGCCACTGCTCCCCATGTAGTCAGGGCATCTGACGGGCTCCAGTTTTCAGTATTTTCCCTCATAGACCCTAAAACGATAAGTATAGCCTGTGGCCCTTTCACTGAGCTTATACATCTTGACCCCTTCCCGGGCGCGCTTGCTTGGGATGTATTGATCTATGCCAAGGCACCGGGTAATATGTATCAGGGACTCATCTACGCAGATGTTCTGTTCAGGGGTGTAAGCACATGCAAACTTTGATGAAAAGTGGTCTATGAGGGGCCAAATTTTGTAGAGACGGTCATAAGCAGGGTGGCCTCTAGGATGACAGGTTGTGTTGTCGCTGAAGTGCAGGCAGCGCAGGATCATCTCAAAACATGTCCTGGATATGGCAGCAGAGTACATGGACATGTGATGTATTGGGTGCGTAGACCAATAGGGCTGCAATACATTTTTTGTAGTTAAACCCATGTTGAGGAAAAGGCCCAAAAATATTTTAAATTCAGAAACTTGTACTGGTTTCCACCGTAAAGGCTGGGCATAGTAGCTTCCCGGATAGGCGGTGATGTATTGTGTGGCGTAACGGTTGGTCTCTGCCATGACTAAGTAATAGAGATCTATGGTGAAGACAAATGGAAAAAGTTTAGGGCTGATCCTAGATGACCTGTCTCCACCTGGACTCCAGACTGGGTGGTGCAAGGGGGCACTATGGATGTGGCGGAAAAAAGGGGTTGCCAATCAGGATTTGCCAGCACCTTTAGGATTATAGGGGTTCTACAGGCTCGTGTTTCTGGTGGCTGCGACCGGGGTCTTACTGCACGTGCCACCGAACCAGTTTCAACTACCATGCTGGTGCTCGCCACTTCACCAGGGTATACGGCAGTACTGGTGCTAAGTCCAGGATGTGCAGCGCTGCTGGTGTATGCCTCTCCATGGACACCTGGATCAGCACTAGCACCACTCTGCTGCCCTTGAGGCTGATCCTGCGCCACCTGCGGTCCAATGACATGTGGTCAGGTACACCTGGTGCTAGCAGGGACTCCAACCTCATCATTGCTTTCAGAGCCACTGCTATCTACAGGTTTGTATTGTGACCCAGATGATTCGCCAGATGAGGCGTCCCAAACGCTCTCACCGCACTCAGCCAGAATCCTGTAGGCCTCTTCCAGGGAATACCCCTTTCGTGCCATGTTAGACTGCTAAATTTAGGGGATATTCCTCTGAGACTACCCAGGAAAAAGAGCACCTGTCTAGCAAACAGGAATACTTGTGAAGTAAAAAAGCTGCGATCGCTCAGTTTTGATAAAAAAATATCAAAACTGATTTTCAGAGCGCCGCAGCTATTGGGTTGTGTTTTTGCAATGATCAGAAAAAAACAAATTTTGGCACTGTGGTGGGGTGGGCTGAACGCAAGTTCAGGCGAATGATCAGGCCTGATTGGGCAAACACTACATTTTTAGTGGAGCCTACACTAAGGTGACCCTAATTAGAGATGAGCGTAATGGCGTAATTACGATTTCGCGAAATTTCGCGTAATTAGTGTAATTACGTTTATGGCCGTAAGTACATAATCGTAATGAAGAAGGATTTCGCGAAATTTCGCGTAAGCGTAATTTTCGTATAATATTCGCATTGCAACGGTTATTACGAAATTAATGCGTATGGCCATGCTCCCGAAGCGGAAAAGTTGACGCATGGATCAATGTTAGGTAGCCGCCGACTTTAAGGGTTAATAGCAAAGCCCCCTTAAATGCTAAGAGCCTCAAATTTGGAGAATATATTAAGGAGATCAGAAGGAATAAGAGGAAAACATTTTTTTTTCAAAAAGACCTTATAGTTTTTGAGAAAATCGATGTTAAAGTTTCAAAGGAAAAATGTAAACATTTAAAAACCCGCCAACTTTAACGGTTAATAGCAAAGCCTGCTTAAAGTTTAGGAACACCAAATTCCCAGAGTATATTAAGGGGATCAGTGGGAATAAGAGGGAAAAAATTTTTTTCAAAAAGACTTTATAGTTTTTGAGAAAATCGATTTTTAAGTTTCAAGGGCGAAAATGTCTTTTAAATGCGGAAAATGTCAGTTTTTTTTGCACAGGTAACAATAGTGTATTATTTTCATAGATTTCCCCAAGTGGGAAGAGTTTTACTTACTTCGTTCTGAGTGTGGGAAATATTTAAAAAAAACGACGTGGGGTCCCCCCTCCCAGACCTCTTTAACCCCTTGTCCCCCATGCAGGCTGGGATAGCCAGAATGCGGAGCACCGGCCGCGTGGGGCTCCGCACCCTGACTATACCAGCCCGCATGGTCCATGGATTGGGGGGTCTCAGAAGGGGAGGGGCAGCCAAGCTTTCCCCTCCCCCTCCGAACCCTTGTCCAATCCAAGGACAAGGGGCTCTTCTCCACCTCCGATGGGCGGTGGAGGCCGCAATTTCCTGGGGGAGGGGTTCATGGTGGAATCTGGGAGTCCCCTTTAAAAAGGGGTCCCCCAGATGCCCACCCCCCCTCCCAGGAGAAATGAGTATAGAGGTACTTGTACCCCTTACCCATTTCCTTTAAGAGTTAAAAGTAAATAAACACACAAACACTTAGAAAAAGTATTTTAATTGAACAAAAAACATAACCACGAAAAAGTCCTTTAATATTCTTAATTAACCATTAATACTTACCTGTCCCTTTAAATAAATGATCCCTCGAAATATCCTCGGAAATGTTCTATCAGTTACAATGTAACAAAGTTATTACAATGTAACAACTTTGTTACATTGTAACTACGCCGCACCCGATGTCACTCGCCGCTCAGCCGCCGCAGCATACACTTACGCGTCCGTGCAGGACGCTAAGTCCCCGCAGCTCCCGCTGTCCACCCCGCCCACATCTGTCACCCACATGTCACCCACATGTGGGTGACATGTGGGAGAGGCGGGGAGGGCAGCGGGAGCTGCGGGGACTTAGCGTCCTGCACGGACCCGACAGAGCTCTGAGCTATATAGCTCAGAGCTCTCTAAAGCATCTTTGAATTTGGGCTCCAAGGAGCCCCATTGGTCCTTAGCAGACCAATGGGGTTCCTTCTGATTTGAAGGAACCCCATTGGTCTGCTAAGGACCAATGGGGCTCCTTGGAGCCAAAATACAAAGATGCTTTAGAGAGCTCTGAGCTATATAGCTCAGAGCTCTGTCGGGTCCGTGCAGCGCAGACGCGTATGCGGCGGCGGCGAGTGACGTCGGGTGCGGCGTAGTTACAATGTAACAAAGTTGTTACATTGTAATAACTTTGTTACATTGTAACTGATAGAACATTTCCGAGGATATTTCGAGGGATCATTTATTTAAAGGGACAGGTAAGTATTAATGGTTAATTAAGAATATTAAAGGACTTTTTTCGTGGTTATGTTTTTTGTTCAATTAAAATACTTTTTCTAAGTGTTTGTGTGTTTATTTACTTTTAACTCTTAAAGGAAATGGGTAAGGGGTACAAGTACCTTTATACTCATTTCTCCTGGGAGGGGGGGTGGGCATCTGGGGGACCCCTTTTTAAAGGGGACTCCCAGATTCCACCATGAACCCCCCCCCCCAGCAAATCGCAGCCTCCACCTCCACCGCCCATCGGAGGTGGAGCGGAGCCCCTTGTCCTTGGATTGGACAAGGGCTCGGAGGGGGAGGGGAAAGCTTGGCTGCCCCTCCCCTTCCGAGACCCCCCAATCCATGGACCATGCGGGCTGGTATAGTCAGGGTGCGGAGCCCCACGCGGCCGGTGCTCCGCATTCTGGCTATCCCAGCCTGCATGGGGGACAAGGGGTTAAAGAGGTCTGGGAGGGGGGACCCCACGTCGTTTTTTTTATATTTCCCACACTCAAAACGAAGTAAGTAAAACTCTTCCCACTTGGGGGAATCTATGAAAATAATACACTATTGTTACCTGTGCAAAAAAAACTGACATTTTCCGCATTTAAAAGACATTTTCGCCCTTGAAACTTAAAAATCGATTTTCTCAAAAACTATAAGGTCTTTTTGAAAAAAAAAAATTCCCTCTTATTCCCACTGATCCCCTTAATATACCCTGGGAATTTGGTGTTCCTAAACTTTAAGCAGGCTTTGCTATTAACCGTTAAAGTCGGCGGGTTTTTAAATGTTTACATTTTTCCTTTGAAACTTTAACATCGATTTTCTCAAAAACTATAAGGTCTTTTTGAAAAAAAAAAATTCCTCTTATTCCTCCTGATCTCCTTAATATATTCTCCAAATTTGAGGCTCTTAGCATTTAAGGGGGCTTTGCTATTAACCCTTAAAGTCGGCGGCTTTTTTATATTATACGGAGCGTTACGGTTTAACGCGAAATTACGTCAGCGTTTAATGCGAAATTACGTCATGAGCGAAACGCGAAATTACGCGTTGAAAATTACGCTTACGGTATTTTCAATTACAATTTTAATGGCAATTACGCTACCGTAATTTCGCATCGTAATCGCAAATTTCGCATGCGTAATTTTAGTAATGCGAAATTACGAAAATTTCAGCTCAACTCTAACCCTAATGTACTGATATAGATCTGCCTGCGATCAGTACTGATCACTTACAGATACTATATAGTACCAATGCTGATTAGCGACAGTGATGACGCTAATCAGTGACTAATTAGTGACTGTGGTGTAGTGGGCTGGGCGCTAACTGATGCCAACTACCTAAAAAAGGGGCCTAGCTAACTCACTGGCCTAACTTAACACTAGTGATACTAAAACACTGACAGTTTTCACTGATTACTGTTTTTAGATCACTAGGATAGTGACAGGGGAATCAGAGGGCAATCACAGGCAATCAGATACAATCAGAGGCAATCAGATCGAAATCAGATAGCAATCGAAAACAATCAAATGCAATCAGAGGCAATCAAATGCAATCAGATGCAATTGAATGCAATCAAATGCAATCGAATGCAATCAGAAACAGACAGAGGTCAATCAGAGCCAATCACAGGGCAATCAAGAGGCCGATCAGATGCCAATCAGAGTGAAAACAGGCATTCAACAGTGCAAAAACAATCAGACGTCAATCAGATGCCAATCAGAGCTGATTACAGGTGATCAGATGTCAATCACTGCAGCTGTCAGATGCCAAACAATGTGAACAGCAGTCAATCGGCGGTGATCAGCCAGCAATCAGAGACGATCAGATTCCAATCAGAGTGAAATAAAAGGCGATCAGATGTCAATCAACAGTGCACAGATGATCAGATGTCAATCAGACATCGATCAGATGCCAATCAGAGCTGATTATAGGCGATCAAATGTCAATCACACTGCAGCTGTCAGATGCCAAACAATGTAAACAGCAGGCAATCACTGGGTAATCAGAGACTATCAGATGGCAATCAGAGTGATAAACAGGCGATCAGATGTTAATCAACAGTGCACAGATGATCAGATGTCACTCAGACCTGATTACAGGCGATCAGATGTCAATCAGACCTCAGTCAGATGCCAAAACAATGTGTCAGGGGCCAGTGAGTGGTGATCAGCGGGCAATCGGGGGGGGAGGAATGTGCTGTTGGTGCGGTGTACTTACTGTGCATGGCTGCCGTCCTCTCTGGTGGTCGATCTGGGGACACTGTGACCACCAGAGGAGGAGGCAGCCTGTATAATACACGCTGTTTGCAAAACATCATATTATACATTTCTATTAGTTAATTTGTACGATCGCAGCCCGCTGGTGTTGCTAATTGCCCAGCAGGCTGAAGACACAGGGGGGAGGCAGGGCCAGATTTGGACTTCCCAGTGCCCTAGGCCTGGTACCACCACCCCCCCCCCCCCACACACACACACACACAATATCATTCTGTCTAACACCCTGACTAACGATCACTTGTTTGCAGGAGGTAATGCCTGTTTTAGTGACTCGTGTATATGTATGAATCAGGACTGCTCAAATCCGATCCGGGAGACATCAGGATAGTTGCTATCCGGATATCTCCCAGTAAACCTGTGCGGGGTGGGCAGGGGGTCAATCTTACCTGTCTGACGTCTTCTTCGTCCGTCCCTGGCGCCTCCCACGATGCGGTCAAAGCAGCGGTCACGTGATTACAAACACTTCCTCCTTCCGGGTTAAAGGAGGAAGTGTTTATAATCACGTGACGCGCATGGACCGCATCGTGGAAGGTGCCAGGGACGGAAGAAGAAGACGTCAGAAAGGTAAGATTGACCCCCCCCCCCGCCCACTCTGCACAGGTTTACTGGGAGATATCCGGATAGCAAATATCCAAATGTCTCCCGGATCGGATTTGAGCAGCCCTAGTATGAATGTTTTCTCTCTGAAAAATGATGAATGATTGTTTTTCCTGTCAGAGCAGTGAGTCCCTAATGCCTGGTATGCACCAGATAGATGGGTTGAATCGATTTTCCGATCACTTATACAAAGTTGATTAGAAAAATGATCAGAAATCAAATTGGACCTGTCAGAAATAATCGATTCGACCCGTCTATCTGATGGGAAATTGCATGGTGTGTACCAGGCATGAAGTAGCAGAGCAGTTCATCTCCCTCTCTGCTCTTCTGTAATCACAGATCTGTTGCATTTATTTTATATTATTTATTGTACTGATTCTTTCACAGATCTTTTTTTTACTGTTTGCCAACACGGTACAAATATATATATTTTTTTTAATTTTTAGTATATCCGGTTCAGCACCGCAGTGCCGAAAATCTCATGCATCCGAGCAACGTTCACCTCCCATTCATTCGCCTATAACTTTATTGCTACTTATCACAATTAATTGATCTATATCTTGTTTTTTCCACCACTAATTAGGCTTTCTTTGGGTGCTACATTTTGCTAAGAATTATTTTTTTCTAAATTCATTTTAACAGGAAGATTAAGAAAGAAATTTTAAAAAATCATTATTTCTCAGATTTTGGCCATTATGGTTTGAAATTAATATAAGCTACCGTTATTAAAACTCATGTATTTTATTTGCCCATCTGTCCCGGTTATTACACCGTTTAAACAATGTCCCTATCACAAATTTTGGTGCCGGTATTTCATTTAGAAATAAAGGTGCATTTTTTCAATTTGCGTCCATCACTATTTATGAGCTTATAATTATAATAACATACTCTCTTGACATGCATATTTAAAAAGTTCAGACCCTTGGGTAACTATTTATGTTGTTTTTTGTTTTTTTTATTGTATTTTTTTTTATTTATTTTTTTAATAAAATATGTATGTGGGTAATTTTTGGTGTGGGAGGGAAACTCCTAATTTTAAATGTAAAATAAAAGAATTGTTTTATTAAAAATGTATGTGGGTGCAGTTTACTATTTGGCCACAAGATGGCCAAAGTAAAAAAAGTCCTGGATGCGAACAATCTCGCATACAGGAACTAAAGTACACGGAGAAGTTTCCTGGGGGGCAGAAATACCGTGCTCTCTCACTAGAAAGCGTTGGTATTTCTGCAGGGAAATTAGATTGGTGAATGGGAATTATATTCCCATTCACTGATCGGGGGGCTAGCGGCGGGCAGCGGGTGCGCGTGCGGGAGCGCGCCCGATCGCGCGCACCATGCGGCGGAAGCAGCAGTGCTTATCTGGACGAGGAAGCTCGTCCAGATAGGCCGAACTGGATATGTTATTACTTTTGGTATACAAAACAGAAAGTAACAATATAAAGTGTACAACAGTACATTTGCAATTATAATTATAGAGAAGTTGTCTGTCTCATACTACTGCAGTACTGATGACTTTAAAATGAGCCAGCAAGGGGTTAAGATTTAGCTTAGAAGGGGCTGCCATAAATCTCTCTAAGGAAAAAAAAAAACCTTATCTTTCTGTTTAAGATTTACAATCCAGGGAGAGAGGAGAAGGAATTGCTCAAGTCTTTAACAGAGTCTGGCCAGCAATACACTGTTTAGCCCAGCTTGAGTTGTAAAGTGGAAATAATTCTGTTAAAATGTTTACCTTACTGGATCAGAAATTGTGTCTACAACCAGAGTCACAGACAGTTTCCCTACGCCCCTGGCATTAAACTGAAGTTTTTATGTTCAGGAGATAGCACTGTCTCATCGCACACCAAGAAGTAAGGAAAATAAACAGAGCTCTGGAATTCTGACTGTGTGCGCAGCAAAGCTGGGCGGCTTTGGAGCAGGAGAAATGATTTATTTTGACATGCAGCCTCTTATCTCTCTCAGGTCCTGCCGCCCTTTTAGCCTTCTGATTTTTTTACCGCCCTAGACCATGGCCTTTGAGGCCTTTCCAGAAATCTGGCCCTGGGGGGAGGTGTAAACTGCGCAATCCCCAGCAAATCCCCACCCAAGGACTTCACGCCAATCGGCATGGAGTGATACTGGGGCTGCTGCGCTGCTCACGCTGATCGGCATGGAGCAGTCGTTTAGAGGTTAAAATCGATTTTCTCAAAAACTATAAGGTCTTTTTAAAAAATATTTTCCTCTTGTTCCCACTGTTCTTCTTAAGATATCCTGCAAATTTAGTATTTCTAGCATGTAAGGTGGCTTTGCTATTAACGGCTAAAGTCGGCGGGTTTTTAATCAGGAATACCGACTCGTGATCCCGAGTAACTCGTAATCATGAGTCCGGTAGCGAGTGTGATTACGTGTGCATTCGTGATCGAGAGCCGATCGTGAACTCGTGATCACAAAAAACAGCTACTGATCACAAGCTTGTGATGAGCATCACTATCCACAGAAGCGAATGTAATTGATAGAGAAAATGTGTGCAGAGCTTCACTGCTGTTTTTGTCTGCATGGGGAAATCACAATCAAGTATACAGTAACCAATTGAATAACATTCTCAGTTTGCCTGTGCATAAAGCAAGGGGGGGGGGGCACCCAAAGTTTTGCAGGGGGGGGGGGCAGTGATTTCTAGTTACAGCGATTCCTGAAGTTCAATTCCCCATCAATCAGTACACCCAACCTATGCATTGTGTTTGATCCCCCTGCTTTGCTGATAGGTGCTAACCTCCAATGACAAGAACCTCAGTTTTTTTAGTCTTTAGTTTATGCCAGTTTTAATTTATCCAGTCCTGAAGCTCAGCTAAGTATGTGTTTATTTTTGTAATAAGGGTTTGTCACGTAGGGTTTGTATGATAAATATAGCTGGGCATCATCAGCATAGCAGTGACCATGTTTTTGAATTATTTTTCCCATGTACATGGTAAACAACAAAGGGGATAGTATCAAGCTCTGGAGCACACCATATTTTAATATTACAAACTTTTTCAACCAAGGACCATATAACACCGCCGGTCAGTGTTGCCAACTCATCCCTTTAATTACTGACACATCTAAGTTACACAGGTTCTGGGGCTATTTGCACATAATCAGTGCCTTAACTGCATCTACCTAGCCACAAAACCTGTATAAATCATATGTGTCAGTAATTAAAGGGATGAGTTGGCAACACTGCCGCCGGTCATGAGATAGCTAGGGGGCCTGGGATATGTGTGTAATCCACATGTCCCCTTCAGTGTGTAGAGGTGGCTGCTAGCATAGTGGCATCTGCTGACGAGTGACTGATGCTGCTGTCATAGTGAGGGTTGCTGTCATAGTGGTGGCTGCTAATTCAGTGACTGCTGCTGACATAGCGGCTAATGCTGGCAAAAGTGGCTACCCTTCAGGGGCACAACTAGAAGTCCCCGGGCCCCCCTGCAAGAATTTGAGTGCCCCCCCCCCCCCCTGGGTCCCACTCATGGCCATTTTCTTGGGGGGGGGGGGGGGGTAAGAGGGGTCGCAGCATGAGGGGAGTGCTTTGCACATCAGCAGGGAGGGGGGACATGTAATGTGAAGCCCTTGCAGATCGGAGAAGTCCTTGCAGATCGGAGAGCTCCGTGGTGAATGAGGGTAATTATAGCTGCTGCCACTTAGATAGATGCAGGAGGGGGAGCGCAGAGGGGAAGCGCAGAGGGGGGAGCCTGAGGTCAGGGGGGGCTGTCCCCCCTCCCCGCTGATTTGCAAAGCTCTCCCCTCATACTGCAACCCCTCCTGCCCCCCCAAAACGGCCATAAGCGGTGTGCCCCCCCCCCCCCCCGCGCTGCTTCTCCTATTGTTACGCCAGTGCTACCCTTTACTATCAAGTCTAGGCTCATGTATCTGTTCTTCCTCCCCCTCCATCGGGGCTTCTGCATCCATTTTCCATAGTCCCATAGTAATCACTACAGGACTACTAAAAATGGCTGACATTTTCCAGTGTATACTGAGTATACACTCCTGCAGCCATTTCTTTGTATTTCTATACTAATTCCTATAGGACGCTGACCGACTGATTCTAGGGAGGGAGGGAAGGAAGGAGAGAGTGAGAGGAGCCGAGTATTCATGCAGTGGGCGGCAGATACCCTGAAATCGTGTAAAGTTTTAATTACCCATATCTCACGGGCTCCCTTCTGGTTTGTCTGCGGTTTGTCCCAACGGTTCCTGCGCATTGACTGCGACCAGAGTTCGCACGATCCGTGCGCTGGCACCGTTTGGAAGGCCATTTGCCGTCTGACCACCATGGCTCCTGTGACAGGCAGCAAGCAGAGTAAGCAGCACTGAAGATGAGCTCCTGATTCTATACAACTTATACCTTGTAATGAGCAAATTGAAGGACATCACAAAAGCAAGGAACAGACATACAGACAGAATGAAAAACTAAAGACATGGACTAAACAATTTTAAACAAGGACATCCAGACAAAATAAAAGAAACAAGCTTATGGAGTAACAACAAGCAGACTGCTGATGAGACCCCTGCCCTGCCCTCAGAGAAATAACAGAAATCCAGAGGAACAGCACACAAGCCCTCTCCAAGGTAAGGGCTTTCTGCCATACAGCTGCATAAACTGCATACACTTGTCAATACATTATAATAGAAAGACAAAGATATAAAATAAGAAAAGTACTGTGACAATGGAAAGGCAAAGGCAAAGCAGCATAGACAAGACTGAAGCCTCAGAGACAGAAGGCAGAGCCAGCAGGAGGTTAGGAATCCTAAAGATAACATATCCACAAGGAACAAACAAAGATCAAAGGAAGGCAATTAAGAGGTCGATACTGAAAGACAATACAGAAACTCTATGTGCAGATTATAACAAACTAGGGAGCAAAACTAATTTAATATTATATACAGAACATATCCTCGCATGGCACAAGGCAATATGTGAACACTACAAAGATATTACAATTGTGGACATCAACCAGGATGGGGACACAGGCAGGCAAATCAGAACTCAGGATGAGGACTCCCCCCAGCAGACAGCATTAACCATCAGTGTTTATAACAGTGGAACCATCTTGATCCAAGGTGCTAAATGCAGACTGGAGGAATTTGAGAAGCTATTTCCCCATATCAGAGAGAAAGCAGAAAACTATAAAAACCATAAATAACCCTGCTACACAAAAATGTGAGGATCAAACTACAAAACAGGGAGAAAAACTGCCCCCCAGAGACTCTCAATCACACCCCTCCCTGAAAACCCTCAGAGATTGTTTGTCTAATCTAGAGATAGACTTCACCCTCTTCAGAGAACAATATCAAAGAAGCCAAGGTGTGAAAAATGCAAATGACCAACTGAGAGAAGAACTAGCCAGGCTGAAATCTGAGCACACTGAAGCTCTGTGTGATATCAAAGCATCTCTTCAACAACTGCAGGAGGAGAACTCACAGCTTAAGGAGGAGATCCGGAAAATACAAATATTAAATCAGCCAAAAGAAGAGGTGACAACAAAATGTACAAGGGTTCCCACAAGTCCTGCGCTGATTGAGGACTGCACTGTACACCACACACAAGATACAGTAAACACCAAAGACCACCACAGCCATCTGGACCCCTCCCCAAATGCTACCAACACATGCCCACCCAACACCCCAGAGCCCAGCCACTGCCAGCCAGACCCCTCCCCAAATGCTGCCAAGACTGCCCCACCCAACACTCCAGAGCTTAAGCCTAAACACCAAGCAAATGGCTCCTATAGACCTCGCAGTCCTGACATTGTGCTGATTAAAGACTCTAATGGGACATACCTGGACATAAAGAGACTCTTTCCAGGGAAGAATGTCATTAAAATCACCTGCTCAACTATTGAACAAGTAGCAGGGGTCATTAATGAGCCTCATTTCACTGACCCAAAACATCTCATCCTGCATACCGGGACCAATGACATTAAACAAAACACCATAGACCAAGAAACCATCACAGACAAACTGTCACAAATTGCAAAAAGGGCACAGCTGAAATTCCCCAATACAAAGATTATCCTCTCTTCCCTGCTCCCAAGAAAAGATATCTCTCACCAGACAATCCAACAAATCAATGCAAAGCTGACCTCCAATCTCAGATCCTCACCAGGCATACAACTGGCACAGCACCCTACAATCTCAGCTCACCGCCATCTGTACAACAACAAGCACCTTAGCAAACAAGGAGTCAGCCTCCTTGCAAAGGAGTTTAAGGACATGGTACTTAATAGACCTCGGACACCCCAAGAAAGACCTAATCCAACACACAGATGGCAAACTCCAATAAAGCGTTACCAAAGAGAGCCCCCACAAACACAACAAATGCGGAGGAAACCGCCTGACCCACAATGGCAACACGGAACAAGGGAGGACAGAAACACGGCGGAGATCAGGACTTTGTGTAGCACTTGATATAGTATACTGATGCGACACCCCGAAAATATTGATATAGATTATGCTGTCACAGACACAGATCCCATAAACATCAATGCCCTCATAGTCACCCCTGAAACACACCTGTCAGACCACAGCCAAATCCTGCTGTACCTGAAATCCACCGACAAACCAACCACACAGCAGCCTCATCAGGCTCACCGCCATCTGTACAACAACAAGCACCTTAGCAAACAAGGAGTCAGCCTCCTTGCAAAGGAGTTTAAGGACATGGTACTTAATAGACCTCGGACACCCCAAGAAAGACCTAATCCAACACACAGATGGCAAACTCCAATAAAGCATTACCAAAGAGAGCCCCCACAAACACAACAAATGCGGAGGAAACCGTCTGACCCACAATGGCAACACGGAACAAGGGAGGACAGAAACACGGCGGAGATCAGGACTTTGTGTAGCACTTTATATAGTATACTGATGCGACACCCCGAAAATATTGAGTCCTATGACAATCCCTGCTCATTACAAGGTATACAGACCCAAAATGACATCACTCATTATCAGTAGCTGGAACATTCAAGGGCTGAATGCCTCAGCTTTTGGATGCAAAACAAATGATCCAGACTTTAAAAAGAGACTTGAAAACATTGATATTCAAATCCTCCTGGAGACATGGACCCGGGCAGAGGATGAATCTCTTGCACCCATGGGATACAGGGAATTCTCTGTATCTTCACAGAAAAACAAGAACGTTAAACAGGGTCGTCGGTCAGGAGGCATACTAATCTGGTACAAGGAGGAGCTTACAGAGCACATTAAAGCTATCAAACGAGGAGACAGCCACATCTGGATCAAAATAAACAGCTCCATCCTCACCTCTCAGTCTGACATGTACCTGTGTGCAGCATACATCCCCCCAACAGAGTCCCCTTACTACAAACCTGATATTTATGAGGTCCTACAAAGAGAAGCCAGCCACTTCCAGTCTCAGGGCAGAGTACTCATCTATGGAGACCTTAATGCGAGAACAGGCACAGAGAAGGACTATCTGACCTCTGAGGGAAACACATACATACTTGGAGGAGAGAGCTACTACCAGGAATCAATGCAGACAGCAAGAAACAGCTATGACAAGACAGTAAACAAAAGCGGGAAAGCCCTGTTGAACCTGTGTCGGAGCCTCGGCCTATACATAATGAATGGGCAAACCAGGGGTGACTCTCTTGGGAGATTCACTATGAACTCACACGTAGGCAGCAGTGTGGTAGATTATGCTGTCACAGACACAGATCCCATAAACATCAATGCCCTCATAGTCACCCCTGAAACACACCTGTCAGACCACAGCCAAATCCTGCTGTACCTGAAATCCACCGACAAACCAACCACACAGCAGCCTCATCAGACCGGTCTCTACAAGCTGCCACCACCCCTCAAATGGCCCAAACAGTCTGCCACCGAATACACCTACATGACCAAAACTGCCAAAATCCAAGAATTGCTGACAAACTTTTATAACAACCCATATGAACCAAACCAACAAGGTGTCAGCCATGCAGTGAAGGACTTCAGTAACATCCTACATACCATGGCAGTACAAGCAGGCCTCAAGCAGACCAACTTCAAGAGATCCACAAATAAACAGTCCCAAAAATGGTTTGACAGTGAATGCAAGGCTCTACGTAATTCGCTAAGGGCAGCCTCTAACCAAAAACACAGAGACCCGAACAACCGAGACCTAAGGGAAACCCATGACCACCTACAGAGACAATACAAAGACACCCTCAGGCAGAAAAAACAGAGCCACATCTCCCACAAACTCCAACAGCTGGAGGACTCCCTCCAAGACAACTCATTCTGGGAGACCTGGAACCATATCGGTGCAAAGCCTAAAAAAAGCCCTCTTCATATCCAAAATGGCCACATCTGGCTCCACTACTTCAGGAAACAGGAAATACAAAGACATCCCAGAAAATGCCCAAACCCTGGAGCAGAAACAAATAGCCGCAAAACTGAAGGACATGGAGGAGACAATCAAGGACTTTCAAAACCCTCTGGATACACCAATCACGGTGCAGGAAATAAGAGAAAGAACAAAGCTGATAAAATGTAAGAAGGCTAGCGGTACCGATGGCATCCTGCCAGAGATGATCAAATACAGCCCCCAGGAAATACATGAGGCACTCGCAAGACTATTCAACCTTATCCTGAGGGCGGGCTCCTTTCCTCAGGCCTGGAGTGAAGGCCTCATAACACCCATCTACAAGAATGGAGACAGATATGATCCAGCAAACTACAGAGGAATCTGTGTCAGCAGCACATTGGGGAAACTGTTTAACAGCATCATCAATAAGAGGATCCTCTCCTTCCTCACACAGCAGGACGTACTCAGCAAAAGCCAAGCAGGGTTCATGCCAAACCACCGCACAACCGACCACATCTACACACTGCACAGCCTCATCAAGACCCATGTCCACAGCTCACGTGGCAAAATACACGCTTGCTTTGTTGATTTTAAGAAGGCGTTTGACTCAGTGTGGCACCCAGGCCTTTTCCTAAAACTCCTAGAGAGTGGAATAGGAGTAAAAACCTATGATGTCATCAAGAGTTCATATACTGGGAACCAATGCAGTGTGAAAGTAGATGGGAAGAGAAGTACGTTCTTCAAGCAGGGTCGAGGAGTCAGGCAGGGCTGCAGTCTGAGCCCAACACTCTTTAACATATACATTAACCAACTGGCTGTAGCCCTGGAATCCTCCCCAGCTCCAGGCCTCCTCCTGCATGACCGTGAGGTGAAGTTCCTGCTGTATGCAGATGACCTTGTGCTGCTCTCCCCAACAGAGAAAGGACTACATGACAGCCTGTCAGTATTGGAGACTTTCTGTACCACATGGGCACTGCCCATCAACCCAAAGAAGACAAAAGTGATGGTGTTCCAGAGGAAGAATGGAAATAAAACCCCCACCTCCTCATTTATATTAAATGGCTCCCCACTGGTGTCCACTAACAGCTACACCTACCTGGGGCTGGAGATCAACCAATCAGGAAGCTTTAAACCAGCAGTACAGGCCCTGAAAGACAAAGCCTGCAGAACATTTTATGCCAACAGAAGACAGCTTTACCACCTAAAACCACCAGTGAGAGTGTGGGTAAATATATTCGACAGCATCATCACCCCAATCCTGCTCTATAGCAGTGAGGTATGGGGCCCGGTCACCTACCCTGACCAATCAAAATGGGACTCCAGCCCAACAGAAATCTTCCATCTAGAGTTCTGCAAGTATCTCCTCCAAGTCCATCGAAGGACTTCAAACTCAGCTTGCCGGGGCAGAGCTAGGCAGGTTCCCACCATGGCTTACTATCCAGCAGAGGGCACTCTCATACTGGGCGCATATACAGAACAGCAACCCCAGCACTTACCACCATAAAGCCTCACTGAGCCAGGGGGGTGAGGCCATACCACGCGCTCTCAAGCAAAGCATCAGCAGCCAGCCCAGTCAAGGCCACCAACACAGGCTGACAAAAGCCCAAATAAAACAGACTATAGAAAGCTGCAAGGAACGATACATAGAGGAATGGAGAAGTGACATAAAGAATTCCAAGAAACTCGCTGTCTATCAATCACTACAGAGGGAGTACACAATGGCTCCATATCTGGGGAGGCTACATCACCACAAAGACAGACAGGTCTTGAGTTTGTACTGTCTGAGTGCCCACAGCCTGTAGATAGAGACAGGGCGGCACAGACAGACATGGAAGCCCCGGGAGGAGAGACTGTGCAGACAATGCAATGCGACCAGGAGGTCTTGGAGGATGAGGCCCACTTCCTGCTACACTGCAGCAAATATGCACCTGTGAGGACCGCCCACTTCCAGAGACTCTCCGCCCACATCCAGGATTTTACCTCCACAGATGAGGAGATGAAACTCTACATCCTACTGGGGGAGGAGGAAACAACCGTGCAAATAGCTGCCCGATATGTCACAGCCTGCCACCAACTGAGAGGAACATGATACCACATGGACTGTATTCCCCCCAATACCCCCCTATGGACTGTATATCCCAGTCCCCCATGCTGTCCCTTACATCCTCCACACACCTATGGACTATATACCCCAACCCCCTTTATCCTTCCCTTATTCCCACAATCCCCCCCCCCCCCATGTTAATGTTTTGTTTTGTTTTGTTTTGCTTTGGCAATGCTAAATGTACTTGGTCCTGCCAATAAAGCTTTTTTTGGATTTGGATTTGGACTACAGGAGAGCAGAGGGGGAGGAAGAGCAGTGACACAGGCTGGCCCTAAACATTAAAACATGTGGCACCAAAGCAATGGCTTGCAATCTGCATGCAATTAAAATGTCTCAAGAGCCTTGGGGGTACTGTAAAAGGCTCGGGGGGGGGGGGGGGGGGCACGTTTGGCCCTCAGAACAGACTTTGGACACCCCTACTTGATATGGTATTTAGTCAGGGACTCATTTTTTTCTTCAATGAGAGGAGTCAATGGTGCTAGGGTCATGTACATTTGGCTGATCTCATGACCACACCCCACCCTTTTTCACTGTGGCATGACACACATTCATCTTAGACATGACTGGAGGTGTGGTAGTGGCGTGTCTTAAAGTGTGCTTTTTTTCTGCTTTTAAAAGTTGCATTACAATGAGTGTGGGGTGATGACTGCTGCAATTCATATATGGGGTAATCTTTGCTGCACTTCTTATGTTGAGTAATGTTTGATGTATTTATTATTAGATAATGATTACTATTCGATTTTTTTAATTGTTGCAATATTGGAGGTTCATGATTGCTGAACATTAGGCTACCAAAAGAAACATGATAGGAATATGGATGTATCTCACTGGCCAGTTTATTAACTGAAAAAACAATACTCAACTCAACTAAATAATGCTCAGCGGGTACAAAAGAGGCCAAAAATGTCCCCCACACTATTACACCACCACCAGCAGCCTGAACTCAAGGCAGGCTGAATCAATGCTTCCTTAAAGGGGTTCTGTGGAGTCCTGCAATAAACATAAACAGACACTTACCTGGAGCTTCTATCAGTCCCTGTAGCTGTTATGTCCCACGCCGTCCTCCTCCGATCACTCGTTCCCCACCGGCGGCACCGGGCAATTATTCGTCTAACAAGATCAATAATGTGCACTCCTGCTCGCGTCTCTGGAAGCTTACTGTGCAGGCGAAGTACGAGGTTTTCTTGTACTGCGCCTGTGCAGTAAGCTCCCAGAGACACGAGTGGGAGCGTGCACACGCGAGGCCATGGCTGCGCAGCCGCAGATGCGTGACACGTAATTAGACCGGGACTGGCTGTTTATGTTTATTGCAGGATTCCACAGAACCCCTTTAATGTAACTGTAAAATAAATTGTTCCTTTACTCTGCCATCTATACATTTGCACACAAGAAAGATAAACATTTTGGCTGTGGCTGCCATGAAAGGGCCTCTGGGTTGTGTTTTCCACTTGAGGCCAAAAGGTCCCAGCCCTCCCCTGGAAGGGATGATGTGGGAGTCACTTTCTCCTCTAGGTAAAAATAAAGTAAAGATAACTGTCTCTGACTAGAGATGTCACGAACAGTTCGCCTGCAAACGGTTCCAGGCGAACTTTGGGGGTTCGCGTTCGCCTGCACCAGGCGAACTTTTGCGGAAGTTCGATTCGCCCCATAATGCACTATGAGGGTCAACTTTGACCCTCTGCATCACAGTCAGCAGGCACATTGTAGCCATTCAGGCTACACTAAGCCATTGAGCCCCACCCCCCTTATATAAGGCAGGCTGCGGGGGCCATTAGCCTCACTCGTGTGCCCGCTAGAGACAGACTAGGGACAGCTGCTGCAGACTTGTTCTTCTAGGGACAGATTAGTTAGGTTCTTGGCTGCTTATCTTGCTCCTGGCTGATTGTTATTGCTTTTATAGCACCCATCAATAGCTCTTTTCAGAGCTCATCCTGTACTTTTTTTTTCTGTGTGTCAAACTGACACTTTTGTTGCATGCACAGCCTTGCTAATTGATAGTGTGTGTGCCACTGCCAGCAGCCCAGCACATTCAGTGACTACCTGTGTGTGTGACAGGGAGCTGCACATTGTACTACCCAGTACTGCATATACCCAGTACCTGTTGTGTTTACTTAACCCACCTCATCACTGCATATACCTAGCTTTGTGTTGAGTGAACCCAGCTCACTGCATCTAGTAACTACCTGTTGTGTTGAGTGAACCCACCTCGCTGCATCTAAGTACCTTTACTGTTCAGTGAACCCAGCTCACTGCATCTAACTACCTGTTGTGTTGAGTGAACCCACCTCACTGCATCTAAGTACCTTTACTGTTCAGTGAACCCAGCTCACTGCATCTTACTACATGTTTTGTTCAGTGAACCCAGCTCACTGCATCTAAGTAACTTTACTGTTCAGTGAACCCAGCTCACTGCATCTTACTACCTGTTGTGTTCAGTGAACCCACCTCACTGCATCTAAGTACCTTTACTGTTCAGTGAACCCAGCTCACTGCATCTTACTACCTGTTGTGTTGAGTGAACCCACCTCACTGCATCTAAGTACCTTTACTGTTCAGTGAACCCAGCTCACTGCATCTTACTACCTCTAGTGTTGAGTGAACCCACCTCACTGCATCTAAGTACATTTACTGTTCAGTGAACCCAGCTCACTGCATCTTACTACCTGTTGTGTTGAGTGAACCCACCTCACTGCATCTAAGTACCTTTACTGTTCAGTGAACCCAGCTCACTGCATCTTACTACATGTTGTGTTCAGTGAACCCAGCTCACTGCATCTAAGTACCTTTACTGTTCAGTGAACCCAGCTCACTGCATCTTACTACCTGTTGTGTTCAGTGAACCCACCTCACTGCATCTAAGTACCTTTACTGTTAAGTGAACCCAGCTCACTGCATCTTACTACCTGTTGTGTTGAGTGAACCCACCTCACTGCATCTAAGTACCTTTACTGTTCAGTGAACCCAGCTCACTGCATCTTACTACCTCTAGTGTTGAGTGAACCCACCTCACTGCATCTAAGTACATTTACTGTTCAGTGAACCCAGCTCACTGCATCCAACTACCTGTTGTGTTGAGTGAACCCACCTCACTGCATCTAAGTACCTTTACTGTTCAGTCTAATTAACATGTATAAATACATCAGAGGGCAATATAATACCTTGGCGGATGAGCTTTTTGTCCCTAGGCCTTCTCAAAGGACTAGAGGACATGATCTGCGCATGGAGGAAAAACGTTTTAACCATTTATTTAGGAAAGGGTTCTTTACAGTAAGAGTGATTAAGATGTGGAATGCATTGCCACAGGAAGTCGTTATGGCAAACTCTATACCTGCATTTAAAGGGGGCTTAGATGCTTTCCTTGCGTTGAAAGACATCCATGGCTACAATTACTAGGTAATGCCTAATGATGTTGATCCAGGGATTTTATCTGATTGCCATCTGGAGTCGGGAAGGAATTTTTCCCTTTAATTGGACCATGCCTTGTAAGGGTTTTTTCGCCTTCCTCTGGATCAACAGGGATATGTGAGGGAGCAGGCTGGTGTTGTACTTTATACTGGTTGAACTCGATGGACGTATGTCTTTTTTCAACCAAAATAACTATGTAACTATGTGAACCCAGCTCACTGCATCCAACTACCTGTTGTGCTGAGTGAACCCAGCTCACTGCATATACCTAGCATCCCCCTGAGATGGACAAAATGGACAAACCAGGTAGAGGAAGAGGTAGAGGCAGACCCAGAGGAAGGCCACCAGGCACCAGCAGGTCTGTGCGAGGTGGTGTTGCTGTGATTTTGTGCGGACCTGGCCCAAAATACAGTGCTCAGAAGAAGGCACGTGCCATCACATCCCAAGATCAGGACGTGCTTGACTATTTAACACAGAACACCTCATCTCCCGCAGCCGCCAGCGCTACAACAAACACCACATCCGCTGCATTTGACACTTCGCAGGAGTTATTTGGTGGTGGTGGTGGTGAAATCACTGATTCATAGCCACTACTGCAACAACAAGAAGAAGGCGCAGGTACACCACCTCATACGTCTGAGTTAGGTGGCGATAGTATGGACGTAACGTGTGAGGAGGGGGATGATGAACCACCTGAAGTTGGTGCAGTTGAGGAGGTGTCTGAGGAAAGCAAAGCTGGCCAGGAGGATTATGATGACGATTATACGGATACCACATATGTTCCCGGTAGAGGAGATGACCAGGGGGACAGTTCAGAGGGGGAGTCAGAGAGGAGTAGGAGGAGACGACTCCATGATAGAAGCAGAGGGAGCTCGTCCTCCGAAACAGCTGGGGGCAGTGTCCTGCGCCATGTATTGCCAGCTATGGCCAGCCAGCCAACATGCCCTTTAACGTCAGCTGCTGATGCCACCGTAGCGCCATCACCCCAAGGGGGCTCAGCGGTTTGGAAATTTTTTAACGTGTTTGTCTCAGATCGGAGCAAAGCCATCTGTCACGGACGGTTGCGGGGCCGCAGGCGCGTCCTGTAACCGCCCGTGAAGAAAAAGCGATCGCACTCGATTCCCTGCATCGATTGCGCTTCAAATCGATACAATCTGGGTTGAGTGTGTAGGGGGAGCTGAAGTCCTTTTCTTAGCAGAGAGAGCACCATCCTAAAGGCTGGATGGCTCTTTTGATATGCTAATGAGCCTGGGCCCAGAGAGTCCCTGGCTTCAAGCTGTGCGGATGGCCCATCCATCAGGTATAAGGTGACACCTAGCTGATCTCATGTAGATGTTAATTAACCAAGGGGTGATCAGGATGCCTAGGTGCAGCCAGGCAGGCTACAAATCTCCGGGAGGTCTTGACACCTTGCTCACTGGTAAAGATCAAAGGGGAAGTCAGCTGTTAGCAGCTAGAACACATCCTGAATAAACCTGAGTCTCATAGCATAATCCATAACTTCCCAGATCTGTCATATTTCTGGGGTTCCTGAGATGGCAGCTTCGCCAAACGTGGGGGAAGTGTAGCATGAGCCCTGGTGCTGGTTCTGAGGAAGTTTCAGAACATTCTGAGGTAAGGACTGCCAGTTAGGCAGTTTGAAAGTGCCTGATGATACCACAGGGGTCCCACTCCTCATGTCTGGTATCAGGGCGCTGGGTAAATCGAGACAGACCTGAAAATGTTAATAAATCTGCCCTGACCTGTACGGTTCTGTGAGATAGAGCCCATATATGGGTAGATATGATTTCTAGCCCCCAGGACAAGGGGAGGGCTCATCTCATCTTCTAAGGGGGTGTATGGCTCCCCGCCCTCACTCCCTCCTACTGAAGCAGGGGCATAAGAATGGCAGAGGACCCAAACTCAGTGTCCTCCACACTGAAACATCTTGAACTCATCAGATGCCAGCTTGAGGATATGCTGGCATCCACCTGGTCTGAACTCTGAACTCAAATTGAAACCCAGAACTCTGTTTTCCCACAAAAAGGACATCTTTCCCAGAACTAAGTATTTTTCTCCCTTCTTTTATTTTTTATACTGGCTATTACTGTCTTAATAATTGTGATTTTAATAATTGTCTGTATATATTAATTATTTATATTGTGTGAATAAATGACTTTCTCCAAGTCATTCACTGTCCGCTACCCTGCTTATCAGCACACACACAGAACTGATCCCGGGTCTCTGAAGATACGCTACTGTTTGTTTGTTGTTGGCTAGACAGAATACCGTGTGTTTAACCGTTTTATTCGCAGGACTAGTCAGTCAGTTAGTGGGCTCCACGGTCCCATGGTAACCGCGGTGGTTGCAGTTTACTCTGAACCAGTAGGTGACGTTGTAATTACCCGTGTCTCACAGGCTCCCTTCTGAGTTGTCTGCGGCTAATTCTTAACGGTTCCTGCGCATTGACTGCGACCAGAGTTCGCACGATCTGTGTGCTGGCACCGTTTAGAAGGCTAAGTGCGGTCAGCCACTAGGGCTCCTGTGACAGTGTTAGGCAGCGGTCAGGACCTGTGTTGTGCTGAAAGTATCTGCGATAGCGCTAGCGCTATCGAGAAACGAACTAATTCGTTGGTGTAGCTGGAAGGCAATATATTTTTTATATATACAGAGAGACTGTGTAGCCAGTACCCCTCCCCAAAAGTTTTATTTTATTTGGCATGGAAATGTCCGGAAACTACTACAAAAAAATGTGCCTGGCGGACCTGCAAAATCTTTGCCAAGAGAGAGGCATTGATGTCGGCCGCAAGACACAACGGGACCTGGTAACGGAATTGTTTCAATGGGATACCCAGCAACTGCGGGAGCCGGGGGTGTCCGCTGAAGTGGATACCAGCCCATCTGACCCAAGTCAAGGGGAACCAGAGACTGAAGATTCTGCGCATACGGAGGTTGAGCATCCTGCGGGACCTGCTGCAACAGTTACGCAGGAGAATGTCAGTGTGGACCCCAATGCCAGAGTTTCTGAAAGTACTCGCCTGGAACCGGCCAGTACTGGACTGTCCGTTTGTACTGATCCGCTAATGCAGCAGGCATTACAAAAGCTGATGGACACTGACCTGGACAAGTACCTGCAGTACATGCGTGAGGAGCGCCAAATGCGGGAGGAACGGGAGCGGCAAGCCGCTGCAGCCGCAGAACGCCACGCAGAGAGGGATGCCGCTGAGCGAGAATGGGAGCGCCAATCTGCAGAGGCGCGGGAGAGACGACAGCATGAGCTCAACATGGCAAAGGTTCAACAGGCCAGCCGGAGTTCACCGCCCAGCCTCCCTGCTGAAGGAGCTGCACCACCCGTAAGTGCAAAATTTAAATTTGCTAATATTGAAAAAGACACAGACATTGACTTGTTTTTGCGGTCTTTTGAAAAAGCATGCCGTCAGTATCGTCTGTCCCAAGACCAGTGGGCCAGACATCTGACACCTTTTCTGCGCTACAAAGCGCTTGATGCCTTCGCAGAATTGCCTGCGGAGAAGGATAATGATTATGCTGCTATAAAAGACGCTATCATTACTAAGTACCAGCTGACGCCAGAAGCCTATCGGAAAAAGTTCAGGGCCTGGCAGAAAAAGCCTTCTGATTCGTACCGAGATGTGGCCAGCAGCTTGCTCACCACACTCCGCCAGTGGACACTAGGCCTCACCAAAGGGTCTTATGATGTCCTGGAGGACTTGATAATCCTGGAACAATTTCTGAACATTTGCCCTGCTGATGTACGCCAGTTTGTGCTAGAACGCAGGCCGGCTTCAGCAACTGTCGCTGCAGACCTTGCTGAGACTTTTGCAACTACCCGGGTGGCTGATACCCGCAGAACTGTCCCATCCAGCTGGAGAGGAGGTCAGCCCAATACCTCGGCAGACCCTCCTGCCCCTGTGAGCCGTCCGCCACAGAGGCCACCCAGCGCAGCTGCTGCACCCAGGTCTGCAGCCTCTGGAGAGGTCACCTGTCACTACTGCCACAAGACGGGACACATGAAGTTCACCTGTCCGGAGAGGAGGCAGACCACCCCAGCACCTGGACCACCCGCACCTCGCCCGCGGCAGACATCACCCGCCAGTGTACCCCAACCAGGAGCCGCATCCAACCTGATGTTTGCCAAGGGGGCAGGGAACTCCCCCATCACAAGCAATCACCAGCTGGTTACGGTGAATGACCAGCTTGTCACTGGTTTCCGTGACACCGGAGCAGATGTCACTCTGGTGCGTGCACACCTTGTCCCCGCAGAGGCCATCATTCCTGACCAGTACCTCACCCTCACTGGAGTGGGGGGCACTCTTTCTCGCATTCCCCAAGCCCGGGTGTCCATCGACTGGGGGGTGGGGGTCCACGAGAAGGTTGTTGGGATCCTGGACCAACTGCCGGTCCCTGTTTTGCTGGGGACCGACTTGGGCACGCTGGTGTCGTACTATGAACCTGCACCACGCCCTGTGGAATGCCAGGATGGAGACGGACTCTCTGCCCACACCCAGGTACTTTGCACCCAGGGGCAAGAACAGGGGGGAGGTGGGTTGAACGTGCCCAGTTCACGGGTACCTGTGGTTGATGTACAAACTGTCTGTGATGAAAATGTTCCTGTTACTGTTATTAATGCTTGTGACAATGATGTAGGTAATGCCAATATGTGCCATTCTGAAGGGATACCTGTGCTAGCTGTAACACGCAGCCATACTGCTCAGACCCTGAGCTCAGAACAGGTAGAGGAGGTCCCGGCCTCCTCCCCCTCCTCTGACCACAGGGATGGTACCCTTCAGCCACTAACCTCATACGCCACGGGCCAGCTGGCTGAGAGTGAGAGTGCTGCATTTGTGCAAGCACTCCAGACTGACCCTAACCTCGAGGCCCTCAGAAAACAGGCTTCTGAGCCCCTCACAGACGAGGCTACGTTCAAGGTATACTGGGAAGGTGGGAAGTTGTACAGTGAGCCTGTACACCCCACCGAAGGTGAAATGGGGATGGGTACCAAGTTGCTTGTGGTACCTAGTGCCTTCCGGGGGCATGTGCTGAAGTCCGCACATGACATTCCCCTGGCCGGGCACTTGGGGATCCACAGGACCCTTGATCGTATCCGGGGACATTTCTACTGGCCTCAAATGCGGATAGATGTGACGAACTACTGCCGCTCATGTACCATTTGCCAAAAGGTAAAAAGGGCTGGGAATCCCCGCAAAGCTCCCTTGTGTCCACTGCCAATCATAGGTGAGCCCTTTCACAGAGTGGCAGTCGACATAAATGGACCATTGCCCACTCCCAGCAGCAGTGGCAAAAGGTACATCCTGACGGTGGTGGATTACGCCACCCTCTATCCTGAGGCCATGGCACTTTCCTCCCTGAGAGCGGACAAGGTAGCCGACGCGCTACTTAACATTTTCTCCCGAGTCGGGTTCCCTGCGGAGATGCTCTCCGATCAGGGAACCCAGTTTATGTCCGGACTCATGGAGGCCCTGTGCAAAAAGATACAGATGACGCACATTGTCTCCAGTCCCTACCACCCGCAGACCAATGGACTGTGTGAAAGGTTCAACGGGTCGCTGAAGCAAATGCTGACCACGTTTGTTGAGTCGCAAGGTGGGGACTGGGAACGATACCTGCCTCATCTGTTGTTTGCATACCGGGAGGTGCTGCAGGAATCTACCGGGTTCTCCCCGTTCGAGCTCCTGTATGGTAGGAATGTCCGAGGACCCCTACAATTGATGCGGGAGACGTGGGAGGGCAAGGGGGACCCCACAGATGTCTCTGTAGTTGATTATGTCCTCAAGTTCAGGGACAAGATGGAGTCCCTCACAGAAATGGTAACGGAAAACATGGCCCAGGCTCAGGCCAAACAAAAACTCTGGTATGACCGCACTGCTGGAGAGAGGTCATTTGAAGTAGGTGACAAAGTGTATGCCCTTCTTCCAGTGAGGCAGAACAAGCTGCAAGCGGCCTGGGAGGGGCCCTACACTATAGTGCAACGGTTAAACCCTCTGACATACCTGGTGAACATGGGAGGCAGGAAACAGAAAAGCTTTCATGTCAACATGCTGAAGGCCCACCATGACAGGACCAAGTATGTGCTGCCAGTGTGCAGCCAGTTAGAGCAAGGAGAGGCAGACCCCCTGTTAGACCTGCTGGCTGACATACGAGATGTGGACAGCGACCTAAGCGTCAATCCACAACTCTCCTCGTCCCAGCAAGAGCAGTTGCAGGAGGTGCTGGGTCCGTACCAGCACACCTTCTCCTGTGCCCCGGGGCGGACCAGTCTGGCAGTGCATAGGGTAGATACGGGCACCCATCCCCCCATCAGGCAATCCGCTTACCGCGTCTCCCCAGAGGTGCAAGCGGACATGCAGAAAGAGGTGAGGGAGATGCTGGAGCTAGGGGTGGTTCAAAAGTCCTGTAGTGCCTGGGCAGCCCCTGTGGTCCTGGTCCCCAAGAAGGACCAGTCAACTCGGTTCTGCGTGGACTACAGGAAGTTAAACGCCATCACCACTACAGACGCCTACCCCATGCCTCGCATCGATGAGTTGTTGGATACGCTGGCGTCCGCCAGGTACCTATCAATTATGGATCTGAGCCGGGGGTACTGGCAGATACCACTTGCACCTGACGCGAGGCAGAAGTCGGCCTTCATCACCCCTTTTGGCCTCTTCGAGTTCACGATGATGCCCTTTGGGATGAAGAACGCTCCTGCCACGTTTCAGCGGGCCGTAAACGACCTGCTGGAGGGGCTGCAAGGGTTCGCTGTAGCGTACTTGGATGACATTGCGGTGTTCAGCCCCACCTGGGAGGAACACCTCAAACACCTGTCCCAGGTACTAGAGAGGCTGGCCGCAGCCAATCTGACAGTTAAGCCGAGTAAGTGTCAGATTGGTATGACCGAGGTGCAGTACTTAGGTCACCGGGTGGGGGGTAACACCCTGAAACCTGACACGGGAAAGGTTGACGCCATCCTGGCATGGCCTCGGCCTATCACGAAAAAGCAGGTCCAGGCGTTCCTGGGGACCGCCGGCTACTATAGGAAATTTGTTCCAGCCTATAGTACCTTAGCGAAACCCCTGACCGATGCCACTAGCAAGAAACACCCCAAGGTTGTTAGCTGGACCCCCGCTTGCGAGAACGCCTTCCAAGCCTTGAAGCAGGCACTCGCAAGCGCCCCGGTGCTTCAAGCCCCAGACTTCAGTCGTCGGTTTGTTGTACAAACCGATGCCTCTGACTACGGTCTCGGCGCAGTCCTCAGCCAGGTGGATGGAAAAGGAGATGAACACCCTATCCTCTACCTGAGCCGGAAGCTCCTGCCCCGAGAGGTAGCCTACTCCACAACTGAAAAGGAGTGCCTAGCGATCGTGTGGGCCCTACAGAAACTACAATCGTATCTGTACGGCCGCTCCTTCACGATCATTACCGACCATAATCCCCTGAGTTGCCTGAACCGCACTGCTGGGACCAATGGCAAGCTCTTACGTTGGAGCCTGTCATTACAGCAGTATGACTTCGCGATTCAACACAAGGCAGGCAGCTGACAACAGAACGCCGACGGGCTATCCCGTTGCAACGGGGAACTAGATCAGATCTCGCAGGTTAGCGGCAATGACACACATCTTGCTGATGAATGTCTATCTGCCTTCTCCCCAGGGAGGGCTGTCACGGACGGTTGCGGGGCCGCAGGCGCGTCCTGTAACCGCCCGTGAAGAAAAAGCGATCGCACTCGATTCCCTGCATCGATTGCGCTTCAAATCGATACAATCTGGGTTGAGTGTGTAGGGGGAGCTGAAGTCCTTTTCTTAGCAGAGAGAGCACCATCCTAAAGGCTGGATGGCTCTTTTGATATGCTAATAAGCCTGGGCCCAGAGAGTCCCTGGCTTCAAGCTGTGCGGATGGCCCATCCATCAGGTATAAGGTGACACCTAGCTGATCTCATGTAGATGTTAATTAACCAAGGGGTGATCAGGATGCCTAGGTGCAGCCAGGCAGGCTACAAATCTCCGGGAGGTCTTGACACCTTGCTCACTGGTAAAGATCAAAGGGGAAGTCAGCTGTTAGCAGCTAGAACACATCCTGAATAAACCTGAGTCTCATAGCATAATCCGTAACTTCCCAGATCTGTCATATTTCTGGGGTTCCTGAGATGGCAGCTTCGCCAAACGTGGGGGAAGTGTAGCATGAGCCCCGGTGCTGGTTCTGAGGAAGTTTCAGAACATTCTGAGGTAAGGACTGCCAGTTAGGCAGTTTGAAAGTGCCTGATGATACCACAGGGGTCCCACCCCTCATGTCTGGTATCAGGGCGCTGGGTAAATCGAGACAGACCTGAAAATGTTAATAAATCTGCCCTGACCTGTACGGTTCTGTGAGATAGAGCCCATATATGGGTAGATATGATTTCTAGCCCCCAGGACAAGGGGAGGGCTCATCTCATCTTCTAAGGGGGTGTATGGCTCCCCGCCCTCACTCCCTCCTACTGAAGCAGGGGCATAAGAATGGCAGAGGACCCAAACTCAGTGTCCTCCACACTGAAACATCTTGAACTCATCAGATGCCAGCTTGAGGATATGCTGGCATCCACCTGGTCTGAACTCTGAACTCAAATTGAAACCCAGAACTCTGTTTTCCCACAAAAAGGACATCTTTCCCAGAACTAAGTATTTTTCTCCCTTCTTTTATTTTTTATACTGGCTATTACTGTCTTAATAATTGTGATTTTAATAATTGTCTGTATATATTAATTATTTATATTGCGTGAATAAACGACTTTCTCCAAGTCATTCACTGTCCGCTACCCTGCTTATCAGCACACACACAGAACTGATCCCGGGTCTCTGAAGATACGCTACTGTTTGTTTGTTGTTGGCTAGACAGAATACCGTGTGTTTAACCGTTTTATTCGCAGGACTAGTCAGTCAGTTAGTGGGCTCCACGGTCCCATGGTAACCGCGGTGGTGGCAGTTTACTCTGAACCAGTAGGTGACGTTGTAATTACCCGTGTCTCACAGGCTCCCTTCTGAGTTGTCTGCGGCTAATTCTTAACGGTTCCTGCGCATTGACTGCGACCAGAGTTCGCACGATCTGTGCGCTGGCACCGTTTAGAAGGCTAAGTGCGGTCAGCCACTAGGGCTCCTGTGACACCATCTGTTGTCTCTGCCTGCAAAAATTGAGCCGTGGAAAGGCCAACTCTCACGTAGGGACAAGTGCCTTACAAAGGCACCTGGAGAGAAGGCACAAACAGCTATGGCAAGAACACCTGAGGAAAAGCAGCACACCTCAAAAGACAAGCCACCCTCCTTCTCCTCTTCCTTCTTCAGGTGCATCGTCTTCATCCACTTTCTCCCTTGCACCTTCACAGCCACCCTCCTCCACACCGCCTCTTCCCTTCAGCGGTTCCTTCTCCTCTGCCCACAGCAGTACCCAGCTGTCCGTGAAGGAAGTATTTGAGCGTAAGAAGCAAATGTCTGCCAGTCACCCTCTTGCCCGGCGTCTGACAGCTGGCGTGGCGGAACTATTAGCTCGCCAGCTATTACCATACAAGCTGGTGGAGTAGGAGGCTTTCCGTAAGTTTGTGGCCATTGGTACACCGCAGTGGAAGATACCAGGCCGCAATTATTTTTCACAAAAGGCCATACCCAAACTCTACCATGCAGTTGAGAGGCAAGTGGTGTCATCTCTGGCACACAGCGTAGGGTCAAGGGTCCACCTGACCACGGATGCCTGGTCTGCCAAGCACGGGCAGGGCCACTACATTACATACACAGCACATTGGGTCAACCTGGTGACCAATGGCAGTAAGCAGGGAGTACGTGGTTGTGCAGCGGACCGACTTGTCACACCTTCACGGCTTGCAGGCAGACCTCCAGCCACCTCCTCTCCACCTGCTACCACCGCTTTGCTGTCGTCATCCTCCTCCTCCTCCTTGGCTGGTGCCATGATCTCCTCTCCAGCTACACAGACCCAGCACCCCAGGGCCTATGCTGCATACCAGGTACGACGGTGTCACGCAGTGTTAGACATGTCTTGCCTGAAAGCGGAGAGTCACACTGGAGCAGCTCTCCTGGCTGCTCTTAACAAACAGGTGGAGCAATGGCTGACCCCGCACAAGCTTGAGATTGGCAACGTGGTGTGTGACAACGGCAGCAATCTCATTGCTGCGTTGAATTTGGGAAAGCTGACACACATACCCTGCATGGCACATGTGCTGAATCTGGTCGTGCAAAGATTTGTGTCCAAGTACCCAGGCTTAGAGGACGTCCTGAAGCAGGCCAGGAAGTTGTGTGGGCATTTCAGGCGCTCTTACAAGGCCATGGCACGCTTTGCGGACATTCAGCGTAGAAACAACTTGCCGGTGAGACGCCTGATTTGCGATAGCCCGACTCGCTGGAATTTCACCCTGCTGATGTTCTCTCGCCTGCTAGACCAGGAGAAAGCCGTCACCCAGTACCTGTATTATTACAGTACAAGGACACAATCTGGGAGGATGGGGATGTTGTGGCCCAACAACTGGACACTGATGCGAAATGCATGCAGGGTCATGGAGCCCTTTGAGGACGTGACCAAACTGGTGAGTCGCGATGAGGGCACCATGAGCGACTTGATCCCCTACGCCTACTTCCTGGAGCGTGCCGTGCGTAGAGTGGTGGATACAGCTGTGGAGGAGCGTGAACAAGAAGAGTTACGGCAGCAGGAGTCGTGGGAGCCATTTACACACGAACCCAATGTTTCCACAACACCTGCGGCAGCACAGAGGGGGGAGGAGGAGGAGGAAGAAGAGGAGTCGTGTGGGGAAGGAGAGGAGTCAGACTCTGATGATGGTGATGATGAGGAAGGTGTTTCTGTGGAGGAGGAAGAGGCGGCGGAAGGAGAACAACCGCGGCAGCCATCACAGGGGGCTTCTGCTGCTCCACGTTCCCGTGGTATTGTTCGTGGCTGGGGGGAGGAAGAGGAGTTGCGTCCCATCACCGAGGAAGAGCAAGAGGAGATGGAGAGTACGTCTGCATCCAGCTTTGTGCAGATGGCCTCTTTCATGTTGTCCAGCCTGTTGAGGGACCCCCGTATCAAAAAATTCAAGGCGAATGACCTGTACTGGGTGGCCACGCTACTAGACCCTCGGTACAGGCACAAAGTGGCGGACCTGTTAACAACTCAACAGAAGGCCGAAAGGATGCAGCACTTGCAGAACAAGATGTCGATGATGCTTTACAATGCGTTTAAGGGTGATGTGGCTGCACAACGCAATCAAGGTACCACTGGCAGTAACCCTCCTCCTCCCAAGTCCACGCAGGCAAGGGCAGGACGCTCCAGCGATCTCAGGGTGATGTCAGACATGCGGACGTTCTTTAGTCCAACTCCTTGCCATAGTCCTTCCGGATCCACCCTCCACCAACGCCTGAACCGCCAGGTAGCCGACTACCTGGCCTTGAGTGTGGATGTAGACACTGCGAAAAGCGACGATGAACCCTTGGACTACTGGTTGCGCAGGCTTGACCTGTGGCCAGAGCTGTCCCAATTTGCCATACAACTTCTCTCTTGCCCTGCCGCAAGCGTCCTGTCAGAAAGGACCTTCAGTGCAGCTGAAGGCATAGTTACTGAGAAGAGAAGTCGCCTAAGTCACGACAGTGTTCAGTACCTGACCTGCCCAGTTCTCCAGGAACCCAAACCCTTCCTTCCTACACCAATTTCTCAGCCACTTATTTAACTCCCTAAGCTCCCTCTGTCTCTCAGATGTAGCACGTGGCACTGGCAGTATTTCAGAGAACACCACCTTGGAGGTCCTTGCTTTAAGTTTCTCCAAGTACCTAAATAATCATTTTTGAGGACCTTCCATCTCCCACTAACTTTGTCATTGGTGCCAATGTGTACCATGACAACTGGGTCTTCCCCAGCCCCAACCAATAATCTGTCAATTCTTTCCGCTACATGCCGAACCCGAGCACCCGGGAGGCAACAGACTGTACGGCATTCATGGTTTCTTCGACAGATTATCCTATCTGTGCGCCTAATAATTGAATCCCCTACCACCAGTACCTGTCTAGCCTTAGCTACACTCCTATTCCCTTTCTCGTTACAGCAGTCTGCCCCTTGGTTGCTAATGAGCACATCCTGCTGCAGCATTGCTACTCCAGAATCATCCTCCCTAATATTACGCAAACAAGCATACTTATTAGTGAGGGATAACTCGGGACTAGCCTCCCTGCCACTTTTTCCCCTACCCCTTCTAACTGTGACCCAACTAGCGGCTACCTCTGCTTCTTGCTCCGGCTTTACTCCACCCACCTCATCTTCACCGGTTCCATCCAGTGTCTGGATCGTGAGATCCAAGCTCATCTCCACGTCGGCAGTCATCACCAAAGTGCCGTCATCCCAGGGCTCAGTGGTGTGGACATTTTTTTGTGTGTCTGCCTCAGATGTACTCTCTGCCACCGAAAATTGAGCCATGGAAAGACCAAGACCCGCGTAGGGACAACTGCCTTATGAAGGCACATGACGAAAAAGCAAAAACTGCAATGGGATGACCACCTGAGGAAAAAGCAGCACACAAAACCAAAGCCACACACCACAGTGGAAGATACCAGGCTGCAATTATTTCTCAAAAAAGGCGATACCCAAACTGTACCGTGATGTTGAAAGGCAAGTGGTGTAATCTCTGGCACACAGCGTTGGGTCAAGGGTCTATCTGACCACGGATGCCTGGTCTGCAAAGCACGGTCAGGCCTGCCCAAAGACTAAGTCAGTCCCCACACACAGCATCTCTGCCTGCAGGCCGCTTGACTGCCTTCTCCGCCACCAGCAACAGGGTCCAGGACTGTAGGCGGATTCCTGAATTTTTAAGGCCGCTGCTAGCAGCGGCCGCTACACTAATTTTTCTGGTGCGTGTACATGCCTGCCTAATTTTTCTGGCTGCACAGCGGGCGGCTGCAACAAAAAAAAAGGCATGTACATGTGCCCATCCCCCTTCGTGATCATTACCTTGCCGCGGTGAAGGGGCTTGCGTATCACAATGAAGCAATGACCGCCGGCTATTTGAGTGTCTCGGGTGGGGGTGGCACACAAAAGATAATAAGGTCGTTGCTTCATTGTGGTCAGACCAAATTTGATCAGCTGGACAGTCACTGTTGTTCTATCATTGAGCTACCACAGCCCGGCGACCATATGGGCTTGAAAAACGTCACGGCCTATACTCTGGCCACGGTGCTCACCAGTCCAGCACGGCCTTCACTACGCAAACAGCTGTTTGCGGTGCGTTACACAGTGAGTTTGGTGTGTCAGTGTGAAGCAGAACTCTAATTACACTCCCTGATTGATGTATACCCATGCAAGATGTTTGAAAGCACTTTAGGCCTGCAATTTAGCATTCAATGTGATTTCTGCCCTTAAAATGCTGCTTTGCGTCAAATCCAGATTTTTCCCCGGGACTTTGGGCATGTATCCCACTCCGCCATGCCCCCCTCCATGTGTTAGACCCCTTGAAACATCTTTTCCATCACTTTTATGGCCAGCATAATTTTTTCTATTTTTCAAAGTTCGCCTCCCCGTTGAAGTCTATTGCGGTTTGCAAACTTTTACGCGAACCGAACCTTCCGCGAAGGTTCGCGAACCAAAAATCGGAGGTTCGCGACATCCTTAGCGTGCGTGCGTGCCTGCGTGCGTGTGTGTGTGTTATGTAATGCTCTTTGTTTATTCTTTACAGGGTTATTTTTATGTTCCAGTATTAAAAATATTTAAAATGTTAGGAATACCTGTCATGGTGTCTTTTCTAGAAGCGTGTTCTCCTTTGTAGGTGGTATTTGACCCAGTTGTCTCAAAGTCTAATTTCTTTTCTTTCAAGCTGGTTATTTCTCTGGGAGATGCGGGAGCACTTGCTTAAAAAAGGAAGGTAAAATAGATTAAAAAAAGGTCACGCAGAAGAAACAATTTTTTTTTAGCAACCAGAGAAATTTAGTTTAAAGATATTGAACTTGATTTGTTAACATGTAATGTTCAACCACTTCACTCTAGATCAGGATTTCTCAACCAGGGTTCCTTGAGCACATTCTAATAGGGGGTACTGTAAAAAGCACTAAATTGGGGATCAGAATAATAATGAGCACATTGCAGGGATCCTCCAGGTAAAAAGTTTGAGAAAGGCTACTCTAGGTTGTAAGCTTGAACGGGGAGAACCTCCTCCTATTGTTTCTTAGTCTGCTTAAATTTATCGTATGAATTTGTACCAATATTGGTGATGTCTCAAACCACATTGTATTTGTACTTGAATTGCTGGATGCCCATAATTGTACAGTGTTTTTAACTTCTCATGTATTTATGTTCCCCAGTATTTGTTTTGTACTATATACCGTGCTACAGAAGCTGTTGGCGCTATACACCACGTTTAAAATGATTATGTAAATTGTAGTTAAGTGCCATAAAGATTTAATATTTTGTTTTTCAATTAAATTCATGGATGATATTCTGTCTTAGGGCTCCTTTGATCACTGAAATCAAAGTCGGACACCTGTGATAACTAGTTTGCCAGGTGAGCCCGATTAACCACTTCAGCCTTCAGTGTTGTTTCACCTTATGCATCCGAGCAACGTTCACCTCTCATTCATTCGCCAATAACTTTATCACTACTTATCACAATGAATTGATCTATATCTTGTTTTTTCCTCCACCAATTAGGCTTCCTTTGGGTGGTACATTTTGCTAACAATTATTTATTTTTCTAAATGCATTTTAACGGGAATATTAAGAAAAAAATGGAAAAAATTAATTATTTCTCAGTTTTCAGCCATTATAGCTTCAAAGAACAAGCAACACCCATGCTAACCTAGAAATAAAAAACACATATATAAGTAGATAAATACTACTTCTACTTACATAACAAATGTATTGTGCTATCCAGGTACTGATTCCTGTGAATTTTATAAAGGAAAAGCAGAAAATCCTATTTTAGGCAGTGGCCATCTTGCCAAGCTAAGGCTGACATCATATCCTCCCTGACTCTTGTTTTCCCCCTTCCCTTCTCTTGCTCATTCTGTTTTCATTAGCTGTCCTCCTCCCAGAGTCTTCAGACACTGCCACTGAGGTCTATACTAGGAAGTGCAACTGTCATATACACAGGATTTAGTTATGCTGTGGCTGCCTGAACTAAACTCTCTAAAATATATACAGTATATATATTAGTGTTTAGTTCAGGCAGGCACAACATAAATAAATCCTGTGTGTCCTGTGTGTATATATAGAGAGAGAGAGGTTTTTTTTTCAGGCAGCCGCAGTATATTTATATTAGAGTTAGAGAGTTTAGCTCAGCATAATTAAATCATGGGAAGGTACCAAATTATACACACACACACCACTCGTGTTCCACCTCCTCCTCTGATTGAAAGCAAAGTCCCCCCTGGCTAGCAGTCAGTGTCATGTCCCACGACTTTGTGATTTATTTTCATTGATCTGTGTTGACACTCTGCTGCCCCCTACTGTCCATTATCTTTGTTTGCTAATGCAGAGATTTATTGTACTGTATAATTTTCCCCTTCTCAGCTCCCATAGTCCCCAACCGTCCCGTTTTCGTCGGGATTCTCCCGATTTTGGGGGGCTCTCCCGCTATCCCGGTAAGAGCCCCCAAGTCCCGGGCGGCTGTCAGTATTGACAGCCGCCTGTAGCAGAAGGAGAGCAGCGCAGTGGAGGGAAAGCGGTGGGCAGCGGCGGAGAAGGGGGCCATCTCCCCCCCTTCTCTCACCTTAAGTGCTCTCCCTCCCTCGCTCTCTCCTCCGATGTGTGGCTGACTGGCGGTGGCGCTTGGCAGCGGGCGGGACTTACCTTCCGTGTCGCTCCAAGCGCCGGCCGGAAGTTCTGGTGCCGCAGCCGCTGCTCTGGATCAGACCAGAGTAGTGGCAAATCATCCCGCGCCGGCGACGAGACCAGACGGAGGACACGGAAGGTAAGTTCCGCCCCTCTGACAGCCACCGCACTTCATTCCAGAGGGGACAGCGAGGGAGGGAGAGTACCTTAAGGTGAGGGAAGGGGGGAGATGGCCCCCCTTCTCCACCGCTGCCCACCGCTCTCCCTCTTCTCTGCTCCCCTCCTGAGGGGGGACACCTGGCTAACTATTATGGGGACATATACACCCTGGCTACATATACTGGGCACATATACCCCTGCTTACTTATACTGGGCAAATATACACCCTGACTACATATACTGGGACATATACACCCTGGCTACATATACTGGGCACATATACCCCCTGGCTACATATACTGGGCACATATACACGCTGGCTACATATACTGGGCACATATACACCCTGGCTACATATACTGGGCACATATACCCGCTGGCTACATATACTGGGCACATATACACCCTGGCTACATATACTGGGCACATATACCCCCTGGCTACATATACTGGGCACATATACCCCCTGACTACATATACTGGGGACATATACCCCCTGGCTACATATACTGGGCACATATACCCCCTGGCTACATATACTGGGCACATATACCCGCTGGCTACATATACTGGGCACATATACACCCTGGCTACATATACTGGGCACATATACCCCCTGGCTACATATACTGGGCACATATACCCCCTGACTACATATACTGGGGACATATACCCCCTGGCTACATATACTGGGCACATATACCCCCTGGCTACATATACTGGGCACATATACCCGCTGGCTACATATACTGGGCACATATACACCCTGGCTACATATACTGGGCACATATACCCCCTGGCTACATATACTGGGCACATATACCCCCTGACTACATATACTGGGGACATATACCCCCTGGCTACATATACTGGGCACATATACCCCCTGGCTACATATAACAATAACAATAATATTTATATAGCGCTTTTCTCCCTGGGGACTCAAAACGCTGTGACCCTGCATTATGCAGTCTCAAAGGCTAGGGAAAAGAGGTGAGTTTTTAGCCTTTTTTTAAAGCTGTCCAGAGAAGGAGCCTCTCGTACTGATTGTGGAAGTGAGTTCCATAGAGTAGGGGCTGCATAGGAAAAGGCCCGAGCACCAAATGTTAAGTGTATCCTGGGAATAACCAGCTTCATCTTGTTGGCAGAGCGGAGGGTGCGTGGAGGGGCATAAAGTTCCAATAGATCCGCTATGTATTTGGGTCCCATGTGGTGTAGAGCCTTGAATGTCAGCAGGCAGATCTTAAAATTGATTCTCCATTTTACTGGCAACCAGTGAAGAGTTTGCAGTACTGGGGTGATGTGTGAGCTGCGGGGGGCATTGGCTAGGAGTCTGGCTGCAGCATTCTGTACTAGCTGTAAGGGGCGCAGAACCTTATCTGTAGATCCGATTAACAGGGCGTTGCAGTAGTCTAGGCGGAAGGATACAAATGCGTGAACCAGGGCAGGTAGGTCTTCAGCTGGGATAAGGTGTTTTATTTTCGCTATATTTCTTAGATGGAAGAAGGAAGACTTGACGACAGCTGATACCTGCTGTCTGAGTTTTAGATTTCCATCCAGGATCACCCCAAGGTTTCGCACAGAGTCTTTATACTGCACAGTATCTCCCCCAATTGCTAGTTTGAGGTGGTGAGCGTTTTGAACTTTATCCATCATGTGTGGACCACCTACCACCAACACCTCTGTTTGTCAGAGTTCAGCCTCAGCCAGCTGGTGTTCATCCAATTTTGTAAATCCACTAGACACGCATTTATGGATGCTGATGGGTCTTGGGTGCCAGGCTTGAAGGACAGATACAGTTGTGTGTCATCTGCATAACAATGGTATCCTAAACCATAGTTCTGGATTATTTTGCCCAGTGGGAGCATGTAGACTGCAAAGAGTAATGGTGATAGTACAGAACCCTGTGGAACTCCATAGGCAAGTGGCACTGGATTAGAGTAGTGTGTGCCCAGACATACTTGCTGTGTCCTGCCAGATAGGAAGGTCTGAAACCAGCTAAGAACAGTACCCCTTAGGCCACAGTAATTCTTCAGTCGCTGGATTAGTATTTCATGGTCCACAGTATCAAATGCTGCTGACAAGTCAAGAAGAATCAGAACTGGGCACATATACCCCCTGGCTACATATACTGGGCACATATACCCCCTGGCTACATATACTGGGCACATATACACCCTGGCTACATATACTGGGCACATATACACCCTGGCTACATATACTGGGCACATATACACCCTGGCTACATATACTGGGCACATATACCCCCTGGCTACATATACTGGGCACATATACACCCTGGCTACATATACTGGGCACAAATACACCCTGGCTACATATACTGGGCACATATACACCCTGGCTACATATACTGGGCACCAATAAACCCTGGCTACATATACTGGGCACATATACACCCTGGCTACATATACTGGGCACATATACACCCTGGCTACATATATTGGGCACATATACACCCTGGCTACATATACTGGGCACATATACACCCTGGCTACATATACTGGGGACAACTGGCTGTCATTATGTGCATTTACTGGTGAAAAGCTGTCTCTTATTATGTGCATTTACTGGTGAAAAGCTGTCTCTTATTATGTGCATTTACTGGTGAAAAGCTGTCTCTTATGTGCACTTAGTGGTGAAAAGCTGTCTCTTATTATGTGCATTTAGTGGTGAGAAGATGTCTCTTATGTGCATTTAGTGGTGAAAAGATGTCTCTTATGTGCATTTAGTGGTGAAAAGCTTTCTCTTATGTGCATTTAGTGGTGAAAAGCTGTCTCTTATTATGTGCATTTAGTGGTGAAAAGCTGTCTCTTATTATGTGCATTTAGTGGTGAAAAGCTGTCTCTTATCATGTGCATTTAGTGGTGAAAAGCTGTCTCTTATTATGTGCATTTAGTGGTGAAAAGCTGTCTCTTATTATGTGCATTTACTGGTGAAAAGCTGTCTCTTATTATGTGCATTTACTGGTGAAAAGCTGTCTCTCATGTGCATTTACTGGGGAAACAGTGTCTCTCATTATGTGCATTTACTTCATATTTTTTTATGTAACTACATTAGCTGGTATAACTACATTACAGTTAGCCCCACCCACGGGCAGGGTATATGAGGGATATATTTATTAAAAAATATAAGGGCTTCGATATTAAAAAAAAAAAATCTTCAAAAAACTTTATAGTAGGCGTGACTTGGGGGTGTGGTTAGGGTGTGTGTTGGGGGTGTGGTTAGGGGTGTGGCCTGGGTCCCGATTTCTAATTTTAAAATGTTGGGAGGTATGAGCTCCTGTAGTTAGACTTGTGATGCTTAACTCCTCCTACTCTGCTGTGAGGAGCCATTTTATGCCAGTACATGATTGTATGCAGAAGTCTCTCTGTACCTGGTCAAAGTATCGTCTTTTACCTATTGAATTGTTCACTTACAAGATCTGGAGTGTGAAAGCACAGATCCAAGTCTGCAGTCTAGTGACACAGGAAAGAGACTCACTAAGCCAACTTGGAAGGTGAAAGAAAATCTAGAAAGTTCTAGGCAAAGTCTCTCATCAAAAGTTACAACTTCCTGGGAAGAAGTGCTGACTCACTCTAATTCAAGAAATTTTAAATTAGGATGATACCATTTATTGGCTAACTACAAATGAATAAGAATAAACAAGCTTTCGGCCTTGCAGCCTTCGTCAGGTTTACATCCTGTTAGCTTGCAAGCTGGTGGTACAGACAGCTTATATACATGCAACATCAAAAGGGAAAACAGATATTTGTTTCAAGCATAAATACGTCATTAAGATGCCTTAATATAAACAGACCATCTAAATGGGGTAAGATAAGGATCCTTGTTTACTCTATTGCTCACAGACCTGGTATTAGGATTGACCCAGAGGTATCGTAAATTCTTAGTTCACAAGTTCAGCTAGAGTGGCTGAGACAGTTCATATATCATCAATCTCATACCAATATAGAAAGTTGTTGTCCTTATTCAAACCCTTCTGCACAGCTTTGAACCAATTTATAAATTTTGTTTCTGCTATTAATCGGTCATTTGACGTTTTGAAGCCGCCCTTCAGGGCAGTGACACGAAGATCCTCCATGCTGTGTCCGTTGGACCGAAAGTGTGTAGCAACTGGGAGTCCAGATTTGGTATCATTAATAGTGTGCCTGTGTCCATTCATACGTTTGCACAGTGTTTGTCCAGTTTCTCCCACGTACATAACATTGGGGCATTTAGCACACATGATCAGATATACCAGATTGGTGGACCCACAGGAAAATTTACCTTGTACTCTGTACTCCTGTTGTGAACCTGGTATCGTTAGCCTGTCAGTGGAGTAAATGTGTCTGCAGGTCCCACATATTTTTTGTCGGCAGGGTGATCTTCCGGTTTGTTGAGGCCTATTCAAAGAGCTCCTGACAATCATCTGTTTTAGATTTTGTGGTTGCCGATATGACAAGAGTGGAGGTTTAGGGAATATTGTTCTCAGTCTGTGATCCTTGTGTAAAATGGGATGAAGTTCCTTAGCAATCCTCCTTAAGATTTCCAGGTGTGGGTTGTAGGTGACAACCAAAGGGACACGTTCCTCTTTCTGGTTTTGCTTATATTTCAGGAGTTCAGTCCTGGGGATGTTGCTGGCTTTCCTGATTTGGGCCTCAGCCATGGGAGGACTGTAACCTTGGAACTTCATCCCATTTTACACAAGGATCACAGACTGAGAACGATATTCCCTAAACCTCCAATATTTACATGCACTGAGGAATATCAAATTGAAAAAAGATTGAAGATTTAAGCTGAAACTCAAATCGCTAGGAATATCAAATCTAACCCAAAGAAGTTTTACAAGTACATCAACACTAAAAAAAAGAAAGGTTGACTGTATCGGACTCCTAAAGGATGAGGGTGGGAACTCAATGGTGGATGACCAAGGTAAGGCAGAGTTTTTAAACGCTTTCTTTGCTTCTGTCTTCACAAGGGAAACATCACTGTTGCAAATTACAGATGCAGAAGAGTCTCAATCTTCCAATTGTAATATTAAATACTTAACGCAGGAAGAAGTAAAGGCAAGATGAAATAAATTAAAAATATACAAGGCATTTGGCCCGGATGGCATGCATCCTCGGGTCCTAAGGGAATTAAGTTCAGTTATAGATAAACCCCGTTATCTTATCTTTTGTGACTCTCTTTCAACTGGCAGAGTCCCAGTCGATTGGCGTACGGACCACGTTTTTCCATTATTTAAGAAGGGCAAAAAAATCAGATCCAGGAAATTATAGACCTGTAAGCTTAACATCAGTTGTATGCAAACTATTTGAGGGTTTACTAAGAGATACTATACATGACTTCATAGTAGAAAATAATCTTATTTCTCAGCATCAGCATGGGTTTACTAAAGACAGGTCCTGTTTGACTAACATGCTCAGCTTTTATGAGGTAGTGAACGCTAATTTGGATATTGGAAATGCTGTAGATGTGATATACTTGGACTTTGCTAAGGCCTTTGACACTGTTCCCCACAAAAGTCTGGTGCAAAAGTTGAGGATGCAAGGACTGGGGAAGAGTCTGTGTGCATGAATAGGGAACTGGCTAATGAACAGAAAACAAAATTGTGCAGAATCATCAACTCTCCTTGTACTCAGGTCCCCTTCTCCCTAAATGGCACTCAGAAACACAGGAACAACATAGCACAATCCAATTTTAGCTCAATGTAATGATCTGCGCTGCTGTCTGCACTGGCAGACAGCTGTTTGACCATTTTTTAGGTCTGAGTGTTGCAGGTCTGTGGAAAAGAGACCTGTCTTCACTCTGCAAGTTGCAGAGCTGCTGTTCTGGGGAGGAATTTGCATACACTTGTCATGCAAATTGCTTAGTTGCTTCCTTTGATGGCTTGCAGTATAAATACCATTTCTTCCCAGAATTCCCTGCTGGTCATACTGGTTTGTTTCTGCTTACTTACCTGGAGTGTCAGCCTTTGCAAATCGTTTGCTAAGATTATCTTAGAGTAATTCCTTGGGAGTGCACTAGGCATTCCTTCTAGCGTAGTCAGATTGTATTATCTGTTTTGCTTTGTACTGTTTATCTGTTGCGATTGTCTTGTCACCAGCGGGTGTCGACATTAAATCATACTATCTGTTGGGATCGCATTCGCCCTAGCGGTAGTGGCGGTGGTTCTTTCTGTCTTGGAGTGTAGGCCCGAGCTGCAGTTGCTACTGGCTACTCCTTCTGTCTGTCTTGTCTGGAGCGAACACTTGCTGTAGGCTCGGTGAGGCATCCATTTAGCAAGCGTTCACGTTCTCTTTTCGTTTTAGTGTTACATCGGTTAGTTAGGGTTGGCATGCTTTGTCGCTGTTGCTCTTTTCGCGCGGCGACCGCGCTTAGCGAGTGCGTTTGTTTTTTTCCTTGGCGTTCTGATCATTGTTATTTGCTGTGTCTTTCTTGCTACATTTGTGCTCTGTCTTACTCGGTCTTGTGTCACAATTGGCAATCGCCACTCTTGCGATTGCATTCCCACTGCGTTTCCGCTGTTGTGTGTTCGCCGTCGCCTGGTGGCGACTAGAGTGGTGGACACACATACATTCTGTGTCTCTGCTCACGTTCTCTCTACAGGTGCATAGCACCAAAGCTGGGTTCTGTCGTTTTATACGCTTGTGGAGGACTTCCGCAGTGTCAGCACACATCTTGTGCGCTGACCACGGAGAAAATTCCGCAATCGTTACACTTAGTACCCAAACACCACTAGTGCTACATGTGTAACTCCCATTAGTGTCCACACCACAGTGGTATAGGGAACAAAATGCATGCTCACCGACTCCACTGGCTGATCCTATGCTGGCCAGCTGTTATCGCTTTCTTGTGCACTTTAATCATCAGAGTGTAGAAAATATCTTTGAAACTCAAGAGACATGGCTAACATAGCGTAATTCTGTTTTAATGGGTTAAAAATACACAGTATTGCACTCACATGTGAATAAAATCAATGTGCATGTAATTATAGCAGGACGTCCTCACCACCGCCTTCCTCATTCAGCGTCTCCACACACCGTGCCTGAGGCCCCGCCCTACCAGTTTCGTCAAATGACCCATCAGGGGCATGTCCTCGGCCCGGTGTGGGGAAGTTATATCCAGGCCCTATGCAAATTACCTCCTGAGATTGGCTGTGTTTTCGCGGCTTTTATTAACTTCCACCACTGGACTCTAGCATCATGGTGTCCTATTGCAGACAGCTTTTTAATTTTTCATATTACTGCCGCTACGCGTAGGTTCCCCCTCAAACCCCACACAGTCAGCAAAACAAGTATTATTGTGTGTGTGATCCATACGTCACTCGCATGGACCACAACTTGCTGCCATAATCATTTGACGGGCCTGGAGGTATTGATTCATCATTATTTCAAATACATAAATCAACATCATAACCGTTCTTTACACATAATAATGAAAAGCATAACTAATACATATTAACAATTACTTGCAAAAATACTAAAATGTTAAAATATTAAAACTACACATTCACATTAATATAGCCTCTCTTATTGAACATTAGCATAGGAATGTCCATATTAAGTGCCCACATAACCCACCTCCTATCGTGCAAGCTATATGTTACACTTAGCCTAACCAGTCTTGTCAGCAACTAATACACATAGTGTATAATAACTAAGGACTCACTATTCCTCAAAAGATAACCCTACTTTGTCTCCCTATTGTAATATGTCCATCCCCTACCCAAACAGCAACATGATAGTATAATTCCTCAGGTGACAAACATGCCCCATCTTATAACCCCCAAAACGACTTAATTAAAGGACCCTTAACCCATATAGGTGATCAAAAAGTAAGATGTGTGCATCAGAGAATGGGATAACCCTGCTATTGTTATCATTAGGTAGGGCTCGTGTGTCACCCTAAGAACTGAACATATACAGTGGTGTGAAAAACTATTTGCCCCCTTCCTGATTTCTTATTCTTTTGCATGTTTGTCACACTTAAATGTTTCTGCTCATCAAAAACCGTTAACTATTATTCAAAGATAACATAATTGAACACAAAATGCAGTTTTAAATGATGGTTTTTATTATTTAGTGAGAAAAAAACCTCAAAACCTACATGGCCCTGTGTGAAAAAGAAATTGCCCCTGAACCTAATAATTGGTTGGGCCACCCTTAGCAGCAATAACTGCAATCAAGCATTTGCGATAACTTGCAACAAGTCTTTTACAGCGCTCTGGAGGAATTTTAGCCCACTCATCTTTGCAGAATTGTTGTAATTCAGCTTTATTTGAGAGTTTTCTAGCATGAACTGCCTTTTTAAGGTCATGCCACAACATCTCAATAGGATTCAGGTCAGGACTTTGATTAGGCCTCTCCAAAGTCTTCATTTTGTTTTTCTTCAGCCATTCAGAGGTGAATTTGCTGGTGTGTTTTGGGTCATTGTCCTGCTGCAGCACCCAAGATCGCTTCAGCTTGAGTTGACGAACAGATGGCCGGACATTCTCCTTCAGGATTTTTTGGCAGACAGTAGAATTCATGGTTCCATCTATCACAGCATACCTTCCAGGTCCTGAAGCAGCAAAACAACCCCAGACCATCACACTACCACCACCATATTTTACTGTTGGTAAGATGTTCTTCTGCTGAAATGCTGTGTTACTTCTACGTCAGATGTAACGGGATACGCACCTTCCAAAAAGTTCAACTTTTGTCACGTCGGTCCACAAGGTATTTTCCCAAAAGTCTTGGCAATAATTGAGATGGTTTTTTTAGCAAAATTGAGACGAGCCTTAATGTTCTTTTTGCTTAAAAGTGGTTTGCGCCTTGGATAGCTTCCATGCAGGCCGTTTTTGCCCAGTCTCTTTCTTATGGTGGAGTCGTGAACACAGACCTTAATTGAGGCAAGTGAGGCCTGCAGTTCTTTAGATGTTGTCCTGGGGTCTTTTGTGGCCTCTCGGATGAGTTTTCTCTGCGCTCTTGGGGTAATTTTGGTCGGCCGGCCACTCCTGGGAAGGTTCATCACTGTTCCATGTGTTTGCCATTTGTGGATAATGGCTCTCACTGTGGTTTGCTGGAGTCCCAAAGCTTTAGAAATGGCTTTATAACCTTTACCGGACTGATAGATTTCAATTACAGTACTTTTGTTCTCATTTGTTCCTGAATTTCTTTGGCTCTCGGCATGATGTCTAGCTTTTGAGGTGCTTTTGGTCTACTTCTCTGTGTCAGATAGCTCCTATTTAAGTGATTTCTTGATTGAAACAGGTGTGGCAGTAATCAGGCCTGGGGGTGACTACAGAAATTTAACTCAAGTGTAATAAACCACCTTTAAGTTATTTTTTAACAAGGGGGGGCAATCACTTTTTCACACAGGGCCATGTAGATTTGGAGTTTTTTTTTCCTCACTAAATAATAAAAACCATCATTTAAAACTGCATTTTGTGTTCAATTAGGTTATCTTTGACTAATAGTTAACGGTTTTTGATGAGCAGATACATTTAAGTGTGACAAACATGCAAAAGAATAAGAAGTCAGGAAGGGGGCAAATAGTTTTTCACACCACTGTATATGTATCTAAGTATTATACCAATATAATGTGATGAAAAACTCATTGGGGAGCTAATTTGAACCCTACCCCTGACTAAAACTAACAACACCCTATAGTGACCTTCTTAATCCCCCATTCCTAATACTGGCCTACCTAACTTGTCCTCTGTTTACATATATGAACCTATAAGAAGAACATGGTGTGGCTTTACCTAATGGGGCTGTAATAACCTAACAGGGCACTTAAACATTATTGCCTCCCTGACCCTAATCATCTGCTATAAAACAATTCAAATCCAGATCTACATTGAGCCCATTGGGTCTCATAGTGTTCATATTGAAAATCCACTTCGTTTCCAGCTTCGAAATTTCACAGATCTTGTGGCATCCCCGCCACCTATTGGTCAACTTTTGAATTGCACTGAAGTGCATAAATGCTGGATTGGACCCATGCACCTCCGCAAAGTGTCTTGAAACACTGTGACTTAGCAATCCTTTTTCTATATTCTTCACATGTTCATTGACCCTTGTTTTTAACATCCTCTTTGTCCATCCAATGTACTGGAGCCCACATCAGATAAGATATACCACATGGGTACTCCCACATGTGATAAACTCTTTAATAGGGAACCTCTCGCCAGTATATGTTAAGGTATTAGACTGTGACCTACTTGCTTGAGCTACTAGGCAGGGGTTGCACTGTCTACACGGGAAGAAACCTTTTGGCCCCAAATTCCCATCTGATTTTTTGTTTTAGGCTCGTCTATGCACGTTTTCATGAGACTCCTCTGTCAATTGTAATGGATAGTGGAGATGCCGCCGCAGCGGTGAGTGGCATGGTGGCTGTCTCCGCGTCTCAGCCGGCGGCCTCCACCGTGGGTAGTGTTTTGCCTGGTGTAGTGGATAGCGGAGATGCCGCCGCAGCAGGGAGTGGCATGGCGGCTGTCTCCGCGTCTCAGCCGGCGGCCTCCGCCGCGCTATTACATGGTGGTGTTTTGCCTGGTCCTTCAGTTGCACATAGACTGAGGGCTACGCGCGCGCGTGCCAGGCGACAGGACCTTTATGCGAATAGAAGGGGAGTCAGCTGATCAGCTGGTCAGCTGACTCCTGATTGGCTGAGTGACTGGGGCGGCGCTATGGGGCGCTCTCAGTATATATAGGACCTGCCTGTCAGTAGCTCCTCATCTGCTGTTGCAAATGCTACATGTTAGCACTCAGACCTAGTCAGATCCCAAAGTGTGCTAGAACCAGCAGGAGCTGGGGATCCACACTTAGTCAGATTCTGTTGATAGCTAAATTACTAATTGAATTGTATTATTTGTTATGACCTTCTGCTAGCCTTGAGTACTCTTCTGCCTACCGATTCTTTGCTTCTGCCTATCTGATCCTGTTGCCGACCTAGCCTGAACACTACTCTGATCTAGCCTTCTGTCTTTGTATCGTATCTGTCCGGTTGTTGCCAAATCTGCTTGTCTGACTTTCCTGCCCTCACCAGTGAACCTAGTCCCTGGTGAGGGATTCTCTGTACAGCTTAATCACCTGCTCCTCAGGTGACCAGTAGCTGCAGTACAGTCTGAATCACCTGCTCCTCAGGTGACCAGTAGCTGCAGTACAGTCTGAATCACCTGCTCCTCAGGTGACCAGTAGCTGCTATACTCTCTTAGTCACCTGCTCCTCAGATGATTAGGAGCTGCAGTACAGTGTTGCTCTCCTGCCCTTCAGGAGACCATCGGCTACAGTGTGGTCTGAATCACCCGCTCCACGGGTGATCAGTATATGTTGTATTACTGTTGCACCAAACACCTGTCTTTACATCTGGTTGTCCTGTGTCTCGCTATACTCGCATTATTGGTGATTCTGCAGATCACTACATAATCAGGTATAGCATCTGTATTATTGGTGATACTGCAGATCACCAATAATCAGAAAATCTGTTCTTGCTGACACCAATCGTTACAGAATAGCAGACCAAACATTATGGACGCACTGCGTAGTCAGGTTGAAGTCCTGACCACCGTGGTAAATAATCTTACCGGGGTGATTAATACCCAACAGACTCAGATCACTCAACTGTCTGGGACAGTACAGGTACTTCAAACGACTATTGATACAGTGCGATCCCCTTCAGTCACGGACCTTCGTATGTCCGTACCCGAAAAAAAAACCAGGGATATGTGAGGGAGCAGGCTGGAGTTGTACTTTGTACTGGTTGAACTCGATGAACATATGTCTTTTTTCAACCATAATAACTATGTAACTATGTAACTATGCATAGATCTGACTTCCAGAATTTCAGAAACCGTGTGCTATCCTATTTTGAGTTGAGGCCCAATCTGTCAGGATCTGAGAACCAGAGGGTAACATTTATAAAGACCTTTTTGTCAGGAGATTCACAAACATGGGCATATAGTCTTCACACAGGGCATGAGGCATTATCCTCAGTTCAGGAGTTTTTTAAGGCTATGGCCGTTATATACGATGATCCGGATATTGCTATCACGGCTGAGAGGAAACTAAAGAATCTCAGGCAGGGTCGTTATCCAGTAGAGGTTTATGCCGCAGAATTTAGTTTGCTTTATTAGACTGTTTCCTGTCAGGACTATCCGATGCAGTTTCTGATTTGATTGTAGGTCATCCTGAGCCTAAATCTTTAGATGAAGTAATTTCATTGGCAGTGCGGGTTGATCGCCGCCTTCACTATCAAAAGCAAACCCGTGGGAGAAATGCTATAAGATCTGTTTCCTATGCCTCTTTTCCACCCTCGTCACCTCAGGACGAACCGATGCAGATCGGTCAGTCCACGTTAACACAAGTGGAGAAGAATCGCAGAAGGTCAGAAAGACTCTGTCTATACTGTGGTGAGGAGGGTCACATTGTCCAGAATTGCCCTAAAAAGTTGGGAAACGCTGCCGCCTAGGTGTAGTCAGAGGTACCGTATTTTTCGGACTATAAGACACTCCGGACCATAACAAGTAGATGTACAGAGGCGCCAAAAGGATAAAATATGCTAAAATGTTTAAAATATTCGGGTGGCGGCGGTGGACCGGCCACTCAGAAATAGACTCGATGCTGTCGCTTAAGATAAAGACAATTTATTCACATACTCCATGAATAGAACCGCAACGCGTTTCACGGGTATATTCCCGCTTCCTCAGGCAATAAACAGACAGGAGTACACAGTACAGTCTCAAGGTCACGAATAGCGCCTCTGTCCTCTGTCGCAGAGGCGCTATTCGTGACCTTGAGACTGTACTGTGTACTCCTGTCTGTTTATTGCCTGAGGAAGCGGGAATATACCCGTGAAACGCGTTGCGGTTCTGTTCATGGAGTATGTGAATAAATTGTCTTTATCTTAAGCAACAGCATCGAGTCTATTTCTGAGTGGCCAGTCCACCGCCGCCACCCGAATATTTTAAACATTTTAGCATATTTTATCCTTTTGGCGCCTCTGTACATCTACTTGTCAAGATATCCACCCTTGGTGGTTGGAAGGGTGACAAACCCTCCTTTCCTTCTTCAGAGAGCGACATCTTAATCCTGAGTGGGGACAGGTCTAATCTCCCCACCTGCCTATATAGTGGTTGCCTAAACGGTAACCCATGTTTGTAAGTATAATACTTACTCCACACTAATTCTCCCTGATCCAATACATACTACACTATATTGGGCTCTCGGTTTCTCTGTTTTAACTCCGGACCATAAGACGCACCTGGATTTAGAGGACAAAAATCAGGGAAAAAAATACTAAACCTGGTGCGTCCATTAGAGTTGGGCCGAACCTCCGATTTTAGGTTCGCGAACCGGGTTCGCGAACTTTCGCGAAAGGTTCAGTTCGCGTTAAAGTTCGCGAACCGCAATAGACTTCAATGGGGATGCGAACTTTGAAAAAAAAAATTATGCTGGCCACAAAAGTGATGGAAAAGATGTTTCAAGGGGTCTAACACCTGGAGGGGGGCATGGCGGAGTGGGATACACGCCAAAAGTCCCCGGGAAAAATCTGGATTTGACGCAAAGCAGCGTTTTAAGGGCAGAAATCATATTGAATGCTAAATGACAGGCCTAAAGTGCTTTAAAACATCTTGCATGTGTATACATCAATCAGGTAGTGTAATTAAGGTACTGCTTCACACTGACACACCAAACTGTTCACTGAACAGAACAGGTATGCAGTGGCGGGTTCACTGAACAGAACAGGTATGCAGTGGCAGGTTCACTGAACAGAACAGGTATACAGTGGCGGGTTCACTGAACAGAACAGGTATGCAGTGGCGGGTTCACTGAACAGAACAGGTATACAGTGGCGGGTTCACTGAACAGAACAGGTATGCAGTGGCGGGTTCACTGAACAGTACAGGTATGCAGTGGCAGGTTCACTGAACAGGTATGCAGTGGTGGGTTCACAGAACAGGTATGCAGTGGTGGGTTCACAGAACAGGTATGCAGTGGTGGGTTCACAGAACAGGTATGCAGTGGTGGGTTCACAGAACAGGTATGCAGTGGTGAGTTCACAGAACAGGTATGCAGTGGTGGGTTCACAGAACAGGTATGCAGTGGTGGGTTCACAGTACAGGTATGCAGTGGTGGGTTCACAGAACAGGTATGCAGCCAGGTATACACTGAACAGAACAGGTATGCAGTGGCGGGTTTACTGAACAGTACAGGTATGCAGTGGCAGGTTCACTGAACAGGTATGCAGTGGTGGGTTCACAGAACAGGTATGCAGTGGTGGGTTCACAGAACAGGTATGCAGTGGTGGGTTCACAGAACAGGTATGCAGTGGTGGGTTCACAGAACAGGTATGCAGTGGTGAGTTCACAGAACAGGTATGCAGTGGTGGGTTCACAGAACAGGTATGCAGTGGTGGGTTCACAGTACAGGTATGCAGTGGTGGGTTCACAGAACAGGTATGCAGCCAGGGAAGAGCTAAGCCTAACTAATCTTTCCCTATGAGAGAGAGTGTGCAGCAGCTCGCCCTACTCTCACTAATGCAGGCACACGAGTGACCGTAATGGTCGCCGCTGCCTGCCTTTTAGTGGGGGGGAGTGGCTCCAGGGGCTAGTGTAGCCTAATTGGCTACACTGGGCCTGCTGACTGTGATGTAGAGGGTCAAAGTTGACCCTCATGGTGCATTATGGGGCGAACCGAACTTCCGCAAAAGTTCGCCTGCGGGACGCGAACGCGAACCACGGAAGTTCGCATGGAACCGTTCGCAGGCGAACCGTTCGGCCCAACTCTAGCGTCCATGGTATCTATCTAATTATATCTATCTATCAGCCTGTAAATGCATGATGGGCAGCAGATCTCTCGGCTGTGGTATGTTGGCTACTATGTGGTGGAGGTGGAACTGGTGAGCCTGCTGCAGGATGCCAAGGAGGTCCACACTGTACTTGTGGTGCCATTTCAGTCTGAAGGAAACATGTTACAGTAAATTGACCTGAACTTTTGCACAGGACAGGAGGAAAACTGAGATAAATGCACCCTGTATCTATTTAGAGTTTAGTATGTCTAATTTCCCCTAATTTGTGTCTAATCACAAATTGTAATCTGATCTCCCACCCCAGGTCAGCAGACTGCCATGGCAGATAAGCTCATTTGAAAGCACAGGATATTAACAATATGTGTGCTTCCATGAAAGCATGAAGTAGAAACAGTGCAGAGTTAATGCAGGATTTGTATCAGCTACAACAAAGAAATGTAAATCTGTAAAAGTTATTATGCTGTCGTGCATCTTTTAGAGCAGAGAGGAAGTTTTGAGTTCAGGTCCACTTGAGACAACAGTGCTGTTTAGCGCTGAGCTCATGGTATCGCACACCCCCATAATAGGATAAGCACGTACCAAGCTTATAACATAACCATTCTTATGTACAATAGTAATCACAAAACCTCAACTTGGCAAAAGGGCCGCGGCCATTTATTTGGGATAACATAAAAAGGGGGTCTGAATTAACACATTCAGAAATTTTAACAACTCAGATAATTAATATTTTATTACACCATAAACACAAACATTGCATAACAGAGTAATGCCAATATATAACAAATGTCCGCCCAACGGGTGACATTACCCAATGACTGGTACCCCAATAATGGCCACGACGGGGATGCGAACGAAAAAAGGGGGGGGAGGGGGGGAGAAGGTAGGATTTTTTTCTTTCAGCCGGCTGCTACCGTCCTGCAGCCGGCTCTTTTATCCTCTGTGCCTGTTCCTCATTGGCTGTCCTGTCAGGCCCGCGAAACTGTGGCCAATCAGCGGCGCTCCCTTCAATCTTTCCCCAGCTACCTGGGGGGCACACCTGAAAAATCAAGAGGAGAGCCAGTACAAGGGAAAAATTAACCCTATAGGGGCTGGCTCCACCATGCAGGCACAGGCTAATTGCCTGTGCCTGTACATGGTATCGCACACCCCCATAATAGGATAAGCACTTACCAAGCTTATAACATAACCATTCTTATGTACAATAGTAATCACAAACACTCAACTTGGCAAAAGGGCCATTTATTTGGGATAACATAAAGGGGGGGTCTGAATTAACACATTCAGAAATTTTAACAACTCAGATAATTAATATTTTATTACACCATAAACACAAACATTGCATAACAGAGTAATGCCAATATATAACAAATGTCCGCTGAACGGGTGACATTACCCAAAAGCCAGTCCAGCTGAACTGGACTGGCCCCCCAAGACCGCGGCCGTTTCAATACCATCATGCACATTGGCATTGAAAATATCAAGTCCTATTGCCGACAGGTGGACCCTGTCCCTTCTCTACAGGCCAAGTTCAGCACCCTCAAGTTCAATGTGGCGGATGGAAAAGCCGCCCACTCTCCATAACACTTTGACCATAAATCTGTTTAATCTTTTCCTTATTTGCTCCATGAATTTGGAACCAGCAGAAACCCATACAAGTCTTGGAACAATTTCCGAAAATATAATTTTTGTCTGAGGCAATTGGTTAGCTATCTGTTGAATGTCATTCTCCATTCTTTTCATTAATTTGATGGTGTTGTACTTCCCAACATCATTACCGCCCAGATGAATGACAAGCATATCTGGGGGCGGCCAAACCTGAAGTTGCTTAGAAATTAAAGGGACAAGGCCGTCCCAGCCAAGGCCTCTAGTACCTTTACACAATACCTGGAATTCATCTGGATTAAGAAATACATTCTGGGAGTAGGGCCTATTACGGGCTCTCTTTTGCGCCCAGTAGACGAATGAATGCCCCAGCACCCAAATAATAACTTTGCACCTGAAATAATAAAATTGTACATGTAAATTATAAATATAAATTAGGTCTAATGTATAATCTGAACCTTTGCGACTCCCAACGACCAATCCTTTGGATTGTCGATTCTGGGAGACCCAGACTGGCGGCCTCTGTAGCAGCTCCAATTCTGAAAGAATGGGGGGTAAACTTATAATGATGGAGTCCCAGATGTGTCAAACATTTCTTAAATACGGCACGAAATTGAAAAGATGATAAAGGGGCACCATCCCTATGCACTAAAAATGATGGAGCCAATGGCCTGACCCCCAGGAAGTCCCGCACTGATTTGACTGGACAACCGGGAGATCCAGGCACCGAGGCCAGATGAAGCCACACACCCTCCCCCCCTGGTCAGTTTTTGATCTACTAATGAAAACCCTTACCAACTCTTCGGAAACCAACACATGGTCAGATCGAAGGGGCGATTCAGTCAATTTATTTACCGATACCAATTCAGAAATCCGGAAAGCTCCGAAGAACGCTAAAGAAAATGCCGTTCTAAATAATAATAAACATTCAAATGAATCCTGACACACCGCAGGCAAAATTCCCAATAAATCTAACAGCATGCTGAACGATACTGGCCTCCGATTATCAGAGGACGCTGGTCCCTAAACAGGCCTTTCAGGAGTTGTCTAACAACCGGATAATTGCTATGACCTGGGATGCCTGCCAAGCGTCTAAAAAATGAGACCCCAGCTAACAATTGCATCATTTTGGAGCGAGAAGAACCAAACTCCGTTTCTTTACAAATAAAGGACAGGAAAACATCAGGAGAATCGACAAAGGGGGAAACAGCATAAGCATGTGTAAATTGGCACCACCTGTTCCAGGATGCTTCATAATGTGACCAGGTGCGAGGGGCTACCGACTTCTTAATAAATTCTCTTCATGTCCAAATCAGATTCCACAAGTGTTCCGGGCAGCCAATTCCTGTCATATCCGCTCCAGGAACCAGTGTCCTGAAAGAAAGCAGCTGTTGCCGTGACAACGAATCAGCGATTATATTATCTTTTCCAGGCAAATAAACAGCTTTAATCCAAATGTTGTGTTTAAGACACAACAACACTAAGTGCCTAAGCAACTTAACCACTAACTCAGACTTTGCAGATAAACAGTTAACCGCGTATAAAACGCCCTTGTTATCTGTTTGGAGCTGAATCCTTTTATTGGCAAAATCTTTTCCCCAGATGACTAGCGACACTACCACTGGGAACAGTTCAAGAAGCAATATGTTTCTAGTAACACCCGCACTCACCCAGGAGGGTGGCCATGGCTCCGCCGACCAATGGCCCTTCCAAAAGGCACCATACCCCACTGATCCTGCTGCATCTGTATAAAACTCCATTTTGGAATCTAACACAAACTCCTGTTGAAAAACCGACCTCCCATTATAGCAAGCAAGAAACTCCAACCAGACTAACATATCTTCCTTTACGTCCCTGAGTAGGCGAACATGTAACCGGGGGGATTTTAAACCTGCAATAATTGCTGCAAGTCTCCTGGAAAAGATACGCCCCATGGGCATGACCCTGGATGCGAATGCTAGGTGTCCCAGTAGGGACTGTATTTCTCTCACCGTAGCTTTATCTTTACCCAGTAAAACATTCAATAATGACTTCAACGCATTGATCTTTGTCTCAGGTAACCTAAATTCCATTCTTCCTGTATCGATTGTGATCCCCAGGAACTCTAACGATGTTGTAGGGGGTACTGTTTTCTCACCCGCTATCGGCACACCAAAGTCTGCCATAGTTTCGAGGAAAACATTCAGTAACGTTTGACATGTTTGGGAGCCCGCTGGGCCAATTAATAGGAAGTCATCCAAATAATGGACAATGGCTCCCTGTGGGACCTTTTGTGACACTACCCAATCCAAAAAAGTGGAAAAGGCTTCGAAATAATAACAAGAAAGGGAGCAGCCCATCGGGAGGCACTTATCAAAATAAAACTTATCCTCAAAACAAAAATCTAAAGAGTTGAAGGCTTCCGGACATATAGGCAACAACCTAAAGGCAGATTTTATATCCGTTTTGGACATGATAGCATCACGTCCAAAACTGCGAATAACGGACAGGGTATGGTCAAACGAAACGTACGATACTGAAATCAGCTCCTTGCCGATGCTGTCGTTAAGCGAGTTATCTTTAGGGAATGATAGGTGATGAATCATTCGGAATTCGTTAGGAGACTTTTTTGGGACCACTCCCAAAGGGGAGATACGAAAATTCTCAAATGGGGGGGGGAACTAAATGGACCCGCCACCCGTCCTGCTTCAACTTCCTTGCATATCTTTTTAAAAGCTATGCGAGGATAGCGATTAACCGACTTCAGATTAGGGACTATAACACAACCCTGTCCGTCAAATGATGGTATTTTGAAACCTTCAGTGAACCCTTCAACTAGTAGGTTACTGATCTCCTGTCTTGGGTATCTGCTTAGCCATTCCAACATGTTTTGAATTCTCACTGGGGTCTGAGCTCTTAAGAAAAAGCTCTTTTGTTCCCTGCGCCTGCAGACCCAATTTTTTAAAGCATCTAGCTGCCGCATGCGAACCACCGCAAAAATTGCACTCGTGTTTGTACCTGCAATTGCTCAAAAATTTGCATTGGCCCTCGTTGAAGGCAAAGCAGAGCCCCTTTTTAAAGGAGCCAGTTCCGGAAGATACAGACGGTTTTTGCGGTGCTGAGCGCTGCGGCAGCATATACCCTAGCCACAAGCCAACGTCTTTGGTACCCCAAGTCAGTGATGTGTGTACTGCCATTCTCTGCCTGAAAGCCTCATCATACTGAAACCATGCAGAGCCTCCAAACTGTCTATATGCTTCATTAATTATATCTAAATGCTGGAACAGACCCGTGCATAGCTCCGGCTTTTTCTCTCCCAGCACACTAGAATAAATGCAAAATGCTTGAAGCCAGTTGCTGAAAGTGCGCAGCACTGGGCGCCGTTTTTCCTCCTCTCCCTCCTTCTTTTCTTTAGAATCTTTATAAGAGGGAAGAAGAGAGAGGATATCAATAAATTCACTATTCCATATCTTTTCCTTAACTGCCAAGCTCAAATGGAATCCCAGAGGGGACAGCGAGCACGGCAGGGCCTCTTTATAATGTGTTTCAGGCAAACCAGCCCTAACAACTGGAATATGAGCTGGAGAGGCTACCACTGATACAGCCGGAGCTACCTGCGGGGTTACCCATGCTGGAGCAGGGGACACAGGTACACTGTCACTAACAACCTGCCCTGTACCCTGTACATGCTGTGACACTCTGACAGCCTCAGCCAAACCTTTAAACATCACAAACAATTCATTTAAACGAGCATTTATAGAAGTGACAGAAGAAATAGCAGAATCAGACTCACCCGGCAGCACAGGGCTCCTGTTTTCCCTTTCAGTCACTTGTGCAGCCTCCTGGCTGGGACCTGCATTGACTTCCTCTGCAGCAACTGCTGCAGCTGGCGTGGAATAAGGGGCTGCCCGAGGCATGGTCCGCTGGCCTCTGCTTCCCTTAGATGCCCTCTTGCTAGAAGCTGTCCGTGGAGGGGGCGGTGAAAACACTCTCCTTGCTTTCCGTGGGCGTTTTCCTAGCCCAGCATGACGGAGAGCTCCTCCTATGTCCTCCTCTCTGTCTCCTGGCTCGTCCCCTCTTCTTTCATGAGCCCAGTCACGTCTGCCCGCCCCTTCCTCCTCCTCCCGGCTCGAACTCCTTCCTCTCAGAGAGCCACGAGGAGAGGCTGGGGGAAAAGCACATGTCGGCTCCATTTGTGCTTCTTCTTCTTGTGGGGCTGACGGACCGGCCACCGCTGCTGACATAGAACTGACTGGCTGCATGAGGTCCCGCAGCCACTCCTCCCCGTCCTCTGCCCTGGCCCTGCGCAGTACTGCAGACATCATTGCCTCCATTGTGGGAAGGTAGGATTTTTTTCTTTCAGCCGGCTGCTACCGTCCTGCAGCCGGCTCTTTTATCCTCTGTGCCTGTTCCTCATTGGCTGTCCTGTCAGGCCCGCGAAACTGCGGCCAATCAGCGGCGCTCCCTTCAATCTTTCCCCAGCTACCTGGGGGGCACACCTGAAAAATCAAGAGGAGAGCCAGTACAAGGGAAAAATTAACCCTATAGGGGCTGGCTCCACCATGCAGGCACAGGCTAATTGCCTGTGCCTGTACAGATGTTGTGGTGCATGTGGAGACAAGGAGAGAGGAAGCAGGGAAATTACACTGCTCAAACGCTGCTGGCAGATTGCAGAGGATTCATGGCAACGGGCTGAGTGATCCAGAGCCGTCTCAGCTGAAGAGCGTGTTACTTTGCAGGGAGACTGGATCATAACGTCAGCCTCTCGTTCTCTCTCTCTGGCTGGACAGTGGACACAAGTATCAGAGGGATATTTGAAGCAGCTGAGGGCTTCAGGTCACTCACCCCTGTCACGCTACTTGCCTGCTTTATGTCTGGTCGCGCTCCACTCCCCTTCCCTCCGATGTATATACAGAAGCAGTGCCACTGTCCTATTAGGAATCAGCGTCAGTGACGCTATGTGCTTCTGTATACACATCGGAGGGAAGGGTAGTGGAGCGTGACCAGACATAAAGCAGGCAAGTAGCGTGACAGGGGTGAGTGACCTGAAGCCCTTGGCTGCTTCAAACATCCCTCTGATACTTGTGACCAGTCAGAGAGAGAGAACGAGAGGCTGACGTTTTGATCCACTCTTCCTGCAAAGTAACACACTCTTCTGCTGAGACGGCTCTGGATCACTCAGCCCGTTGCCATGAATCCTCTGCACTCTGCCCGCAGTGTTTGGACTTTTCCCTGCCTCCTCTCTCACAATGGAAGTGGGGATCCTGAAAGACTATTCACATTCAGCACCTCTGTGAGGTGTGCGCTTTGAGGAAAAGCTGGTAGTTTTAAAATGCTTTTATTTGACTGGACCCGATGGTCTCGGAGGCGGGACCATGGCTCTGTCATTGGGCCAATCACTGTGTAGTGACTGTACAGTGATTGGCTCAATGACAGAGCCATCATCCTGCCTCAGAGACCATCGGGCCAGTCAAATAAAAGCATTTTAAATTACTGTCTCTTCCGCATAGCGGGATGCACTGAATCACCACTGACATTTGCTATAATTAGAAGTAAACTTTGAGATAGGGTAACGGAGGGGTGTGACCTGATTGAGCACAAACACCTACAATTCAAAAAGAGTACAAAACTTTATTAATTACTTGTCAAAAATTGTAAAAACATACAGCATAAGACAACTCCCGCCAAAGACCACCATCCACATAAAAGCCAGACTTAAATCTTGATAGACAGCCATTGGGTTGCAATGAGCACAAGTATGCAGTAAACACATGTATGCAGTCAGCAGACAGGCATTGAAGCACATGAATCAGCACATGAATCAGCAGTCCAGCCCATATCAGTAAGGCACAGCAGATGGTCACATCAAAACATCAGGTTCATGCAGAAGCAGCACATGTGTCGCTGCATGGCCAGGCTGTTAATGGAAAGCAATGTCTATGCCCGTTGGGCTCTTACTGTGTCCTAAGAAGTTGATTCCGGATGGTTGATGGTGAGTATGGCTACTCAAGCAAGCAGGGGGAGACGGTGCTGAGATGAGGAGAGCTGGAGATGCATGGAAGCGGCAGGGAGAAGCGGACCCAGTGTGCCAATGGCGGAGGACAGCGTCCTCAATCGATTTCGCCGGCTCTTCCGGCTTCTTCAGGAGGCGTGTCCCTCCAGTCATGGCGCCGCAGCTATGTGCAGGCCGCCGTCCAATCCGGCCACAGATGCGACACCCCCCGCCCCCACCCCAGGGCCAACGCGAGCGGGGGGGCGGGGGAGGCAGACACGACGGGCGCGGCGAATAGCACGCCCGGCGCGTCTGCTGAGCCCCGCCCCCCCGCACGCAGGCCCAGGGGAAGGGGCGGGAGACGCCAGAAGGCAGCCGGATCCGACGGCGGCAGCACAAAAGCCGCGAGCACCCATCATATCCCATATTTGCTATAATTAGGTAATAAAGCCTCCTCCAGTGCCGCTTCAGACTCAGCACTATGTGCTGATAATAGCCTATTGAAAAGCTGGGCACTCCGGTCCCTCCCCATGCTACATTTGGACCATAAGACGCAGTTACTTTTTCTCCCCACTTTTGGGAGAGAAAAAGTGTGTCTTATGGTCCGAAAAATACGGTAATACCCTAGGCGAGCCGTGTGTACCTCTAGATAATAACCGTTTACTCCTTTCTTGCTCCATTACCTGGGAGGGTCGGGCCACGGCCACAGAAGCATTCGTGGACTCAGGCTCTGCAGCTAATTTCATAGATTGACAAACAAAAATGACAGCGCTCACAGGCTGCAACTGGCTTATAAACCATCAAAGGGCCTGTACAGACCCCCAGGGGCTAAATACACGCCTTGAATCCAAATCAGATGCAAAATTATGCAAATTTAAGTGCTAATTTATGTGCTAGTCCCTAATCTAAAATTTGAATGCAGATTGGATGCAGGCTACCACAAGTATACTTAGAACATTTTACATAGAGAAAAAGGTGTAGGCAGCGCTTCCAAATACAGAAAGCTGCACCTGAATTGATTAAGCTGCAGAGTAGTGCAGAGCTCCAATGGACCATATTACACAACATGCATTCAAACAGGTACAGCAATGGAGGGCGTTAGCTTCAGCAAATAATATGTGCACAAATCATTTCCTACTAGACTTCCCCCCGGCGTTGACGTGCCCCCTCGGGGGGGCACGTCAACGCCGGGGGGAAGTCTAGTAGGAAATGATTTGTGCACATATTATTTGCTGAAGCTAACGCCCTCCATTGCTGTACCTGTTTGAATGCATGTTGTGTAATATGGTCCATTGGAGCTCTGCACTACTCTGCAGCTTAATCAATTCAGGTGCAGCTTTCTGTATTTGGAAGCGCTGCCTACACCTTTTTCTCTATGTAAAATAATTTCATAGATTATAACTTTGTCAAAAAATTGGGGATTCCCTTACTTCCTTTAAACCATCAGATTTTGATCACAGCGGTAGATGACTCTCCGTTACAGTGTAGACAGCCTCTCTCCCAGACCCCCTTATTGTTGTGTAATATAGGGGTTCTACATAAGGAGAAACTACAGTTCTTTGTCCTGCAAATGTCAACCTCTACCATAATCCTCGGTATGCCTTGGTTGCAACTACACTCCCCTCAGATCGACTGGGCTTCAGGTCAGCTACAGAGCTGGTCAGCCCATTGTCGTCATCATTATTTGGAGAAAGTTGCTGTTTGCGCCACCAAGCTTCAGGTGAAAGGGGTGCCAGTGCAGTACGCAGAATTTGATGACGTGTTTTGTCCAAAATCAGCAGAGAAACTCCCGCCACACCGGAGCTTCAACTGTCCCATAGAGTTAAGATCAGGTTGTATGCCCCCTAGAGGCCATCTCTATAATCTGTCTGGGCCAGAAAAGCTGGCCATGCAGAAATACATTAAAGAAAATTTGGCCAAGGGCTTTTATCCGTCCTTCCCGGTCACCAGCAGTGGCTGGGTTCTTTTTTGTACAGAAAAAGGACGGTGGGCTTCGACCTTGTATTGACTATCGGGGTTTAAATAATAATAATAATAATAAATAAGATCACAGTGAAAAATCGCTATCCACTGCCTTTGATTGATGATTTGTTTGCTCAGGTGACTAATGCCAGTATCTTCTCTAAGCTAGACCTACGAGGAGCATACAACCTGGTACGCATTAGGGATGGTGATGAATGGAAGACGGCGTTCAACACGCCCGATGGGCACTACGAGTATCTGGTCATGCCCTTCGGGTTGTGTAATGCTCCTGCCGTCTTCCAGGAGTTGATCAATGAAGTCTTTAGGGAAGTTCTGGGAAAATTTGTGTTAGTGTATCTGGATGATATACTGATTTTCTCACCCAATCTAACAGAACATCGGAAACATGTGAAGTTCGTTCTAAGAAAATTGAGGCAGAACTCGTTGTATGCGAAGTTAGAGAAATGCCTCTTTGAGGTCACTAAGGTCCCTTTTTTGGGATATATCATTTCCACTTCAGGTCTCTCCATGGATCCTGAAAAAGTCTCTGCTGTATTGGAGTGGCCTCAACCTGTAGGATTGAAGGCACTCCAAAGATTTCTTGGCTTCGCCAATTACTACAGGAAGTTCATCAAAGGGTTTTCTTCTGTAGTGTCACCCCTCACCAACCTTACCAAGAAGGGGGCTGACACCTACCATAGGACAGTAGAGGCACAGTCTGCCTTCGCTACGTTGAAAAAGTTGTTTTGTTCTGCTCCCATTTTGAGACACGTGGATGTCACCTTCCCCTTCATTGTTGAGGTGGATGCATTGGAGATTGGGGTTGGGGCTGTGCTGTCTCAACACTCTGGCCTTCAAGGCAAACTTCATCCCTGTGCCTTCTATTCTCGTAGGTTCTCTCCAGCCGAGAGGAACTATGATATTGGCAATAGGGAGCTCTTGGGCATTAAGTTAGCCTTTGAAGAATGGCGCCATTGGCTGGAAGGGGCAGAACATACGATCACAGTTTATACTGATCATACAAATTTGGAGTACATCGAAGGGGCTAAAAGACTTAGCCCCCGACAGGCTCGCTGGTCCTTGTTCTTTTCAAGGTTCAGATTTGTCATTACGTATACACCGGGAAGCAAGAATGTCAAAGCAGATGCATTATCTAGGTGTTTTGAGTCCGAGACAGTTCAGCCATCAACCCATGAGACAATCTTACCTCAAAGATTGGTGGTGGCAGCCACGGAGACCTGGGAAGACTGGACACTTACCCTAGGGCCTTACCAGCAAGATATTCCAGAAGGGAAGCCCGAGGGGGTTCTGGTTGTGCCACTTCCTTTTCGCCTACAACTCTTGCGATTGTTCCACGCCCATAAGAATGCAGGGCATCCCAGGGCTGCTCGAACTCAGGACCTACTGGCCAGATGTGTATGGTGGCCTTCGTTAGAGTGCTCTGTGTGTGCCAGAAATAAGCCCTCTCGTCAAACACCAGTAGGTACGCTACAACCCTTACCGGTGCCAAATGAACCATGGACTCACTGGTCTATGGACTTTGTCGGAGAACTCCCCAGGTCTGAGGGCAAGTCGGTCATCTGGGTGGTAGTTGATAGGTTCAGTAAAATGGCTCATTTTTTCCCTCTGAAGGGACTCCCCTCGGCCCAGGAATTGGCTGATCTCTTCATCCAGCACATTTTCCGGCTGCATGGCATTCCATGCGTGTAAACAGGAAGTTTATGTGTAAACAGGAAGTTCTATGAAGCACTTAGTGATCGGAGACCTCCGGCCAAAAGGAGGTATGTGCTCAGCTTGCCTGCCGCCGCTGCTGATGCCACAAGCACCACCAATGATTGCTTGCAGGAGGGGAGCGCTGAGAGGAGAGCCCGAGGTGAGGGAGGGGGGGGATTTCCCCCCTCCCCACCGATCTGCGGCCACAGCTCTCCTCTTATGCTGCGACCCCTCCTGCCCCCAAAAAGTCCCCGAGCGGGCCCTGGGGGGGGGGGTGTCTGGAATTTTTTTTTGCAGGGGGGCCCGGGGCTTTCTAGGTACGCCCCTGGATCTAGCCTTCTGTCTTTGTACCGTATCTGTCCGGTTGTTGCCGAATCTGCTTGTCTGACTCTCCTGCCCTCACCAGTGAACCTAGTCCCTGGTGAGGGATTCTCTGTACAGCTTAATTACCTGCTCCTCAGGTGACCAGTAGCTGCAGTACAGTCTGAATCACCTGCTCCTCAGATGACCAGTAGCTGCTATACTCTCTTAGTCACCTGCTCCTCAGGTGATTAGGAGCTGCAGTACAGTGTTGCTCTCCTGCCCCTCAGGAGACCATCGGCTGCAGTGCGGTCTGAATCACCCGCTCCACGGATGATCAGTATATGTTGTATTACTGTTGCACCAAACACCTGTCTTTACATCTGGTTGTTCTGTGTCTCGCTATACTCGCATTATTGGTGATTCTGCAGATCACTACATAATCAGGTATAGCATCTGTATTATTGGTGATACTGCAGATCACCAATAATCAGAAAATCTGTTCTTGCTGACACCAATCATTACATCAATTACTGGCCCTTCTATAAATAAACTTGGGGCGATTAGGAATCTTACTGCCCAACACTGGATCATTACACAGCAGGCCCCAGTATTTCCTAATAATCTGCTCAACTTCCCCATGTTGTGCATTATACTCAAAACACACAGCAAAATCAAATTGGTCTCCTGTTCCTTTTTTGGGGTGATCCATTAACATACTCTTTCTATCATAGTCTTTGATTTAATTAATTTCCTGTCTAAGTTGGAACTCCTGATAACCTTTATCTACAAACCGTTGCAATAACATCCCAGCTTGCTCCTCTTAGTCTGTAATTTCCGTACAGTTTCTTCTAATTCTTGTAAACTGGCTTCTTGGTATCACTTTTAACCAGTTCCTATGGTGGCAGCTTTTAATTGGGGTGAAAGCATCTCTCTCTCTCTCTCTCCTCTCTCTCTCTCCTCTCTCTCTCTCTCTCATCATCTTGTAGGGAATTGCAGTTTTTCAAATGCCACCTTACATACCATGACTTTTGAAATAGACCAACAACCACACTACATGCTAAAGCCAGCCTAGCATGTACCATTATGATCAATCCAATACAAAAAGTAGCATAAGGATTTGTACTTTTTCAAAAGCCAGCTTACATATCTTGGCCAGGATTTGAACCCAGGTCTTAGTGTGTAGTAGGTATCTGACTTACCCCCTAGACCACCAACCACACTACATGCTAAAGCCAGCCTAGCATGTACCATTATGATCAATCCAATAGAAAAAGTAGCGTGCTTAAAGGGGAACTTCAGCCTAAACAAACATACTGTCATTAAGTTACATTAGTTATGTTAATTAGAAGTGGCGTTCCTACTGTAGGGCGCAGGGGGGCGTGGCGCACCGGGTGCCAGACAGCCAGGGGGGTGTCGCCACGACCCCCCACAGCAGCAGAGCAGGAGGGGGAATCAGCGCTAGAAGGAGGGGCAGTGGGGGCAGCGGTGGGGAGGGGGGTAATATCCCCCCCCTCCCTCACCTGGGACCCCTCCTTCTGCCTCTCTCCCCCTCCATTTAGCGGTGGCAAGTGCGGGCTCGGCGGCGAGGAGGCATGCGGAGAATTACTCACCACTTCCGCGTTCCAAGCGCCGGCAGCGTCATGTCGTCAGATCACCGCCTTCAAAGCCGCCCACTGTGCTTCCTGATTAGCGGAAGCACAGTGGGCTGCATTGAAGGCGGAGATCTGTGACGTCATGACGCTGCCAGCGCTTGGAACATGGAAGTGGTGAGTAATTCTGCGCATGTCTCCCTGCCGCCGAGCCCGCACTTGCCACCGCTAATCTATGGAGGGGGAGAGAGGCAGAAGGAGGGGTCCCAGGTGAGGAAGGGGGGGTATTTCCCCCCTCCCCACCGCTGCCCCCACTGCCCTTCCTTCTAGCGCTCCTTCCCCCCTCCTGGGGCATCTATACTGGGGGCAACTGTACTAGCTATACTGGGAGCAACTAAACTAGCTATACTGGGGGCAACTAAACTACCTACACTAGGGGCAACTAAACTAGCTATACTGGGGGCAACTATACTAGCTATACTGGAGGCAACTGTACTAGCTATACTGGGGGCAACTATACTAGCTATACTGGGGGCAGCTAAACTAGCTATACTGGGGGCAGCTAAACTAGCTATACTGGGGGCAGCTATACTAGCTATACTGGGGGCAACTATACTAGCTATACTGGGGGCAACTATACTAGCTATACTGGGGGCAACTATACTAGCTATACTGGGGGCAGCTATACCAGCTATACTGGGGGCAGCTATACTAGCTATACTGGGGGCAGCTATACTAGCTATACTGGGAGCAACTAAACTAGCTATACTGGGAGCAACTAAACTAGCTATACTGGGGGGCAGCTATACTGGGGGCAACTATACCAGCTATACTGGGGGCAACTATACCAGCTATACTGGGGGCAATTATACTAGCTATACTGGGGGCAACTATACTAGCTATACTGGGGCAACTATACTAGCTATACTGGGGCAACTATGCTAGCTATACTGGGGCAACTAAGCTAGCTATAATGGGGCAACTAAACTACATACACTGGGGGCAACTAAACTAACTATACTGGGGGCAACTATACTAGCTATACTGGGGGCAACTATACTAGCTATACTGGGGGCAACTATACTAGCTATACTGGGGGAAACTATACTAGCTATACTGCGGGCAACTATACTAGCTATACTGGGGGCAACTATACTAGCTATACTGGGGGTAACTGTACTAGCTATACCGGGGGCAACTAAACTAGCTATACTGGGGCAACTAAACTACCTACACTGGGGGCAACTAAACTAACTATACTGGGGGCAACTATACTAGCTATACTGGGGGCAACTATACTAGCTATACTGGGGGCAACTATACTAGCTATACTGTGGGCAACTATACTAGCTATACTGGGGGCAACTATACTAGCTATACTGGGGGCAACTGTACTAGCTATACTGGGGGCAACTATACTAGCTATACTGGGGGCAACTATACTAGCTATACTTGGGGCAACTATACCAGCTATACTGAGGGCAGTTATACTAGCTATACTGGGGGCAACTATACTGGGGGCAGCTATACTAGCTATACTGGGGGCAGCTATACCAGCTATACTGGGGGCAACTATACTGGGGGCAGCTATACTAGCTATACTGGGGGCAACTAAACTAGCTATACTGGGGGCAACTAAACTAACTATACTGGGGGCAGCTATACTGGGGGCAACTATACTAGCTATACTGGGGGCAACTAAACTAGCTATACTGGGGGCAACTATACTAACTTCATTGGGGGCAACTAGTTTCACTGGGGACAACTATACTAGCTTCACTGGGGGCAGGTATACTGGGGGAAACTACTAGCTATACTGGGGCAACTATACTAGCTAATACTTTAAATTACAGTTAGCTCCTCCCTCATCCGGTCATGACCACGCCCATTTTTTGCCGCAAAGCACGCCGCAGGTTGTGGCCACGCCCATTTTTTTAGGGGGGGTGTCTTTTAATACCCAGCACCGGGTGCCAAATGGTAGGCCACTGTTAATTAGAATAGATAGGTAATATAATCTCTTACCCACCCCATTTTAAAAGAACAGGCAAATGTTTGTGATTCATGGGGGCTACCATCTTTGTCATGGGGCCAGCTGTGTCCTGATCACCTCTCCCAGCTGCACGTGCTAGGCTTCAAATGTCAAATTAAAAATGTAAAAAAAAACAAAAAACACCAAAACAGCAGAACGAGAACATCAACATCAGAAATCCCATCATGCTTTGCACAGCATTAGTGGAAAAATGCCCAGGCAGTTTTTTTCTGTGCAGCTAAAAATGAGGCTTGTATAAGAGAAAAAAAGTTCTGATGCTGTGAAACAGTTAAAGAAACATCAGGCCTTTCCAGTGCTGCTGAGTCAATTTTTAGTCTGCAGGTTCACTTTAAGGATTTTTACTTTTTCAAAAGCCAGCTTACATACCTTGGCCAGGAATTGAACCCAGGTCTCAGTGTGTAGTAGGTATCTGACTTATCCCTAGACCACCAACCACACTACATGCTAAAGCCAGCCTAGCATGTACCATTATGATCAATCCAATAGAAAAAGTTGCATAAGGATTTGTACTTTTTCAAAAGCCAGCTTACATACCTTGACCAGGGATTGAAGCCAGGTCTCAGTGTGTAGTAGGTATCTGAGGTATCTGACTTACCCCCTATACCACCAACCACACTACATGCTGAAGCCAGCCTAGCATGTACCATTATGCTCAATCCAAGAGAAAAATAAGCTCTCTCTAAGGATTTGTAGCCAGGCATGGCCTTGCCTTTTGTGTTCAACAGTTGTCCGAAGAGAACCCCAGATATCAGGTAGATTCATCTCTCTCTCTCTCTCTCTCTGTCTCTCTCTCTAGTAGGGATGGTCACCTCTTTCCGCAGAATTGTATTTTCTGGAATTTTTAGGTGGAAATTGGTCATTCCGTTCCATTTGGTCAGAACGGAATTGCTTTTTCAATCTGGCGGAATACTGAAAATGCCTGTGAAAATCTGCCGGTATCCGTTGATGGTTTGAAGCTGAAAATTCAGTTCAATGGCATCAAGTCCTAGAGAGAGAGAGACAGAGCTCATTTTTCTCTTGGATTGATCATAATGGTACATGCTAGGCTAGCTTTAGCATGTAGTGTGGTTGGTGGTCTAGGGAGAGAGAGAGAGATTTTTGTGTTTTCCGGAAAATTCCGCGGAAATAAAAAGATTTCCGCGGAATTCCGTTTGAGAGGTTTAGCAATTCTGTTTCGACTGCCGGAATCGGAATTGACTTAATTCCGGCCGGAATCACGGAATTAACAATTCCGCGGAATCCAGCGAGCATCCCTAGATAAGACCCCCAGTTCCGAACCATCCATGAAAGTATTTGCCACACTGGGAGCATATTTTGCCGCCATGGCGCATCCCAGTGTTTGAAGGTAGAACTGGCCTCCATACCAAAAATAGTTATGGGTAAGGGAAAAACATAGTAGTTTCAATATAAACTCAATCTGCTCAGTTTTTAAATCCGCATACACATTCAGTGCCTGCTTAACCGTTCTAATAGCTTCCCCATGCGGGATGATGGTATATAAGGCACTTACATCGGCTGTCACCAGCAGATCATCATCTTCTACCTCCACTGTACTAATGGTTTGTAATAATTGTTTGGTATCTCGGAGTAGCAGTATTAATTTTCCTACTACCGGTTGTAAATATGAGTCAATGTACTCACCGACTCTCTGATTCTGGGATCCTATGCCACTAACAATGGGACACCCTGGGGGCTCTGTCAAACTTTTATGAATTTCGGGCATCAATCACCAAATATTTGAATTCCGCATCATTTAGAATCTCTTGCTGTAGACCTTCCCTTAGTATCATTCTAAGTTCATTCATGTATGCAACTGTTGGATCACCTTTTAGTTTCTTGTATGTGAGCTGATCCCCAAGGATTTGCTCCATTTTCTTCCTATATTGATCTATTTTCATAACAACCACTCCTCCACCTTTAATAGCAGGTCTAACCAATACATCTTTCCTCTGACTCAATTCCCTTATTGGCCTCGATTCATAAAGCATTCCCGCATTCGGAAATGCTGAAAACGGCTCACTTTACCGACCACACAGCAAAATCTGTATTCATAAAGGCTTTTTCCGCATGAAAAGCCGACATTCGCGAGCAGAGTGATAAATCACCGCCTTGCGCGGTGATTATCATAGCAAAAGTAACAAGTAGTCAATTCATAAAGATTAGAGGTAGCGGTATGCGGACGGGTATTACCGCTACCTCTGAAGTGGCGAGAAGCGTGCGGAATACAGTGCAGTGAATGGTCAGACCTCCCAAGCAGCTGCAGAGAGAACACCGCACGGAGGGATTCCGCCTGCTTCTCCTGTTTCCGCATGCGTAGGACAGCCTAACGCCTGCCTACAGCGGAATATCTCCGCACGCCTGTCACATCTAGCTACATTTTTATGAATTACCTCCCTGAAGGCGGAAATACCGACAGCGGTGTTTCCCCGCTCGACTTTCCCCGCTTGACAGCACTTTTATGAATCGAGGCCATTGTCTTGAGTTCCCCACCATTTTGTTTGACTTGGATTTTCTCTATGTCTTTCAACACCATATTTTTAAAGACCTGTATAGTGCCATCCTTAGAATTATCTGGGGGGTTGAAAGTTGACTTATTCTTCAAAGTGGTATGCGCATAGGCCCTTTCCGGAAGTCAATTATTGGCCTTAGTAGTAGGGCCTTTTTTTGAAATGAAATATTTTTTAATATTCAACTTCCTTACATATTTGTTTACATCTATAAATGTCCCAAACTTATTTAACCCTTGCTGGGGCGCGTATTTCAATCCTTTATCCAGAATTTTCAGTCCTCCATTAGTGAGAGGAATCCCACTAATATTGAAAATTCCCTCACCTTCTTTCACTTTCTTCTTTTTATTATCTCCTCCTCCCCGTCTATCTCTTCTATTCCTCTTTTTCGCACAAATCTTTGGTTGTACTCTAACTCTGCCCAATTGGCTTTTAGTGATGCCCCCCCCCCAAAAAAAAAATGATGATGTATAGTTTCTGCTAAGGGTTCAAACCGGTTATAGGTAAGTAAATATTCTTCCTTGTAATCTCTCCCCTGTTGTTGATGGTATTGCTGATCATATTGATCATACCTCCTATTAAACTCATAAAAGCTGTCTGCCATGATGCCGGAGTCCGGTGGTGGAAGTTAGTAAAAGCCGCAAGAACACTGCCGATCTCAGGAGGTAATTTGCATAGGGCCTGGATATAGCGTCCCCACACCCGGCCGAGGACATGCCCCTGATGAGTTATTTGACGAAACCGTTAGGGCGGGGCCTCAGGCACGGTGTGTGGAGACGCTGAATGAGGAAGGCAGCTGTGAGGACGTCCTGCTATAATTACATGCGCATTGATTTTATTCACATGTGAGTGCAATACTGTGTATTTTTAACCCATTAAAATGGAATTACGCTATGTTAGCCATGTCTCTTGAGTTTCAAAGGTCTTTGCTACACTCTGATGATTAAAGTGCACAAGAAAGCGATAACAGCTGGTCAGCATAGGATCAGCCAGTGGAGTCGGTGAGCGTGCATTTTGTTCCCTATACCACTGTGGTGTGGACACTAATGGGAGTTACACATGGAACACTAATGGTGTTTGGGTATTGAGCTAAAATTGGATTATGCTATGTTGTTCCTGTGTTTTTGAGTGCCATTTAAAGAGACACTGAAGCGAAAAAAAATATGATATAGTGAATTGGTTGTGTACTATGAATAATTACTAGAAGATTAGCAGCAAAGAAAATATTCTCATCCTTTTATTTTCAGGTATATAGTGTTTTTTCTAACATTGCATCATTCTAGAATATGTGCAGATTACACAACACTCAGCATTCAAAATGAGTCTTTCAGAGCAGTCTGTGAAGTAATGACCTCTCCTCTAACGGGGGAAAAGTAAATATTCCAGGAACAGTTGAGATAATAAAAGTCAGATAACAGCCCTCTCCATGACTAACTTAGTCGGAGAGCTTAATGGCTTGTTTGCATAGAGATAACAACTGGAGTTTCTCAACTCTTCCTGTACTGGAAACAATTAGACTGATGTATCTGATCTTAATGTTTTATTTCTTAGCTGTACTACACATACAAATCATAATATCATAATTTTTTTTTCGCTTCAGTGTCTCTTTAAGGAGAAGGGAGCCTGAGTACAAGGACCTGCAAAGCATGTGTGCCTTATTTGCTGAGCTGTGATTTAATTAGCCATACCTGCTGGTAAGAGTATTTCAGCTAACTTTTACACTATATATGAAAACTGCCAAGTGGGATCAAGGCACAAGCGGACTCCTTTTGGACAGTATGGTGTTCACTGGACTCTTTGAGTATACAGTTAAGGAAGCAATAGAATACTGTTCAGGTTTTCTCTTTTTAGGAGGACTACGAATGGTTAATGCTGTGCATTTCTATATCATATCCCTTCCATAGGAGGACTATTGGTGGTTAATGCTGTGCATTTGTTACATTTAGTGCTGTGCTACTGTATGTTGTATGGAAACTTGGAGGTTTTGGTCCTGGCTCATATTTTCTCTTACAGGAGGATTACTACCACTATACCGTATATAGGTGTAAAGCCCCATCTACACGATATGATTCTTTGTACGATTCAATTACGATTCTATTTACGATCCGATTAAATCCGACATGTCCGATCAGGATTCAATTCGATTCAATTTGATTTGCTATTGCAAAACAATGGCAAATCGAATTGAATCGAATCGAATACCGATCGGACATGTCAGATTTAATCGGATCGTAAATAGAATCGTAATCGAATCGTACAAAGAATCGTATCATGTAGATGGGGCTTAAGGGTATGTGGATGTGACATTGAGCACTTCGCCTTTATGCATTTAGTTTGAATAGGGTGGTTACACCCCCCATGGTGCAGCGACCCATCACATCACACACTAACTGAGGAACACAGACTTAGAGAGGAGTATTTATTATTGATTTCTGTATTTGTGCTAAAATTAAGGTGTAATTTAGAGGAGCGCAGAAGCCACTTACTTATATCTATTGTTTGGTGTCAGGTTCCTCAGCCCTACCGAAAGATAGTCCTGGAAATGGCCCACAATGAGGTATTAGGGGGGACACCTAGGTGCAGAAAAGACAGAAGCAAGAATTGCTGACCGATTCTACGGACCAGGGTTGAGAGCTGATGTTAAGAGGTATTGTGCTTCCTGCCCAACATGCCAATTAACTTCTCAGGTGTCTCACTTCCGTGCCCCTTAGTGCCACTTCCCATAATTGAGGTGCCCTTTGAGCGCATTGCGATGGACCTAGTAGGCCCCCTAGTTAAATCAGCTCGACATCATTAGTATATCCTAGTGGAACTGGATTATGCCACTAGGTACCCAGAAGCACTACCCCTGAGGAATACAGCTTCTAAAACTATTGCCCAGGAGTTATTTCATATGTTCAGGAGGACTGGGTTCCCCAAAGAAATCCTTACTAATCAGGGCACCCCTTTCGTGTCTAGGTTGATGGCAAGCTTTTCCAAATCAAGCAGTTGCGGACGTCTGTCTCACCCACAGACAGACTGATTGGTGGAGAGATTTAATAAAACCCTTAAGTCCATGTTAAAGAGGGTGGTGCAAGTGGATGGTAAGGATTGGGACTGTTTGCTACTGTCCCTGTTATTTTTTATAGGAGAGGTTTCTCAAGCATCCACTGGGTTTTCACCATTCGAGTTGCTGTACAGACGAAGACCCCATGGATTGCTTGACATAGTAAAGGAGACTTAGGAGAACGAGGTCACTCCACATAAGACTGTTGTGGAACATGTCTCATTAATGCATGACAGGATTGATAAAGTGATGCCCTTGGTCAGGGAGCATCTCCAGAGGAGGGTATTTAATAGGTCGGCCAGAGTTCGTCAGTTTCAAGTGGGAGACCGAGTGGCCGTCTTAATACCCACTGTGGAGAGCAAGTTCCTGGCCAAGTGGCAAGGGCCATTTGAGGTGGTAGAAAAAGTAGGAGAAGTAAACTATCGGGTACACCAACCAGGGAAATGGAAGCCATACCAAATCTACCATGTTAATTTGGAAGTATTTTGAAGCATGACCAGTGTACCTGACATTGGCTGTGGGAGAAGAGTAAAGCATCTTAATCCAGTTAAGGAAGTGGAGGCCAAAGCCCCATTTGGTCAAGGTGTATTCTAGGTAATCCCATGAAAGGGTATCAAAAGCCTTGTATACGTTTAATGATAAGAATAAGCCTGGTATATTACGGGAGCGTTGAAAATGAATGAGATGTACTGCTCGCCTGGTGTTGTCACTGGCTTGTCTGCCCGGCACAAATCCTACTTGGTCTTTGTGGATGATCTGAGGGAGGAAAGAGTTTAGTCTTTGTGCTAGAATTTTCCCTAAAATTTTAAGGTCCGCGTTGATAAGAGAGATGGGGCGAAATTGATGGGCTTGTAGGATTGGTTGCTCAGTCTTTGGTATCATTGAAACTGTAGCCTGTAGCATAGAGGTTGGGGGTGCTATGCCGTCGCGTAAAGCATTAAAGCAGGACGCCAAAGTAGGAGCCAGAAGGTCTGCGTATTTGCGATAGTACGTGCCTGAAAATCCATCCGGCCCCGGAGTTTTATTTGGTTTTAAGGACTTAATTACTTGTAGAACATCCAGGGTTGAGATCTCTAAGTTGAGGGCCTCAATACTGGGCTGTGGGAGGGAGGGCAGCAGAAGGCTTGAAAAGAAGCCTTCAGCTATCTCCCTAGGGAAGGGTGATGATTGCGTGTAAAGTTTGGAGAGGAAGGAGGAGAAGATATCAGTGGTAGTCTTAGGGTTAGCTGTAACCGTACCACCCTGTGTACGGATCCTGTGGACGGGTGTAGCAGGAGGTCTGTTTTTTAGTCTACGGGCTAGGGGAGTTAGAGGTTTATTGGCATAAAAGTAGTAGAATTGTCATCTCCAACGGAGTTGTTTTTCTACCTGTTCACTTAGTAGGAGATCAAGCTCAGTTCTAGCCTTGTTCCTTAGAGTCCTATTGGCTACGGAAGGGTTGATTTTCCATTGCGCCTCAAAGAGGTCTAATTTGGCCTGTGCTTCTTTAACCTTAAGGAGTCGCTTAAGTGAGGATGCTAGACTTATAAGATGGCCTCTCATCATTGCTTTGTGTGCTTCCCATAGGGTGTATGGAAAAGAAACTGATCCCTGATTTTCAGAGAAGAAGTGCGTGAGGTGTTGCCTAATCCGATCTGAGTGTACTTGTTGAGAGAGAAGAGAGTCCTTATGCCTCCAGGTGCGGTTAGTTCCTCTCGGTATAAATGAGTGACATGTTAATGTGATCGGAGAGTGATCATACCATGATACTGTAAGAATTTTGGTTTCTGTGACATTTGGAATGATTGACTGGGGTACAAAAAAGTGGTCTATTCGACTGAAACTGTTGTGGGCGTTAGAATAGAAGGTGTAGTCTCGTGAAAGTGGGTGGAGTTCCCTCCATGTCTATTAGAGTGTATTCAGCAAATTGCTGCACTGTTTTGGGGCCTAGGGGTCGTGGGGGCGTATGCAAGGATTGTGATTGAGTAATGGGCCGGTATCTGTCTAAATTGTGATCCAGGGCTATGTTAGTGTCACCAGCTATTATGGCAGTTCCTTCTTTGTGGTGAGATACTACCTGCAACAAGTGCCTGAATAACTGTTCCTGGCGTGAGTTGGGGACATAGTAATTCACTATCGTTAATTCTTGATCATATAACTGACCAACTAACAGCAAATATCTACCTTCAGGGTCTGCAATCTCTTTCTCGCAATGGAACGGTAGGCCTTTTTTGAAACAGATCTAGGTCGTGTTGTTCAGGGTGTGGTGTAACCCGAGAGAAGCAGACCAGGGGAAGCTCTTGAGGAAGCATTAAGAGGTTAAAGTAGACACCAAAAACACCTGTGATAGGGAGGGGAGAGTGACCAGTTTGTAGTTTCTAATTTGCCTAATCGGATGGGTGATGCCATACCCGGGTAGCGCGCAGGGGCGAAAATTGCCATTGTAAAAGGTTTGCTGGCGATGCGTCTGAGTTAGGGAGCATCCTAAGGGACTGGGCTGCGTCTAGCTTAATCGCATAGGGGGGAGGTTTCCCCCTTTTAGGACCAAAAGATTGTGTGCGGCCTATGGGTGAGAAGCTGTCCTGCAAAAACCATGTATGGCATCGCCCATGTGATGTAAGGGAGAGTTAAAATCTGGACTTGGAGTACGGCAGGTGAGCGCATTGCGGGGACATCTACAGGGTTAATAAAACATCCAACTTTATAGCGGAAAAGAGCTAAAGCTATTATTAGCTACAAACCACCCGAAGTGGTCAAAGGACAAACATGAGAATTAAATGGACCCTCAGGGTAGCATGAAACCAGGTAGGGATATTAAAACACAACTCTACATAGCTCTACTTACATAAAGTGGGAGAGGAGCAAAGTTAAAGGCATGACCAACTTTAGTAACAGTGAATTATATAAAAGTAACGTATTACCCATTTGGGTACCGTAGTTAGTATGGTAGCATAAGACAAGAGTGGGGGCATCATCGCACAGCCGCGCTCACGTAAAGTGGGAAAGGGACGAAGTTAGTAACGTGACCCTGCAACGATGAGCCCATCCTGAACTTTAATAACAGTAAACTGTAAATAGTGTGGTATTCCCCAGTTAGGTGCAACAATCAGTGTAGTAGCATAAGACAAAGTGGGGGCATCATTACATAGTTTCGCCTGCATAGTTGGTAGCGTGGCCATGTGATGATGAGCCCATCACATACTTTAGTAACAGTACATATTGCACTACTCTCCAGCTGGGTACAGTAGCCAGTGTCGACCTTAAACTTATAACACAACGTATAGTCATCATGGCACTTTGAAGGGCTGCAAAGAGCCAGTTATAGCCTAAAGCACATTCGGCAGGGTTTGTCACTGTCCGGGCATTACATAGTAGTAGCAGGGAATAGTGTGCTCTATAAGCCTGGACAGCAGGCGGTAAAGAGAATGACTAACTCAGGGCAATGAGCGCTATAGGCCGGCTTGTAATAAACAGTGGTAAACATATAGTGAAGTAATAATATGACTAATAACCTAGAACCTGGAATAAACAAGTGCAACATAATATAGCAAGATAGCAGCTCACACTGGGAAATCACTGGAGTTTTCTTCACGGTGGGTAATCTTCCACTTAAAATGCAATTCATAACCCGAGGTGGGCTTAGTATGAGAAGGGTGGAATGCCATCCGAGTGGATATAGCATCTTAGTAAGTATTATAGAGTGTTCCGATCTACTGGAACATGGGAATATCATAGGTGAGATACACACAGAAAGGGCTGTTGGAGCCAAGAGCCCAATGCCTTTTGAACTCTGGATCTTTCCTAGTGTCCAAAACATTAAACAAGTGCAGTAAGTTCCACCCTAAAGGTTTAGGGCAAGGGTGTCTTCATGGTGGGTAATCTTCCACGTATAGTGAGGCAGTAAACAAGTGATTAATGCAACATGGGGCAAAACAGATGTCCCTGAGTGAAGTAGGGTAATTTAGTGACTGGGTTGCCATGAGTGGGATTCGACAAGAGAGTCCCAGATCTGTAGGAACATAGGGAAATATGAATGGTGGTCACTCCTAGTGAGGATATATAGTAACCCGACAGAGAGGTCCCCGATCTAAAAGAACATAGGGAAATTGCTGATGGCACAGTCTTCTTCAGTAGGGCGTTCTTCTGGGGACAATTTCCCCCAGATGCATTTAGGATGGTGGGTTCTATTAGAGCGTATGGCAGAGAAGAAGGAAACAGTACTTACAGTTAGGTGTCCTGCTGAGACTATGGGTTCGTCTGAATACAGGCATGGGAGGATTGCATGTCAGGAAGCATGGAGAGACATAGCTCTATCCAAGATGCAGGAGGAATCATCGCCCAATAGGTTATGACGGCCATGAGGGTCCAGGAGCCGTCGTTGTGGGCTGGAGAAGGATCTCGTGGTGGCGATTTTTGGGAAGGCACTCTCTTCCATTCCGACCGAGCAGAGGATGATCTCTGTGACCCCTGTGAGCCTGCTGGAGGAGAGCGGCCAGGTCTTGCTGCTGGAAGGATCAGCTTGAGCTTTTTGAACAGCTGCTGCGCATCATCAGGTGTAACGGCATTGTGTGTTCGACCATTAAGCAGAAAGGTCAGTTTAAATGGATGACCCCATTTGTACTTAATTAATTACCCTGCGAGATAAGGGTATTAGTTTAACGCTTCATGGCTTTCCTTTTCAGCAGAGTGGATTGCGCCACATCAGGGAAGATCTTGTACGGGTGTGTTTGAAACTCGAGGTCTTTCTTCTCCCATGCGGCTTTCAAGATGGCCTCTTTCGTTCTGTAATATGTAAAAGCTATAACAATGTCATAAGGTGGGCCACCCGGGTGCTTCGGGCCAAGGGCTCTGTGAATTCTATCAAATTCCAACCGCTCTACTGGAAGAGATGGAGTTAGTTCCTGAAAGAGGGCTGTAGCAGTTGATGTAAGATCTTCTATGTCCTCAGGTAGGCCTCTGATACGGAGATTGCCTCTCCGCGCCCTGTTCTCTGCGTCTTCTTGACGGAGAAGTGCCTCCGCGAGGTCTGCTTTGGAAGTGGCTACGTCAACTTTCACAGTTGCGATATCTTGCTCGTGGGCTTCAATAACTGTGGTTATGTGTCACGGTCAGTTACCTGTCCAGGCGAGGCGGCTGGCACATGCGGATGCTGGCAGGCATCCTGGGGGGTCCCGGCGGGCCTCTTTGCGGGGTGGTCTGTCGGTGCTCGCCGGTGCGCGTTGCATTGTGTGGCGTGAGCATTGGCGCCGAAAGGCGTTGGTGTGAGGGCCGTGCACGCGCGCGCGCAAGTACATCTGTTTTATGCATCTTCCTTGTTTGTGTGCGTTGTGTTTGCGCATGCGCGCGCAGCACATTGCGCCGTGCGCGCGTGACGCGCTACGCTGTGCGCGCGGTGCGCGCCAAAAGGCCTATTTAAGCCTGGAGAGCCCAGACCTCTGTGTTGTAGTATTGCAGCTAGTTTGGTTCCCGTGACCTGACATTCTGTCTGCCTGTATACTGATCCTGCTCCATGCTGACCTTGGCTTGTCTGACTATCCGCTCTGGCTTTGACCCTTGCTACCCGCTCTGCTGCTGAACCTTGCCCGTCTGAGAACCCGCTCTGTTGCCGAACCCTGCTTGTCTGACTACCCGCTCTGTTACCGACTCCGGCCTGTTCACGGATCTGCTCTCCTGTCTACCAACTACAGGATCTGTGTGTCAAGACCAACACTGGTGTACGGGTCATTGCAGTACCAGACCTGTCCTGCGGAAGTCTCCAGTTCCGGTTTACTCCAACTACTGGTTCTGCGAGCACTTCTGCCCCGTGCCAACCAGAGTACCCTGTTCCCAGCTCAGGGCCTTTGGTTGGTAAGTTGCAGGAGTTGCTGCCCTCAGCATAACGGTCTCCATAACTCCAGGTACATGACAGAATACTACAGCCACGACATGGAGACCACTGAGGCAGCGAAGGTTCTGACTACCTTATATGAACAAATGGCAGCCCTGACTGATGCCATTAAGGAACTACAGACCAGTCACTTACGCCTGGAAGGAAGAGTTGGTGCACTAACTGCAGCCGGGGTACCATCTCCAGTAACTAACCCTCCCCCAGTCAACAATACAGCTCCTGCACCTCCAGCTGCAACACCTCCTCCTGAGCCACGTGTACTCATGCCTGAACATTTTTCTGGAGACAGAACTAAATTCCGTGCCTTCCGTCACTCCTGCCAATCCACTGGGTTTTCACCATTCGAGTTGCTGTACGGACGAAGACCCCATGGATTGCTCGACATAGTAAAGGAGACTTAGGAGAACGAGGTCACTCCACATAAGACTGTTGTGGAACATGTCTCATTAATGCATGACAGGATTGATAAAGTGATGCCCTTGGTCAGGGAGCATCTCCAGAGGAGGGTATTTAATAGGTCGGCCAGAGTTCGTCAGTTTCAAGTGGGAGACCGAGTGGCCGTCTTAATACCCACTGTGGAGAGCAAGTTCCTGGCCAAGTGGCAAGGGCCATTTGAGGTGGTAGAAAAAGTAGGAGAAGTAAACTATCGGGTACACCAACCAGGGAAATGGAAGCCATACCAAATCTACCATGTTAATTTGGAAGTATTTTGAAGCATGACCAGTGTACCTGACATTGGCTGTGGGAGAAGAGTAGAGCATCTTAATCCAGTTAAGGAAGTGGAGGCCAAAGCCCCATTTGGTCAAGGTGTATTCTAGGTAATCCCATGAAAGGGTATCAAAAGCCTTGTATACGTTTAATGATAAGAATAAGCCTGGTATATTACGGGAGCGTTGAAAATGAATGAGATGTACTGCTCGCCTGGTGTTGTCACTGGCTTGTCTGCCCGGCACAAATCCTACTTGGTCTTTGTGGATGATCTGAGGGAGGAAAGAGTTTAGTCTTTGTGCTAGAATTTTCCCTAAAATTTTAAGGTCCGCGTTGATAAGAGAGATGGGGCGAAATTGATGGGCTTGTAGGATTGGTTGCTCAGTCTTTGGTATCATTGAAACTGTAGCCTGTAGCATAGAGGTTGGGGGTGCTATGCCGTCGCGTAAAGCATTAAAGCAGGACGCCAAAGTAGGAGCCAGAAGGTCTGCGTATTTGCGATAGTACGTGCCTGAAAATCCATCCGGCCCCGGAGTTTTATTTGGTTTTAAGGACTTAATTACTTGTAGAACATCCAGGGTTGAGATCTCTAAGTTGAGGGCCTCAATACTGGGCTGTGGGAGGGAGGGCAGCAGAAGGCTTGAAAAGAAGCCTTCAGCTATCTCCCTAGGGAAGGGTGATGATTGCGTGTAAAGTTTGGAGAGGAAGGAGGAGAAGATATCAGTGGTAGTCTTAGGGTTAGCTGTAACCGTACCACCCTGTGTACGGATCCTGTGGACGGGTGTGGCAGGAGGTCTGTTTTTTAGTCTACGGGCTAGGGGAGTTAGAGGTTTATTGGCATAAAAGTAGTAGAATTGTCATCTCCAACGGAGTTGTTTTTCTACCTGTTCACTTAGTAGGAGATCAAGCTCAGTTCTAGCCTTGTTCCTTAGAGTCCTATTGGCTACGGAAGGGTTGATTTTCCATTGCGCCTCAAAGAGGTCTAATTTGGCCTGTGCTTCTTTAACCTTAAGGAGTCGCTTAAGTGAGGATGCTAGACTTATAAGATGGCCTCTCATCATTGCTTTGTGTGCTTCCCATAGGGTGTATGGAAAAGAAACTGATCCCTGATTTTCAGAGAAGAAGTGCGTGAGGTGTTGCCTAATCCGATCTGAGTGTACTTGTTGAGAGAGAAGAGAGTCCTTATGCCTCCAGGTGCGGTTAGTTCCTCTCGGTATAAATGAGTGACATGTTAATGTGATCGGAGAGTGATCATACCATGATACTGTAAGAATTTTGGTTTCTGTGACATTTGGAATGATTGACTGGGGTACAAAAAAGTGGTCTATTCGACTGAAACTGTTGTGGGCGTTAGAATAGAAGGTGTAGTCTCGTGAAAGTGGGTGGAGTTCCCTCCATGTCTATTAGAGTGTATTCAGCAAATTGCTGCACTGTTTTGGGGCCTAGGGGTCGTGGGGGCGTATGCAAGGATTGTGATTGAGTAATGTGCCGGTATCTGTCTAAATTGTGATCCAGGGCCATGTTAGTGTCACCAGCTATTATGGCAGTTCCTTCTTTGTGGTGAGATACTACCTGCAACAAGTGCCTGAATAACTGTTCCTGGCGTGAGTTGGGGACATAGTAATTCACTATCGTTAATTCTTGATCATATAACTGACCAACTAACAGCAAATATCTACCTTCAGGGTCTGCAATCTCTTTCTCGCAATGGAACGGTAGGCCTTTTTTGAAACAGATCTAGGTCGTGTTGTTCAGGGTGTGGTGTAACCCGAGAGAAGCAGACCAGGGGAAGCTCTTGAGGAAGCATTAAGAGGTTAAAGTAGACACCAAAAAACACCTGTGATAGGGAGGGGAGAGTGACCAGTTTGTAGTTTCTAATTTGCCTAATCGGATGGGTGATGCCATACCCGGGTAGCGCGCAGGGGCGAAAATTGCCATTGTAAAAGGTGAGTTTGCTGGCGATGCGTCTGAGTTAGGGAGCATCCTAAGGGACTGGGCTGCGTCTAGCTTAATCGCATAGGGGGGGGGGGGGTTTCCCCTTTTAGGACCAAAAGATTGTGTGCGGCCTATGGGTGAGAAGCTGTCCTGCAAAAACCATGTATGGCATCGCCCATGTGATGTAAGGGAGAGTTAAAATCTGGACTTGGAGTACGGCAGGTGAGCACATTGCGGGGACATCTACAGGGTTAATAAAACATCCAACTTTATAGCGGAAAAGAGCTAAAGCTATAATAGCTACAAACCACCCGAAGTGGTCAAAGGACAAACATGAGAATTAAATGGACCCTCAGGGTAGCATGAAACCAGGTAGGGATATTAAAACACAACTCTACATAGCTCTACTTACATAAAGTGGGAGAGGAGCAAAGTTAAAGGCATGACCAACTTTAGTAACAGTGAATTATATAAAAGTAACGTATTACCCATTTGGGTACCGTAGTTAGTATGGTAGCATAAGACAAGAGTGGGGGCATCATCGCACAGCCGCGCTCACGTAAAGTGGGAAAGGGACGAAGTTAGTAACGTGACCCTGCAACGATGAGCCCATCCTGAACTTTAATAACAGTAAACTGTAAATAGTGTGGTATTCCCCAGTTAGGTGCAACAATCAGTGTAGTAGCATAAGACAAAGTGGGGGCATCATTACATAGTTTCGCCTGCATAGTTGGTAGCGTGGCCATGTGATGATGAGCCCATCACATACTTTAGCAGTGTTCTCCCCAGGACCTATTAAGTGGGCGGGCCGCCCGGCTGTTTTGAAACCCCGCCCGGGTGCTCCAAGGCCCGCCCGCATCACATGCTTATGTACGCTGCCGTCTGCTCGCATAGAGCGGGTCTCCCTCTGAATTGCAATCCCTAGTTCAGGCTGCGCTGCCCTCCTGGCGCCTGTAGAGTTGTCATATCTTAAGAGCAGCGGCAGCCTCCTTGAAGTAGTAGCGCTTGTCCACAGCACCCTGTCCTGCCGCTCTGCTGGAACGTTGTGACCCACTTCCGTAGCCCGCTGATGCCCGGCTTCTGATCGCAGTACGGCTTCACGCTGAGTATCTTCACAGCCATGATCGGCTGCGAGGAGTATACACGTGCTGCAGGCAGCCCAGGGGAGCCACTGGCCAGGCCACTGTATGGACGGGAGGGTGGGTGAGAGTACTGGAGGGGACCGGAGGATGTGCTCCCTAGTTCCGGCTGCGCTGCATCATATAGCGCATTACTGCACATCACTTCTCTCCCATATCCCTGCGGCAGCGATCTGAAGATCGGACAGAACTCTACAGGCAGGAAGCGCAACCGGAACTAGGGAGCACATCCTCCGGTCCCCTTCAGTACACCCACCCTCCCGTCCGTACAGTGGCCTGGCCAGTGGCTCCCCTGGGCTGCCTGCAGCACGTGTATACTCCTCGCAGCTGATCATGGCTGTGAAGATACTCAGCGTGAAGCCGTACTGCGATCAGAAGCCGGGCATCAGCGGGCTGAGGAAGTGGGTCACAACGTTCCAGCAGAGCGGCAGGACAGGTTGCTGTGGACAAGCGCTACTACTTCAAGGAGGCCATTCAGCTCATCCTCGCGGCTGCCAATGGGGTGAGCAGGGGGAGGGGGTGACATTGGGAAATAGCTCCCACCTGTTCCTCTTTGGGAGCCCTGTCCCTCTCTCTATGTAAATATATCTATCTATCTATCTATCTATCTATCTATATATCTCTCGACTAAAAATGTGTTTGACTGTAAAATTTATTCCCATCCTTTAAATTGATAATGTTAAAATGGTAAAATGTTACTATGAAACATGAGGAACATGAAGGAAAATGAACCAGGATAAAAAGGACAAGAGTGGTTTGAATTATAAAACAACGTATTTTTCTTATGAAATCTTTATGGTATGCATGAATAGGGTTGTGATGGGGGTGTGGCAGGGGCATGGCTTAAGTGTCCCTCTTCCTCATCTCAAAAAGTTGGGAGGTATGGTTAAGGGGAGGAAGCGGTGTTAAAGTGCAAGCATACTGGATCAGGGCAGAGGGGTACCCTATACTGCAGGGTGTAAGAATCATAGAATGGTTGTGTATTTATAAATAGAATGGTTGTAGTAATGCTGCAATGTATGTGCTGTAAGAAGGGTGATGGGATGTGATCACTAATAAGCTGTAGGTCGGTGCAATCATGTGGAGTGTGGCGGGTGATGTAAGGGAGCATACTGAAGTGCAGTAATATGTGAAATGTGTGATAGTGGTACAGTATTGCATGAAATGTGTCTGAGAGTGCAATAACCTATGTTATAAGGTAATAGTATTGTTTGAGTTGTCTATTGGGAGATAGGTGGAGCTGCAGTAAAGTATTAGGTGAGAGTAATGGGGGTGAAGGGACGCATGGTGATAGGGAGTGCAGTAATGCATGGGACGTGATAGGGGGTGCAGGGATGAATGTGATGTGATAGGGGGTGCAGGAATGCATGGGCCATAATAGGGGTTGCAAAGGACGTGATAGGAGGTACAGGGATGTCCTATGCTGTAAGCAGAGTTGCCAGCCCTGCTTTCCCCTGGTTGCAACCCACCCGGCTACTTTTTCACGCCACCCGGCTGGAAAAAAATTCTGGGGAGAACACTGCTTTAGTAACAGTACATATTGCACTACTCTCCAGCTGGGTACAGTAGCCAGTGTCGACCTTAAACTTATAACACAACGTATAGTCATCATGGCACTTTGAAGGGCTGCAAAGAGCCAGTTATAGCCTAAAGCACATTCGGCAGGGTTTGTCACTGTCCGGGCATTACATAGTAGTAGCAGGGAATAGTGTGCTCTATAAGCCTGGACAGCAGGCGGTAAAGAGAATGACTAACTCAGGGCAATGAGCGCTATAGGCCGGCTTGTAATAAACAGTGGTAAACATATAGTGAAGTAATAATATGACTAATAACCTAGAACCTGGAATAAACAAGTGCAACATAATATAGCAAGATAGCAGCTCACACTGGGAAATCACTGGAGTTTTCTTCACGGTGGGTAATCTTCCACTTAAAATGCAATCCATAACCCGAGGTGGGCTTAGTATGAGAAGGGTGGAATGCCATCCGAGTGGATATAGCATCTTAGTAAGTATTATAGAGTGTTCCGATCTACTGGAACATGGGAATATCATAGGTGAGATACACACAGAAAGGGCTGTTGGAGCCAAGAGCCCAATGCCTTTTGAACTCTGGATCTTTCCTAGTGTCCAAAACATTAAACAAGTGCAGTAAGTTCCACCCTAAAGGTTTAGGGCAAGGGTGTCTTCATGGTGGGTAATCTTCCACGTATAGTGAGGCAGTAAACAAGTGATTAATGCAACATGGGGCAAAACAGATGTCCCTGAGTGAAGTAGGGTAATTTAGTGACTGGGTTGCCATGAGTGGGATTCGACAAGAGAGTCCCAGATCTGTAGGAACATAGGGAAATATGAATGGTGGTCACTCCTAGTGAGGATATATAGTAACCCGACAGAGAGGTCCCCGATCTAAAAGAACATAGGGAAATTGCTGATGGCACAGTCTTCTTCAGTAGGGCGTTCTTCTGGGGACAATTTCCCCCAGATGCATTTAGGATGGTGGGTTCTATTAGAGCGTATGGCAGAGAAGAAGGAAACAGTACTTACAGTTAGGTGTCCTGCTGAGACTATGGGTTCGTCTGAATACAGGCATGGGAGGATTGCATGTCAGGAAGCATGGAGAGACATAGCTCTATCCAAGATGCAGGAGGAATCATCGCCCAATAGGTTATGACGGCCATGAGGGTCCAGGAGCCGTCGTTGTGGGCTGGAGAAGGATCTCGTGGTGGCGATTTTTGGGAAGGCACTCTCTTCCATTCCGACCGAGCAGAGGATGATCTCTGTGACCCCTGTGAGCCTGCTGGAGGAGAGCGGCCAGGTCTTGCTGCTGGAAGGATCAGCTTGAGCTTTTTGAACAGCTGCTGCGCATCATCAGGTGTAACGGCATTGTGTGTTCGACCATTAAGCAGAAAGGTCAGTTTAAATGGATGACCCCATTTGTACTTAATTAATTACCCTGCGAGATAAGGGTATTAGTTTAACGCTTCATGGCTTTCCTTTTCAGCAGAGTGGATTGCGCCACATCAGGGAAGATCTTGTACGGGTGTGTTTGAAACTCGAGGTCTTTCTTCTCCCATGCGGCTTTCAAGATGGCCTCTTTCGTTCTGTAATATGTAAAAGCTATAACAATGTCATAAGGTGGGCCACCCGGGTGCTTCGGGCCAAGGGCTCTGTGAATTCTATCAAATTCCAACCGCTCTACTGGAAGAGATGGAGTTAGTTCCTGAAAGAGGGCTGCAGCAGTTGATGTAAGATCTTCTATGTCCTCAGGTAGGCCTCTGATACGGAGATTGCCTCTCCGCGCCCTGTTCTCTGCGTCTTCTTGACGGAGAAGTGCCTCCGCGAGGTCTGCTTTGGAAGTGGCTACGTCAACTTTCACAGTTGCGATATCTTGCTCGTGGGCTTCAATAACTGTGGTTATGTGTCACGGTCAGTTACCTGTCCAGGCGAGGCGGCTGGCACATGCGGATGCTGGCAGGCATCCTGGGGGGTCCCGGCGGGCCTCTTTGCGGGGTGGTCTGTCGGTGCTCGCCGGTGCGCGTTGCATTGTGTGGCGTGAGCATTGGCGCCGAAAGGCGTTGGTGTGAGGGCCGTGCACGCGCGCGCGCAAGTACATCTGTTTTATGCATCTTCCTTGTTTGTGTGCGTTGTGTTTGCGCATGCGCGCGCAGCACATTGCGCCGTGCGCACGTGACGCGCTACGCCGTGCGCGCGGTGCGCGCCAAAAGGCCTATTTAAGCCTGGAGAGCCCAGACCTCTGTGTTGTAGTATTGCAGCTAGTTTGGTTCCCGTGACCTGACATTCTGTCTGCCTGTATACTGATCCTGCTCCATGCTGACCTTGGCTTGTCTGACTATCCGCTCTGGCTTTGACCCTTGCTACCCGCTCTGCTGCTGAACCTTGCCCGTCTGAGAACCCACTCTGTTGCCGAACCCTGCTTGTCTGACTACCCGCTCTGTTACCGACTCCGGCCTGTTCACGGATCTGCTCTCCTGTCTACCAACTACAGGATCTGTGTGTCAAGACCAACACTGGTGTACGGGTCATTGCAGTACCAGACCTGTCCTGCGGAAGTCTCCAGTTCCGGTTTACTCCAACTACTGGTTCTGCGAGCACTTCTGCCCCGTGCCAACCAGAGTACCCTGTTCCCAGCTCAGGGCCTTTGGTTGGTAAGTTGCAGGAGTTGCTGCCCTCAGCATAACGGTCTCCATAACTCCAGGTACATGACAGAATACTACAGCCACGACATGGAGACCACTGAGGCAGCGAAGGTTCTGACTACCTTATATGAACAAATGGCAGCCCTGACTGATGCCATTAAGGAACTACAGACCAGTCACTTACGCCTGGAAGGAAGAGTTGGTGCACTAACTGCAGCCGGGGTACCATCTCCAGTAACTAACCCTCCCCCAGTCAACAATACAGCTCCTGCACCTCCAGCTGCAACACCTCCTCCTGAGCCACGTGTACTCATGCCTGAACATTTTTCTGGAGACAGAACTAAATTCCGTGCCTTCCGTCACTCCTGCCAATTATATTTTAGCCTGCAACCTCGCACTTACTTCTCAGAGGAAATCAAGGTGGGACTCATCATTTCCTTACTTCAGGGTGAACCCCAAGCATGGGCCCATAATCTCATGGATCAGAAGCATGCGTCCCTAGCAACTTCGGAGACCCTGTTCGAGGCTATGGCCGTTTTATATGATGACCCGCAGCGCGGTGCTACTGCTGAGACCGCATTAGGTTACATACGTCAAGGTCGTCGGACGGTGGGTTGGGCGGCCGACACGGACTGGAATGATTCTGCTTTAAGATATCAATACCGGAAGGGACTTGCAGCCCATATCAAGGATGAACTGTCTAGAGCTGATGCTCCCGCTACTCTGGAATTATTAATCACTGCGGCAGTTCAAATTGACAGGCGGTTCCGGGAACGCCAGTTGGAAAGGGCCAGTGAGCGTAATCCACGTTTCAACTGGGTACCTTCCTTCCCTACTAGCTCTCCTGCTCCTGTGACAACCGAAGATCAGCCGGATCAGCCTGAGCCAATGCAGATCGGTGTAATCCGCCCTCGTCTTCCTCCAGAAGAAAGACAGAGAAGACGTCAAGGAAACTTATGTTTCTATTGTGGTGCAGCAGGCCATTTCCTAGAAGCATGCCCGGTTCGTATGCCTGGTAAGAAGCAAGCGCCATGGATACGTCCTGTAGGTAATTTCCAGATTATCCGACCAGCCTCTAATCATTTCTCTGTCCCTGTTTCTTTTCAGTTAACCGGAGGAAACCTTGAAGTTTCAGCCATCATCGACTCCGGCGCATGTAGTTGCTTTATGGATATTACATTTGCTACCACTCATCAAATTCCTATGCAGTATAAGAAGAATCCCCTCCTCATTCACCTACCTGACGGTAGTGAAGTCAGCTCTGGACCTGTCATCTGGGAGACAATACCTATAGCCACCACTATTCAAGGGTTACATGAGGAACAGCTAACATTGGATCTCCTTACGTCACCTCTACATCCCATCATTTTAGGATTACCATGGCTTCAGGCGCATAACCCTGCTATTAACTGGTCTTCTGGCACCATATCTTTTCCCTCTACCTACTGTGACAAGAGTTGTATAAGGGAGCGGTAAGGTCAGTAGGTACTCTTCTTTGTACAACTTCTTTACAAGAAGTCATACCTGAACAATACCATGCCTTCCTTGACGTTTTTGATAAGAAGAAAGCAGACTTACTACCTCCTCACCGGCCATACGATTGTCCAATCGACTTACTTCCTGGTTCAGCCATCCCTTTCAGCCGAATGTTTCCTCTGTCAGAGCCAGAACAGGAGGTGTTGAGAGAATACATCGAGAAAAATGTAAGGAAAGGCTTCATTCGACCTTCAAAGTCCTCTGCTGGTGCTGGAATCTTTTTTACAGAAAAAGGATGGGACTCTCAGACCTTGCATCGATTACAGGGAATTGAACAAAGTCACGATCAAGAATAGGTACCCTTTACCACTGATGCCAGAACTATTTCAGAAACTACGTGATGCTAAGATCTTTACAAAGCTGGATCTCAGAGGGGCCTATAATCTAGTAAGAATAAGGGAAGGAGATGAATGGAAGACCGCCTTCAGATCACACTACGGTCATTACGAATATCTGGTCATGCCCTTTGGGCTCTGGAAGGCACCGGCCACTTTTCAGCACTTCATTAATGATGTACTAAGGGAATTTATCGATCACTTTTTAGTAGTCTACTTGGACAACATCTTGATTTTTTCAGCATCTTTGGAAGAACATAGGAAACAAGTCTGTCAGGTACTGGAACGATTACATTTGCATAGTCTGTATGCGAAGGCCGAGAAATGTGAGTTCGAACAACATACAATTCAATTTTTGGGGCTCATTATTTCTGCTGAGGGGTTCACCATGGATCCACAGAAGGTCCAAGCCATTCTGCAGTGGTCAGCTCCCGTCAACCGGAAAGCAGTTCAAAGATTTGTAGGGTTTGCAAATTTCTACAGGAAGTTTATTAGGAATTTTTCTGCCATCATCTTACCCATTACAAGTCTAACCCGGCAATACATTCCGTTTAAATGGACTGCTGAAGCCCAGTGTGCCTTTGAAAAGCTCAAAAAATTATTTTCTTCTGCATCCATTCTCAGACACCCTGACCCAGTGTTACCATACATTCTTGAGGTGGGCACTTCAGACTCGGCAGTGGGTGCAATCTTATCTCAAAGATCAGGTGAAAAAGCCGTGCTTCATCCCATAGCATTCTTCTCTAAGAAATTGTCTGACGCGGAAAGGAACTATGACATGGGGGACAGGGAGTTACTGGCTATCAAGTATGCCTTAGAGGAATGGAGGTATTTATTAGAAGGAGCATCCCAAGATATACTGATTTACACGGATCATAGGAACCTGGAGTACCTGAAGACGGCAAAGAGACTCAACCCCAGACAGGTGAGATGGGCACTTTTTTTTTCAAGATTTTCGTTTCATATCACATATCGACCTGGTTCAAGAAATATTAAGCCGGATGCGCTGTCTCGCATGTTTCCTGAAGATGATACATCACCTGTAATGGACACTGTTCTTTCCAAACAGAACTTTCTATTGATACAACCCGATCTGATGAAGCAACTTCGTCGGAATTCTTCAGATCCAACAGAGAAAATTAAAGCACAGTTGGTGGCCAAGGATGGTTTGTGGCTCTTTAAGAATAGGATCTTCGTGCCTGAGGATCATCGACGGGAAGTGTGCAAACTATATCATGACCATCAGTGGACTGTGCATTTTGGCAGTGCAAAGACATGGGAATTAATTTGGTGCACTTTTTTGGTGGCCAGCTCTGCGAAAAGACTGTGAGAAATATGTTAAGTCTTGTCAGGTTTGTAATCGGAGTAAGGGTTCGAAGCTTAAACCATGGGGGTTGTTGGATCCTCTGCCTGTTCCTCCTAGACCATGGCACTCAATTTCTATGGACTTCACTGTAGAATTACCAAATGCGGAAGGTTCAAATACAATTTTTGTGGTGGTGGATCGATTGACAAAAATGGTGCACTTCATTCCATAGCACGTTGCGCCCCGCGCGCGCAGCACATTGCGCCGCGCGCTACGCCGTGCGCACGTTGCGCGGTGCGCGCCAAAAGGCCTATTTAAGCCTGGAGAGCCCAGACCTCTGTGCTGTAGTATTGCAGCTAGTTTGGTTCCCGTGACATGACATTCTGTCTTCCTGTATACTGATCCTGCTCCATGCTGACCTTGGCTTGTCTGACTATCCGCTCTGGCTTTGACCCTTGCTACGTACGACTACCCGCTCTGCTGCCGAACCTTGACTGTCTGAGAACCCGCTCTGTTGCCGAACCCTGCTTGTCTGACTACCCGCTCTGTTACCAACCCCGGCCTGTTCACGGATCTGCTCTCCTGTCTACCAACTACAGGATCTGCGTGTCAAGACCAACACTGGTGTACGGGTCATTGCAGTACCAGACCCGTCCTGCGGAAGTCTCCAGTTCCGGTTTACTCCAACTACTGGTTCTGCGAGCACTTCTGCCCCGTGCCAACCAGAGTACCCTGTTCCCAGCTCAGGGCCTTTGGTTGGTAAGTTGCAGGAGTTGCTGCCCTCAGCATAACGGTCTCCATAACTCCAGGTACGTGACATTATGTTATCAATTCTTTCCTCGTTCTCCTCTACTCGGCTCCCCAGTTTGGTTAGCTCACGACTGAAGTGTGCAGCTAGTTTGGTTGTAGCGGAGTCAAGCTCTCTGTGTAGTTCCCGTTGCAGCAATGCTTTGATTTTGTGCAGTAATGAGGCGTCCTGGTCCTTCAAGCCAGACTGTGAGGATTGGGATGTGCTTTCATCTCCAGAGTCTTGTGCGGTGGATTTGGTCCCTCGCGACTTTCGCGCCTCTGAAGCTGTATTGCCCGCCATCTTAGTATGGCCGCGGACTCGTTGTGGGAGCTCCTGAGGTGGTTCTCCGTCGGCTGTGCAGAGCTGGCTCAGGCAGCGTCCATCCATCAGGCCAGCTCGCCACGCCCCCCTACCATGTGAATTTGTTGAAGCCTTGGAGAGATTGGGAACCAGAGCCTGCCCTGGCGATTACAAGCACTGAGCCCAAAGTTGGGCTGGAACATATAAAAGGGTCAGCCACGTTGTCCATTCCTCAAGTTCAACAGGTTAAAGAGTTCTTACAGAGAAAAAGGGGAGTTTTCTCAGAATTACCAGGTATTACTCATGACATTGAGCATGACATCATTACTGAGCTGGTGTGAAGGCATTTGTCAAGCCTTACCGCATCCCAGAAGTCCGCAGGAAGGCTATCTTGGATGAGATAAAAAAGATGCTGCAATTGGACATCATTGAGGAATCGCAGAGTGAGTGGTCAAGTCCAATTGTATTGGTCCCAAAGCGAAATCGCAGAACTCTGCGATTTTGCAATGATTTACAAAAACTGAATGAGGTTTAAAAGTTTGATGCCAACCCCATGCCCCGGGTAGATGAACTGATAGAGAAGCTATGTCCAGCCCAGTTCATTACCACTCTAGATTTAACAAAGGGGTACTGGCAAGTACCCCTAACCCCAGGAGCTAGGGAGAAAACCACGTTTTCCACCCTGGATGGCCTTTTTCAGTATAAGAGGATGCCTTTTGGTTTGCATACCGCCCCAGCCACCTTTCAAAGGGCTATGGATAAATTAATTATATAATTATAAAGTACACTTCCATCTATCTTGATGACATAGTCATTTTCAGCACAGATTGGAATTCTCACCTGCCCAGGGTACAGGCAGTCGTCTTAGACTCCCTTAGGTCACGGGGTTTCACAGTAAACCCTGAGAAGTGTGCCATCGGGATGAAGGAAGCTAAGTACTTGGGGTACACTGTTGGTAGGGGTTTAGTGAAGCCTCAGCTTAACAAAATTGAAGCCATACAGAGCTGGCCCCGCCCACTTACAAAGAGACAGGTAATGGCATTTTTAGGCATTGTTGGGTACTACTGGCGGTTCGTACCCAACTTTGCCACTCTGGCTGCCCTTTGACTGATTTGACAAAAGGTCGCAAATCAGTCATGGTGAAATGGAATGAAGGTGCAGAATACTCCTTCCAGAAGTTAAAGTCTGAATTATGTCAGCACCCAGTACTTGTAGCTCCAGACTTTTCCCGGGAATTCATTGTCTAGACGAACGCATCTGATGTAGGACTGAGTGTAGTCCTGTCACAGGAAATCAATGGGGAAGAACATCCCGTTGTTTTCCTTAGTCGAAAGTTGACAGCAGCGGAGAGAAATTACGCAGTCGTGGAGCGGGAATGTTTAGCCTTAAAATGGGCTCTTGACTTCCTGAGGTATTTTCTGCTAGGCAGAAAATTTCGCCTTGTCTCTGATCATGCTCCACTGACATGGATGAAAAAAATTAAACACACCAATGCCAGGGTGACCAGATGGTTCCTTGCTCTCCAGGAGTTCAGCGTCATGGTAGAACATAGACCGAGAGACTGCATCAAAATGCTGATGCCCTCTCCCGTGTACACACTGAATCCTCTTTCACAGGAGAAAACATAGGCAGGCACTCATATATAAAACCTGTTGACATTTATTGCCGTTTCATGCACATGACAAAAAAGCTGCAGGACATCAGCCATCTGAACCACTTCTATGCATATAGCAAACGTGATCAAACACTGAATCCTCTCTGAAATAATTAACACATAGTTACATAGTTACTTTGGTTGAAAAAAGACATACGTCCATCGAGTTCAACCAGTACAAAGTACAACACCAGCCTGCTCCCTCACATATCCCTGTTGATCCAGAGGAAGGCGAAAAAACCCTTACAAGGTAAAAATTCCTTCCCGACTCCAGATGGCAATCAGATAAAATCCCTGGATCAACATCATTGGCATTACCTAGTAATTGTAGCCATGGATGTCATTCAACGCAAGGAAAGCATCTAAGCCCCCTTTAAATGCAGGTATAGAGTTTGCCATAACGACTTCCTGTGGCAATGCATTCCACATCTTAATCACTCTTACTGTAAAGAACCCTTTCCTAAATAAATGGCTAAAACGTTTTTCCTCCATGCGCAGATCATGTCCTCTAGTCCTTTGAGAAGGCCTAGGGACAAAAAGCTCATCCGCCAAGCTATTATATTGCCCTCTGATGTATTTATACATGTTAATTAGATCTCCTCTAAGGCGTCTTTTCTCTAATTCTCTAACACGGTGTACAAATTGTTTAAACATCTGTAATACCTGGCATACTTGTATAATTTCTTCTCTTCCTTGTTACTATCACTATGTTCCCTATATGCACCGTGGGGTTGTCATGAAAAGTAATTTCGTTGTGTTACACAATGACAATAAAGTGAATTGAATTGAATTGAATTGAAATGGTTTCCCAAGGTGCCTTCACTTCCTCCGGGTTGAGGCAAAGGGGGGGGGGGGGGGTATGTACAAGACTCGGTACTGGATGGGCGATATATATCGCCAGCTTTTCACTTACTTTTTTTTTTTGTAAATAGATTTTTATTGTGGATTTTCAAATTTACAAACAATTCCACGTAGCAATTTGGTACAATTATCAACTATTACAATAAACAAGTTAAACAGATAAACTTTTTCAATCATCGAATATTCCAACAGAAACAAGGTGAAGACACTCTTGCGAGAGAGTTCTCTCGGAATGTCTTCGTACCAAGAGGGTACAGAAACTTGAGTAAACAAAATCTTATAACTTGCGTAATGTATGAAATTATATAAGCATACATTACAGGTGAACATCACTTTGTCCACACAGTTTAATGACTCAGACTTGCAACCTAGGGGGATGGTCAGTCAGAAGGATAGAAGGGGGATAGGGTTGGGTGGGTGGGGAGATAGAGACTGGAGTATGTCAGTGTGAGAAAACGCGGTCGGCGGCTCTTTCCGCGTTCAGTGGCCGCGCACACGGGGAGGCAGCCGCCTCCTCCCAGCATGAGGCGGTTGTCCCCGTGGAGAGGCAGGCAGAGCGCCGGGTCACCGCCGCATTGGACGCGGCGGTCGGCGCGCATGTCCCCGCTGCGGAGACTCCGCAGAGGGTGGCTGCTGGGGCTGGGACTCGTAGTCCCTCAGGTGTTAGAGTGACGCGCGCGCGCACACTCAGGAAGAATTTATCTTTTACAAGGACTAGTCAGCTGACCAGGCTGGTCAGCTGACTCTGACTCCTCTTCCCATTGGTTCAGCACTTAGGGAGGTGCTGAGAAGAGGGTCGAGTATATATACTGCTGGCTGTTCACTTGCTCCCCGTCTGGCGATGCGTTTACATATGTGGGAGCACCCAGATCCGTAGTCAGATCCGTTAGTGTGCCGGGACCAGCTGGAGCTGTAATCCTACACTAAGCTAGATTCTGTTGATAGCTTAAAGTACTAGTTTGATTGTGATTATCTGTTATGACCTTTGCCTGCCTCGACTATCCTCCTGAACTTTGACCTTGTACCTCGTTATATCTGATACCCCGTTGCTGAACCCTGCCTGTACTTTGACTCCGCCTCTGCCTCCTGATTTTGTACCCCGATATTTCTGACACCCCGTTGCCGAACCCTGCCTGTACTTTGACTCCGCCTTTGCCTACTGATATTGTACTTATCTGTCCGTCTGTTTACGACCTGGCTTGTCCGACCTCGAGAACCGACCTCACGATTGGAGGCGGTTCCCCGTCCTGTTAGTGACACTTCCACCTGAGTGTCCCTTTCGGACTTCCCTTCCCACTGTCAGTCTGACTCCTCCCGTCTTGGAGAGCTCAGACCTGCGGAAGGAATCTGTGCAGTTCTCCTTGCTGCACTGAGGCTTGTCCTCTGCATTACTGTTGCACCAATCACAACACTCTACTCAGGTGACCAGAGGTTAGCTAGTATATTGGATTATCGGTGATACTGCAGATCACATATAATCTGGTATACGTCTGTATTTCCCGTGATACTGCAGATCACCGGTAATCAGACCTCTCTGTGCTTCACCGAGCGTTACAGAACGCCAGACCACAAAACCGATGGAATCACGCGCTGATCCTCTGACTGTGCTTGCCACTTCGGTGGATAACATTCATCAAGCACTGGGCCAGCACAAAGCCTTAATCGATGCTCTAACAGGCTCTGTGAGAACCCTCCAGACGTCAGTTGATTCAGTGCGATCCCCTCATAGTGATGACATTCGTATGCCTGTACCTGATAAATTTTCCGGCCACAAGTCTGACTTCCGGAATTTCAGGAGTAGAGTGTTGTCGTATTTCGAGTTAAGACCCCGATCCTCGGGGACTGAGACCCAACGGGTCATCTTTATTAAGACTTTGTTGACTGGGGACTCCCAGTCCTGGGCATATAACCTGCCTCCTACCGATACCGCTCTGACCTCGGTAGAGGAATTCTTTAAGGCCATGGCCATAATCTACGACGACCCTGACCTTGCTGCGTTCTCAGAGTGGAAGCTCAAACTTTTGCGGCAAGGCAGAGGTTCGGTCGAGGATTATGCGGCGGAGTTCCGTAGGTGGTCAGTCACCTCTAGATTTGATAACTTCGCCCTAATGGATTATTTTTTGTCTGGGTTGACGGAGGAGGTCTCCGACTTAATGTTAACCATACCCGAGCCCAAGACAGTTGATGAGGCCATATCATCGGCCATTCGAGTAGATCGCAGGCTACGCCATCAGAGGCAGGCCAGGGGCAGTCACCGTGTCAGGGTGACTTCGTACGCAGCACCGGTTGCTGCATCCTCTGTAACAGCATCTCCGCCTGTCTCACCCTTTCCGGCCTTGCCTCCACCAGAGCCGATGCAAATTGGTCGATCAAAACTGACCCAGGTGGAGCGAAGGCGGAGGATGACGGAACAACTGTGCCTATACTGTGCAGAGGCAGGACATAGGGTGCGAAACTGCCCCAACAGGGCGGGAAACGGGTCTGCCTAGGAGTAGTGGGGGGTGACACCCTAGGCACACAAACCTCACCTCTTACAGAGAAAAAATTACTTCTCCCTTGTACGGTCACATGGGATGATAAGTCTGTCGCCACTGAAGCTTTTATTGACTCCGGCTCAGCGGCTAACTTTATGAACTTTGAGTTTGCTCAGGAGTTGGGTCTACCACTCACTCCCGTGAGACCCTCCATTCAGGTCACGGCAGTTGACGACTCCCCTTTGCAGCGGAATCGTCCCCTGTCACAGACTCCGCTTGTGAAGCTCACCATAGGGGTATTGCACGGGGAGCAGTTACAATTTTTTGTTTTACACATGTCCACCTCCACTATTATCCTGGGCATGCCTTGGTTGCAGGTTCATTCCCCGCAGATAGACTGGGCCACAGGACAGTTGACAGCATGGTCACCTCATTGTTTCCAGCAGTGTTTGGGGAGACTGACATTAGGTCTAACTAAGGTACAGGTGGAAGGTATACCGGAACAATACTCAGATTATGCCGATGTGTTTTGTCCCAAGGCCACGGATAAATTACCCCCGCATCGCCCATTTGACTGTCCCATTGACCTTTGTTCCGGTTGTATGCCTCCTCGAGGCCATTTATATAACTTATCTGGCCCCGAGAAGAGTACATCCGTGAAAACTTGGCAAAGGGCTTCATCAGGCAGTCCCGGTCGCCCGCTGGGGCAGGCTTCTTTTTTGTTAAAAAGAAAGACGGGGGTTTACGGCCTTGCATCGATTATCGTGGCCTCAATAAAATCACAGTGAAGAATCGCTACCCGTTACCACTCATAGACGATTTGTTCACACAGGTCACTGAGGCTAGGATATTTTCAAAACTGGATTTACGGGGGGCATACAACCTGGTGCGTATAAGGAAGGGCGATGAATGGAAGACGGCCTTCAATACCCCTGATGGGCACTACGGGTATAGGGTGATGCCATTCGGTTTGTGTAATGCCCCGGCCGTCTTCCAGGAACTCATTAATGAGGTTTTTCGGGAGGTGTTGGGAAAGTTCGTTTTAGTCTATCTAGACGACATTCTCATTTTCTCTAACAACCTCCCGGAACACAGAACCCATGTCAGGATGGTATTAGACAAACTGAGGCAGAATCTGTTATACGCCAAACTCGAGAAATGTATTTTTGAGGTCACGTCGGTTGCCTTTCTGGGGTATATAATCTCCACCTCAGGTTTGTCTATGGACCCTGCCAAGGTCTCCGCGGTCCTGGAGTGGCCGCAGCCGGTGGGGTTAAAATCATTGCAACGGTTCTTGGGGTTTGCGAACTATTATAGAAGGTTTATTAAGGGGTACTCCACAGTAGTCGCCCCTCTCACTAGCCTTACTAAAAAAGGGGCAGACACCACTCAGTGGTCTCCCGAGGCCTTACAGGCTTTTTCTAAGTTAAAGGGGTTGTTCTGCTCAGCACCTATACTCAGGCACGTGGACACTTCTTTTCCGTTTATTGTTGAGGTAGACGCCTCGGAGATCGGGGTGGGGGCTGTGCTGTCCCAGCGTTCTGGTCTTCAGGGTAGACTACACCCGTGTGCCTATTTTTCCCGAAGGTTCTCTCCAGCAGAGAGAAACTACGACATAGGCAACAGGGAGCTCCTAGCCATCAAATTGGCCTTCGAAGAGTGGTGTCATTGGCTAGAGGGGGCTGAGCACACTATCACGGTTTATACCGACCACAAAAACCTGGAATACATCGAGGGGGCTAAAAGGTTAAGTCCAAGGCAGGCTCGATGGTCGCTATTTTTCTCGAGATTTACATTTTTGATCACGTATACGCCAGGTAGTAAGAATACCAAGGCAGACGCACTCTCTAGGTGTTTTGAGCCGGAGACAGCACAGCCCTCTGTTCCCGAGACCATTGTCCCTCGAAGTGTGGTGTTAGCCGCCACCGAGACTTGGGAGGACTGGAAAGAGACCTTGAGTCCTTTTCAGCAGGATATCCCGGAAGGGAAGCCAGACGGGGTATTATTTGTTCCGTTACCATTCCGTCTCCAGATCTTGAAGATGATTCACTCTCATAAGAACGCGGGACATCCTGGAGCGTCTAGAATGCAAGATCTCGTGGCCAGATGTGCATGGTGGCCTTCACTAGCCGCGGGCTGCAAAGAGTTTGTCAGGGAATGTGCGGTGTGCGCGAAAAGCAAGCCCTCCCGGCTGGCATCTGTGGGTACTTTGCAGCCTTTGCCCACCCCGAGTGAACCATGGACCCACTTGTCCATGGATTTCGTGGGAGAGCTTCCGAGATCTGAAGGCATGTCAGTTATTTGGGTGGTGGTTGACCGTTTTAGTAAGATGGCCCACTTCGTGCCTCTGAAAGGACTCCCCTCGGCCCAGGAACTGGCCGATTTATTTATCACCCATGTCTTCAGACTGCATGGCATTCCAGAAGACATAGTTTCCGATCGGGGAGTCCAGTTTGTTTCGAAATTTTGGAGGGCATTCTGTCACCAAATGGGCATGAAATTGTCATTTTCCTCGGGGTACCACCCACAGACAAATGGCCAGACAGAGAGGGTCAACCAGTCGTTAGAGCAATTTCTGAGATGCTACGTTGCCGAGGCACAGAGTGATTGGGTTAAATATTTACCTTATGCAGAATTTGCCCACAATAACTTAAAGAGTTCATCCTCAGGTTTCTGTCCATTTCAGATTGTGACAGGGAAACTGCCTAAATTCTCCCCATTGTCAGTTGCGGCCACTCCGTTCCCAGCCTTGGAGGCGTGGCAAAGGTCGTTTAAGGACATGTGGTGGACCATCAAGAATAATCTTGTAAAAGCATTCCAGAGTCAGAAAGGTCAGGCTGACAAAAGACGCTCGTTAGAGTGGAAATTCCAACCAGGAGATTTGGTTTGGGTGTCAACCCGTCACCTGACCCTAAAACAACCCTCTGATAAACTTGGTCCCAGGTTCGTGGGTCCATTCCCAGTTACTAGGAAGATCAACGATGTCACATATACCGTTGATCTTCCCACCAGCATGCGCGGAGTAAGGTCTTTCCACGTATCACTTCTCAAACCCGCAGTCCAGGTGGGTCCCACTCCTCCTCCTCCTGTCTTAGTCGATGCCCAACCTGAGTATGAGGTGGAAAAGATCATAGATTCACGTACTGTACAGAACTCGGTACAGTATCTCGTACATTGGAAGGGGTACGGGATTGAGGAGAGGCAATGGGTACCTGGGAACCGCATGCATGCGGACGAGTTAGTGAAGGAATTTCATGCTGTACATCCAGAAAAGCCTGGAGGGAGCTGTCCGGAGTCCACTCCTCGGGGGGGGGGGGGTACTGTGAGAAAACGCGGAAGAGCCGCCGCCATGAGCCAGCGGTCGGCGGCTCTTTCCGCGTCCAGTGGCCGCGCACACGGGGAGGCAGCCGCCTCCTCCCAGCATGATCAAAGTAGTAGAGATGATAGGTCAGCACACCAGCTTCTCAATGAGCATAGTTTATTTCCAGATCACATGTCAACACAAAGTTAACAATTGTTTCGGGGCCACTCAGGGTCCCCTTCCTCAGAACAGTGCAGTCTGCACTGTTCTGAGGAAGGGGACCCTGAGTGGCCCCGAAACAATTGTTAACTTTGTGTTGACATGTGATCTGGAAATAAACTATGCTCATTGAGAAGCTGGTGTGCTGACCTATCATCTCTACTACTTTGAATACGTTGGGGTGTTGCTTAGCGCCCAAGGTCATGCACCCGGAGGACTACAAGGACAAGTGTGCTGCTCTGTACCTTTCTACTAAATTCCTCCCAGCATGAGGCGGCTGTCCCCGTGGAGAGGCAGGCAGAGCGCCGGGTCACCGCCGCGTTGGACGCGGCGGTCGGCGCGCATGTCCCCGCTGCGGAGACTCCGCAGAGCGGGGCTGCTGGGGCTGGGACTCGTAGTCCCTCAGGTGTTAGAGTGACGCGCGCGCGCGCACTCAGGAAGAATTTATCTTTTACAAGGACTAGTCAGCTGACCAGGCTGGTCAGCTGACTCTGACTCCTCTTCCCATTGGTTCAGCACTTAGGGAGGTGCTGAGAAGAGGGTCGAGTATATATACTGCTGGCTGTTCACTTGCTCCCCGTTTGGCGTTGCGTTCACATATGTGGGAGCACCCAGATCCGTAGTCAGATCCGTTAGTGTGCCGGGACCAGCTGGAGCTGTAATCCTACACTAAGCTAGATTCTGTTGATAGCTTAAAGTACTAGTTTGATTGTGATTATCTGTTATGACCTTTGCCTGCCTCGACTATCCTCCTGAACTTTGACCTTGTACCTCGTTATATCTGATACCCCGTTGCTGAACCCTGCCTGTACTTTGACTCCGCCTCTGCCTCCTGATTTTGTACCCCGATATTTCTGACACCCCGTTGCCGAACCCTGCCTGTACTTTGACTCCGCCTTTGCCTACTGATATTGTACTTATCTGTCCGTCTGTTTACGACCTGGCTTGTCCGACCTCGAGAACCGACCTCACGATTGGAGGCGGTTCCCCGTCCTGTTAGTGACACTTCCACCTGAGTGTCACTTTCGGACTTCCCTTCCCACTGTCAGTCTGACTCCTCCCGTCTTGGAGAGCTCAGACCTGCGGAAGGAATCTGTGCAGTTCTCCTTGCTGCACTGAGGCTTGTCCTCTGCATTACTGTTGCACCAATCACAACACTCTACTCAGGTGACCAGAGGTTAGCTAGTATATTGGATTATCGGTGATACTGCAGATCACATATAATCTGGTATACGTCTGTATTTCCCGTGATACTGCAGATCACCGGTAATCAGACCTCTCTGTGCTTCACCGAGCGTTACAGTCAGGAACTGAATATGTATCCAGTTTACTTTTATTCGTGGTGTAGTTTTAGGAGAGTCCGACAGGAAGCCCAATTAAATTCCCATTTATCTTTTAACATATTCTGGTTGTTTTTTTTGTCTGAGCAAATATTAAATTTTTAAGTTTTGGTCTATTAGATTTATTATTTGCGAGGTTGAGGGGATATTGGGTTGGTTCCAATGAGAGAGGAGTAATTGTCTGGCTGCAGTTTGGGTAACAGCCAGGCGTATATTTAGGTTAAATTTGTTGATGCCTATATGGAATAGGGCTAGTTCAGGGGTTAGATGGCATCTAGAATCTGTTATGAGAGTTACCATGTTCTCCACTGTCTTCCAGTAAGGTCTTATTTGCGGGCATAACCACATTGTGTGGTGTAGTGTTCCTATCTGTGAGCAGTTCCTCCAACAATTGGAAGTATGATCCTTGGACATTTTAGATAGGATGTTAGGGGTTAGGTACCATTTGCAAATGATTTTTTTAAGAGTTACATTTTGAGAGCTTTTTTTGGTATTGTAAGGCTGAAAGGATTTGAGGTAGTGGGAGGGATGTTTGTAGATCATATTCCCATATCGATAAATATTTAGTGAGGGGGGAGGGGTTATTTTCCATTAGGATGTTATACTTATGTTTTTTTTTTAAACAGCCCCAATGCTACGAAATAGGGGTCCAGGATTTTGTTGTTAACTAGCAGGTTGCCAACATCTTTTATTTCTTTTCCCAGTACCCTGGAATAGATGGAAGGTTGGGTGCACTGGCGTAACAATAGGGCCTGCAGCCCCTGCTCCCGCGGGGGGGGGGGGGGGGCCTGGGGCCGTTTTGTGGGGGCTGGAGGGGTGGCAGCATGAGGGGAAAGCCGTGGCCACAGTCGGCGGGGGAGAGCGGAAGTTCCCCCCCCCTCTCCCTCACCTCGGGGCTCTCCCCTCTGCGCTCCCCTCCAGCTTAAATGTGTGTCCGAGGGCAGCGGCGAGCAGCGGCGGGCAGCAAACAGATACATACCTGTCATGCGCTCCAGCCTGCGTACCTCTCGCTAGCCTCTGACGCGAATTCCGGTATAACAGGAAGTCGCGTCAGAGGCTAGCGAGAGGAACGCAGGCTGGAGCGCACGGAAGGCATGTATTTGTTTCCTGCCCGCCGCTGCCCACGGACACACATTTAAGCTGGAGGGGATCGCAGAGGGGAGAGCCCCGAGGTGAGGGAGAGGGTGGGAACTTCCCCTCTCCCCGCCGACTGTGGCCACGGCTTTCCCCTCATGCTGCCACCCCTCCAGCCCCACAAAAAGGCCCCGTGCGGGCCCCAGGGAGGGGGGGCCCACTCTGAAAATATGCAGGGGGGCCCGGTGGGGTCTAGTTACGCCCCTGGTTGGGTGGGTCCATCTATTCTTCCCAGCAAGGGGGGCTGGACAATGAAGGTTGCCAGATAGCTCAGTCTGGTTGTCATGGGATTAAAATGTTGGTGGGAGAGGTTATAAATGCACAGGTCTCACACTGGGTGTTAGCTTTTTCCTGAGTCAGTTTGTGAGCTGTGAGGATATGTGAGCTAAGGCTGGAGTCTGTACTGTACTGCCCAGAGACCTGTGGATTACAAAGACCTCTTCAGACTGGTAAAGAGTACCCATGCAAGTGTGCTGGACTGTATTCTATTCTGTGTGATGTACTGAAGAGAATCTGTGTTGTTGCCCTACTGTTGAAGATAAGCTGTTGCTTTTTGTTTGCTGGCAAGTAGCCAATGTTTTGTTTACTGGCAGGAATCCAGTTTGTTTGCTAAATAATAAATAGACTGTGTTTTTGAAACTAGGCTGCCTCCCTGTGGTTGCATTGATCCCCTAGACCCCCACATATCACAATGTGTATATATATATATATATATATATATATATATATATATATATATATATACTGTATATATACACACATATATATATACATATATATATATATATATATGTTAATGTAAACATGTTTATTCACCTTCAAATCCAGTCTGTGCAGACCTCAGTATTTCCTTGCAAGTGATCGCCTTTTCCTGTTTTGTCTTGATAAGGATCTGCCTGCACAGATCCTTATGGGTACTCTAATTTCATAATGTCTCTTTAATTTTACTGAAAACAAAAAATTTTAATGTAATATTTCTATATATACAGTGGTGTGAAAAACTATTTGCCCCCTTCCTGATTTCTTATTCTTTTGCATGTTTGTCACACTTAAATGTTTCTGCTCATCAAAAACCGTTAACTATTAGTCAAGGATAACATAATTGAACATAATTGAACACAAAATGCAGTTTTAAATGATGGTTTTTATTATTTAGTGAGAAAAAAAACCTCAAAACCTACATGGCCCTGTGTGAAAAAGAAATTGCCCCCTGAACCTAATAACTAGTTGGGCCACCCTTAGTAGCAATAACTGCAATCAAGCGTTTGCGATAACTTGCAACGAGTCTTTTACAGCGTTCTGGAGGAATTTTGGCCCACTCATCTTTGCAGAATTGTTGTAATTCAGCTTTATTTGAGGGTTTTCTATCATGAACCGCCTTTTTAAGGTCATGCCACAACATCTCAATAGGATTCAGGTCAGGACTTTGACTAGGCCACTCCAAAGTCTTCATTTTGTTTTTCTTCAGCCATTCAGAGGTGGATTTGCTGGTGTTTTTAGGGTCATTGTCCTGCTGCAGCACCAAAGATCGCTTCAGCTTGAGTTGACAAACAGATGGCCGGACATTCTCCTTCAGAATTTTTTGGTAGACAGTAAAATTCATGGTTCCATCTATCACAGCAAGCCTTCCAGGTCCTGAAGCAGCAAAACAACCCCAGACCATCACACTACCACCACCATATTTTACTGTTGGTATGATGTTCTTCTGCTGAAATGCTCTGTTACTTCTACGCCAGATGTAACGGGACACGCACCTTCCAAAAAGTTCAACTTTTGTCTCGTCGGTCCACAAGGTATTTTACCAAAAGTCTTGGCAATCATTGAGATTTTTCTTTTAGCAAAATTGAGACGAGCCTTAATGTTCTTTTTGCTTAAAAGTGGTTTGCGCCTTGGATATCTGCCATGCAGGCCATTTTTGCCCAGTCTCTTTCTTATGGTGGAGTCGTGAACACAGACCTTAATTGAGGCAAGTGAGGCCTGCAGTTCTTTAGATGTTGTCCTGGGGTCTTTTGTGGCCTCTCGGATGAGTTTTCTCTGCGCTCTTGGGGTAATTTTGGTCGGCCGGCCACTCCTGGGAAGGTTCATCACTGTTCCATGTTTTTGCCATTTGTGGATAATGGCTCTCACTGTGGTTCGCTGGAGTCCCAACGCTTTAGAAATGGCTTTATAACCTCTACCAGACTAATAGATCTCAATTACAGTACTTTTGTTCTCATTTGTTCCTGAATTTCTTTGGATCTTGGCATGATGTCTAGCTTTTGAGGTGCTTTTGGTCTACTTCTCTGTGTCAGATAGCTCCTATTTAAGTGATTTCTTGATTGAAACAGGTGTGGCAGTAATCAGGCCTGGGGGTGACTACAGAAATTGAACTCAGGTGTGATAAACCACAGTTAAGTTATTTTTTTAACAAGGGGGGCAATCACTTTTTCACACAGGGCCATGTAGATTTGGAGTTTTTTTTCTCACTAAATAATAAAAACCATCATTTAAAACTGCATTTTGTGTTCAATTATGTTATCTTTGACTAATAGTTAACGTTTTTTTATGAGCAGAAACATTTAAGTGTGACAAACATGCAAAAGAATAAGAAATCAGGAAGGGGGCAAATAGTTTTTCACACCACTGTATATTCAAACAAACATCACATATATATATTATCGTATAACCTATCATGTTTTTACCAGTGGTGGTAGTGATGCTGTCATGCGCTCACCTCTAGGTGGCAGAATACAACAATATTCCCAGAGTTTTCACTATCCTTCTGATGTGGATTGTCTCCTGTCCCTCCCCACCCTTTATTCCTAATTCCCATTACCACTTTCCTGCTCCCCTCCATTTACAGTCCCCACTCTCCCATTCAGCCTACACTACCTGTTCCTCCTCCACCTGGCCACACATGCGCACGGCAACATGTGATGCAATCTTCACAATGCCTATACGCCAGTGTTGCTCGGATACCTCATTATCCTATTCGAGTTTGGTCGAATTCAGATAGTAAACTATCCGAATTCACTCGAAGTTTGATATTCGAGTTAATCGAATATCCGATTCGACCTCGGATATCCAACGTCACTATCCGAGTCTGTATTCGAGTAAAATATTCGAGCTGGCCTTAAATAGCTTTTAAAACTTGTATTGGAGGTCAATGATGCATGAAACCACCTTTTTTATGAAGAAGAACATCAAGTGATTATGTGGTGATGTAGTAGTTATAAAAAAGGTATCAAAAATAGTAAATTAACTTCATGAAAAGTGTTGGCATGAGAAGGTGTGTCCAAAATGGTTGTTGGAAGTCTTCATTTACGTCGTCTTCATCTTCTTCTTCTATATCTTCTTCTTCTTCTATATCTTCTTCTTCTTCTAGATCTTCTTCTATATCTTCTATATCTTCTTCTTCTTCTAGATCTTCTTCTATATCTTCTTCTTCTTCTATATCTTCTTCTATATCTTCTTCTTCTATATCTTCTCCTTCTTCTTCTATATCTTCTCCTTCTCCTTCTTCTTCTTCTATATCATCTTCTTCTTCTTCTCCTTCTTCTCCTTCTCCTTCTCCTTCTCCTTCTTCTTCTTCTTCTATATCTTCTTCTTCTTCTTTGTCTTCTTCTTCTTTGTCTTCTTCTTCTATATCTTCTTCTTCTTTATCTTCTTCTTCTTTTTTTCAAATTGATGCAGGCAGGAGGCAGCTATTTTTGAGCGTAATAGCTGGTGGCGCATGGGCAGCAGCACCTTGTAATGTGTTCCCTGGCAGTGGAGAGGAGACACAGACAGCAGGAGGAAATATAACAGCAGGCAGCATGAGGAGGATAAGTGTGTGGCAGACTGGCATTTGGTCCTAGCGGTGGTTCCAGGGCCGTAAATAAACAGCATGAGGTTCCAGACAGCGGTCGTGAAGCCCACATTGTGTCCAATACACAATTGGGACAGCACAGTTTTCAACCTGGACACCTCTAAAATAATTTTTTTTTTCAAAATAATGCAGCTATTGTTGAGCGTAATAGCTGGTGGCGCATGGGCAGCAGCACCTTGTAATGTTTTCCCTGGCAGTGGAAACACACAGACAGCAGGAGGAAATACAGCAGCAGGCAGCATGAGGAAGATGAGTGTGTGTGGCAGACTGGCATTTGGCAGCAGGCAGGAGGGCAGGCAGCGAGACATAGTAGGCCCTGGGTCCTAGCAGTGGTTCCAGGGCCGTAAATAAACAGCATGAGGTTCCAGACAGCGGTCGTGAAGCCCACATTGTGTCCAATACACATTTGGGACAGCAGAGTTTTCAACCCGGACACCTCTAAAATAATTTAATTTCTTTTTTCAAAATAATGCAGCTATTGTTGAGCGTAATAGCTGGTGGCGCATGGGCAGCAGCACCTTGTAATGTGTTCCCTGGCAGTGGAAACACACAGACAGCAGGAGGAAATACAGCAGCAGGCAGCGTGAGGAGGATGAGTGTGTGTAGCAGACTGGCATTTGGCAGCAGGTAGGAGGGCAGGCAGCGAGACATAGTGGGCCCTTGGTCCTAGCGGTGGTTCCAGGGCCGAAAATGAACAGCATGAGGTTCCAGACAGCGGTCGTGAAGCCCACATTGTGTCCAATACACAATTGGGACAGCACAGTTTTCAACCCGGACACCTCTAAATTTATTACAATTTTTTTTTTTCAAAATAATGCAGCTATTGTTGAGCGTAATAGCTGGTGGCGCATGGGCAGCAGCACCATGTAATGTGTTCCCTGGCAGTGGAAACACACAGACAGCAGGAGGAAATACAGCAGCAGGCAGCGTGAGGAGGATGAGTGTGTGTGGCAGACTGGCATTTGGCAGCAGGCAGGAGGGCAGGCAGCGAGACATAGTAGGCCCTGGGTCCTAGCGGTGGTTCCAGGGCCGTAAATGAACAGCATGAGGTTCCAGACAGCGGTCGTGAAGCCCACATTGTGTCCAATACACAATTGGGACAGCACAGTTTTCAACCCGGACACCTTGTAATGTGTTCCCTGGCAGTGGAGACACACAGACAGCAGGAAGAAATACAGCAGCAGCAGCATCAGGTGTAATGTGTGTGTGCGCCAGACGAGATCGCTTCTCAGTGACGACTCCACCGGCTGCACTGAAGCAACGCTCTGACAGTACGCTGGAAAGGGGGCAGGAGAGCACTTCCAGGGCGTACTACGCAAGCTCGCTCCAGATCGGCAGGTGCTTGACCCAATACTCCATGGGATCAACAGGGGCCACGCTGTCAAGCCCGCTGAAGGACCCCATGTAGTCAGCCACCATGCGGGTCAAGCGCTGTCTGTGACTGGAGGAGAAGGATGCTGCTGCAGGCACCTTCTCTCTAGTCCCTGGCAGCTCTACACTCATGTAGAGCTCATTGGTCAGAGACAGCAGGTCTATGGTGCGTGTGCGCTTGCTGCTGGTGGATGCAGGCACCTGCTGCTGCCTCTGTGCTGGCTGGACAGTGGGGGTGGGTGGCTCAGGGAAGGCTTCCTGCAAGCGCTCAACAAGGGACAGCTGCAAATCCCTCATTTGTTGCGTACGGTCTCCTCCTGCAGGCAGGAACTGGCTGAGCTTTCCCTTCAGACATGGGTCCAGCATCATGCAGATCCAGATGTCCTCCCTCTTCTTCATCTGGATGACCCTTGGGTCCTTGCGCAGGCACCTCAGCATGTGCGCTGCCATTGGGAAGAGTCTGGCTACGTCTGCTGGCACATCATCGGCAGCCCCAGAGCCGACAGTGCTGTCCTCCTCTTCCTCTGCCCCCTCCACCTCATCCTCTCTCCACCCCCGCACCAGTCCAGCTGCGCTCTGCTGCTCCCCCTCATTAGCAGCAAGGTCAGGGACCTCCACCAACTCCAAACCCTCCTCCTCAGAGGTGGCCTGTGAAGCTGCCTGCAGCTCCTGCTGGTCCAAGGCTGACGCTCCCTCTTCCACCAGTGCATACAGGGCCCTGTCCAACACACACACCAAGGGGACCCACTCGCACACCATTGCATGGTCCCTGCTCACCATGTTGGTGGCCTGCAGGAAGGGTGCCAGGACTGAGCACACCTGCTGCATGTGCCCCCAGTCCTCCATGGAGATGATGGACGGGAGGTTGGTGGCGGCACATCCAGTTGCAGTGAGGGAAGCAACTGTTGCTCGTGCAACGTACTGGCTGACAGCCTGCCTCTGTTCAACCAGATGCTCCAACATCGCCAGGATGAAGTTCCAGCGAGTTGGAACATCGAGCATGAGCCGGTGCTGTGGCAGGTGCAGCTCCTTCTGCACCTCTTCCAGGCTCGCCACGGCTGCAGGCGAGTGCCGGAAATGACGCACAACCTTCCTTGCCGCCTCAAGGAGTCGGTTCATCCCCTGGTAGATCCGCAGGAACTTTTGGACTTCCAGGTTTAGTACGTGCGCCAGGCAGGGGATGTGGGTCAGGTCTCCCTTGTTGATGGCAGCAACAAGGTTTGCCCCATTGTCGGACACCATCTCACCGACTCTGAGGCCTCCGGTGGTCAGCCAATTCCTCTCCTGCTCTCGGAGTTTGCCAGGACGGGGTTCGCCGTCAGTTTGTTCCAGCAGCGCTTGGCAGTGGCGGGGCTTCACGCTGCTGCTGAGGTGGGGGGTTTGGGCTGGTGTGCCGGAGGATGGAAGCGGATCAGAGGAACCTGCTGCTATTCCGCTGACCCTGCATGGTGGCACCACCCTCTGCGTTGTTGGTACTGCTGCTCTGACAGTGCCCGATGCTGCGCCCCCCTCCTCACCCCCTTCCACCAAGCTGACCCAATGCGCGGTGAAGGACATTTAGTGGCCTGTCCCAAACCGGCTGCTCCACGAGTCCATGGTGACGTGGACCCGTTGACCCACCGCGTGATCCAGCCCTCTCCCGACATTGGCCATCACAGAGCGGTGAAGTGCAGGGATGGCCGTGCGTGCAAAATAATGTCGACTGGGGATTGGCCAATCGGGGGCTGCACACATCAGGAGCGCACGCATGTCGCTCCCCTCCTGCACAAGGGAATAAGGCAGGAGTTGGGAGCACATGGCCCGTGCCAGCAAGCCGTTCAGCTGATGCACGCAACGGCTGCTGGGAGGCAGAACCCTGACCACCCCCAGGAAGGTGTCGCTGAGCAGGGTCTGGCGACGCCTTTTGCTGGCACGAAAATCAGTGGAGGGAGCAGAGGAGGCCACTGAGGACTGGCTGTCAGAACAGGCCTCAGTGTCGGCGGCAGGAGTTGCAGAGGGAGGAGGAGCAGTGCGTTGCTGACACACTCCTGCTGGTGCTGCTGGAGGAGGTGGAGGAGGGCGGGTGGCTGCTGCTGACGGCTTCGCAGTGGTGGCGGGTCTGCCACTGCCAGCTTCCTTCAACTTCATGAACTCCTCATGCTCATGAAAGTGTTTCCCTGCAAGATGGTTGACCAGAGAGGTGGTGCCAAACGCAGAGAGCTCCTTCCCTCTGCTGAGCTGCTGGCGGCACTGGTTGCAGGTGGCATACTTGCACTCCACATATGGCAGGGTGAAAAAATTCCATATTGGGGAGGTGAAGTTGCCCCTTCAGCTGGAATGTGCTGCTGCCGCTGGTCTCCCTGTGGTGGTTGGGGGGGGGGGTCTTGGTGCGGCTGGTGGTGGCACTGGCAGAACTCGTCTCCGGATCAGCACGCTGTGTGGCCTGCATACCACGCCCACTTCTGATCCTGCCCATGCCTGCGATGCTGATCCTTCTAGCAAGGCCCACAGACGCATCCTCCTCCTCAGAGCTGATGACATCCTCACTCCCAGGACCTGGCACCCAGTCTCTGTCCTTCACCCTGTCATCATCATCCTCCCCCTCCGCAAACTTGTCCTGCTGGGATCCCCCAAACTCTCCTTCTGCATGCATGGGTGGATGGACAGTCACCACTGTCTGACTGTCCGAAGCATCATCCCCCAAAGTGCCCATGAGCATTCCTTCCTCCTCCAATTCTGCCGCAGCAGCACTCCATAGCCCCGCTGTGCTTGGGGATAACAAGAAGGTGCTGTTGAGTGACAGGGTGCTGGTGTTGCCCGCTGGGGCTGGAGAACTGCACTCCTCCTCCTCCCCCCGAGGCAGTGCTGGGTGGCTGCTGCTGCTCTTGCAAACAGGAGTGGTGGCGGGGGTGGAGGACTCGGTTCCAGAGCTAATGGTGGCCTGCTCATCCACCATCAGTTCCACCACAGCGTCTGCGTCCTTCTCTTCAATAAGATGGCTACGACCTGGCGGTGGGAGGAACATCTGCGCCACACGCTGCTGCTGCTGTGTCTCTGCAGCGTCACTCCCAGCTGTTGGGCGGCCAAGGCGTCCACGGCCAGTGGCTAATGGCGGAATAGCCACTGGTGCAGACGCAGAACTGCGCATGGTGGTGTTGGTGCGGCTGCCATGCCCACGACCTCCTCTCTTGGCGCTGCCCTTGCTGCCCCTGCCCAAACCGTGGTTGCCAGTGCCAGACATCGTATTTTTTTTTTTATTTTTTTTTTTAAAGAGAATTTTTTATTATTTTTTCAAACAAACAAACGATGAGACATTAACATCTTTCCTCCATTAGTTATAACAGTATACAAGCATAAAATGGTTAGGTTTCAAGAGACAATAGAGTTTCAGATCACCCACTCATGTACTCATTCATGGGGGGTACAGTTTTTGGCATTTAAGTATCGATACAGATTTACATGCATTACATGCATTATAAATGGATATCTTGTATTGTTGCTGTAATATCTAAATTGGGAATAGGGGTAATTGTCTCAAAGGAGTCTACCCATATACTCCATACCTTATTGAATTTATTAAATTGGACTCTGGCTTGGTACGTAAGTTTATACAGTGGTATCGCATCATTAACCAGTTTTATCCATTCTTTAAGTAATGGTGGATTATGTTGTTTCCATCGTGATGTTATAGCTTTTCTCGCATAGTATAATAAGATTCTAATCAGTATTTTTTTGTATTTTCCGCAGGCCATGTCGCCCAGTATACCTAACATAATTATTTGGAGCGATAGAACGACCGGTAGTCCTATTTTGACAGATAGAAAGTGGGTCACCGATTTCCAGTACTTCTGCACTTGTGGACAAGTCCATACCGAGTGCATAAAGTCTGCGTTAGGGGCTCTACATTTAAAGCATGTGTCACTCTGGGCCGGATTCATTTTTGCCAAGCGATTAGGAGATAAATATGCTTGATGTAGCCATTTTACTTGTATAATTTTATCCTTGGCCGCTATAGCTGTGCCAAAGTATGTGGTTTGAAGTTCCTCCCAGTTTGACTCTGTGATTTCAGGATCTGCATGTTGCCATTTATCCCGATATGAACCCCGTTTAGTTGTGTATTTATATGTCATAATAAAGTTGTAGTACTTTGAAATTTGCTTTGTTGAGTCTTTATCTAGTAATAGTGTTTCTAAAAGAGACGGTATAAGGGGTACTTGTTGTAGGCCCAACTGTGCCTGATGGCGTGCCTCAATTGAAAGTATCTAAACAATGAGTGTCGAGGTAGGTTATATTCTTGACAAAGTGTTGTAAAATCCTTGAAAAGGCCATCAGAGTACAATGGGTTAACATATTTGATATTATGCCTGCACCAGAATGACACATCAGGTATTGTGAGTAGTTCTGGGAAATTGTTATTAAACCAGAGTGGGGAGCTGGGCGACATGGCCATTGGCAATGGGTCACATAATTTTTGCGTTTTTTGATATATTTTTACCGTGTTTTTGATGAGAGATGTACCCTTATCCCCAGTTGGTACTGATCCTCTATATATTGCATTACATAATGCTTCATAAGATGATGCAATGTCCGCTTCAGTGTTCATAGCTGAGTCTGTCCTACATGGGCTTAACCAGTTAGCAATTGGGACTAGCTGAGATGCCAAATAATATGCATAAAAGTCAGGTAGTGCAAGACCTCCCTGTAAGGTGGGGAGTCTGAGGACTGCAAGCGCTAATCTAGGGGAACCACCATTTCAGAGGTAAGAGGAAACCATAGAGTCCAGTTTCCTAAAGTGTTTTTGTAGTACCCAGCAAGGTGCCATTTGGAGTACATAAAGTATTCTTGGAGCTAAGATCATTTTAATTGAGGAGACTCTACCTATTAAGTTCAGGGGAAGTGCCATCCAGTTTTTAAGTTTTAATTCAGTGTGCTTTATAAGGGGGATCAGGTTATTGTCTACATACCTGTTTATATTTTTATGTATCCAGATCCCAAGATATTTGAATTTATCTACGACTTGTAATTTGGAGTCAGGGCATATAGTGGAGTGATCTATATTATCTAAAGGGAACAGCACTGATTTATTCCAATTAATTGTGAGTCCAGATATTTGGCCAAATTGCTCATATAGCTTTAGAACCTCTGCCAAGGAGGGGCCAGGATCTGCTAGATAAATTAACATATCATCTGCATATAAGGATATTTTCTCTTCTATATGATTAATAGAGAGGCCATGTATTCGTTCAGATTGACGGACTGCCTGAGCTAGAGGTTCTATTGCCAGTGCAAACAATAGTGGGGACAAAGGGCATCCTTGTCTGGTTCCTCTCGTTATTTTTAGTGATTGAGATATTGTCTGGTGTACCCTAACTTTTGCCATCGGTTTGTTATAAAGGATTGTGATCCATTTACGAAATCCGGAGCCAAATCCGAATCTCTCCAGGACCTGTAGCAGATATGACCACTCAACAGAGTCAAATGCTTTATTAGCATCAAGTGAGAGGATGACTCTGGTACCCGCGCATGCATGTGGGTATTGTATGTTGGAGAATAGTCTTCTTATGTTAAGCCTAGTTGATCTTCCTGTGATGAAGCCACATTGATCTGGATGTATTAACTTTTGCATAACTTTCTCAATTCTGATTGCCAGAACTTTGGCCAGGATTTTTGTATCGATATTTATCAGCGAGATAGGCCGATAGGAATCGCATTCAAAGGGGTTTTTCCCAGGTTTTAGTATTATTGTGATGAGGGCTTCACGCATGGAATCTGTCAGTATACCTTTGTCATGTATATTTGCAAAAAGCGCTGTCAGTCTAGGGACCAGATCATCCTTATTTTTGATGTACCATTCTACTGGTATCCCGTCTGGGCCTGGTGCTTTGCCTACGTTTATTGATGAGATGGCTAAACTAATCTCATCTGCGCTAATAGGTGCGTCCATTTGCTCAATATTACTTGTTTCTAGAGTTGGTAGGTTTAGATTGTTTAGAAAGTTTGAAGTGGTGTCTGTGTGTGCGTTAACTCGGGAGGAATATACTTTTTCATAGAATTCTCTAAAGGTGCTGGCGATATCTGCCGATAAAGTGACTGATTGGCCATCTGGTAAGTCAATTCTGGGAATGGCCGTCGTATCTACATGGTTTTTAAGAAAATAGGCCAGTAATTTCCCGCACTTATTACCATGTTCAAATTGCTGTTGTGATTGAATTATATCCTTCCTTTTTATATTTGTTAATAAAGCTAGTTCTAATTTTTTCCGGGCTATTTCCCAAGCGGTGTATGTTTCAGGGGATGGGTTGAGTAGTAGACGTGCCTTACAGTCCTCAGACTCCCTTTTTTTAAATTCTTGATACGCCTTATCATTATTCCTCAGTACCGACATTGCTGTTCTAAATTTGTCTCTAAGGACTGCCTTACTAGCATCCCAACATACATCTACCTCCGCTGACCCTTCATTTTCCGCCCAGTAGTAGTGCATCCCTCTTTTACATTCAGTTAGTATTGTCTCATCCTCCAACCACACCTGCCCCATACTCCAGAGGCCTGGGCTGTTAGATCCAGGAGTATCAAGGACACATAATAGTGGTGTATGATCAGATATGCCGTGTGATAATTGATTAATTTCTATCACGTAAGGTAATAGATCCGTAGATGCTAGTGCTAAGTCAATACGTGACATTGTTTTATAGCTGTCTGAAAAGCAGGAAAATTCTCTAAGTGTGGGGTGCTTCCACCTCCAAATATCTGTTAAGTTGTATGTGTTCATCCAGTCCAACAGAGGTGGACATGATCTGTTGCTTTTACTAAGTTTATCAAGATCTGGGTTAATTATTGCGTTGAAATCTCCAATCAGTAGTAATGGGCCTTCCAGGAATGTATGTAGTCTAGCAGACATACTTTGTAGAATTTGTACTCTAAAAGGTGGTGGAATGTATATAGATACTAACGTAAAGATTTTTCCTTCCAGACTATACTTAATGATGACATAATTGCCTTGAGTATCTGTATATGTAACCTTGCCGGTAAATGATTTGGAGATAAGGATCGCTATGCCCCTGGAGAATGTGGAGAAGTGTGCCAGATAATAACTTGAGACCCATGGCTTTTTTAGCGTGAGTGCTTTTGCTCCCATCAAATGGGTTTCCTGCAGGCAGACTATATGTGGTGCCAGCTTACGTATTTGGTCAAATACCAGCTTTCTTTTTATATTATTATTCATACCCCTAACATTCCATGATAGTATTTTCAACTGTACCATGTTACTTTAAAGAAGATATATAATCGGAGATATCTCTGAAAACCCCTGTCTCTATCATTGTCATATCCATGCATATACAATTTACATTTTGAGTGACAGCTTCTGGAGGAAAACAAACACATTGAAAACATTAACCCCAACGCCCTTCCCACCCTGCTTCCGAGAAAAACCTTTTCTTGGAAGCCTTTTACCCTAACTTACCCTTGAACTAACTACTAAGGGAGCTAGTTGTGTATTACCTGCTACCTTGCACCCGCCTTATTCTATTAGTCGCCAGCCATAGGTCTAATAGATCTTATAGTGTCTTAGGAGGGGGGGGGATCAGCGATATCGGGGAGGAGAGGAGAGGGGAGGAGGGGGGGAGGGGAGGGATTGCGGGTATCTGGGGATAGGAAAATGAGTAGGGGATATCAAGGATTCAGTTCTATCACAATAGTTGTACCTCATACCCGTGTTGGTACTAAAGTACCCTTGGGGCCATCTGATTTTCTACCACATTATGCAATTCTGACTCTACCACACAACAGTAACGTTCAAGTATTAAGTTGCATAGTGCACATAGTAACTTTCAAGTTAACATGGACATATCTGTCCTATTGTTCAGACATGCAGTTGAGGAGTGAAAAAGGTTATTGCATTGCTAGATATACAGTATATCTTTCCTATTACCCTTGACAGTTCTGTCCTATTGTTCAAACTTGCTGTCCTGTAATAAAAAGGATGAACACAGTGCAATTATGGCATTTTGTTAAAACATTATGGGCTTGATTCACAAAGCGGTGCTAACCTACTTAGCGCGTCTAAAGTCTTTAGACGCGCTAACCAGGGTGCTAAGTAGGTTAGCACTGGACTTCTCAATCAGATCGCGCGCTAACTTTGCGCGCGCAAAGTTTTACGTGCGCAAAGATTTACTCGCGCTAAGTCCCATAGGCTTTAATGGGCACTTCGCGTGGAGCGCCCATCGCTCTGTGCAGTACGCGCGTAAAGTTTTACGTGCATAAAGTTTTGCGCCCGTAACGTTTTATGCGCGAAAAGCTTGTTTAGACGTGCTAAGGGGGTTTTCACAGGCGTGCTAACAGTTAGCACCGCTTTGTGAATCAAGCCCTATAAGTGTTTTCTTGAATTGCTTGTCTTTCCTTAGTGTCTGCTGCCACCTTCTGGGCGGTTTTTTTATAACATTCCAGACCGAGAAGGCACATGTTTCTTTCTAATTTTTCAGTGAACTTTAACCGTTCAAAGTAGCCCAGTACCTTAGGTGAATCTTCCCCTAGACCCGAAAAATTAGTGAATGATAAATCAGGTGGCCTGTGGGAAATGAGTAGTTTGTGATATACAGAAAAGGCTATGTATCCCCTTGATAGTATCACTTTCTGGGCGCAGATTGCCGCGCTGTGGTTACGTTCATACCCTTTTGCTCCATCCAGGTTATAGCATCTTCTGGGGAAGTAAAGAAGTGAGTTTTAGTTTCATGTTGTATCCGAAGTTTTGCTGGGAATAGCATGCTGTATGATATTTGCTGCTCCCGCAAGCATTTCTTATCGTTGTAAAAGGTGGCTCTTTGTTTCTGAATTTCAGTGGAGAAGTCCTGATATATAGAGATCCTGGAGCCATTAAACTGCATGTCAGGTGTTTTGCGCACAGCACGAAGTACTTCCAGTTTGTCTCTATAGTTCAGCAACTTTGCTATTGGTGGTCTGGGAAGTGTACCAGGTTTGAGGGGGCCCCCCGGTATACGATGGGCCCTTTCCACTGCAAATGCTCGTGATGGGGACATTTCAGGTAGGTTATCTGTTAGCCAATCTTCCAGGAAGAGTTCAGGCTGATTGCCTTCCGATTTTTCCGGAAAACCCATGAATCTTAGGTTTGATCTTCTGGAGCGATTTTCCAGATCATCAAGTTTAGCTGCTTGTGTCTCTGAAGTCTTAACAGTGGTATTGTGAGCACGCTGCAGGGGGTATACTATGTCCTCCAACTCTCCCACCCTTCTTTCTGTTTCAGCCGTTCTGTCCTTAACCTTCCCTAGGTCCCCTTTTAAAAATGACAGTTCTGTGTGTATAGTGTCCAACCTGGATGTCAGTGTGAGCTGGAGGGCCTGTATAGCTGCCATCAGCTCAGCTCTTGTGGGTTCCACCTCCTCTCCGCTTTCTGCTGCGACTCCATTTTGGGGCCTTGCATTCCTCTCACCCCTGTCTCCTCCAGTGCCATCCCCCCCCGTCCCTTTGGGGTCTGGATGCTAGTGGCTGGCATACCTGTGGTGTCTGCGTGGGGCTGGGGGATCTGGATGCCTGGCTGACCTCCATGTGTGTGGCCTCTGGTGGAGGGGAAGGCCGCGCGCTCTCCTCCCCGATACCGGCGCCATCTTGTGGGGCCTCCCAGGCGAACTTCGCCAGCTTCTCCACTGCAGCTGTGGGGGCGGACGGCCCGTATTTCGGCATGGCTGCGATCCTTGGCTTCCCCCCTCCCCGCCTGGCTGAGCGGTGAGACCGGCGGTGGCGCTTATTGCCTGCTTTTTCCAGGATGTTTGTGCGGGTGCTGGGAGCCGAGGAGAAAGACGTCCTCACGCGCTCATCGCAGGCCACGCCTCCCTCAGACAGCGTATATTTTTAATATTATACAAATGAAAAAAAACAAACGTATGTATGTAAAGGCGGGTGGGACAAGTGGGGTACTTTAATGGGGTTGGACTGGTGGTGGTGGGTGTGTGAGATGACGGACAGGTGTACTCTACAGCAGAGATCGGTGTAGCGCTAATGAGAGAGTGCGCACTGCGCACACAAAGACCCTAGCTGACGCTGACTGACGGTGTCCCTATTCACAGACTACAGTACAGTACAAGTCAGCAAATACACAATAGAAGTAATAGAAAAAAAATAGGATGGGTGTAGCAGAGAGGGTGCGGACAGGGCAGATGTGCACTGCGCACACAAAGACCCTAGCTGACGCTGACTGACGGTGTCCCTATACACAGACTACAGTACAATTCAGCGAATACACAATAGAAGTAATATATAAACAATAGGACGGGTGTAGCACTAACGAGAGGATGCGGACAGCGCAGATGTGCACTGCGCACACAAAGACCCTAGCTGACGCTGACTGACGGTGTCCCTATACACAGACTACAGTACAATTCAGCGAATACACAATAGAAGTAATATATAAACAATAGGACGGGTGTAGCACTAACGAGAGGGTGCGGACAGCACAGATGTGCACTGCGCACACAAAGACCCTAGCTGACGCTGACTGACGGTGTCCCTATACACAGTCTACAGTACAATTCAGCGAATACATAATAGAAGTAATATATAAACAATAGGACGGGTGTAGCACTAACGAGAGGGTGCGGACAGCACAGATGTGCACTGCGCACACAAAGACCCTAGGTAACGCGGTGACGGACGGTCCCTATACACAGACTACAGTACAGTACACCACAGTACTACTAACTAAACAATAGAAGAATCTAGCTAAATAATAGAACAGGTGTGACTAGATTACAGAGAGCAGATACAGCAGGACAGATATAGCAATAAAGCTGGGCCTTGCTAACTACAAAATAGTACAATAATCTATCTAACACAGAAGTAGTAGTACAGGAGTAGAGTAGGACAGGTGAGAGCACAGGTAAGGTAGAGACTAGAGCACAGAGCAGGGCAGGCTGCCTTGCCTAGGCACAGGGCCTAGCTGCTGGCTGCAGCAGCACCAGTGACAGACTGTCTCCCTCCATAGTCCCTAGTAATCACACAAACTAAACTGCCTAAAATACAATCTATCTACAATACAAAGCAATACAGTTGAATATCAAGTGTTGGAGTGTAAAAACGCTTGGTTTAGAACACAATAAATGCACTTGCACATAGACAAAAAGCACTGGAGCAGTCTCTCAGTACTATCAGTCAGTAAGTCGCAAGCAGGACAAGTGAGACAAGATGGCGTCCGCTATTTATAGAGGGGGGCTTGGCCAGGCTCCCCCTCTGTGATTGGCTGCAGTCAGAGGGCTGGGAGCCCTCTGATTCGCTTGTGAGGACTCGAGGTGACGTCTGTCGTGACGCTATCCGAGCTCGTGACGCTATCCGAGCTCAGATAGCTAGGATATCTCCGGATAGCTGCTTGCTATCCGAGTGCGCTCGGATAGCACAGCCCGGATAGCTAATACTATTCGAGCTCGGTATTCGAGCTCGAATAGTGAAAAAAGAGCTAGGATATCCGAGTATCTCGGATATCCTAGCTCTGATGAGCACCACTGCTATACGCGCTGCCCTCAATTGCCCTTCTTCCCAATGGCGTATTTTCGACAACACTTGACGTCATGTGATGCGCAAATCCTGGCGTAGTCTAGGCGGGAGATGATCAAGAAATGTACAAGCATTTTGTTGGCCTCTTGTGTGAGGAAGGGACGGATACGGAGAATGTTTTTGAGCTGGAAATAGCAAGCGGTGGTTAATGAGGCAATGTGAGGTTTGAAGGAGAGCTCCGAGTCAAGTATAACTGAGTCAAGTTATGGAAATTCCATAACATGAACCCACAAAACTTAAAAGGAAAACATTTCTTATACATAAACTCAACAAAGCTCCTCACGATAAGTAATTATGTACTCTTTTTGACTCCAATTCTATTAAAAGCTCTTATTTCCATTTCAAGCATCCACTGCTCATAGAACAGTCACACCAAAGCCAGATAAGGATCCCAATAGTAATTTAGACCCCGAATTATTTGCCAAAATGCTTGCAGAAAGGCTGAAACCCCTATTACCTGATATTATGCAAACAGATCAAACCGTGTTCATTACAGGAATGGAAGCCAGGGATAATACCTTAATACCTTAAAGTGAACCCGAGGGTAAAAATGTAAAAAAAAAAATCTGATCCTATAGAGGTTTTCCTCTTCTTCGGTCCTTCTTTGCCACTTGTGGACCCTCCAGCTGATCAGGGCCACGCTCCTCTTTTAACACCAGTGTGGCTGTTCTGCAGCAGTACGAGCATGGCTGTACCTGGAGCCACTCGTGTCTGGCTTATTGCACAGGCGCCAATGTGCTCCTGTAGATGCAGCACAGCTATGTTCATGCTTAAAGAGGATCAGATTACCGGCAAACACTTTATTGTTATTCTTTGGAGGGTCTCCGCTTTGCGATGGGGGACTGTAATAAATAGCGGAGATGCTGCCGCGCGGGCAAGCGGCATGGCGGCTATCTCCGCATTCCAGCCGGCAACATGCTGCTGGTTCGCCTGGTCCTTCTAGTGCACACAGATTGAGAGCTACGCGCGCGCGCGCCAGGCGAAAGGACCTTTATGCTAGTAGAAGGGGAGTCAGCTGATCAGGCCGATCAGCTGACTCCAGCTATGCTCCGGATTGGCTGAGTGACTGGGGCGGCACTGCGGAGCGCTCTGGGTATATATAGGACTTGCCTGTCAGTTGCAAGTTGTCTGCTGTTGCGAAAACTTACGTGTGAGCACTCAGACCCCAGTCAGATCTTACAGTGTGTTAGAACCAGCCGGAGCTGGGAATTCACACTTAGTCAGATTCCGGTGATAGCCTTTAAAGTATTACTGTTTATCTATTAGACTAGTTCCCAGGTGTTGAGACCAAGGACCTCACACCTAAGACTAGGAGATTGCTACATTGCTACTGTAATCTATTAGACTAGTTCCCAGGTGTTGAGACCAAGGACCTCACACCTAAGACTAGGAGATTGCTACATTGCTACTGTTATCTATTAGACTAGTTCCCAGGTGTTGAGACCAAGGACCTCACACCTAAGACTAGGAGATTGCTACATTGCTACTTTTTATCTGTTAGACTAGTTCCCAGGTGTTGAGACCAAGGACCTCACACCTAAGACTAGGATTGATATATATATACTGTTACCTGTTATGACCTCTGGCTTTCCTGACAACTCTCCTGCTTGCTAATTTGGTACCTCCGCCTATCTGATTACCTGTTGCCGACATTGCCTGTACTCGGATACAGAATGTGAGAGAACGCGGAAAAGCCACTGCATGTGCTACTGAGGAGGCGGCTGATTCCGCGTCCAGTGCGGCGGTTTGCAGGCGGAGGCGTGTGTCTGGTGGCAGGGCAGAACGCGGAAAAGCCGCCGCATGCAACAACAGTAAGGCGGCTGGTTACACGTCCAGCACGGCGGTTTGCACGTGGCAGCGTGTGTCTGGTGTGGCTGAGTCTGTTAGTGCACACAGGCTTAGGAATACACGCGTGTGCGCTGAGAGGCAGAATTCTTATACTGGGCAGGAAGAGTCAGCTGATCACGCCGATCAGCTGACTCCAGAGCAGGATACTATTGGTTGAGCAATTAGGGGTGGTGCTGGAGAGCACTACTCCATATATAGTTACTGCTGGCCAGTTGCAAGTTGTCTGCCGTTGCGAACACTACGTGGAAGCACTCAGACCTTAGTCAGATCCAGCAGTGTGTTTGAACCAGGTGGACCTGGGAATTCACACTGAGCCAGATTACTTGAACTGTTATTCTGTTTACGCTTAAGCTAGTTCCAGGGTGTAGAGACCAAGGACCTCACGCTCAGCTTAGGGAACTGTACTAGCATTTGTATTATACTCCAGACTAGTTCCAGGGTACTGAGACCACGGACCTCGCACCCAGACTAGGGAATTGCATTATCATTTGTATTATACTCCAGACTAGTTCCAGGGTGCTGAGACCACGGACCTCGCACCCAGACTGGGCAACTGTATTATCATCTGTGTTATACATCAGACTAGTTCCAGGGTGCTGAGACCAGGGACCTCGAACCCAGACTAAGCATTGTTTTGATATCTGTTATGACTTATTGCTTTTCTGACCACTCCTCTGTCTTCTGATTCGGTACCTCGCATATCTGATATTCCGTTGCCAGACCCTGCTTGCCTTGGATACCGAATCAGCCTTCTGTCTTTGTACTTTTTCTGTCAGTGTGTTACCGACCAGGCGTGCCCGACCTCGAGAGCTATCTCTCCTCTTAAGAGATAGTCTCCAGATCAGATAGTGACATCCACCTTCAGGTGTCACTCACTCTCTGCCCCTTCCTATCTCCAACCTGACTCCACCCCTTGGAGAGTCTCAGGCTGCTGGAAGGTTCCCGTGCTCTCAGAGCAGTGTTCCTTTACTGCCTATTATCACCTGCTCAGCAGGTGCATTACTCAAAGTACTACTGTTACACCAAACACTCACATACCTATAGGTGTCCAGAGGTTAGCAATATATCTGTATTATCAGTGATTCTGCAGATCATCAATAATCAGGTATATATTTGCATTCTTGGTGATACTGCAGATCACCAATAATCAGATTCTCTCTGCATGCTGACACCAATCGTTACACCGAATCAGTCTTCCGTCTCTGTACTTTATCTGTCGTGTGTTGCCGACTTCGCTTGTCTGACCTTTCTGAATGTCACCCAACCCTTGGGTGATCAGTCTTACTGTACTATCTGTGACACTTGCTCTTCAGGTGTTCATCAGCTGCAAGCACAGGCTTATGGTTAATTGCTCCTCAGAGGGCCATCCTGCAGCTTGGTCAGTGGTCTCTATCCCTTAGGAGTCCACTGGCTGCAGTACAGTCTGATTCCCTGCCCTCAGGGAATCACTGGTTGCAGTACAGTCTGATTCCCTGCTCCTCAGGGAGTCCCTGGCTGCAGTCCAATCATATATCTCATTACACCAGTTATCACTCTTGCAATCCAGTCAGTGGTCCCTGCCCTTCAGGTGTCCACTGGCTGCAGTACCATCCAATTCCCTGCTCCTCAGGGAATCCTCGGCTGCAGTACTGTCTGTATTACCTCCATCTCAGGAGATCATCTTGCAGCACAGTCAGTGCGAACCTGCCCCTCAGGGGTCCACTGGCTGCAGTGCAGTCTGATTCCCTGCTCCTCAGGGAATCCTTGGCTGCAGTAGTGTCTGTATCTCCCGCTTCTCGGGAGATAATTTCTCCGTTTACTGTTGCACCAAACACAATATCTCCACTAATCTTGGTGGAGGGCTGTTTCACTTAATTGCTGGGAATTGTGAGCTCTGATTATATTATATTGCTGTTGTTTGTAAATTTGTGTTTTGTTGCTTTGATATCTGGTAGCTTGTGCATTGCAGTTCATCAGATATCTAGCAGCAAGTGTTAGTTTTAAAAGTTTTTAAAAGTACATTTTTTTCTCTAGTGTGCTTGCAACAGGCAGGTAATTAGCTAGGGGGAGGGATTAGCTGTAACACAGGTGATAAATTAAACAGGAAGTGTAGGCCAAAGCCCTAATCTTGGTGGAGGGCTGTTTCACTTCACTGCTGGGAATTGTGAGCTCTGATTATATTATATTGCTGTTGTTTGTAAATTTGTGTTTTGCTGCTTGGATATCTGGTAGCTTGTGCATTGCAGTTCATCAGATATCTAGCAGCAAGTGTTAGTTTTAAAAGTTTTTAAAAGTACATTTTTTTCTCTAGTGTGCTTGCAACAGGCAGGTAATTAGCTAGGGGGAGGGATTAGCTGTAACATAGGTGATAAATTAAACAGGAAGTGTAGGCCAAAGCCCTAATCTTGGTGGAGGGTTGTTTCACTTCACTGCTGGAAATTGTGAGCTCTGATTATATTATATTGCTGTTGTTTGTAAATTTGTGTTTTGCTGCTTTGATATCTGGTAGCTTGTGCATTGCAGTTCATCAGATATCTAGCAGCAAGTGTTAGTTTTAAAAGTTTTTAAAAGTACATTTTTTTCTCTAGTGTGCTTGCAACAGGCAGGTAATTAGCTAGGGGAGGGATTAGCTGTAACACAGGTGATAAATTAAACAGGAAGTGTAGGCCAAAGCCCTAATCTTGGTGGAGGGCTGTTTCACTTCACTGCTGGGAATTGTGAGCTCTGATTATATTATATTGCCGTTGTTTGTAAATTTGTGTTTTGCTGCTTTGATATCTGGTAGCTTGTGCATTGCAGTTCATCAGATATCTATCAGCAAGTGTTAGTTTTAAAAGTTTTTAAAAGTACATTTTTTTTCTCTAGTGTGCTTGCAACAGGCAGGTAATTAGCTAGGGGGAGGGATTAGCTGTAACACAGGTGATAAATTAAACAGGAAGTGTAGGCCAAAGCCCTAATCTTGGTGGAGGGCTGTTTCACTTCACTGCTGGGAATTGTGAGCTCTGATTATATTATATTGCTGTTTGTAAATTTGTGTTTTGCTTCTTTGATATCTGGTAGCTTGTGCATTGCAGTTCATCAGATATCTAGCAGCAAATGTTAGTTTTAAAAGTGTTTAAAAGTAAATATTTTTCTCTAGTTTGCTTGCAACAGGCAGGTAATTAGCTAGGGGGAGGGATTAGCTGTAACAGGAGGTATTTGGTCAGCTTCAGGACTCAGTACTGAGCTTGCTCAGTCTGTGGCTTGCTCACTAAGTGGCTTTGACACAAATGGCAAAGGCATTAAAAACAGGCGTTACAGCACAGGCACAAAGAGAGAGGTGAGAGGAAGCAGGTAAGGACTATAATAAAAAAAAAAAAACTTCAACCAATATTGCGGTGCCAACACGTTTTGGTGTAGTCTTTAAGTTTTGAGGACTCCACCCCAGTTTCACTCACTCCCCCTCCTCCCCTCCCCCTCCTCCACCCCAACTTTACTCGCTTCCCCTCCTCCACCCCAACTTCACTCACTCCCCCTCCTCCCCTCCCCCTCCTTCACCCCAATTTTACTCGCTCCCCCTCCTCCACCCCAACTTCACTCACTCCCCCTTCTCCATCCCTCCCCCTCTTCCACCCCAGCTGCACTCACTCCCGAACTTCACTCACTCTCCCGTTTCAACTTTTACCGCCACAGTTTACTTTAAATAAAATTTCCCCACACAACAGTCATCATGTTGGACAATGCAGTACAGTGTACATCCTGCAGCATGTATGCATGCCTTGATAAGCGGATTGAGGGTGTTTACTGTTGCCCTGGGTGTGTGCGTGTTGCTCAGTTAGAGGCGGAAGTCGCAGAGCAAAACAAGCATTTTGCAACACTGAGACGCATACACAACATGGAGATGAGCTTGGATCTCACGATCCAGACACTGGATGGAACCGGTGAAGATGAGGTAGGTGGAGTAAAGCCGGAGCAAGAAGCAGAGGTAGCCGCTAGTTGGGTCACAGTTAGAAGGGGTAGGGGAAAAAGTGGCAGGGAGGCTAGTCCCGAGTTGTCCCTCACTAATAAGTATGCTTGTTTGCGTAATATTAGGGAGGATGATTCAGGAGTAGCAATGCTGCAGCAGGGTGTGCTCCTTAGCAACCAAGGGGCAGACTGCTGTAACGAGAAAGGGAATAGGAGTGCAGCTAAGGCTAGAAAGGTACTGGTGGTAGGGGATTCAATTGTTAGGCGCACAGATAGGATAATCTGTCGAAGAAACCATGAATGCCGTACAGTCTGTTGCCTCCCGGGTGCTCGGGTTCAGCATGTAGCGGAAAGAATTGACAGATTATTGGTTGGGGCTGGGGAAGACCTAGTTGTCATGGTACATATTGGCACCAATGACAAAGTTAGTGGGAGATGGAAGGTCCTCAAAAATGATTTTCAGGTACTTGGAGATAAACTTAAAGCAAGGACCTCCAAGGTGGTGTTCTCTGAAATACTGCCAGTGCCACGTGCTACATCTGAGAGACAGAGGGAGCTTAGGGAGTTAAATAAGTGGCTGAGAAATTGGTGTAGGAAGGAAGGGTTTGGGTTCCTGGAGAACTGGGCAGACTTTGCAGTCGGCTACAGGTTCTACAGCAGGCATGGGCTGCACCTTAATGGGGAAGGTGCAGCTGCATTGGGGGAGAAGATGGCTAAACGGTTGGAGGAGATTTTAAACTAGGATCTGGGGGGAGGCGGGAGGATAAAGTCTTAATATGTAGACAAGATAAGGTAAAAAGACAGTGGGAGCCTAACATTATAGGGGGTGGAGAGGGGGTGGGGACAGTGTAAAGATTAAGGAGGTTGGTAAAACTTCAAGTAGCCCATTTCATGTAAACAAAATTGGTAAATGTGGTGGTAAAAATATAAAGTGCATGGTAACCAATGCTCAGAGCCTTGCAAATAAAATAGACGAACTAGAGTTCATTCTGAATGACAAAGGCTATGACATTGTGGGAATAACCGAGACATGGATGGATGAAAGCCATGACTGGATAGCTAATTTAAAAGGATACAATGTGTTTAGGAGGGATAGAACAGGGAAAAAGGGTGGAGGGGGTTGTCTTAGTTAAGAATTCTTTTACAGCTGTCCTTAACGATGAGATGGAAGAAGATTGTGAAGATGTGGAGTCCGTTTGGGTAAATATTCATGGTGGAAATAAAAGTTGCCAATTGCTTATTGGGGTATGCTACAGACCACCTCATATTAATTAAGCTGCAGAACTGAGATTACTACAGAAGATTGAAAAATCTGCAAGTAAAAATGAGGTCATAGTTATGGGCAACTTCAACTTTCCAGACATTGACTGGGCTATTGAGGCTACCCATTCTGGTAAAAGCAGCAGATTTCTGGCAGCACTACAGGACAATTACTTGACTCAAATGGTAACGGAACCAACTAGGGGCAATGCGTTACTGGATCTGATCATTTCTAATAGACCAGATAATGTATCAAATGTGCAGGTTCAAGAACATTTGGGAAATAGTGATCACAACATGATAACGTATGATCTGGTGACTGATAGGCCACGGGGCGGCGGGACCACTAAAACTATGAATTTTAGAAAATCAAAGTTCAATCAAATTAGGCAGGTACTAAGTTTGGTGAACTGGGATAATGTACTACAAGGGGAGGACACTGAAGGGAAATGGCAAGCTTTTAAACTTATTCTCAATCAATATTGTAGTATGTATATCCCATATGGAAACAAAATGTCTAGGAATAAAAAAGGCCTCTATGGATGAATAGAAAGGTTAGGGATAAAATGAAGAGGAAAAGGAATGCCTATAAGGTCCTAAAACAGGAGGGGACCGAGGCTGCACTAAGCAATTATAAGGAGTGCAATAAAAATTGTAAAAAAAGAAATTAGGCTGGCAAAGATCGAAGCTGAAAATCAAATCGCTAGGGATATCAAATCTAACCCAAAAAAGTTTTACAAGTACATCAACTCTAAAAAAAGAAAGGTTGACTGTATAGCACTCCTAAAGGATGAGGGTGGGAACTCAATGGTGGATGACCAAGGTAAGGCAGAGTTATTAAATGCTTTCTTTGCTTCTGTCTTCACAAAGGAAACAGCACTGTTGCAAATTACAGAGGCAGAAGAGTCTCAATCTTCTAACTGTAATATTAAATACTTAACGCAGGAAGAAGTGAAGGCAAGACTAAATAAATTAAAAATAGACAAGGCACCTGGCCCGGATGGCATGCATCCTCAGGTCCTAAGGGAATTAAGTTCAGTTATAGCTAAACCCCTTTATCTTATCTTTTGTGACTCTCTTGCAACTGGCAGAGTCCCAGTGGATTGGCGTACAGCCCACATTTTCCCATTATTTAAGAAGGGCAAAAAATCTGATCCAAGAAATTATAGACCTGTAAGCTTAACATCAGTTGTATGCAAACTATTTGAGGGGTTACTAAGAGATACTATACATGACTTCATAGTAGAAAATAATCTTATTTCTCAGCATCAACATGGGTTTACTAAAGACAGGTCCTGTTTGACTAACATGCTCAGCTTTTTTGAGGTAGTGAATGCTAATATGGATATTAGGAATGCTGTAGATGTGATATACTTGGACCTTGCAAAGGCCTTCGACACTGTTCCCCACAGAAGTCTGGTGCAAAAGTTGAGGATGCAAGGACTGGGGAAGAGTCTGTGTGCATGGATAGGGAACTGGCTAATGGACAGAAAACAAAGAGTTGTGGTCAATGGATCATACTCAAAATGGGAGACTGTTAGCAGTGGGGTCCCACAGGGGTCTGTACTAGTGTTGGGCGAACAGTGTTCGCCACTGTTCGGGTTCTGCAGAACATCACCCTGTTCGGGTGATGTTCGAGTTCGGCCGAACACCTCATGATGTTCGGCCTTTTTAGTTCAGGTTCGCCCGAACAGCTCAATGCCCAGCCGAACATGCCGAACAGGGCCCCTGTTCGGCCGAATACTGCCCCCCTATGGGGTCGCAGGCATAAGGGGGGAGCATGCCCCGGTCGCGGGGGGGGGGTCGGAAATTCCCCCCACCCCCTCCGCTAGCGCTCCCCCCTCTGCCCGCTTCCCCATACAAAAATTTTCCTTAAAGTTCAATAGTACCTTCAGTGGCTGGCCTGGCTGGCACTGTGGTGTGTTGTGAGTGAGGAGGAGGAGGAGTCCGGAGAGTGACGTGTTGAGGCCGGGCAGCGGGCGGTTCAGCGGTAGTACCCTTGTGGTACTTCCGCCCTTTCTCTGACCTCACGTCCTCTACGTGATGACGCATACGAGGGTACGCGTCACGCGTACCCTCGTATGCAGAGGACGTGAGGTCAGAGAAAGGGCGGAAGTACCACAAGGGTACTACCGCTGAACCGCCCGCTGCCCGGCCTCAACGCGTCACTCTCCGGACTCCTCCTCCTCCTCATTCACAACACACCACAGTGCCAGCCAGGCCAGCCACTGAAGGTACTATTGAACTTTAAGGAAAATTTTTGTATGGGGAAGCGGGCAGAGGGGGGAGCGCTAGCGGAGGGGGTGGGGGGAATTTCCGACCCCCCCGCGACCGGGGCATGCTCCCCCCTTATGCCTGCGACCCCATAGGGCCCCCAAAAGCGGGATGTTCGGGGAGTTCGGGGTTCGGGCCGAACATGCCGAACATCTGGCCCATATTCGGCCTGTTCGGCCCGAACCCGAACATCCAGGTGTTCGCCCAACACTAGTCTGTACTGGGTCCAGTGCTCTTCAACTTATTTATTAACCACCTGAGCGGTCTGGACGAGCTCAGCTCGTCCAACACCGCCGGAGGCTGCCGCTCAGGCCCTGCTGGGCCGATTTTAATGAAATAAAAAGCAGCACACGCAGCCGGCACTTTACCAGCCGCGTGTGCTGCCTGATCGCCGCTGCAGCGCGGCGATCCGCCGTGTGCAGCGGCGAAAGAGGGTCCCCCCAGCCGCCCGAGCCCAGCGTAGCCGGAACAAACAGTTCCGGCCAGCGCTAAGGGCTGGATCGGAGGCGGCTGACGTCAGGACGTCGGCTGACGTCCATGACGTCACTCCGCTCGTCGCCATGGCGACGAGGTAAGCGAAACACGGAAGGCCGCTTATTGTGGCCTTCCGTGTTACTTCTGGCCGCCGGAGGCGATCGGAAGAACGCCTCCGGAGCGCCCTCTAGTGGGCTTTCATGCAGCCAACTTTCAGTTGGCTGCATGGAATAGTTTTTTTTTTATTTAAAAAAAACCCTCCCGCAGCCACCCTGGCGATTTTATCAGAACGCCAGGGTGGTTAATGACCTAGTAGATGCAGTAGTGAGCAATGTTGCTATTTTTGCAGATGATACAAAATTGTGCAGAATCATCAACTCTCAGGAAGATAGTGTCATATTGCAACAGGATCTGGATAGGATGGCTATATGGGCACATAAATGGCAGATGAAATTCAATGTTGACAAATGTAAAGTCATGCATTTTGGTCGTACCAATGGTCTAGCACCATACAAAATAAATGGGATACAGTTGGGGACATCAAACTTGGAGAAGGACTTAGGAGTACTCATCGACAACATGTTAAATAATCGTAGTCAAAGCCAGGCCGCTGCAGCTAAAGCTAACAAAATTTTGGTATGCATTAAAAGGGAAATAAAAACTCGAGATGCTAGCATAATATTGCCCCTGTTTAACTCTCTAGTAAGGCCACATCTGGAATATACAATTCAGTTCTGGGCACCACATTACAAAAAAGATATTGCAGTTTTAGAGCAGGTGCAGAGACGAGCAACAAAATTGATACGTGGGATGGAAGGTCTCGCTTACCAAGAAAGGTTAGATAAACTGGGTTTATTTAGTCTAGAGAAAAGACGCCTTAGAGGAGATCTAATTAACATGTATAAATACATCAGAGGGCAATATAATAGCTTGGCGGATGAGCTTTTTGTCCCTAGGCCTTCTCAAAAGACTAGAGGGCATGATCTGCGCATGGAGGAAAAACGTTTTAGCCATTTATGTAGGGAAGGGTTCTTTACAGTAAGAGTGATTAAGATGTGGAATGCATTGCCACAGGAAGTCGTTATGGCAAACTCTATACCTGCATTTAAAGGGACTCCGAGCAGTGCAGAAACTATGGAAAGATGCATATCATTTTAAAGCTCTCTTTCTCCTCTTTCCAATGATATATAAATTGCCGCCCTACGCCTTTTAGTTTTCGCTATTTTCGCGATTGAAATGGCCGCGGCCTGTGTATTACACAGGGAGACTTTTTCCTAAAGTCAGCAGCTCCATTGTGCTGAATGGAGCTGCTGACTTTGAGAAAAAGTCGCCCTGTGTAATACAATCTGACTATGGAAAGATGGATATCATTTTAAAGCTCTCTTTCTCCTCTTTCTGAAGACCCCTAAATCGTCGCCCTACGCCTTTTAGTTTTCTCTATTTTCGCGATCGAAATCGTGATCGCGGCAATTTCAATTGCGAAAATAGCAAAAACTAAAAGGCGTAGGGTGGCGGTTTATATATAATTGGAAAGAGGAGAAAGAGAGCTTTAAAATGATATGCATCTTTCCATAGTTTTTGCACAACTCGGAGTCCCTTTAAAGGGGGCATAGATGCTTTCCTTGCGTTGAAAGACATCCATGGCTACAGTTACTAGGTAATGCCTAATGATGTTGATCCAGGGATTTTATCTGATTGCCATCTGGAGTCGGAAAGGAATTTTTCCCTTTTGCGGCTAATTGGACCATGCCTTGTAAGGGTTTTTTCGCCTTCCTCTGGATCAACAGGGATATGTGAGGGAGCAGGCTGGAGTTGTACTTTGTACTGGTTGAACTCGATGGACGTATGTCTTTTTTCAACCAAAATAACTATGTAACTATGTAACTATGTAACTATGTAACCACATAATCAGGTATAGCATCTGTATTATTGGTGATTCTGCAGATCACCAATAATCAGAAAAAAATCTGTGTTGCTGACACCAATCATTACAGGGACCAAAGGACATTGAGGGAAGAATCGTTAGGATTCCGAGGTTTCCCTCTTATTCTGTAGTTCCAGAGCTTCGACTTATAGTTAGTATAGTTTGACTCCCTTATGTATCATGTATCCAAATCTTGGTCCCCCCATGTATTATGTCGGACGTAGAGAAGGCATTCAACAGGGTACACTGGTTTTTCTTAGTGGCTTGCCTGGAACAGACTGGCTTGGCAAACAAATATAGAGACAAAGTTGGGCAGCACGGTGGCGTAGTGGTTAGCTCTCTCGCCTTGCAGCACTGGGTCCCTGGTTCGAATCCCAGCCAGGGCACTATCTGCAAAGAGTTTGTATGTTCTCTCCGTGTCTGCGTCGGTTTCCTCCGGGCACCCCAGTTTCCTCCCACATTCCAAAAACATACGGATAAGTTAATTGGCTGCCCCTAAAAAATTGGCCCTAGACTACAGTACTTACACTACATAATATAGACATATGGCAATGGTAGAGATTAGATTGTGAGCTCCTTTGAGGGACAGTTAGCGACAAGACAAAATATATATACACTGTACAGCGCTGCGTAATATGTCGGCGCTATATGAATACTAAATAATAATAATAATAATGTCCTTATATAAGAATCCCAGTGCAAGAATTAAGGTAAATGGAACCCTGTTGGACGCTCTCACAATAAGCATTACTAGACTGGGAGTCCACTATCCCCCTTTTTATTTATATGGAGCACATCAGAGTAGCTTTGTGACAGAATACAGCAATATAGGAAGTGTTAAAAAGAGATCAACATTTGAGATTATATGCCCCTGGGAGGTACTTACCTTGGGAGGGGGAAGCCTCTGGATCCTAATGAGCCTTCCCCATCTCCCTCCACCAGCCCGATCGAGTGCTGGCTCCCCTGAACACAGGTAAACAATAACAAAGCACACAAGCAGTTTCCGACTCAGGCTCATCGGAAATAGTGAGCCTGATCAGGTCTGCTCTACTGCGCAGTAGCAAGGCAACTACGCCATAGAGCAGACACAATTTGAGTCAGCTATCTCCGCCACAGGTGGAGCAAGAAGTTATCAGCTAAAATAAGAAAAATGAGCTTTACTCACCTGGGGCTTTCTCCAGCCCCTAGCAGCCGACTGTCCCACGCCGACCGCTCCACTCCCCGCCGCCATCCTGGTCTCCGTACTCGGTGCGGAAACCGACCCCAAGGTTGTCCGCACTGCGCCTGCGTGAATCGCCGCTGTGAATCAAGCCCACATTGTACACGGCTTACTACGCAGGCACAGAACTACTGCGCCTGCGCAGTAAGGCGTGTACAACGTGGGCTTGATTGAAAGCGGCGGTTCGCTCAGTGAGGACGACCTTGGGGTCGGCTTACGCACCCAGTACGGAGACCGGGACGGCAGCGGGGAGGGGCTGGAGAAAGCCCCAGGTGAGTAAAGCAAATTTTTCTTATTTTAGCTGATAACTCCTTTAAGGGGTCCCAGTGCTGGGTCCCCTCTACTGCGGAGGATGGGGGAAGCCTCTTTAAAATCCAGAGGCTTCCCCCTCTCAAGGTAAGTACCCTCCAGTAGAGATGGCCCGAACCTCCGATTTTCAGTTTGCGAACCGGGTTCGCGAACTTCCGCAAAAAGTTCGGTTCACGCGAACTTCCGCAAACCGCTATAGACTTCAATGAGGAGGCGAACTTTTAAAACTAGAAACACTTATGCTGGCCAGAAAAGTGATGGAAAAGATGTTTCAAGGGGTCTAAAACCTGGAGGGGGGCATGGCGAAGTGGGATACATGCCAAAAGTCCCGGGGAAAAATCTGGATTTGACGCAAAGTAGCGTTTTAAGGGCAGAAATCACATTGAATGCCAAATTACAGACCTAAAGTGCTTTAAAAAATCTTGCATGTGTATACATCCATCAGGTAGTGTAATCAGTGTATTGCTTCACACTGACAGACCAAACTCACTGTGTAACGCACTGCAAACAGCTGTTTGTGTAGTGATGGCCGTGCTGGACTACTGCGCACCATGGCGAGATTGCTCTTCCTCACTCAGTGATATCAGGTAATGTCTGACTGCCTTATCAACTTTCAATGGTTCTTTCTCTAACATAGTTAAAGCTTACATCTGTTTATTTAAATTACTTTTTCTGCTTGCTGTTCACTGCCTGTAACGAGAATCTGTTATGGAGGACCACGATGACACCACTTGCCTTTCACGAGAATCTGTTCTGGGGGGCAAGTCTGCCATCCATTCAAGTGAAAGGTATGCACTGACTGACTGAGGTGGGTGCACTGAACACAACAGGTAGGTATATGCAGTGATGAGGTGGGTGCACTGAACACAACAGGTAGGTATATGCAGTACTGAGTATTACAATGTGCACCTGTCAGACACACAGGTAGTCACTGAATGTGCTGGGCCTGGCTGGCAGTGGCACACACACAGTATGAATTAGCAAAGCTGTCTATGCAACACACTGTATGTGTTTGTGTGTCCCACTGTATGTACATGCTTGTGTGTGTATTTGCATGCTATGTTCTCTACTGTATATACTTGCATTTGCGTTAGTTGGACGTGGTTGTTAGTACCCCAATATTAGGGGTTATATAACTATGCCCCTTCTAAGGTTCATTTAGCGGCTTAATTTTATGCTGCACTCTGGCGCGAGTTATTTTGGTCGCCCCAGGATTAGTGTAATATTTCTGGTTGCTATATTTAGAGATACTGTAAACTTTCAGCCGCATTTAAAAATTAAAATTGATGTACTTTAATTAATTAAATTTTTCTTGATTTTGATCTATCTAGTCTGTGTGTGAGTTTGCCTTTATGTCTTCAGCGTTTGGCTCCATGGACTCTCTCCTCCTTCCCCGTGATGTGCACGGCTGCACGCAGGTGTATTTGCACTTCCTGCTTTCCACACGGTGGAAGTGTTTGGATGGGGTGGAGCACGCTTTTCCCCCTGGTCCCTCCCCACTCTAGCCGCGATGTGTCTATTGGTTCCTGTGCCTGGACCGGGCGGGGGCTGGTGGGCGGCGACGCTGGAGCATGATGCACTCATGCCGGATGTCTGGCGGCATCCTATAAAGTTCATCTTGGTTGACGCTAGTTTACCACGCCTCCCTTGAGAAAGCTGGCTGCTTGCCAGTGAAACATGTCGGTGGCGCTGCGGGCTGCTCGCTGCCTGCACGGTGCACCTCATTTACCCTGTGCACTCTGCATGGTCCACCGACCACCTTGAACGGAATTTTAGGACATTAGGTGATGTCCACTTACGGGACTTCTGTCAATTCATCTAGACGGTAGCCATTATGGCTGGATCCCATGCGTATGCATCATTTATATGCAGGAACCATCATTACAGACACTTTTTCTGAACAACAAGCCTGAGTTTGGCCTACATATCATCGGAGGGTAAGAGCTATGCTGCTGCATAGCACACAGATCTAACAAGTACCAGCTTTGCTTCGCTGTGTGTTTCCACATGGATTGTTTGCTACATGTTGCTTGATACGCCTCTACCTCTCTGTGGGCTGCTTTATGTTTTCATCATGTGCTGGGATGGTTCCCTGCTGTGTTGCACAGAGTACCTCTGAACTAACTTATTGCACGCTGGCTTGCACGCATCATCTGTGCTTTTGCGCTTTTGCTATTTTACCATCATCTGCTTTGAGCCCATACAATTACTCTAGTGCTTGGATGTAGCCTGTGCTGTATAAACTTTGCTGCGGCCTTTTTTGCTGGACATTTTGTCAGACACATTTGTTATACTAAATCATGCAACATCTGTCATGCTAGATATTGTTTTAGGGTAGATTATTGACATCATCATTGTTATAGATCTGTTGATGGTTCTTAGTATCAGTTAGCTCCCTGAGTGAGTGAGTGAGTGAGTGAGTGAGTGAGTGAGTGAGTGAGTGAGGTTTATGCTTGACGGCGCCTGGGGGGGGGGGGAGCTAGGGGCCACCTGGAAGGTCTTCTTTTTATGTATGTTCGTTAAGTGTTTGTATGGTTTTTTGATGAATAAAGAGGTCTTTTGATATTTTTATAATAATCATTGTGGTCGTTTTGACTCAAATTCCCTCAGCTCTTTATCCTTTACTTTTTTTTGAAAAATTTATTTTTATTGAAGGGAACAGCAAGAGAAATTACAACTGGTTAACACTTAATTGCTTGCAACCAAATTATAACAATGCATAGATGATGATCCAATGTAGACAGTAAGTTCTATATGCAATAAAATAACCCAGTAAAATAGCTGTGCTTTGGTACTGCCAAATCCCATTTTGAGTTTATGCTGAGATGGGGGGAGGGGGGGTGAAAAGGAGAGCAAGGGGAAGCAGAGGGGGGGGGGGGAGGAAAGGGAGCAGAAAAGTAAAACAGAGGGAAGAAAGGGGGGGGGGGGGAACAATACCACCTGCGGCCTACATAAATACGAATAACACGTTAGAGAAGGTAATAATTATCTCAGGAATGCCCAAGAGCAATCCCAACATTATGCATATTGAAGAGCAGACAGTTTGCAGCAGAACTGCAAGTTGTCTTAAATTAGGCATCACAGCAGAACTCCATTGCTTTGTTAGTGTCCCTAAAGTCGATCCAAGTTGCCCATCTATGAGACCAGACCTCTTGTTTAGATTGGGCTGATAACATTAGGTCATCAAGTCTCATTAAATGGTTTATTTCATGAACCAACTCCCTGCTTGAGGGACGTACAGTGCTTTTCCAATGTCTGGCGACCAACAAGCGAGCACATATCAATATGAAGCGGAATATGGATTTCTTAATGTTTTTAATTGAGCCTGGTAAAATAGAGAGGAGGGCTATTTCTGGGATATAAGGAAGGGAGGAGAGATAAAGTAACTTATGTAGCTTAAATACCTGTTTCCAGAATAGTTGTATCTCATCACAAGCCCACCACACATGAAAATGTGTACCCGTTTGGTGAGAGCATCTCCAGCAGGTTTCTGGTGTCTGTGGGTCGAATCTATGCAGTGATTGGGGATCTCTGTACCATCTACAAAATATCTTGTAATTTCTTTCCTGAGCTAGGATAGAGGGAGAGGATTTATGTGATAAAGAGAAGGATTTTTCCCAATCTTCTGGTTCCAGCGTTTTCCCCAAGTGCCTATGCCATTTGTTTTGGAGTTTTTCCAGGTTGCTTTCCCCGACCCTGCTGACTAGTATGGAGTAGACTTGAGAGATCATATGATCAGGTTTATCCCGTAGGGAGCATAGGCGCTCAAAATATGTAAGGTCTCTATGTATATTTCCTGCTTTAGATAAGTCCCTATAGAACCCCTGGAATTGAAGTTTCTCAAACCAATGTGGGGGGGTTGTGATGGGTCTCCTAGCGGCCATGTCTCAGGTGCGGCCAAGGAAGACCCTGAGACAAAATGTCTGATCTGAGGCCAGACTTTCCTGTCTCTGCCCATGAACCGTGGCGCGTGGACATAAAGATTAAATTGTGGGTTATCCAGGATGCTACTTAAGGGACTGGGAATGGAGGATAAATTGTATGTGGGTCTTGCTCTGTCCCAACCCTCTAATAATTCCCTGACCCAGAAGGGTAGGTTATAACTGGGTGGTCTAAGATTTTTATTAGTCCATAGGAGGGCTCTAGGGTCCAGTGGGGAGTCTGCAGTTATTATAGGGACCCATTGCTTTTGCTCACTATTGTGGAATATATCTAATATGAGGATCAGTTGGGCCGCCTCGTGATACTTTCTAAAACAAGGGATACCCAATCTGCCTTCTGGCTTGGGTCGAATAAGTAGATTAAAATGACTTCGTGATTTTTTACCCCCCCCCCCCCCAAAGGAAAGAAATGACCGCACTTCTAAGTTTAGTGAAGAATATTTTGGGGATATTTATCGGGATGGCTTGAAAAACGTAAAGGAGTCTGGGCAGGATGTCCATTTTTAAAATGTTAGCCTTAGCAAGCCATGAGGTTTTAAGTTTAGACCAACCTTGAAGGTCAGAGATTATTTTGTTTAACAGGGGGGTGTAATTTAGATGATAAAGATTCGATAGGTTGGCCGGGATATGAACTCCTAAGTATTTTATGGAGCGCGTAGCCCATTTGAAAGGAAAGGAACCTTTAAGAAAGCCTATTTTGTGTGATGGGATGGAGATGTTAAGTATTTCTGACTTGGACAAATTGATCTTGAAGTTACTGAGATTCCCAAAGCGTTCTGCTTCTAGTAGAAAATTTGGCAGGGATATTTGCGGTTCGGTAATAAAGAGGAGCAAATCATCTGCATAGAGGGTTATTTTAGATTGTAAGCCCCTGATGTCAGGATTATTGCGTAAGGCTTCTGCGAAGTGTTCAAAATATACAACATGGGGGACAGCCCTGCCTCGTCCCATTGGAGATGGGGAAGGTGTCCGACAGGATCCCATTCACTCTAACCCTAGAGGAAGGTTTAACATACAGACCTAGGATGTTTTGAATCAAATTTTGCCCTAACCCAACTTGGGCCAATGTTTCTCTGAGGAACCCCCATTGGATCCTGTCGAACGCCTTCTCCGCATCGATAGTCAATAAACACATCTGTTTTCTATCGTTTATAGCTTTATGGATAAGATAAGTGGTCTTCAGGGTATTATCACTAGCTTCTCGGCCTTGTGTGAAGCCCGCTTGATCAGTGTTTATTATGGAGGGGAGTATAGGCTTCAACCTTTCAGCAATAATTTTCGCATATAACTTAATATCTAGGTTGATAAAGGCGGTAGCTTCCACAATGATTGGCGTCTTTACCCGGTTTGGGAACCACCACTACATGGGCTTGTAATGATTGTTTCGGAAAAGATGAGCTTTCAGAGATGTCATTAAAAGTTGATGCTAAGATGGGGACAAGTTCAGCTGAAAGGGCTTTATAAAATGCTCCGGATAGGCCATCCGGGCCAGAGCTTTTGCCATTCTTGAGGGACTAAATACCTATGGATACTTCAGCTTCAGAAAAGTCTTTATCAAGCTCTTTAACTACCACCTCTTCTAGTTGTTTTAATTTAGTTTGGGAGATATAATCTTTGATCTTATTGGATAAGGTGGCAGCATCTAGATCATGATATTTACCCTTCAGATTGTATAGATCCCGGTAATAATTGCTGAAAGCTTCCGCTATTTCAGTGGACTTATATTTCAGTTCATTAGATTTAGGGGATCTAATGTGAAGGATGAAAGAATGGTTGCTTCTGAGATGTAATTGAGAGGGCAACAGGGGACCACATTTATCTGCCTTTTCATATAGGACACTTTTAAATCTCTCTCTTGCTCTGAGAGAATTTTCGTCTAGCAGAGACAGGAGTTCCTGCCTTCTATTGGACAGCTGGAGGGATACCTCCCCCGAAGAGTCTGAACCCGATTTTTGTTTATATTCTAAGTCAGTTATCTGTGCAATGAGGGTGGAGATTTTCCTGTTTTTCTCTTTCTTAATCCTGGAGCCGTGAGAGATAAGTAGTATCATTGGTATGATCGATAAGGAAATTAGCGATTGTTTTCTTCACATCATTGAGACATGATGCATCTTTCAATAAGTTATTATTTAACCTCCAATTTTATTCTCGAATTTTGTCCGAGGCCAAGGCAATTGTGCAATAGACTGGGGAGTGGTCGGACCATATACGGAGGCCTATATCGACTGCATGTATTTTTTCGAGGAGGCAGTGTGAGACAAATATATAGTCTATGCGACTGAAGGATTTGTGAAGGGCTGAGTGAAAGGTATAGTCCCTTGCTCCTGGATTAAATACCCTCCAGCTGTCCACTAGGCACAGATCTAACAATTTCTTCTTGATTTGGCATCTAAGTTTGTGTGAGATATGATCCTGTTTGCTGGAGGAATCCCATTTAGGGTCAAGGTACATGTTGATATCAGCGCCCACCACCAAGACGCCTTCAGCAAAGGATTCTAATCTGTTGAGGTATCGTAAGAGGTGTTGACCCTAGTTGACATTGGGAAGGTAAAGGGATGCAAACGTTATCGCCTTTCCATATAATTTACCTTTTAAGAAAACATGTCTGCCCTGTGGGTCAATTGAGGTGACTATGTCTGTTAATGGGAATGATTTGTAGAGTCCTATGGAAGCACCCTTAGATTTGGAATCAGGGAAAGTGCTGTGATACCATCTATTAAAGAAGCGTTTATTTACAGAGGGGGTGGAGTCGCTGCGAAAATGTGTTTCCTGCAACATGGCCACTTTGATTTTTTGCTTGTGCAGATGGTATAAGATTTGTGACCTTTTATTCGGATTATTAAATCCTTTTACGTTGTATGTAGCGCACTTACAGTCACTACTACCAGGTCTGTCCAGCATCATTGGGTTGGCAAAGGATGGGTGAAGCGGAATATTGTGTTCTTATGGGGCATATGAGTCTCCTGAGATGCCGGATATGTTGGCAATAGGCCTGAGTTACCTGGGTGGTGGGGGAAGAATTTAATAGGGCTGGGGGTAGGGGGTTAACAAAAACGAAAAACGTGAGGAAAAGAAACATCCTCGTAGGTCTATCTGTCATACCTTCAATACTGTTCGGAACCAGTACACAATGTGGCGGGGAGAGGAAGCCCACGGAACATGAGGTCTCACACATGTCAGTACACGTGGGCTCCCGCCGGACCTTTAAGTGATAGATCTCACCGGCGGAGAGAAAAATTTATAATATAATCTTACTGTGACTTATGAGCTCACTACCGTAAGGGATAGGTGTTAGTGCTACATTAACCAAACTAGCGAATTGGAATCTATAGTAAAACTTCAAAAATGCTATAAATTCCCTAAAACCATAAAATACATCTGAGGTATAAATGCAACAACGTACTTAAGGAAAAACAAATGTTAAATGTTAAACCAGCCCCTTCTTCCACGGCTGGAGGAGCCCTGACGACAAAGATAAGGCATATATAGCAGATGTAAAAGGAGTGACATATAAACGATTATGCAGGCAAAAATATGAGAAACACTTATATAAGGTCTTAGATGCCTCCTGCAACAAGTGTCTGGCAGGCATTCCCGTGAACAAAATATTTGTTTGCCTGCGGAGCCTCGGGGACCTTGACAGAAAAGTTGCAAAATAATACAGGTCACCCGAGTCATTAATTGAACGTCTTTAGTAGAAAGCCTGTAGGTGGACGTTGGGGGAGTCGTCTTAGGCCTGTGATAGGAGTCCTTTCGGGGTGATCCCAGGGAGGCCCAACTCCAGCAAGTTACTGTCGGGCACAGGAAAATATATATCCCGGTGCGGGAAGCAAAAGATTGTTAATGGGGCAGGGGATCAAACTGAGCTACCCTGCTTGAGTGGTTTAGCCCGTGATGAAAGTTTAGTAATGGGCCGAGTCCCAGGAATGGATCCAGCGCACGCGCGCGGGAGATTTTAAAAAAAAAAGGGGGCAAAGAAGGGAAGCTAAGATGAAAGGATAAGGGCGATTTGAAGTCTCAGGGACTGAACTCTCGTGGGCAAGGGTGGGAACTCTAGTTACAGTACCTTGAGATGAAAATGTGCCCGAGTCCAGCGATAATCCTTAAGTTGAAATAGCAGATGAATAAACGTTCAGCGATTCCCTTTCCTGTTGACCGTAGCCCATCTTGGTTTCTGTGTAGGAACTGGAAGCGGTTTTGTGGATTGTAACGGCCACTCGTCTAGTTGAATGGCGGGTAGGTTGAGGGTAATTCTGAACTTTTCCAGGTACTCCGGGCTGTATAGCAAAGCCGTCTTGCCTTCATGGTGCGCCTGCAGATGGAAGAGGTAGCCACATCTATAAGGGATCTGCTTCTCCCTGAGAATGTCGAGAAGCGGTCGTACCGCTCTGCGCATTTGAAGAGTTAATCTGGAGAGGTCTGCTAAGATCATAATTTTCGCACCTTCAAATTCAATTTCTTCTAGATCCATAGCCCCAGTCATGATGGCCTCCTTGACCTGGTAATAATGGTTGCGGCAAATAACATCACGTGGTCTGTTAAGATTAGTGCTGACAGGAGCCAACGCCCGGTGGGCCCGGTCAATCTCAATGTGGTCGTCCTTATTCTTGTCTAGTATTTTGTTAAATATACTTAGAAGAGTGGGGATTATTTCTGAGGTTTTGATGGACTCTGGTATGCCCCTAACGCGGAGGTTGTTACGCCTATGACGGTTCTCTTGGTCATCAAGGCGCATATATAGGCCTTTGATCTGTTGAGAGTGAACGTCAATGGTAGATTGTTGATCTGATTGTTTTTTCTCCAATGTTTCGACCTGCTTTTCTGTGACCTCAAGTCTGTTTCCTATTTGTCGGATTTCCAGCTTCACCTCCGAGATCTCTCTTTTGTATGTCGCCTCTAGCCTGCTAATATAAGCTTTGAAGTCCCCCTTCGTTGGTAGGGATCTGATGTAGTCATGGAGGCCAGCCTCTATATACGATTCAGAGCTAGCGGAATGGGTCGGGGAAGGCAGACCCACAGAGGGAGCTGTACCCTTCGGGGATAATGTAGGATGCGGAGACCCCAGATCTAGCGTACCTGAGTAAGACTGTGGAGAAGCGTTTTGGGTTGGTGACGTCTGACCTTTATAGCCTTTGGAAGTCTTCGGAGGGGAATTACGAGTCGGGGATGTCTGTCCTTGTATGGTAGCAGGTCCCTTAGGGGATAACTCTCTCTCGTCTGACTGGGACTCCTGGTTCACATTGAGTGGAGCGGGCGCCATCTTAGACGAGCCGGCGGTATCATCAGCTCTTGTAAGCGGCTTGAGGTATTGTTGAATATGGGCCGCTGGGATCGTGTTGGATTGTCCCTGATACTTTTTCTTCTTGTTGTCTCTACCTCCCATAGTACATTTCTGCTGGGAAGTCTGTCTGATAAAGCAATTGAGGCTAGTAATTAAGTCCTTCACTCGTCTTCACACATGCATGAGCAAGCCACGCCCTGATCCTTTACTTTTTTGTGATATATGCAACACAAGTGTCAGTGGGACACACAGAAAAACAGATAGATCACAAGAACAAGATTAGCTCTCAAAAGAGGTGCTGTGGGGTGCTATTTTAGCAATAAGAAATCAGCAAGGAGCAAGCTAACAAGCCTACAAGAGCCTAACTAATTTTTCCCTATGAGAGAGTCTACAGCAGCTGTCCCTTCTCTAATTAGTGCAGGCACATGAGTGAGTTTAATGTCTTATATAAGGGGGGGGGGGGGGGGTGGCTCCAGGAGGGAGTGTAGCCTGATTGGCTACAATGTGCCTGCTGACTGTGATGTAGAGGGTCAAAGTTGACCCTAATGGTGCATTATGGGGGCAAACCGAACTTCCGGAAAAGTTCGCCTTAGATGGCGAACGCGAACCACCGGAAGTTCGCCGGGAACCGTTCGCCGGCGAACCGTTCGGGCCATCTCTACCCTCAAGGGCACTTTTTTTTTCTTATAGGTACAGGTAAACTAAACTTATTCGTGGATGATTTTTTACTATCCAACCCTCAAATATAATTTTGTAATATTCTGTTCTGAGTTGGAAAAGTATGGTGACATGAGCAACTTCAGAATCAACATAATTAAAACAGAGATAATAAATATTACTCTCCCACCTTCCCTGGTTCAGTCTTTACAAAACTCAGTCTTAGGTGGCAACAAGAGAAAATCAAATATTTAGGGATGTTTATCTTTAGGGTTACTGGGGAGACTTTTCCACTTAACTTTCTAACCTTGTTCAATAAAATTAAAAAAGATCACATAAAGGCTCTCTGCACACTGCATGCGATTCCAATTTTTAATCGTTACTGCGTGCTGCGGTATTTCCTCCGCTTTTCTGTTGGTTGTATTCAGGGATAATTGGAATTGGAAACGGAATCACAAAACGGATATGCAGTGTGCAGGGAGCCTAATGCAGTTAAAATGGACACTTTACCCCAAATCCTACATTATCCATATGGTTATATATATATGGAGTTTTTACAAAGAATCCAAACTTTATTGCTCACATTCATATGGAAGCACAGATCACACAAAACCAAATTTAGGTTTATTTCAAGGCCATAGAAAGAAAGGGGGATGGGACTTCTGGACAGCAAAACTTATTACCACACTACCTTGTTGACGCATATTCTTAACTGGTTTCAGGATTGGTCTAATAATAAGTGGGTCATCCTAGAATCAGTTCTCTCACTGCTAGAACCCAGAGCCGGATTAAGACCACACAGGGCCCCAAGCAGAGCAATAAATTTGGGGCCCCCCTCCTCAGCCGCCCTGTTGAAAGGATGTCCCCACAGTATAGGTGGCCGTATGTCCCTGCAGTATAGGTAGTTGGATGTCCCCCTACTATTGGTAGTAGCCAGATGTCCCCCCAGAATAGATAGCAGGACAACCCCCCAGTAAAGTTAACCAGATGTTCCCCCAGTATAGGTAGCCAAGTGACCGCCCAGTATATATATCCAGCTGTCACCCCCCAGTATAGGTAGCCAGATGTCAACAAATGTATGGCCACTTTAAGCCCCAAGGATCATTCCTCCCCCCCCTTCCCCCACTTATGTCCTCCCTCCCCTTCACCACCATCTCTACTAATCCCTCAAATATGCCCCTCTTCCATCTCAAATATCCCCTCCCCCTTTACCAGACTCCTCAGTCAGATGACACCTCTTTACTGACCTCCCTGGTGGCACCATGATCCCTGCCTTGCTAATGCTTAATTTCTGTTTGGTACGCCTCCTTCCATCACTGTTTTCACTAAACCCCCCCCCCCCCCCCCAACATCTATGCCTTTTTGATGGTCAGTGGCTGTGCATCACTACCTGCACATGACTCACTTTACTATAGTATAAAACCCTATAGGCCACATCCATACGAAGTACTGACAGGCGGAAAAGCCATTATGATTGGATCATAGTGAAATAATCTGCCTGTAACAATTGATGCATGTATGGCCAGCTTTAGATTATGGTTTCTAATAAGAATATTGGAGAGAGGAGAGAGAAGGCAAAGCAGGTGATTTTGGTGCATGGCGCTCATCACCGGTTACCCAAACCAGGAGCCCCATAGAAGCAATAATATGCTGCGTGGGGCTTTTAAGGTTAATTCGAGGCTCCGGTGATCGCTGTACCCCAAATGACACCTCCCTCAGAGTTGCAATGAATGACTCGGAGGAAGAATATTTTATATAACGCCGCTGGAGAGCTGTCATTCAGCGCTCCTGGCGCCCAACTTACCCGCAGCATACAAATACTAAGGGCATAGACACTATGAGCGATTTTCTGAGCGCTTTTAGCCAACAGAGCTTTCTAAGAGCTTTTTAAAAAACGCTCAAATTGGCTTACATTAAAATCATGGTAAAATCGCGATCGCTGTAAAATCTCTCAGAAAAGTGCTTGTAGTGTGTCGGAGCCCTTATGCAGAGACAGTGAGAAACAGTTAGGAGAGTAAAGCTGAAAGAGAGGGAAGAAGATATTTGCCTCACCAGGATTGCACTTTTATTTAGCTTTCCTGTATGAAACAAGAAGACACAGCCAGCCAGCACTAGGGAAAGAGGGAAACAAAGGTGAATGAGGGAGGGCTGGTGCATACCAAGAGGGCTTCTGAGCGTTTTTCAAATCAACAGCGATTGGCTAATGTTACCCTATGACGGTGTTCCCACAGCAGTGTTGTGATTTTTAAAAAAAATCGCAAGCATGCTGCATGTAGCATTTTTTGGGATTCGTTCAAAAATCGCTCTGAAAATCACTTCACAAAATCGTACCGCTAGCGATTGCTATTGTGATTTTGGCGTGCACTGGCCAAGAGAGACTGAGAATAGCCTGAGATGGAGCAGAGAGCTTTTCTGTATTGCAGTCCCACATCACACAGAGGCTACTTGCCTGTAATAGGACTCCCTGCCAGTCTTTCACACAAGTCAGAAAGCAGCCCTCCTGGTGTCTAGGGACTGTCAAAACTTTTCAACTTGTTTAACACATAATCTACAAGTGCAGTCATAATAACAATGGGGAGAGACAAGACAGATGTTTGCCCACTGACCCTCCAGGCAAGCTCTGTGTCATGCTGTGTATATTTACCAGCATGATGCCTTACAACAACAAACCTGAATACACCAGACCAGCCCTAAATCACTGAATGAAAGTGGTCTGGGGGGAAATCTCCCCCCTTCCCCCCTGTAATGGACACTTTGCTTTCCTCTGCTCACACTCTGCAAATTGCATCTTTTTTTCTGTAAAAAAAAAGCCTGTTTTCCCACATACAGACACATATGGTATGTAAAAAAAAGCATGCAGAAAAGCACACACAGAAAACTAACAGACAAGTGTTCTCCCATTCAAAGGCTTTTTTAGCAGAGCAGTTGATGCCCTGGTCCTGCCTAGCAAGCAGCTTGCTGTTTGTTTTCATAACATTTTTATTAGCGGAGAACGCTGGACAGATACCACACAAATAACATTAGTCATTCCAGACCCCAGCCTGTGTCTGACAGCTAAACTAAGGAGGGAGAAGATCCAGGATGGAGAGAAACACTGTCTGTATGTGTCTTATCTATGTTACAGAGAGCATTGCTGAAGACTTTCTTTTTAACAGACCTTAAAGAGTTACATGAACAGGGGCAATAAAACTTTATTGGGGCTGCCGGGCCCTTGACCTTTCACTAGATCAAAGCAACTGCCTCTGTTGCCTGGTGGATGATCCGGCTCTGCTAGAACCCAAAGCAGTTCTGTTAATACAAAAAGACCGGAGACCTTGTGCTGATTCTATGGCGTTCTATGCCCACACTGCACTAAAAAAATGGGATGTGATAGGGGATAAACTTAACTTATCAAATCATATGCTTCTTTTTTTTTTAAATATCTTTATTTCAAATTTTTCCAAATATAAATAACATACAAGTACAGTAAAAAAAAAAAATCTAAGAAAATATTCTCCATATTTTTCCTATACACAGTGATCTATCACTCGCTTACAATATAATGCCAAGTACACACCACACAACTCTCCGCCAGACTCCCTCCCAGACCCACCCGCCAAATAGCCCCTCTCCATGCCGCAGGCAAATCCACCAGGAGAATCCAACAGAAAACTGAACGGCGTGCCCCCAGCACAACAGGTGTCCTTCCCCTTCCCTATAGATCTGTTTCACATTCTAATGTCATACCTTCCACCATGGATATTAATTTATAGCACTGTGTCTTTTATGTGACCTTTCTCGTATCTTAAGTTCCTATACCCCCCACACGCAAGTGCCAGTTCCCACCATTCAAGCCTCCATTCACTCCCCCCCCCCCCCCCCAAGGGTCAGTCCGTCTCGTTGTTACTTTAACTTCTCCTCATTTCCTAATTCCTGTCCATCAAAACCCCAGGGGTCTCATCTCATTCCGATTTCCTCCTTATTCTGTCATATTCATCTAAGGCTTTGAATTCAAACCATTGCCTCCATCTTTCCTCATGTCTCCCTGTATCTCCATGTACAAAACTAGTTAATTCCTCCATCTTCCAGACCCTTTCCAGTTCCACAAACCATTCCCAGACACTTGGGCCTTGTGTCGATTTCCAGTGCCTTGCTATGAGGGTCCTTGCTGCATTAATCAAGAACCCCACCAAAGACCCCTCATATTTCTTTGATGGCCACTCATTGCTATGTAGTAGAAAAAAGGCGGGGTCATCCGGGAGCTCCTCTCCCGTTATTTGGGAAGTATAGTTTTTCACAGCCTCCCAGAACTCTCGTATTTCTTTGCACCCCCAAAAAATATGTAATATATCTCCCTTTTCCTTTCCACACCTCCAACACTGTGCTGAGGTACCTGGGAACATCCTACTCAGCCTCTCCGGGGTGAGGTACCATCTAGCAAATATCTTATATCCTGCTTCCTGGCCCCTTGTAGATATAGATGACTTGCTTGCCATTTTAGTTATTTTCTTCCACTGTTCCTCAGTGAATGGTCTTTCCAGGTCCTTTTCCCAACCAGCCCGCACTGAGGCCGCAGGGTCTTCTGTCCCATTCAATAATGCATATATCTTTGAAAGGGTCCTTCTTTGTTGGCCCCTTCCCCTACACATCTCTTCAAATGGGGTATTTTTCCTGCTTAGGGCCTCTTTAGTACCACATCTTTTCAAAAAGGATTTAAATTGGATGTGGCTCCATTCATCTAGTGTTCTCCTCTCCCCCTTCCTTTGCAGCTCCTGCAAGGGGACCCATTCTCCGTTACTCACTAGATCTCGGGCTATTAATTCCTTTTCTCCCCTCCAATTGGGATAACTACTTGGGTGTATTCCTGGAGGAAAATTTTTATTTCCCAGTATTGGTATAATGGGCGTTGGCCAGGGGGAAATCTCTTCCTTTACCCTATATTTTTCAAAGGTCCCTACTGTATATTTTATAATTTCTATTCCTTTGCCTTGTATATTCTTTTTATTTTTCTCTGAAGTCCACAGTAACTTTGTCAGAGGGCATCCCGCTATATCTTCCTCTAAAGATACCCATCTCTTTTCTTCTGCATGCTTATGCCAGTCTACTATTTTTGTCAATATCGCGGCTTCATAATAGTACTTGAAATTTGGTACCGCCAACCCCCCCTTTTCCCTTCCTGCTGATTGTAGTCTATAACCTATTCTCGTCTTTTGGCCCCTATTTATAAATCTATTGATGCAACTTGTTAGGTTTTTAAAAAAACAAGATGGCACTGGTATGGGTAGGGCCTGGAACAGATACAGTAACCGAGGAAGAATATTCATTTTAATTATAGCCACTCTGCCAAACCATGAAAATTTTGGTTGGTCCCAGGACTCCAAATCCTTTTTTACCTGTTCCAGCATCGGGTAATAATTATATAATACCATATCCTTTAAACTAAACATCATCTTCACTCCCAGGTACCTCAGCGCGTTATCTGGCCACTTAAACGAGAAATTCTCCTTCAACAGGCTCCTCTGGTTCTCCTCCACCCCCCAGGCTATTGCCTCACTTTTGTCAAAATAAATTTTTAAATTTGAGACTAAACCAAAATCATGAAATTCCTGCATCAAGTTTGGGAGAGAAATATGCGGATCCACAAGATAAAACATATCATCGGCATATGCTGCCACCTTGTACATTTTTCCCCTTACCTCAATGCCCCGTATGTTGGAGTCCCGCCTAATCCTACACAAGAAGGGTTCCAATGTCAGCGCAAAAATCATTGGGGACATGGGGCACCCTTGTCGCGTCCCATTCTTTATACCAAACGCGTCCGATAAGACCCCATTTGCCTTTACCCTCGCGTTAGGTTCTGAGTATAGTGCCATGATTCTGCTTACCATGTTCTCCTTTATGCCTATATATTTCAGTACCCCTTCAATGAAGGCCCACTCCACCCGGTCAAAAGCCTTCTCAGCGACTGTAGATAGAAACATGACAGGGTTGGAGTGGGCCGTCACCCATTGGGCCAAGTTAATAGTCCGTATAGTATTGTCTCTTGCCTCCCGACCTCTAACAAACCCCACTTGGTCTGGGTGTATGAGATTATTTATTATAGGGGATATTCTATTGGCTAATACCTTTGCATATAGTTTGACATCCACATTTAACAAGGCAATTGGCCTGTAACTCTGACAGTGTGTAGGGTCCTTTCCCTCCTTGTGCAGTACTGATATAAAGGACTCCAACATACGGGGGGAAAACCCTCTCTGTGTCCCCTCACCTGTTATATTGTTCATTGCCTTTATCAGATGTCCCACCACTTGATCCCCAAACCTCTTATAATATTCACTTGTAATTGTACAAATCATATGCTTCTTAAATCACAATTAGTTAACCCTAACTCAATTCTTGACTGGATACAAGAATTTTGGCCACAAGGTAGACACATTCTAACAGGGGGTCAACTTTTTATTCCCAAAGACATAATAGGTAATGAACCTTGCATAATGTGAGTGTCAGTGCTCTTAAAGAAAACCTGAACTGAAAATTAAAAGTCAAAATAAACATACACAGGTCATACTTACCTCCTGTGTAGTCTACTCCTCAATTTCTTTTTCCTCTCCTGCGTCCTGCTTGTCCACTGTGATCAATGGAATTCTCTGTCCTCCATTTTGAAAATGGCCATTACACCATAACAGCTTTCTGGTCAGCACACAGTTAAACTGTAACATCGCCCACTTGAGCCATAGGGAAACATGGACACATCAGTTCTCCTCTCAGCTGTAACTGACAGCAACTGATATATAACTGACAGCAACTGATTTCAGTTCAGACAAAATGTTGTCAGAACTGGAAGATATCATTTTCAGAAGAAAATGGTGAGCTTCTGAGAGGAACTGATGGCATGTAATGTTCATTTGAAGTTACCTCATGTGTTTATTTTAAATAATTTTACTCAGTACAGGTTCCTTTTAAGACCTCAAGCTCATTAGAACATAAAGTATCATTATTATATGCTAATCTGGTGTGTGCTTCCAGTAGTAGGGATTTAGTAGACTTGACTGATCTATGGGATAGGGATATGGGATTTAGAGATGGCCCGAGCCTCCGATTTTAGGTTCGCGAACCTACCGCAAAAGTTCGGTTTGCGCGAACTTTTGTGAACCGCCATAGACTTCAATGGGGAGGTGAACTTGCAAAATTAGAAAAAATTATGCTGGCCAGAAAAGTAATGGAAAAGATGTTTCAAAGCATCAAACACCTGAAGGGAGACATGGTTGACTGGGATTGACGTCAAAAGTCCCGGAAAAAAATTTGATTTTCACACAAATCAGTGTTTTAAGGGCAGAAATCCCATTCAATGCTAAATTGCAGGCCTACACTACTATATGTGTATACATCAATCAGGGAGTATAATCCTCCCTTCCTCCTCCTCCTCCGGAGGAGGAAGATCTTGCCTTTATAGGATTTATAGGATGTCAAAAGCACACTCACATACCTTGGCCAGGAATTGAACCTAGGTCAACTGCTTGGAGGGTAATTATGCTCACCACTATACTACCAACAGTACAGGCTGCAGCCAGCCTAGCTGGCCTGGGAAGGATGAAAAGCTAGGTGGCCATGCAACCATTCCTGCTAACCTAAAGCATACTTGTGTCTTACAACACATTGGCTTAAGACTTTACCAAATCCAATACTCCAATATGGGGAAGCTTTTCTGTTTGCGTTTTTTTATTTTTATTTTTTTTTAAAGTGTGGTGTCACAGTTCACTCATCTCTTAAATTACAAGAAAGGCCCAGGAGTAGTCTTAGCTACCGTAATATCTATGTTAAGGCAGGGCCCTTATTACACTTTCTCTTACAGGGCTATGGAAACCGTTTTGCCCATGCGATAAAGTGAGGTGCAAAAATGAAATCATGCCTAGCAGAGGATGGTTTTGATCCATCAACCTCTGGGTTATGAGCCCAGCACACTTTCACTGCACTACTCTGCAGTCTGCTTACATTTGTATACAAACTTCAAGTTTAAGAGTGGTACATTAGTTGAAATAGTTACACTACAATCTATGTTACAGCAAGGCCCTAATGATACTTTTTCTTAAGAGGCTATGGCCTCCGATTGGCCCATGTGGTAAAGCAAGGTGTAAAAAATAAAGTACACCTAGCACCTCTGGGTTGTGGGCCCAGCTCACTTCTGCTACGCCACTCTGCAGTCTGCTTATATTTGTATACAATCTTCAAGTTTAAGAAGGGTACATTAGTTGAACGGTACTACGCAGAAGTGAGCGCAATCCACACAAGGTAACAGGAACAGGACTGAGCTAACTAAGCACGGGTGATCACGATACGCGCAACCTACCGAAACGTGCTGGAAGCTGACTGACTGAACACAGGATATAAACAGTTCGTGTACGTATATATCAGCGACACTGATGTATTCACAGCAGTAGGGTATTGTACCGTGTTAGCCATCAGTAAAAGCAAGAAGTTTTAAATCAGGATGATACCATTTATTGGCTAACTAAAAATGAATAAAAATAAGCAAGCTTTCAGCCTTGCAGCCTTCGTCGGGCTTATATCCTGTTAGTTTGCAAACTGGTGGTACAGACAGCTTTATACATGCAGCATCAAAAGGGAAAACAGATATTTTTTTCAAGCATAAATACATGTCATTAAGATGCCTTAATTCAAATAGACCATCTAAATGGGGGTTATAGGTTGTTAGCTAAGATAAGGATCCTTGTTCACTCCCTGCTCACAGACCTGGGATTAGGATTGACCCAGAGGTATCGTAAATTCTTAGTTCACAAGTTCAGCTAGAATGGCTGAGAAAGTTCAAATTTCATCAGTCTCATACCTCAATGCATGTGGCCTAAAACCCATGGCCTACTTCCGCTTCATTGATGATATTTTAATCATCTGGTCTGCAAGTGAGGATGATCTTCTCCAGTTCCACAGGAACTTCAATGCCTTCCATCCTACAATTAAATTGAAACTTACCTACTCTCACACAGAGATTAACTTTCTGGACACCACCATAACATCAGGGGTAACAACATACAAACCTCTGTGTATCGCAAACCTACAGACCGTCCCACATACCTAAGATATGACAGTTTTCATCCCAAGCACATTAAGAACTCTATAATTTACAGCCAAGCAATAAGGTACAACCGGATTTGTTCTAACAGGATGGACAGAGACAAGCACCTGGATCGCCTTAAGAACACTTTTATTAAACAAGGTTACAGTCCTCCTATGGCTGAGGCCCAAATCAGGAAAGCCAGCAACATCCCCAGGACTGAACTTCTGAAATATAAGCTAAACCAGAAAGAGGAACGTGTCCCTTTGGTTGTCACCTACAACTTACACCTGGAAATCTTAAGGAGGATTGCTAAGGAACTTCATCCCATTTTACACAAGGATCACAGACTGAGGAAGATATTCCTTAAACCTCCCCTCCTGTTATATCGGCAACCACACAATCTGAAACAGATGATTGTCAGGAGTTCTTTGAATAGGCCTCAACAAAACGGAACATCACCCTGCCGACAAAAAATATGTGGGACCTGCAGACACATTTACTCCACTGACAGGGTAACGATACCAGGTTCACAACAGGAGTACAGAGTACAAGGTACATTTTTCTGTAGTTCCACCAATCTAGTATATCTGATCATGTGTGCTAAATGCCCCAATGTTATGTACGTGGGAGAAACTGGACAAACTCTGCGCAAACGTATGAATGGACACAGGCACACTATTAATGATACCAAATCTGGACTCCCAGTTGATACACACTTTCGGTCCAACGGACACAGCATGGATGATCTTCGTGTCACTGCCCTGAAGGGGGGCTTCAAAATGTCAAATGATCGATTAATAGCAGAAACAAAATGTATAAATTGGTTCAAAGCTGTGCAGAACGGTTTGAATAAGGACAACAACTTCTTATATTGGTATGAGACTGATGATATTTGAACTTTCTCAGCCATTCTAGCTGAACTTGTGAACTAAGAATTTATGATACCTCTGGGTCAATCCTAATCCCAGGTCTGTGAGCAGGGAGTGAACAAGGATCCTTATCTTAGCTAACAACCTATCACCCCATTTAGATGGTCTGTTTGAATTAAGGCATCTTAATGACATGTATTTATGCTTGAAAAAAATATCTGTTTTCCCTTTTGATGTTGCTTGTATAAAGATGTCTGTACCACCAGTTTGCAAACTAACAGGATATAAGCCCGACGAAGGCTGCAAGGTCGAAAGCTTGCTTATTTTTATTCATTTTTAGTTAGCCAATAAATTGTATCATCCTGATTTAAAACTTATTGATGTATTAACGTAACATGAATACAAGCAAAATAACAAACGTTCTAGTATGCTTATATATCAGCGATATATGATGCAAGACAAGCGAAGCAACAAATACAGATAAACAGGAGCAAAACTAGAAGGACTCACTGACTCCTACGCAGGTAGACTTGAGCTGAAATTTTCGTAATTTCGCATTACTAAAATTACGCATGCGAAATTTGCGATTACGATGCGAAATTACAGTAGCGTAATTGCCATTAAAATCGTAATTGAAAATACCGTAAGCGTAATTTTCAACGCGTAATTTCGCGTTTCGTTCATGCCGTAATTTCGCATTAAACGCTACTGTAATTTCGCGTTAAACCGTAACGCTCCGTATAATATAAAAAAGCCGCCGACTTTAAGGGTTAATAGCAAAGCCCCCTTAAATGCTAAGAGCCTCAAATTTGGAGAATATATTAAGGAGATCAGGAGGAATAAGAGGAAAAAATTTTTTTTCAAAAAGACCTTATAGTTTTTGAGAAAATCGATGTTAAAGTTTCAAAGGAAAAATGTAAACATTTAAAAACCCGCTGACTTTAACGGTTAATAGCAAAGCCTGCTTAAAGTTTAGGAACACCAAATTCCCAGGGTATATTAAGGGGATCAGTGGGAATAAGAGGAAACATTTTTTTTTCAAAAAGACCTTATAGTTTTTGAGAAAATCGATTTTTAAGTTTCAAGGGCGAAAATGTCTTTTAAATGCAGAAAATGTCAGTTTTTTTTGCACAGGTAACAATAGTGTATTATTTTCATAGATTCCCCCAAGTGGGAAGAGTTTTACTTACTTCGTTCTGAGTGTGGGAAATATTTAAAAAAAACGACGTGGGGTCCCCCCTCCCAGACCTCTTTAACCCCTTGTCCCCCATGCAGGCTGGGATAGCCAGAATGCGGAGCACCGGCCGCGTGGGGCTCCGCACCCTGACTATACCAGCCCGCATGGTCCATGGATTGGGGGGTCTTGGAAGGGGAGGGGCAGCCAAGCTTTCCCCTCCCCCTCCGAGCCCTTGTCCAATCCAAGGACAAGGGGCTCTTCTCCACCTCCGATGGGCGGTGGAGGTGGAGGCCGCGATTTCCTGGGGGGGAGGTTCATGGTGGAATCTGGGAGTCCCCTTTAAAAAGGGGTCCCCCAGATGCCCACCCCCCCTCCCAGGAGAAATGAGTATAGAGGTACTTGTACCCCCTTACCCATTTCCTTTAAGAGTTAAAAGTAAATAAACGCACAAACACTTAGAAAAGGTATTTTAATTGAACAAAAAACATAACCACGAAAAAAGTCCTTTAATATTCTTAATTAACCATTAATACTTACCTGTCCCTTTAAATAAATGATCCCTCGAAATAGCCTCGGAAATGTTCTATCAGTTACAATGTAACAAAGTTATTACAATGTAACAACTTTGTTACATTGTAACTACGCCGCACCCGACGTCACTCGCCGCCGCCCGCATACGCGTCTGCGCTGCACACATTCCCGACAGAGCTCTGAGCTATATAGCTCAGAGCTCTGAGAAGCATCTTTGTATTTTGGCTCCAAGGAGCCCCATTGGTCCTTAGCAGACCAATGGGGTTCCTTCAAATCAAAAGGAACCCCATTGGTCTGCTAAGGACCAATGGGGCTCCTTGGAGCCAAAATACAAAGATGTTTCTCAGAGCTCTGAGCTATATAGCTCAGAGCTCTGTCGGGTCCGTGTAGCTCCCACTGTCCACCCCGCCCACATCTGTCACCCACATGTGGGTGACATGTGGGAGAGGCGAGGAGGGCAGCGGGAGCTGCGGGGACTTAGCGTCCTGCACGGACCCGACAGAGCTCTGAGCTATATAGCTCAGAGCTCTGAGAAGCATCTTTGTATTTTGGCTCCAAGGAGCCCCATTGGTCGCGTATGTGGCGGCGGCGAGTGACGTCGGGTGCGGCGTAGTTACAATGTAACAAAGTTGTTACATTGTAATAACTTTGTTACATTGTAACTGATAGAACATTTCCGAGGCTGTTTCGAGGGATCATTTATTTAAAGGGACAGGTAAGTATTAATGGTTAATTAAGAATATTAAAGGACTTTTTTCGTGGTTATGTTTTTTGTTCAATTAAAATACTTTTTCTAAGTGTTTGTGTGTTTATTTACTTTTAACTCTTAAAGGAAATGGGTAAGGGGGTACAAGTACCTCTATACTCATTTCTCCTGGGAGGGGGGGTGGGCATCTGGGGGACCCCTTTTTAAAGGGGACTCCCAGATTCCACCATGAACCTCCCCCCCAGGAAATCGCGGCCTCCACCTCCACCGCCCATCGGAGGTGGAGAAGAGCCCCTTGTCCTTGGATTGGACAAGGGCTCGGAGGGGGAGGGGAAAGCTTGGCTGCCCCTCCCCTTCCGAGACCCCCCAATCCATGGACCATGCGGGCTGGTATAGTCAGGGTGCGGAGCCCCACACGGCCGGTGCTCTGCATTCTGGCTATCCCAGCCTGCATGGGGGACAAGGGGTTGAAGAGGTCTGGGAGGGGGGACCCCACGTCGTTTTTTTTTTAAATATTTCCCACACTCAGAACGAAGTAAGTAAAACTCTTCCCACTTGGGGGAATCTATGAAAATAATACACTATTGTTTCCTGTGCAAAAAAAACTGACATTTTCTGCATTTAAAAGACATTTTCGCCCTTGAAACTTAAAAATCGATTTTCTCAAAAACTATAAGGTCTTTTTGAAAAAAAAATTTTCCTCTTATTCCCACTGATCCCCTTAATATGCCCTGGGAATTTGGTGTTCCTAAACTTTAAGCAGGCTTTGCTATTAACCGTTAAAGTCGGCGGGTTTTTAAATGTTTACATTTTTCCTTTGAAACTTTAACATCGATTTTCTCAAAAACTATAAGGTCTTTTTGAAAAAAAAATTTTTCATCTTATTCCTCCTGATCTCCTTAATATATTCTCCAAATTTGAGGCTCTTAGCATTTAAGGGGGCTTTGCTATTAACCCTTAAAGTCGGCGGCTACCTAACATTGATACATGCGTCAACTTTTCCGCTTCGGGAGCATGACCATACGCATTAATTTCGTAATACCCGTTGCAATGCGAAAATTACGCGAAAATTACGCTTACGCGAAATTTCGCGAAATCCTTCTTCATTACGATTATGTACTTACGGCCATAAACGTAATTACACTAATTACGCGAAATTTAGCGAAATCGTAATTACTCCATTACGCTCATCTCTATACGCAGGAGATCAGTGCAGACCACATGAATTAACATTAGAACTATGAACACGGTCTGGGGCCAGAGCAGCAGCAAGAAAGGCTTATTCTGAAGCTATGATAGCCCATGGAGCCCTGCAGGAAGCAGATCTTTATACTGAGGTCATCCAATGGGAGCAGACATGCAGATTCCCACTCAGGTGAATGGTAATTATTCAATCCTGAGCTGGCCAGAACTGCAGAGCCACTGCAGATGGAATCAGCAACTAGTTTGAGTGCAAACCAAACTATGCAAGCAAATGCATGTAATGGCATCAGAACTGCTTGGGTTGCAATACCACTGCAGCCAGCAGTAAACGCTGCAGAAGCGATCGTGACAGTGCGTTTGAGACTTCATGATGCATTCGATATGTCATATCGAAGGCGTCACAGACACCTATATCATTTCCCATCAAAAAATGACTTGTTGGTTGAATAAAAGCAACTTTAATTCAAAATTTGCCAGGGGTATGAATAATTATGGGCAGCACTGTAGATAAGAGAGGCATCACATGGAATGTGGCATATATAATACAAAGTAGGAAAACGTTGACATATAACTATCCTATCTAAAACCACAATACCGTCTATTCATGAGCTAGCAATTAAAACCTAATCTTTTTATCAGAACATTAGTAAACTAACTAGGATCAGTCAGGCATAGGGGGTGTATGAATGGGAAGTAAGACAAAAAGAGAAGAAAGAGCTGACCCATAGTAAGTAAATGTAGGTAAGTAAAGAAAGAACAAAACATAAGGAAAGAAGTAAAGAGTATAGAGTGGTAACTCCCGACCCCCCCCCCCCCCCACACACACACACACACACACACACACACAAACACCAAGGGAATTACTTCCTGTGCATAAAATCAAAGAAGACCAACACCCTATGGAGAATATCTAAAATCTAAAGTCATAACATATAATTCTTCCATGCGCATGATATCGTTTAGTTCCTTTGAACTAAGAATTTACGATTCCTCTGGGTCAATCCTAATCCCAGGTCTGTGAGCAGGGAGTGAACAAGTATCCTTATCTTAGCTAACAACCTATAACCCCCATTTAGATGGTCTGTTTGAATTAAGGCATCTTAATGACATGTATTTATGCTTGAAAAAAATATCTGTTTTCCCTTTTGATGTTGCATGTATAAAGCTGTCTGTACCACCAGTTTGCAAACTAACAGGATATAAGCCCGACGAAGACTGCAAGGCTGAAAGCTTGCTTATTTTTATTTATTTTTAGTTAGCCAATAAATGGTATCACCCTGATTTAAAACTTCTTGCTTTTACTGATGGCTAACACGGTACAATACCCTACTGCTGTTAATACATCAGTGTCGCTGATATATACGTACATGAACTGTTTATATCCTGTGTTCAGTCAGTCAGCTTCCAGCACGTTTCGGTAGGTTGCGCGTATCGTGATCACATGTGCTTAGTTAGCTCAGTCCTGTTCCTGTTACCTTGTGTGGATTGCGCTCACTTCTGCGCATGGCTGCTCATTCGGATTCCAGATATCCAGGTGACCCGGATATCCGACCTTTTTTCAGCTATCTGACCGGATTCAGATTCCAGATACCTGGGGCCAAATCCGGATAGCTATCTGCGGATATTTGGCCGCATAACCCGGATATCCGCGGATATCCGCGGGTATCTGGATCCAAAATACTGTAACTAAGGAGATGATGTCCTGGAGTCAATCAGAGGGCTCCCAGCAGAAGCCCTAGCAACTAATCACAGAGGGGAACCCTGGCCAGCCCCACCTGACCTCATTGAGCCAATCAGAGGCCTCCCAGCCTAAGCTCTGGTACCCAATCACAGAAAGGAACACTGGCCAGCCCCCCTGTATAATAAGGAGGGCTGCCATGATGAGACATATCGTCTTGCTGAATGCTGAGAGACATGCTCCAGTGCTGCTGGCCTAGCAGCAACGGGCTGTACACAGTTATAAACCGAAAGCTGTTCAGGGATTAACCCCTTCACTACTATCACTACAAAATTGTTGTTAAATTGTTAATTAGCTTGATTGATGTCATAGTATGACAGTTAGAGTGTGTGCTCCAGTGCAGCTAGCCTCAGGGCTGTACACAGTGATAAGCTGTTCAGTGATTAACCCCTTCACTATCACTACACTATTGTAAAATCATTAATTAGCTTGATGTCATTTGTGTGACAGTCAGTGTGTGCTGCATGCAGCTGCTATGTGTCTGTGTGTGTGCTGTGCACAAACCAGGCCAGCTGCTGCCTGCTGGCCAGCTATTAGCCTTAAGTATAGGTTAGGTTAGGGATTAGGGGAAAGGATTACTGTGTTATTGCGTAGTTAGTACTGTAGTACAGCAGTCAGTGCTAGTATTCGTTAGAGTAGTAGTACCATAGTACCACTGTGTTAGCTTTCTAAAGAACTGCTGTGCTGTGAGCAGTGCCAGTGTGACAGTTAGTGTGCACTAGTGTCTTCTCCTCTGCTGTCTGACTGTCACGTGGCACTTGCCACGTGTCACATGGCACTTGCCACATGTCACTTGCCATGTGGCACTTGGCACATGTCATTTGGCACTTGCCATGTGTCACTTGCCACATGCCAAGTGCCACGTGATACTTGGCAAGTGCCACGTGCCACGTCCGGCATGCTCCTGGCACACGCTACAACTGCTGCTGCTGCATTGCCCTGCTCCTGCTGCCTGTGCAGCTCCCACCACCAGGCCAGGGTGCCACAGGTCACTGATACCACCTATATTTAACCCAAAACACAATTGCTGCGTAACTTTTTGGAGGTGTCGTGGCTGAAAACGGTCATGTCCCAGTTGTGCGGTTGGACTTTGGACACAATGTGGGCTGCACGACCGCTGTCTGGAACCTAGGCCTAATATTAATTGACAGCCATTTTTTTTTGGGGGGGGGGAATTGAAGTCCCCACATCATCAATTAGTGTTCCCCTTTGTAAAATAATGATGATACATGCCTCATTTACCCTAAAACCCCTTTTTAAAGCAATTTAAAGGCCACTTCCCTTTTTTCTATCTAGATATCCGAATCTGGCCGGATACCCCGGATACTGAGGTAGGATATCCGATTCGGATCCGGATTGGAAAATGTTGAACTCTGATATCCGACCCAGATCAGATATCTGGGTATATGGATCCGGATCCAATCCGGATTTTGAAAAGGGGTATCCGAGCACCACTGCTTCTGCGTAGAAGTAGCGAATCCCTCCTAGTCCTGTTCGTGTTACCTTACGTGGATTGCGCTCACTTCTGCGTAGAAGTAGCGAATCCTTCCTAGTCCTGTTCCTTGTATTGTTCCAGTTCCTAGTTAGCGTTCCTTGCTTATGTTATATATCGGTTCATCGCCGATATATACATATGTTAGTCAGTCATTTGTAGCTTCATTGATAGCTGTAATTGTAATACGCTAGGAATATCGTATCCATTGTATTTTAGTATTGTTTGTGGTTGCTCGATCTACGCCTGCTCTGTGCGCCACATCTCCTACGGGAGTCAGTCCTCTCCTCCACTACAACTGGGGATATCCTGGTTCCTTGTGCTTGCGTGTGTCTCCTTCACGTCAGGATCCGCATTGTGCCGAGCGTAACACGCACATTGTTCAACTTTTTCTCTTCTCCCTGGCTCTTTGATAGCTTCTAATTACAAAACCTTTCACGTAAGTGTGAAGAGCTGGAAAGTTTACAGGCCCATCCATCAGATGAAGTCAGATATGAGATTGACAGAATTTAGACCAAGGATTTGAGACTGGCCGGCATCAATCTCAGCAGGGGGGTCTCCTAGGGTCCCCTCAGCTGAAGAGATCAAAGGAGGCCATCTCCCAGCTGGCCTTTTCACTGAATTAGAAAGCCTTTCTGTGACCTCACAAATATGAAATCAATCTTTTGTCATAAATATGACTTTCCAAATGGGTGTCAGCCTTTAGAACCCACTAATTATGAGATTCGGAACAAACTACACAATTGGATGTATCCGAATTCACGGTAAGCCCTGCCAAAGCAGAGACATGCATTTTGGGGTCACAATTCACTCCAGAACCCTCAAGTTTGATATAATTGGTTTTGATAAATTACAAAACCTTTCACGTAAGTGTGAAGAGCTGGAAAGTTTACAGGCCCATCCATCAGATGAAGTCAGATATGAGATTGACAGAATTTAGACCAAGGATTTGAGACTGGCCGGCATCAATCTCAGCAGGGGGGTCTCCTAGGGTCCCCTCAGCTGAAGAGATCAAAGGAGGCCATCTCCTAGCTGGCCTTTTCACTGAATTAGAAAACCTTTCTGTGACCTCACAAATATGAAATCAATCTTTTGTCATAAATCTGACTTTCCAAATGGGTGTCAGCCTTTAGAACCCACTTATTATGAGATTCGGAACAAACTACACAATTGGATGTATCCGAATTCACGGTAAGCCCTGCCAGAGCAGAGACATGCATTTTGGGGTCACAATTCACTCCAGAACCCTCAAGTTTGATATAATTGGTTTTGATAAATTCTGACCAACCTGAAAATGTTACTAGAGTTAACATAACCTGTAGGGTTTTGGAGATAGAACTTTTATCATGATTTAGGTATATTTCTGTCTCCATGAGAAGGGGCTGGCTCATCTCAGGTTCCAAGAGGGGTGTGATCCCCGCCCTCACTCCTTTTTGCTGAAATGGGGGCTATAACTTAACTGGGCCCAGAATGTCCAATGTCCAATTGCTAAGATCTGAAGTCGAGTTAACATCAACCGACAGCCAGCTGGACACTGGCAAAATCACTTGGATTATTTCCTACAACGGCCCTGGCTGCATGGCAATCGCCATCTTGGACTTTCCACCAAGGCCTTTCGATTGCCGCATGGTCTACCAATAACGGTATTTCAGAATCAGAATCGTTTATTTCGCCAAGCGTGACTGGGTCGTGCCCGGAATTGTTTTTGGCACAATACATGTAGCTCAGGAAGAAGACATAGATAGGAGACATAAGATAGATAGCATCGACAGCAGAGGCATCAAGTTAACATTACATTACAATACAATACAGTATACATCACATTCCCCAGTGTGTCCCTGGGACGACTGGCAGTAAGTCTTATGGGCCGGTTGGTTTGGTCAACTGGTCAGCCGTAGCGCAGCTAGCCCCGCAGCTCGTTGGGGCTTGAGTTGCCTGTAGTATGTGTAGGGAATTTAGAAGGTTGACTGCCGAGGGGAAGAAGGAGTTTCTGTGTCTCGCAGTCTTTGTAGAGATGGCCCGCAGTCTCCTGCCTAATGGCAGCAGGCTGAAGTAGCAGTGGCCTGGGTGTGAGGGATCATTGGCAATCCTCAGCACCATGGATTTCAGTCTTTTGCTGTATAGTAGGGCAAGTGAGGGGAGGGGGCACCCAATGATCCTCTCTGCTGACCTGATGACCCTCTGTAGTTTGTCCCTGTCGCTGGCGGTGGCGCCGGCACACCAGACCAAGATGGAAGAGCAGAGGAGCGACTCAATGGTGGCGGAGTAGAAGCTGGTAAGAATTTCTTGAGTCATGCCGAACTTTCTCAGCTGGCGGAGGAAGAAGAGCCTTTGTTGGGCTTTCCGTTGGGTGGCGGTGATGTTGGGCTTCCAGCTGAGATCACTGGAGATGGTAGTACCCAGGAGTCGGGCACAGGGCACTCTGGCTACCTCAGTGCCCTCAATATTGATTGGAGGTGGGGTGGGGGCCAACTTCCTAAAGTCAAAGTTCAACGGTTTTCGCAGTGTTAAGCACCAGCTTGTTCTCCTTGCTCCAGTTGCAAATCCTCTCCACCTGCTGGCGGTACTCCTGGACATTATCCTTGGTGACAAGGCCGATGATGGTGGTGTCGTCGGCGAACTTGATGACCCTGACAGAGTCTGCCTCGGATCTGCAATTGTTCGTGTAGAGGGAGAACAGCAGCGGTGATAGAACGCAGCCCTGAGGAGCACCTGTGTTCGTGGTCGCAGCTTGAGAGTGGATATCGCCCAGTCTGACTTGGGACCTGTTGGTAAGAAAGTCCGTGATCCAAACTTGTAGGCTTGGGTGGACTTCCAGTGCAACTAGGTCCCGTTGGAGAATGCGTGGGCAGACGGTATTAAAAGCCGAGCTGAAGTCCAGGAGAAGTATCCTAGCATACGTGTCTGGCCTGTCAAGGTGGTCGTTGATGAGCTCCAGGCATATATTGATCGCCCTGTAGGCAAACTGGTGGGGGTCTAGGTGAGGTGAAGTAGAGAGCTTAAGGAAGGCTAGGACCACACGCTCCATGGTTTTCATGATGACCGACGACAGGGCCACGGGCCTAAAGTTGTTAAGTTCAGGGACCCCTTGTTTCTTAGGGACAGGTATGATGGTAGACCTCTTCAAGCATGCGGGGACCTTGCCTTCCTCTAGGGACTTGGTGAATATGGCAGAGAGGATGGGAGCAAGTTGCCGGCAGCAGGTTTTCAGGTAGGCTGGAGATACACCGTCGGGGCCGTAGGCTTTCCTGGCATTTAGTGTTGATAAAAGGCATCCACTGTGTGTGGTAAGCACCAATGGGGGAGTTGATAAGCAGACGTGCTATGACTCCTATGATCCGTGCACATCAGACCATCTATACATCAAAAAGTTCCAAGTCGAGTCAGCACCGCCTTCAGTAGAAAAAAGCTCTTTTATTGATTAAAAGGCATGATGATAAAGCAGCAGCGACAGCTCCGCTGTTTCGGGCGTGCAGCCCTTTTTCAAGCCAAAGCAGGAATCATCACACTCCCAACTAACACAAACCTCCTTATATATCCCTCAATTCTATGAGCTCACCTGTATCCGACCAATCAGAGAGAGGCAGAGGCCGGCGGACCTGATGGGGAACTTATCCCATACTATGCAAAGTGGAGTGTACAATACCCTCCCCAGATCTCAGCAAACACCCACCTGATCAGCGGGGAAATATGTCAGCCATATGAGGAGGCGTCTCCTCGTATGGCTGACATATTTCCCCGCTGATCAGGTGGGTGTTTGCTGAGATCTGGGGAGGGTATTGTACACTCCACTTTGCATAGTATGGGATAAGTTCCCCATCAGGTCCGCCGGCCTCTGCCTCTCTCTGATTGGTCGGATACAGGTGAGCTCATAGAATTGAGGGATATATAAGGAGGTTTGTGTTAGTTGGGAGTGTGATGATTCCTGCTTTGGCTTGAAAAAGGGCTGCACGCCCGAAACAGCGGAGCTGTCGCTGCTGCTTTATCATCATGCCTTTTAATCAATAAAAGAGCTTTTTTCTACTGAAGGCGGTGCTGACTCGACTTGGAACTTTTTGATGTATAGATGGTCTGATGTGCACGGATCATAGGAGTCATAGCACGTCTGCTTATCAACTCCCCCATTGGTGCTTACCACACACAGTGGATGTCGGTTGCTTGCACAATTTGGTGAAAGCACAATGGAGGTTGAACAAGAAGCCACAAGTGCGACTTTCTCCTACTCAGAGGATGATGCAGTGCGGATTCTGGCACCTGTGACAGGCAAGAACCAATTCTTAAAGAAACCTGATGAGAAAATTCTTAAACGCGACTTGGAGGCTTTGCATAAAACAAAGATTAATCTTGAATTACATGCCTCCACCCTGGCAGAATACCATCAACAGAAAAAAATACCCAGAGCAGTTAGAGCACAAGTCGCTCCTGTAATGTTTCCACGGGACAAAATCTTCTGCGGTGTATGGGAGCGAATTTGGAATCGCGCCTCGTTTGATGTCATGTTACACACTGTGGCCCGCATACAAGAAGAAATCCCTAAAGTGGATCTGAAGATCGAGACGATTGTTAAAGAGTTGAACAAGTTATTATCTCCTGCTACGGGACAGGCATATTTTGAAGATCTTGAAACTAAAATGGGGAAATATCGTACAGGGGTGGAGGATACAAAAAGAGCTAAATTCCACCGTGACTTGATGGACTATACAAGTGGTTATGTCTATACCTGGCAAAGAGAGGGCTACAACCCTAGGAGAAGAGGACGTAATCCTCCGTTTAAAAGGGGTAAGAAGCCAAAACCACAAGGTGATGGAGAGAGTGGCTCCTCGGATTTTTTAGTGACTCCCAGGGACACCACTTCCCAGTCATCACAAGACACAGAAGGAGAGGAGGCAGGAGATATCAGTGGAAAAAACAAAAGCAAAGACAAAGTTGTGAAGCACAAAAATCCATCAGGGAAAATGAATCTACGCCAGAAGAACCCCAAAGCCAATTAGTCGTCAATCTATCTAGTTATACACTTACTACAGATGAGAAGAGAGTATTGAATCATGGATTGGGCTTTTGTCCGACAAAGGGCCCAGATTTTTTCCAGTTGGACCTGGACTTGTTTTGTTTTTTTAGATCTATTAAATTGAAGCAGTTCTTTACATGTGTGCCGAGGTGGCCAGGAACACATACGTCTGAAGAGTTAACTGAATTGTCCCTAAAACCTTTGGGACTACGGAATAAAAGTTCCTTTACACCTCCAAGTCATCCTACGATTGAACTATTCATCTCTAAAGTTAAGCAGGACTTGAATCGGCTGGAGGAAGATTTAAATAGACATCCACTAAAGATCACATCCAATCTCACAAAGGGAGAAAGAGAGGCACTTAAATCCTTACAAAACAATGAACAGATTATCATACGCCCTGCAGATAAGGGAGGAGCAGTGGTGGTATTAAATAGGGACTATTATCACCAAGAAATTTTACAACAATTGGCGCAGAATGGCGTGTATGAAAAATTAAGTATTGACCCCTTATTTAGGATACAGGGACTGATTAAGCAAGTAGTTGATGAGGGTTTACAACGTAAAATTATTGATGAGGAATGTGCGAAATTCCTAGTGAAAGATCATCCTGTAACCCCTATGCTATACACCCTTCCTAAAATACACAAGAGCCTAGAAGCGCCACCTGGTAGGCCTATAGTAGCGGGTGTTAATTCAGTATTTGTCCCTTTGGCACAATTCATTGATAGGATTTTGCAACCGTTAGTCCATTCGCTGGATTCTTACTTGCGAGACACTAAAATGTTTATTGAAAAACTAAATGATTTGGGTGTATTGGATGCAGAGTATATTTTGGTCACTCTGGATGTTGAAAGCCTCTACACCTCCATCCCACATGATGGGGGTGTAGAGGCAGTGGAGTGGTTCTTGATGTTGCATGCAGACTTGACGGGTGAACAGAGGAAGTTTGTTGTCTCGCTGCTACAAATAGTATTGCGAGAGAACTACTTCCATTATGATGGTGACTTCTATGCGCAGCGTAGAGGAACAGCGATGGGTTCGAACGTGGCCCCGTCCTATGCAAATTTGTTTATGGGACAATACGAGGAGAGTTTCGTTTATACCAGTCCCTTGTTCCACCAGCATGCTAAATGCTGGTGGAGGTTTATTGACGACATATTTTGCATATGGGCGGGGCCACGTTCATCCCTTGAGCAATTTATTGTTCAACTTAGGGACAAGTGTCCCCAGATAGTCCTGACCGCACATGTGGATGCCACGGGTGTCTCTTTCCTGGATACGTGGGTGTACAGAGTGGGTGACAGGTTGCTCACTGATCTGTACACCAAGCCCACAGATCGAAACTCTATATTAGAGTTTCAGAGTTTCCATCCGCAACATATCAGGAAGAATATTCCGATTGGACAGTTTACGCGGGTTGAGAGGTTGGTGGCGGATCCTGTAAAACGGGATGACAGATTAGAGCAGATGAGGGATAGATTTAGGAAGAGAGGGTATCCCAATACTTTGTTTGCAAGTAAAGGTAAAATTAGGGCCAAGAGTAGATCTAAGAAGCCAAGAATAGCCTTTGTTAGTACGTATAATAGTCAGAGCCAACAGATAGCTAGAGTCATTAATAGACATTGGAAGATACTTAGAGAATCTTTCCCTACAGTACAAGAATTCAGGTATCCGCCACTGATGTCTTTTCGACGGCCGCCGAGGATTAGGGACAAGGTGGTACACACATCTGCGGTCGAGAGGCTAGAAGTGCCTAGAAATGGGACATTCCCTTGTTTACATTGCCACATGTGTGGTTGTGTGACAAAGGGAGATATGTTCACACACCCCTCTAGTGGGAAGAAATTCTACATTAGAGGGTATTTTAACTGTGGGTCAGCATTTGTAGTTTATTTGATCAAGTGCCCATGTGGTCTAGGTTACGTGGGCAAAACCACACAACCACTTCGGGACCGTATCTCATCGCACAAATCTGCGATCAGAGGTGAGAGCTCTGATCATGCAGTAGCATGTCATTTCAAAGAATGTAGACACACTGTCTCGCAATTGAGAGTTCAGGTAATTGATAATGTCCCCTTTAGTGTAAAGAGGGGAGATCGCCATAAACTATTGCTGAGAAAGGAAGCGATGTGGATTAGGAGATTGGGGACTTTTGGTAGAGGGGGACTCAATAAAGAATATGAGCTGTCGGGGTGTATCTAGAACTGGATTGCATTTCTGTCTGTGTGGGTGATTTTTGCATATTAATCTTGTGGGTTTTGTATTTTTGTCTATTTATAGATCTATTGGACCGGCGGAGAGGAGTGAGGCGGAGTCTGGCAAATTCAAATTATCCAGGGTTGGCTAAGACCTGTTACTGTGCGGGGTGAGGCTGGGGACTGCATGGCTGGGCTGCTCCATTGGCCATATAGGTACTGTCACTTGCTTGTGGATTACCATGGGGATAATGTTTATGTTTGTGAGTCACATGACAGCGAGGGCGGGTCGCCCGTACGTAGCCAGTGACGTCCCTTCCCAGTGTCCGAGCGGCTTCCGCATTGGAGAGCGGAGCGCTCGCATCATTGGGTGAAATGACCCCACGTGACTAGTGCTGCGTCTTGCATGACGCGTTGGCGGTGGGAGCGGCTTGGTCCTGGGATCCTCGGCGTCTCCTCGTATGGCTGACATATTTCCCCGCTGATCAGGTGGGTGTTTGCTGAGATCTGGGGAGGGTATTGTACACTTCACTTTGCATAGTATGGGATAAGTTCCCCATCAGGTCCGCCGGCCTCTGCCTCTCTCTGATTGGTCGGATACAGGTGAGCTCATAGAATTGAGGGATATATAAGGAGGTTTGTGTTAGTTGGGAGTGTGATGATTCCTGCTTTGGCTTGAAAAAGGGCTGCACGCCCGAAACAGCGGAGCTGTCGCTGCTGCTTTATCATCATGCCTTTTAATCAATAAAAGAGCTTTTTTCTACTGAAGGCGGTGCTGACTCGACTTGGAACTTTTTAGTGTTGATAAAAGGCGCAGGACCTCTGCCTCACTCACCACCGAGGGCGAGGGCAGGCTCGGGATGTTATTTGCAGGACACAGAGGTGGGGAAGCCGATGCCAGGTTCCCTTTCAGTGCTTTCTGGTTCTCGAACCTACAGTAGAATCTGCTGAGTTCTACTGCTAGTTTCGGGTTTGGTGTTGCATGTTGGGGTTGGGGCTTGTAGTTAGTGGCGGCCTTCAGCCCCTTCCATACTGCACGTGAGTCGTTTGAGGATAGGTTGTGTCTCATTCTCTCGGCGTACTCTCTTTTGGCAGCTCTCAGCTCCTGATTCAGGTCGTTTTTTGCCCTTCTGTATTCCTCCTGGTTCCTGGACTTGTGCGCTGCCTCCTTGCGCCTCCGCAGCTGCCGTAGCTTGTTGGTGAACCACGGCTTGTTGTTCGGGTACACCTTGAAGTATTTCGTTGGTACACACGAGTCCTCGCAGAAACGAATGTATGAGGCAACGTTATCTGCCCACTCGTCCAGGTTTGGCGCTTCCAGGGACCTCCAGTCGGTGCATTCGAAACAGGCTTGGAGTTTCAGTTTGGCCTTGGCTGACCATACCTTGGTAGACTTAACGATTGGTTTAGCTGATTCTAGGCGCCTTCTGTAGCTAGGGATAAGATGGATGAGACAGATCAGATCAGAGGAGCCCAGGGCTGCCCATGGGACTGCTTTGTACGCATCCTTCAGAGCCGTGTAGCAGTGGTCAAGGGTGCTCGTGCCCCTGGTGGGGCAGGCTACATGCTGATGATAGCGTGGCATCTCTTGTCGCAGGTTGGCCTTGTTGAAATCGCCCGCGACGATGAACAGTGAGTCCGGGAGTGATGTCTCCCACTGTGAGATGGTCTCGCTAAGGACCAGTAGGGCAGATTTGACATTGGCGTCGGGAGGGATGTACACTCCAGCAAGGTCATAAGAGGAAAACTCCCGTGGTGAGTATGGCGGCCTGCAGTTGATTAGTAGTAATTCCAGGTCCGGAGAGCACCTCCTGTCGAGTATTGTCGAGGTGGGGCACCATGAGGAGCTGATGTAGAAGCAGATGCCACCTCCTCTTTTTTTCCCTGAGAGGACAGGGTCCCTATCTGCTCGGATGATGCTGAAGCCGGGGAGAAGGAGGGCGTTCTCGGGGATGTCCTCATGTAGCCATGTTTTTGTGAAGCATAGGGCAGGAGTGTTACTGCCGAGGTCTCTCCTGTCGCAGAGGAGGTGCAGCTCATCCATTTTGTTTGGGAGGGATTGGACATTTGCCAGGAGGACTGAGGGGATGGCTGAAAGTAGGCCCTTCCTCTATAGCTGCACATGGGCTCCAGCACGGCATCCTCTTCGCCGCTGGCCAGACCGGAGTCTCAGGGCTGGGTCCAGGACTTGCTGTATGTGGTCCCAGACAAGAGTGGACAGGAGCCTGGTTTCTGGTGGTGGGGGGCCGCGGGGTTCCCACCCTAGGAGCTGTTCCCTGTTGTAAGTGGTGCGTGTTGCGGGGAGCTGTATGGGCAGGCCATGGCTGCTGGCACGAGGGGTGGTGGGGCGCCAGCGAAGGGTGGAGGAGCATGGCATTTCCTGCCTCCAGCTTGCTCCGCAGGGGTGCATACAGGCTAGGTTATCCGCCGCACCCCAAGGTCTTTGAACTGTATATTAAGACATTCTGTTTCTCTTTCATCTCTACTCTCTTTCTATAAAACCAATCTTTTCTGCCGGACAGGAATATTTACCTGTGGGTTAAAGTATACAGTGTGTATGTAGTTTTAGAATAAAACTAATGATTTTATCGTTCAGTCTTGTGCCTGTTCTAGTCATCTGATTGCTGCTACAAAGAATTTGCCCTCTGAGGAGTCATTCTACCGCATTGTTTTATTATTTTCTTATAAAGTGTAGTTTTGCTAGTTAGGTTGTAAATAACTGTTTCCTTCCTTCTAGGAATAGCTAGTGGGAGTCTCTTTCCTCCCTAAGCCCGAAAGAGTGGTGGCAGTGAAATAACCTGATTTCCAGCGCAAAATCGATATTTTTAGTTTACCGATTGTACATACAATCGGTATTGTACATGTATGAGTACCTCCAACTAATCTTAACCATTTACTGCGCACACAGTGAATTTGCCTCCAGAAGTCTCTAGTGCATGAGACCTGCATGGCAACCGTGGCCTAGTAATACGGGATTGGTGAGAGGTTGTCACATTACATTTTGTCGGCAGTTGGGCTATCACTCTTTGTCAGTCTGTTTACCGTACTTCCTGCTATCGGGTGTGACTATTCCCCGAATGCTAATGGTAGCAGATTAGACGGGATTGGCATGCTCTGTCACATTACACATTACACCAGTGGTGGTGATAGCACAACCCAAAATCAGACATAGCCAGCTTTTGTGAAATCAGAGTGCAAAGATCTGACAAACTTAGTCTTTGCAACCAGAACAATAAGACAGTGGTCACTGAGTATCCTGTCTTGCGGAACCGGAGTTCCGGGCGCAAAATGGTACACATTGATAGCGAACAGATTGGTATACATTTCCTAACTTTTCTTTGCTATTTCCTATTCTTTATTGTACTCTTCTCTTCTGAATGTCTGATTTAGTTCAGGATTACCAGAATTGGCCTGTCTCTGACTTGCGAACCCTGTGCAAGTCGTGCAGCATTGCCGCTTTGAACCGCAACTGAACACAGCTGATCAAAGCATTGATGGAGAGGAATGGCCAGGCAATGGAAGATTCCGATTCCCTACGGGAAGCCTCGCCACCACCTCGTGCAACGTCGCCCAGCACCATGAGCTCTGTAAGTGCTGACATTGCTACTACAGCTCCGGGTGATGTGAATACCCTGGATCACGCCATGTTCCCAGCTTCTGCTAATGCACAGCCAGGAACAAGCAGCTCTGGACTAAATGTTACTGCCTTGGGCAATATGAGCCAGCAGTTGTTACCAGGACTGACAGGAGCAGATTTGTGTTTATACTTGGAGTGGCAAAGGGAGCAGTAGCTCCAGCTTGAGAACGAGGAGCGACAGCATCGGTTCCAGCTAGAGCAAGAGGAGAGGCAGAACTGGCATGCTCTAGAACTTGCCTGGGTGAGACCAGCTTCTCCTAACACTCCTGCTGTAGGAGGCACACCTCTTCCTGCAGTCTCTAAAGCCAAGTTTCCTGTTATGGGGGAAAATAGGGACATTGACTTGTATCTACGCTCGTTTGAAAGAGCATGCCAGCAGTTCTGCATCCCTGAGGATCAGTGGGCACTCCACTTGACACCTCAGCTCACTGGTATAGCCCTGGATGCTTTTGCGGAGCTACTTACAGACCAGGACAGCGATTACCCGACTATCAAGAGGGCCATACTCTCTAAGTTCCAGCTCACGCCAGAGGTTTACCGCAAAAAATCCTGCCTGATCCAGAAAGGATCCACAGACTCTCACGCAGACGTGTATAGCTGCTTAAGCACCACGCTCCATCAATGGCTCAGAGTCCTTGAAGAAAAAACTTTTTAACCCTTTTCACTCGTATGTCCTGCATATCGGGACATCGCGAATTCCGCGTTGCACTCGTATGTCCTGCTATGTGGGACATCCCTGCAGCAGCGGTTTGCAGCCGCAAACCGCCGTTCACCATGCGACTGTTTGTGGGCATGTATTACTACATGCCCACACTGTCAGTGCCCCCCAGCCCCATACCTCTTGTCCCCCATCAGTGCTAGAAGGAAGTGACATTTAGATTTAAATGTCACTTCCTTTTCTTTCCTGTTTTTTTTTTTTTTTTTTTTTTAAATAAAAAGTAGTTGCTGGTTCATTTTTGCAGATTCCATTCTGCAAAGAAAAAGAAAAATAATTGCCTGCAAAGTTGTAGAAATAATGAATGGCATCCTATGGGATGGACTGGAAAAAGGTGTCAATAGTAGCCTGTATTTTATTGCTAATCTGCCCAATCAAAATACCAACAATTGCATCGTGTGTAGGGACAGTAAGACCCCGGGTGGCGGGCATAAATCCACCTATTATTGCGAAACTTGCTCACGCAGGCCCGGATTACAGCCAGGAAACTGTTTTTCAATATACCATACCTTGGCTTTCTCCTCTGCTACCAGCCAATAGAAGTCCAAATAAGGTATCAAATTAAACGTTATAATGTGTTCTTTAAAATAAGATATACCATGTTACGGTGTTATGTTCCATGTAAAATGGGAGAGAAAGTAAGAGGGAGAGAGCATTTCTTTAAAAAAAAACTCCAAACAGAAACGACTTCCTTTAGGAAAGAACTCAGAGTTCAAAGGGTTAAGCTCTTGTGGATTTTATGTTCCACGACCAGTTCTTTGCTATCTGTGCTACAGACGAGAGACATGTTTGAGCGGAAACCTCAGTCTGTGAAAGAAGCCTTTAAGCTGGCAGACATGTATGTCGCAACCCGGGTACCGGACACTCGCAGGCCTGCGGTACCAGACCCTCGCAAACCCCTGGTACCTGATAGCCGCAAACCTCCAGCACCTGAAAAAGACAGAGCTATGTCCCAGAACTGGAGAGAAGGCAGGCCCGCTGGCCCTGCAAACCGGGAGTGGACCAAGCCCTGGTGTGAGCGCTGTCAACAGCATGGCCACACCAAGCAAAATTGCTATGCAGGAAAGCCAGCCCAACAATCTAGCCAGGTGGCTAGCACGACAGCGACGTCAAGCCCTAAGGGGGCCAATCCATCTGCACCTGCCTCAACTACTGCACTGCTGGTTGGAGGATCAAAGGTACACCGCATATCCCAGAATCACCAGCCTGTCACGGTGAACGGCCAGACTGTCATCGGACTTAGAGACACCGGTGCAGATGTCACTCTTGTTCGCTCACATCTCGTTTCGGAAGAGGATATTCTCCCAGAAAAGTACCTCACACTGACAGGCATTGGAGGTACTCGAACCAATGTGGTCCAAGCCCAAGTCACCAAGTGGTTGAGGTTCTGGATGATCTGCCTGTGGCCACAGTGCTTGGCACCGATTTGGGCACCCTTGTTTGCCACTATGAATACTCTGTGGACCCGCAGGCGACCCAAGCAGGACTCCCTAACAACTATACCAACCTTTGGGAAAACAGGGTGAGAGGAGCCCTTTACCTGCTATTTCCGTACTGACAGCGTCTAGGCGTGAGGTATCAGACTTAAATGTACAAGCAACTGAATGTCCTTTCACTATGTCTGTACCTATCACTGTAGACCCAGATGCATGTGTCAATGTTAATAATTGTGGTATGCCTGATTCTGTATCTGTTCTGGCCATTACATGTGCTATGGCCAGCCGCCCAAACTCAGAACCAACAGCAGGGACCCCCTCTGGCGACTCTGACCTTCGGGCGGATGACAATCAAGGAAAATGTTTGTTTAGGGCGGATGACGATCCTAATGTTTGTGTTGCTGATGGTACAACTACGCTGGTAGATGTTTCGAGTGTCGCCAGTAACCTGGGCTCAGGTGATGATGGAGAGGCAGCCTCAACTGTCCCTCCAATAACATCTGACCCCAGCATTGAAGGTAATTCTCCACAGCTGACTTCTTACGTCATCGATCAGCTGGAGGAGACCTGTGGAATTGCCTTCGTGCAGGCCTTGAGGAGTGATCCCAGTCTGGAAACGCTTAGAGCCCAAGCCGGTAGAGATGGCCCGAACGGTTCGCCGGCAAACCGATTCGCACGAACCTCGGTGGTTCGTGTTCGCGGTGAACCGCGAACTATATGCAAGTTCGACCCGCCCCCTATACTACATCATTAGGCTCAACTTTGACCTTCTACATCACAGTCAGCAGACACATGGTAGCCAATTAGGGTACACTCCCTTCTGGAGTCCCCCCTTATAAAAGGCAGGCAGCGTCGGCCATTTCCCTCACTCATGTGGCTGCAGTAATTAGAGAAGGGAGAGCTTGTTGCAGAGAGACATAGGTAAAGCTTAGTTAGGCTCTTGTTAGATTGTTCCTTGCTGATACTTATTGCTAAAAAGCACCCCTCAACAGCTCTTTTGAGAGCTAATGTTTTTCTTGTGATCTAATTTTTTTTTTGTGTGTGTCCCACAGACACTTGCATATACAGCCCTGTCAGTCAGTCGCAGCTGGCCCTTGGCCCCTCGGCCCAGCACATTCTGTGACTACCTGAACCTGCTTACGGTACCTGTGTGTGTGACAGCTGCACATTTGTAATACCAATCCCTGCATACCTGTTCAGAACACCTACCTACGTGACCGCATGCAGTGTTATATACCAGTCACTGCACCTGTTCACGGTATCTATGTGTGTGACAGCTGCACATTTGTAATACCACTCCCTGCATACCTTGTCAGTACACCTACCTACGTGACCACACGCAGTGTTATATACCAGTCACTGGACCTGTTCACGGTTACTGGGTGTGTGACAACGGCCCATTTGTAATACCAATCCCTGCATACCTGTTCAGTGAACCTACCTACGTGACCACACGCAGTGTTATATACCAATCACTGCACCTGTTCATGGTACCTGTATGTGTGACAGTTGCACATTTGTAATACCAATCCCTGCATACCTGTTCAGTGCACCTACCTATGTCACCGCATGCAGTGTTATATACCAGTCACTGCACCTGTTCACGGTACCTGTGTGTGTGACAGCTGCACATTTGTAACACCAATCACTGCATACCTGTTCACTGCACCTGTGTGACTGCACGCTGTTTTATATACCATTCCGTGCATACCTGTTAACTGTGCACATGTGTGACAGCTGCACATTGTATTGTAATACCAGTCACTGTATACCTTTCACTGCACCTGTGTGACTGCACATTGTATTAGTCAAGTCAGTGCATACCTTTCACTTCATCCCTCCCGATATGGACAAAACAATAGGCAGAGACAGAGCCAGAGGCAAACCCAAAGGCAGGCCACCCGGCAGGTCTGTTCGAGGTCGTGCTGACGTGATTTCGTGTGGCCCTGGACCAAAGTACAGTGCTCAGAAGAAGGCATGTCCCATCAACTCCCAAGATTGTCAGGACGTGGTTGACTATTTAACACAGAACACCTCATCTTCCGCACCCACCACCTACTCCAAGCACCACATTCGCTACATTTGACACTTCGCAGGAGTTATTTGGTGGGGAATTCACTGATTCAGAGCCATTATTGTTACAACAAGATGAAGGCGTTAAGCAAGTTACACCACCTCATATGTCTGAGTTAGGCGACACTATGGATGTAAGGTGTGAGGAGGAGGATGATGAAGTACCTGCTGTTGGTGCAGTTTTGGAGGTGTCTGAGGCAAGTAAAGCTGGGGAGCATGATTATGATGATGATACAGATGTCACGTGGGTTCCCAATAGAGGGGATGAACGGGGGACAGTTCAGAGGGGGAGTCAGAGAGGAGTAGGAGGAGATGAGTTCCTGAAATAAGCAGGGGGAGCTCGTTGTCAGAAACAGCTGGTGGCAGTGTCCGGCGCCATGTATCGCCACCTATGGACAGCCAGCCAATATGTCCTGGAATTTTTTTTTGCGTAGCTACAAACAAATTTCTTGCGCTCCTAGTCTCAAATTCTCACATGTGGATGCCTCCTCATTGGATGTGTGCACTGCGACGCTCCGTTGTGGGTTTGCTGGGCAAAGAATCTCTAGATAAAAGAGGAGCGCGCCATAGTGCGTTACATCAAAGAGGGAAATTTTATTGCAGTTTCAAGTTATACTCACAATGTTCACAGATTAAGAAGGCGTGTCAGCGGGCAGCCAGCCGCTTTGATTCAGTGGAGGATGACGCGCTGTGGCCAGCAGCGCGAGTCCCGATCGTCTGGGTTCCGTCTCACTGGAAGTGGGCATGGCTTGACCCTTAGCACGCATACGACGTCATTACGCGTTTCAGCGCGCTGCGCCTTCGTCAGATAAAAAAGCGGCTGGCTGCCCGCTGACACGCCTTCTTAATCTGTGAACATTGTGAGTATAACTTGAAACTGCAATAAAATTTCCCTCTTTGATGTAACGCACTATGGCGCGCTCCTCTTTTATCTAGACATATTTTTTTTGCGTGTCTGCCTCAGATGAGAGCAATGCCATCTGTCCTCTCTGCCACCAAAAATTGAGCCATGGAAAGGCCAACACCCACGTAGGGACAACTGCCTTACGAAGGCACATGGAGAAAAGGTGGCAGTAAAACTCTACAGGTGCTGCAATCTCCTCTCCAGCTACACAGCCCCAGCTCCCCAGGGCCTATGCTGCATGCCAGGTGCTAAGTTTCACGCCATCTTAGACATGTCTTGCCTCAAAGCGGAGAGTCACACTGGAGCAGCTCTCCTGGCTGCTGTTAACAAATAGGTGGATCAGTGGCTGACCCCGCACCAACTGGAGATTAGCAACGTGGTGTGTGACAACGGCAGCAATCTCATTTCGGCTTTGAATTTGGGAAAGTTGACACATGTACCCTGCGTGGCACATGTGCTGAATCTAATAATTCAGAGATTTGTGTCTAAGTACCCAGGCTTACAGGACATCCTGAAGTAGTCCAGGAAGGTGTGTAGTTCAGGCGGTCTTACATGGCCATGGCACGCTTGGCCAATATTCAGTGGAGAAACAACTTACCAGTGAGGCACCTGATTTGCGATAGCCCGACATGCTGGAATTCAACGCTCCTGATGTTTAACCGCCTGCTACAACAGGAGAAAGCCGTCCAGAACAACTATTTAAAAAAATAGATGTAAGTGTTAACAGTGGTAGAGAAAGAACCATTGAAAGTTGATAAGGCAGTCAGACATTACTTGATATCACTGAGGAAGAGCAATCTTGCCATGGTGTGCACCAGTCCAGCACGGCCGTCACAACACAAACAGCTTTTTGTGGTGCGTTACACAGTGAGTTTGGTGTGTCAGTGTGAAGCAGTACTCTAATTACACTCCCTGATTGATGTATACACATGCACGCTCTTTTAAAGCATTTTAGGCCTGCAATTTAGCATTCAATGTGATTTCTGCCTTTAAAACGCTGCTTTGCGTCAAATTCAGATTTTTCCCTGGGACTTTTGGCATCTATCCCACTCCGCCATGCTCCCCTCCAGGTGTTAGACCCCTTGAAACATCTTTTCCATCACTTTTCTGGCCAGCATAAGTGTTTCTAGTTTTCAAAGTTCGCCTCCCCATTGAAGTCTATCGACAATATTTTCTACAGACAAGGGTTGTTGCCATGGGCATAAAATGCGCCCTATTAGTGACAAATTTATTCTTGGGCTGGTGGGAGAGGGAGACAGTGTGGGGTGAGTCGATGGAGTGGTACCACCCCCATATTTTGGGGTGGTATCGCGTATATAGATTGTAAGCTCGCTTTAGATTGTAAGCTCGCAAGGGCAGGGCTCTCACCCTTTTGTGTCATGGAATGTTATTAATTCAATTGCTTGCACACTGTTAGAAATTTATACATTTTAGTCATCCTGTTAAATCAAATTGTAATCAGCAGTGCTGTATCTTGTATCAGTGTTCATATTTTCATGTAGATCATTGTCTGTATCATTATTTATCCCTTGTTTGTTTGCTTACATTGTACAGCGCCACGGAATATGTTGGCGCTTTATAAATAAATAAATAATAATAATAATAATAATAATATAGTATATGCTCATTTTGTGGCAAGGATCTGCATTCATGTGCCAGGAATTTTTGAGTATCCTCAATACTAACAACTTGAATATCAAACTGACGTACAATCTATCTGAAAGTGAGGTGGAATTTTGGGATTTGAGAATACGTAAGAGTGAACATGGAAATTTACAGACGACTATTTTTAGGAAACCCACAGCAACCAATAGTCTCCTGAGTTTTGACTCCCACCATACAAGGAACTTGAAGGTAAATATTCCAACAGGCCAATTCATACGTTTGAAGAGAAATTGTTCAACAACGGATGCATTCAAAGTAGAAAGTAGGAAGATGCAAGAAAGATATCGACAGAGAGGTTATTCTCGAAAATGCCTTGAGAAAGCGATAAGAAGAGCGAGAGCAACGTCAAGAGATGAACTTTTGATAACCAAACCAAAAAACAAAAATAAAAACAATATAACACGATTTGTTACACCATACAATAATGCATGGAATGAAATTTATGGAGTTCTGAAAAAACACTGGAATATTTTTTTCAAAATGATTCGATTCTCAAAAAATTTATTATGAATCACCCAAGCATAACGGTCAAATGAGCCCCTACCTTCAAAAACATCTTAAGCCAAAGTCACTTCTCCCGGGAAACCAGAGCATCACACCTGAAAGGAAGCCACAGATGTGGAACTTGCTCCATGTGCTCATGGATGATTACAAGCAAGACATTCCAAAGCACCAAGACAGGTAAGTCATATGAAATTAGAGATTTCATTAATTGTCAAACGAAAGGAGTGATATACTGGTTGGAATGCCCTTGCCATAAACAATATATTGGGCAAACCAAAAACCAATTAAAACTTCGTGTACAAAAACATATCTCAACAGTAAGATTGGCAGAAAGGGACAGACAGGAAGAGAAAACCTTGACCTCAGTAGCAGAACATGCTCTTGACTAACACAATGGTGACCTTAAGGGATGGAAGTTCATGGGTATCCAGCATGTAAAGAATAGTGAAAGAGGGGGTAACATATCTGTTGTACTGTTAAAGAGGCGCTATGGTGAAAATTAGGTGTCTGCCATAATACTGTTATCATGTACCTAATATTAGGAGCTTCAGATGCCAAGCAGTTTATTTTTTTAAAAAATGTGTCCTTGACAGGTTATACAGAGCAGATGCAGATATCCTTCCTGACGCATCTAAGCTAAGCGACATGTCATCCCCCTCTGCTAAGTCAGGCTGAGTTTAACAGCTGATTTATCCTCTCTCTCTCTCTGATGTATGGGACATGCAGGCTGTGTGCTGGGGAAGTTCATAACACTGCAAACAGAATAGCCAATTGAGTGTAAATGGGACTGTAAAGTCATTTACCTTGCTCATTTTTTTATCTAACATCTTCAGCATTCCAGCCTCAGCTTCAGCCGAGAGAGAGAGAGAGAGAGAGAGAGAGAGAGAGAGAGAGAGAGAGAGAGAGAGACAGAGAGCTGTTATGGAGCAACCCCAGTCAGCAGAGGAAGGGGGGATGGGCAGGATCTCTGCATGAGCTCTGTATAACCTTTTCAAGAATTTATAAAGCAAAAGCTGCTTGGTTTTTGATGCTCCTTATTTAGGTAAGAGGGTTATGCCAGTAAAACAATTTTCGTTAAAGTGCCCCTTTAAGGAACTCAGATGGATACACAAACTTCAGACCCAAAAACCATGGGGATTAAATGAGGATTATAACTATGGCTGTTTTTCGAAATAATGATTTTTTTTTCTGTATATGTCATATTATTCAGAATAAATAAGAATTGAATGAGCAACAACGAGGAGCCATGGGGTAAGTACAATACGCTATGCATCTATTGTATCCATTGTTGTGTAACACACATATATATAGATCCATGTGGTCACTGATGGTGAGTACAGTGACCACACGTCTGCAAGTGAGTAGCAGATGTGTTCTGTGCCACATCCTTATAATTAAGGATCCTGTCCTTGACAGTCACGAGTGGTATGTCCTTCTGCACACACTGAGTGCTAATCATCACAACGCGGTGCATGTTACACTGTGGTTGTGGTTTTTGGAATTTTAAGGCAATATGAATTACCTTTTGAGATTGATATAAGCCATGGGAGTCTGTATGTGAGTAGCAGACTCCTATGGATAAATAATTGGATTGCGAATATAATATATGTTAACAAAAGATGGGTTCTAATGAGGAATTTTTGAATCAAGTTTTTTCTAGCTAGCAAAGACAATCTGATGAAGCATTTCCACCCTCCACCACAAGATGGCAACAGAATATCAAGAATCAATATAAGAACAAGTGTCTCAAATTATAGGGTTTTCTTTATTGTATTTATGTATGATATTTATTAATTATTATTTGTTTTGATATAATAATGGATTTGAAGATTATTTGATGTACATTTATTACATTATGACAAATATTTATCTATGGATAAGTGAAGTGACGTAGTAGCAAGTAAGGCATGGAGGTCAGGCATCTGGAACGCATACTGACGCACTGTGGTGATTTGGGTTATTGTTACGTGTGACCTTTTGATCGCACGCTATCATCTAGTCATTTGCATGCGACGTTATTTGCATCACCATCTGCCGTTGACGCGGCTGTTTAGCCGCGTCTCCAATGCATAACCCCGCCCAGTCTCTTAGCAACATGACCATACCAACGACGCAGATCAACAGCGCTGTTTGGTATGAGTCTAGTACGTGGCCACATACTTTGAACGTAGGATCCCCGCCCACGTTACCTGATCTATATTTAAACAGCGAGGCTCACATCTCAAACGGGCCTCTATTGAAGCAGACTGGAGTCTGCAAGCATGTAAGGCAGCATCCCCCACGCCTGGTCCTTCTACCTCACAGTAAGCATTTCCATTGGGCAGCTCTTATCATTTATATTGAAGCACCATTGTTGCATAGCTATCTATATACACTAAGGTGAGGGTCCTGGATACAGGCCCCTCTCTATGCATACTGTGTTTATATAATTCTGTATTGCTGGCACTTGATTGTGGATTGCGGTGCACATCCAGTCCACAATCCCAACATTTTTATTTTCACAGGTATTGATTTTTGTCTCTTTTTGAAAATGTTTTTTGCACAATTGAGGAATTCTTTTTGATATATTATTGATTATCTATCAATTGAGCACTAAGCACTTTATCAGTAGCTGAGAGCTACTTTTTTGCTCTGGAATTTTTTGGATTTTTTTGCACTTTTTTTGCTGCCTGATTGATAACAGCTACTGACTTAACTGTACATATAAGCAGATTATGTAAGACCTGGTTATCTACATATTGTGAGATATATGGTTTTTTTATGGTTTTTAATTATGTTATGTGGTTTTGCTGTTCAATAAAAGTTTATATATTGATTATACAAACATCTGAATCTGATTATTCAGGTATACAGCCAGATTCATAGTTACATAGTTACTTGGGTTGAAAAAAGACATATGTCCATCGAGTTCAACCAGAGAACAAAGTACAGCACCAGCCTGCTCCCCATATATCCCTGTTGATCCAGAGGAAGGTGAAAACCCCTTACAATGCATATTCCAATTAGCCCCAAAAGGGAAAAAATTCCTTCCCGACTCCAGATGGCAATCAGATAAAATCCCTGGATCAACATCATTGGGCATTCCTAGTAATTGTAGCCATGGAAAAGCTCATCCGCCAAGCTATTATATTGCCCTCTGACATATTTATACATGTTAATTAGATCCCCTCTAAGGCGTCTTTTCTCTAGACTAAATAAACCCAGTTTATCTAACCTTTGTTGGTACTTGAGACCTTCCATCCCACTTATCAATTTTGTTGCTCGTCTCTGCACCTGCTCTAAAACTGCAATATATTTCCTGTAATGTGGTGCCCAGAACTGAATTCCATATTCCAGATGTGGCCTTACTAGAGAGTTAAACAGGGGCAATATTATGCTAGCATCTCGAGTTTTTATTTCCCTTTTAATGCATCCCAAAATTTTGTCAGCTTTAGCTGCAGCGGCTTGGCGTTGAGTACGATTATTTAACTTGTTGTCGATGAGTACTCCTAAGTCCTTCTCCAAGTTTGATGTCCCCCAACTGTATCCCATTTATTTTGTATGGTGCTAGACCATTGGTACGACCAGGGTCGGACTGGGACACTGGGGGCCCACCAAAGAAATTTCAACCTGGGGCCCACACATCCCATGATTGCGGTGAAAAAAGGGCGTGGCCATGCACCGGAAGGTGGGCGTGGTCATGATGTATTATGGACAGGGCCAAATGTACATGATCTTAGCAGCATTGTAATTCAGAGACACTGCTGCCCAGCAAAACTTTGCATAGAGTCCTCGCCTTCAATATAAAGTAATGTCCTACTTTGCCGAGGTTTGCGACCGCATCGGGGCCCTTGGGCCAAAGGGGCCCCGAAGGGCCCTCTCTCAACTACAGTATTACCTCTCTATTGGTCCTGTGCTCATAATAATCACTTCTATAGATACTTTGAACAGTGGTAATCATTAACAAGCAATTTCCCATCCCCTTTTTGCACCTCTGACACTATAGTTGCCATTGGCAGGTTTTGGTGCATCGTATCAATTGTTATGTATAGAGTGCTTGGGGGACCCCACTGTAAAATTTGCATCGAGGCCTAAAGCTCCTTAGCTACGCCATTGCTCTCAGCATGAGTGATTACAGCACTGAGAAGAGAATTTTTGTGCTGCAGGCAGCAATTGGAGCTCTGTCAGACAAGGAGGGGGGGCCACCAGAGACCTGGAGGTGGGGCCCACCGAGGGAAAAAACTGTACTACTGTGGCCCAGTCCAACCCTGGGTACGACCAAAATGCATGAATTTACATTTTTTAACATTGAATTTAAGTGCCATTTATGTGCCCATATAGCCATCCTATCCAGATCCTGTTGCAGTATGTCCCTATCTTCCTGTGAGTTGATGATTCTGCACAATTTTGTGTCATCTGCAAAAATAGCAACATTGCTTACTACTGCATCTACTAGGTCACTAATTAATAAATTGAAGAGCACTGGACCCAGTACAGACCCCTGTGGGACCCCACTGCTTACAGTCACCCATTTTGAGTATGGTCCATTGACTACAACTCTTTGTTTTCTGTCCATTAGCCAGTTTCCTATTTATGCACACAGACTCTTCCCCTGTCCTTGCATCCTTTGCAAAGTCCAAGTATATCACATCAACAGCGTTCCCAATATTCACATTAGCGTTCACTATCTCATAAAAGCTGAGCATGTTCATCAAACAGGACCTGTCTTTAGTAAACCCATGTTGATGCTGAGAAATAAGATTATTTTCTACTATGAAGTCATGTATAGTATCTCTTAGTAACCCTTCAAATAGTTTGCATACAACTTTAGCTTACAGGTTTTTTGCCCTTCTTAAATAATGGGAAAACGTGGGCTGTACGCCAATCCACTGGGACTCTGCCAGTTGAAAGAGAGTCACAGAAGATAAGATAAAGGGGTTTATCTATAACTGAACTTAATTCCCTTAGGACCCGAGGATGCATGCCATGCGGGCCAGGTGCCTTGTCTATTTTTAATTTATTTAGTCTTGCCTTCACTTCTTCCTGTGTTAAGTATTTAATATTACAGTTGGAAGATTGAGACTCTTCTGCATCTGTAATTTGCAACAGTGATGTTTCCCTTGTGAAGACAGAAGCAAAGAATGCATTTAATAACTCTGCCTTACCTTGGTCATCCACCATTGAGTTCCCACCCTCATCCTTTAGGAGTCCATTACAGTCAACCTTTCTTTTTTAGAGTTGATGTACTTGTAAAACTTCTTTGGGTTAGATTTGATATCCCTAGCGATTTGATTTTCAGCTTCAATCTTTGCCAGCCTAATTTATTTTTTACAACTTTTATTGCACTCCTTATAATTGCTTAATGCAACCTCGGTCCCCTCCTGTTTTAGGATCCTATAGGCATTATTTTTCCCCTTCATTTTATCTCTAACCTTTCTATTCATCCATAGAGGCCTTTTTTTATTCCTAGACATTTTGTTTCCATACGGGATATACATACTACAATATTGATTGAGAATAAGCTTAAAAGCTTGCCATTTCCCTTCAGTATCCTCCCCTTGTAGTACATTATCCCAGTTCACAAAACTTAGTGCCTGCCTGAGTTGATTGAAGTTTGCTTTTCTAAAAATTATAGTTTTAGTGGTCCCGCTGCCCTGCGGCCTATCAGTCACCAGATCAAACATTATCATGTTGTGATCACTATTTCCCAAATGTTCTTGAACCTGCACATTTGATACATTATCTGGTCTATTAGAAATGATCAAATCCAGTAACGCATTCCCCCTAGTTAGTTCTGTTACCATTTGAGTCAAGTAATTGTCCTGTAATGATGCCAGAAATCTGCTGCTTTTACCAGAATGGGTAGCCTCAATACTCCAGTCAATGTCTGGAAAGTTAAAGTCACCCATAACTATGACCTAATTTTTACTTGTAGCTTTTTCAATTTGCTGTAGTAATTGCAGTTCTGCAGCTTCATGAATATGTGGTGGCCTGTAGCATACCCCAATAAGCAATTGGCAACCTCTATTTCCACCATGAATATTTACCCAAATGGACTTGACATCTTCACAATCTTCCTCCATCTCATCGTTCAGGACAGCTGTAAAAGAATTCTTAGCAAAGAGACAAACCCCTCCACCCTCCACCATTCCTTTAGAGGGCTCTTTGTCTCTATTATGGTAGTAAGGGTGATGTCACAGCACAATGGCATAAAGGTACCACTGCCAGTAATCCTTCTCCCATGTCCACGCAGGCAAGGACAGGATGCTCCAGCGATCTTATGGTGATGTTGGACATGCGGACATTCTTTAGTCCAACGCCTTGCCTTAGCTCTTCCAGATCCACCCTCCACCAATGCCTCGACCGGCAGGTAGCCGACTACCTGGCCTTAAGTCTGAATGTAGACCCTATGAGCAGCGATGAACCCATGGACTACTGGATGCACAGGCCTGACCTGTGGCCAGAGCTGTCACAATTTGCCATCCAACTTCTGTCTTGCCCTGCCTCAAGCGTCCTGTCAGAAAGGACCTTCAGCACAGCTGGAGGCATTGTCACTGACAAGAGAGGTCACCTAGGTCACAAAAGTGTTCAGTACCTCACCTTCATCAAAATGAATGAGGCATGGATCCTGGAGGGCTACTGCCCACCCGAAGACTAAGTCAGTCCCCACACACAGCATCTCTGCCTGCACGCCGTGTGACTGCCTGCCCCAAGACTAAGTCGCTCCCCACACAGCATCTCTGCCTACATGCCTTCCTAATTTTTCTGGCTGTACTGCGGCTGCAACAACAAAACAAAAGACATATACATATGTCAATTCCCCTTCGTGATCGTTACCTTGCTGCAGTGAAGGGGCTTGCGTATCACAATGAAACAATGACGGCTATATGAGCAGCTGGACAGTCACTGTTGTTCTGTCATTGAGCTACCTCAGCCCGACCATATGAGCTGGAAAGCTGTCATCACCTGCACTCTCGCCATTGTGAGCACCAGTCCAGCATGGCCATCACTACACAAACAGCTGTTTGCAATCCCTGCACACCTTTCACTGCATCTGTAACTGCACATTGTATTATACCTGGCAGTCAGTGCATACCTTTCACTTGAATGGATGGCAGACTTGCCCTTCATAACAGATTGTCGTTAAAGGATTTAAAGTTTATTCGTTTCATATACAGCAGGGCCTGGAAAGAGTGGTGGTAGCTGTTCCTGCTCCTTTGCCCACAGCGTGCCTGCTGCCTTCCTTGGATGTGTGGCGGTAGCCGTTTCTCAGGCTCCTAGACCGGAATCGAACCCTGATTCCGAGGCCATTACCTGTGGTCACCACGGTACTAAGAAAGTAATATGGAAACATGTTTATCAGTCACACAGTTGAATGAATGGCAGACTTGCCCTCCATAACAGATTCTCCTATATTGTTATTGTTCGTCACTACCTCCCTGAATCGGGACTTGCATGCCATGCCTGCTGCCTTCATTGGATGTGTGGTGGTAGTCGTTCCTGCTCTTTTGCCCACAGCGTGCCTGCTGCCTTCCTTGGATGTGTGGTGGTAGCCGTTTCTCAAGCTCCCACTCCGGACTGGAATCGAACCCTGATTCCCCGGCCATTGCCCGTGGTCACCACGGTACTGAGAAAGTAATATGGAAACTTGTTTATCAGTCACACAGTTGAATGAATGGCAGACTTGCCCTCCATAACAGATTCTCGTTAAAAGTACTGAACAGACAGCAGAAAAAGTAATTTAAAAAATAGATGTAAGCTTTAAAAATGGTCGAGAAAGAACCATCGAAAGTTGATAAAGCAGTCAGACATACCTGATATCACTGAGAAGAGCAATCTCGTCATGGTGCTGTCACTACACAAACAGCTGTTTGCAGTGCGTTACACAGTGAGTTTGGTCTGTCAGTGTGAAGCAGTACACAAATTACACTACCTGATTGATGTATACACATGCAAGATGTTTTAAAGCACTTTAGGCCTCCAATTTAGCAATAAAATGTGATTTCTACCGTTAAAACGCTGCTGTACATCAAATCCAGATTTTTCCCCAGGACTTTTGGCATGTATCGCACTCCGCCATTCCCCCTCCATGTGTTAGACCACTTGAAACATCTTTTCCATCACTTTTGTGGCCAGCATAAATGTTTCTAGTTTTCACAGTTCGCCTCCCCATTGAAGTCTATTGCGGTTCGCAAAAGTTCACATGAAGCAAACTTTTGCGGAAGTTCACGTTCGTGAACCTAAAATTGGAGGTTCGAGCCATCTCTACAAGCCGGCCAGCCTCCAGGCGAGAGCACTCCATACAAAGTGTGCTGGGAAAACAATAGACTGTACTGCGAAGCGGTGCAGCCTACCACAGGTGATGCGGGTGAGAACACAAGACAGCTGATAGTCCCTAGGGAATTTCGGGCGTAGGTACTCCAAGCAGCTCACAACATTCCCTTAGCCTGCTTAGCCTGACCTTTGGGTACCAAAAAGACCCAAAAACATGTTCAGAACCATTTTTTCTGGCCCATGATGGGGAAGGACATTGCAAAATACTGCCGATCATGTCCCACTTGCCAGAGGGTTAAGAAGGCCGGGGGCACCCGCAATGTTCCATTGCAATCACTGCCAGTAATCACTGAACCCTTCCAGAGGGTGGCAGTGGATATAATTGGGCCCCTACCCATTCCTAGCACCTCTGGCAAGCGCTACATTCTAAAGGTCATGGACTATGCCACCCATTATCCTGAGGCGGTAGCACTGTCTTCCCTTAGGTCTGCCACCGTAGCGGATGCCTTAATCGGGATTTTCTTGCGCGTGGGGTTTCCCGCTGAAATGATCTCCGATCAGGGCTCCTGCTTCATGTCAGAACTAATGGAAGTTCTCTGTGAGCAGATGCAAATCAAGCACACCACTTCCAATCCCTATCACCCTCAAACCAACGGTTTGTGTGAATGGTTCAACGGAACATTGAAACAAATGCTGGCAACATTCGTAGAATAGCAGGGGAAGTACTGGGAGATGCACCTGCCGCATTTGTTGTTTGCCTACAGAGAAGTGCCGCAGGAGTCTACTGGGTTCTCGCCCTTTGAATTCCTCTATGGCCGAGACATCCGAGGGCCATTAAAACTGATCCGTGAGACCTGTGAGGGGAAAGGTGACCCCTCCGAAGTCTCTGTGGTGGAGTACGTCCTAAAGTTTCAGGACAAAATGGAGTCCCTCGTAGCCCTCATGAAGGGAAATCTTTCTAGGGCACAGGCCAAACAAAAGGCCTGGTGTGACCAGCATGCTAGAGATCAGTCATACAAGGTTGACCAGAAGGTTTACGCCCTAGTCCCTGTCAGGCACAACAAATTGCAGGCCGCATGGGAGGGGCCGTATACCATTCTGAAGCAGGTAAACCCAGTCACCTACCTAGTAGGCCTGGGAGGTAAACGACAGAAACTGTTCCACGTAAACATGTTAAAAGCACATGAGGAGCGAGAACAATATGTGATGGCAGTGTGTAGCCAGCTACAGCCAGACGAGCTGGATCCCTTGATGGGACATCAACCCCCACCTCTCGTACCCACAGCGATGCTAGCTCACCGCCCTCCTGAGTTCGCACAGCGCCACCTTCTCAGGACTCCCTGGCCAAACCATCCTAGCTGCTCATCAAGTTCACACTGGGACCCACAAGCCCTTACGGCAGGACCCCTATCACACCTCACCAAAAGTTCAGGCCGAGACAAAGCGAAAGATTGAGGAGATGCTGCAGCTGGGGGACATCCAGAAATCCGCTAGCCCATGGGCCGCCACGCTTGTCTTAGTCCCCAAAAAGGACAAGACGACCCGGTTCTGTGTCAACTATCGGAGACTAAATGACATCACCATGACGGATGCATATCCCATACCATGAATCAATGAATTGCTGGATCAGCTGGCTTCCGCCAGCTATCTGACAATCATGGATTTGAGCCGTGGGTACTGGCAAATCCCGCTGGCGCCAGAGGCGAGAGCGAAATCTGCATTCATCACCCCTTTTGGCCCCTGAGTTTACTCGTATGCCCCTTTGGGATGAAGAATGCGCCAGCCACCTTTCAGCGGACCATGAACAAACTGCTGGAAGGAATGCAAGGCTACGCAGTAGCCTACCTAGATGACATCGCTGTATTCAGATCCACCTAGGAAGATCACCTCGATCATTTGTCCCAGGTACTGGGCAGACTGTCTGCTGCCAATCTGACCGTTAAGCCCAACAAATGTCAGATTGCCATGACTGAGGTTCACTACCTAGGGCACAGAGTAGGCAGTCAGACCCTGAAACCCCAGATAGGGAAGGTCGATGCCATTGTGGCATGGCCTCAGCCTACCAACAAACAGCACATCCAGGCCTTTCTGGGAATGGCTGGGTACTATAGGAAATTCCTTCCATCCTATAGTTCTCTGGCTAAACCACTGACCGAAGCAACGGGTAAAAAACAACCCAACAAAGTCACATGAAACCCAGAACTAGAGCAAGCATTTCGGGCCTTGAAGGAGGCACTGGCTAGTGCTCCTGTCCTCCAAGCTCCCGACCTCTCCCACCAGTTCATTGTTCAAATGGACGCTTCCGACCACAGTCTGGGCGCTGTACTTAGTCAGGTCGATGTGACATGGAATGAGTATCCTTCCTGAGCAGGAAGCTACTTCCATGGGAAGCCGTCTACTCCACAACAGAAAAGGAGTGCTTAGCAATAGTGTGGGCCCTCCAGAAGTTGCAGTCGTACCTAAATAGGGGTGATCCTTCACGGTCATTACCAACCACAACCCCCTCAGCTGGCTGAAACGGACTGCTGGTACCAACAGAAAACTCCTCCATTGGAGAAAACTCCTCCAATATACCATCCAGCACAAACCTGGAAGCCGACCTCAGAATGCCGATGGGCTTTTCCACTGTAATGAGCCCAAGTAGCGAGTTGTATTGCTTCAGTCAAGGTCCTGTTAACCAATCCTTCCCCAATCTTGGAGGGGGGAGAGATGTGACGACTTCAATATGACATATCAAATGCATCATGGAGTCTCAAACGCACATTCAGAATACCACAATGTCATTTTTTAAATCAACCTTTTTCTCTTCTCCCTGGCTCTTTGATAGCTTTTAATTACAAACCCTTTCACGTAAGTGTGAAGAGCTGTGGGACAACCTGGAAAGTTTACAGGCCCATCCATCAGATGAAGTCACATATGAGCTTGATAGAACCAATTTAGACCAAGGATTTGAGACTGGCCGGCATCAATCTCAGCAGGGGGGTCTCCTAGGGTTCCCTCAGCTGAAGAGATCAAAGGAGGCCATCTCCCAGCTGGCCTTTTCACTGAATTAGAAAACCTGTCTGTGACCTCACAAATATGAAATCAATCTTTTGTCATAAATATGATTTTCCAAATGGGCGTCAGCCTTTATTACCCGCTTAGTATGAAATTCGGAAAAAAACACACGATTGGATGTTTCCGAATTCACGGTAAGCCCATCCAAAGCAGAGATATGCATTTTGGGGTCACAATTCACTCCAGACCTCTCAAGTTTGATATCCTTGGTTTTGATAAATTCTGACTAACCTGAAAATGTTACTAGATTTAACATAACCTGTACTGGTTTGGATATAGAACTTCTATAATAATCTAGATATATTTCTGTCTCCATGAGATGTGGCCAGCTCATCATCTCAGGTTCCAAGAGAGGTGTGATCCCCGCCCTCACTCCTTCTTGCTGAAGTGGGAGCTCTAACTTAACTGGGCCCAGGTTGTCAAAAGTCCAATTGCCAAAATCTGACTTCGAGTTAACATCAACCGGCAGCCAGCTGGACACTGGCAAAATCACTTGGATTATTTCCTACAATGGCCTCTGGATTTTCCGCCAAGGACTTTTGATTGCCACATGGACTACCAATAACAGTATTTGAACTGTATATTAAGACATTCTGTTTCTCTTTCATCTCTACTCTCTTTCTATCAAACCAACATGTTCTGCTGGACAGGTATATTTACCTGTGGGTTAAAGTATACTGTGTGTATGTAGTTTTAGAATAATTATCGTTCAGTCTTGTGCCTGTTCTGGTCATCTGATTGCTGCTACAAAGAATCTGCCCTCTGAGGAGTCGTTCTACCACATTGTTTTATTATTTTCTTATAAAGTGTCGTTTTGCTAGTTAGGTTGTAAATAACTGTTTCCTTCCTTCCAGGAATAGCTAGTGGGAGTCTCTTTCCTCCCTTAGCCCAAAAGAATGGTGGCAGTGAAATTACCCGATTTCCAGCACGAAATCGATATTTTTATTTTACCAATTGTACATACAATTAGGATTGTACATACAATCGAGATTGTACATGTATTGGCACCTCCAACTAATCTTAACCGTTTACTGCGCACACAGTGAATGAGCCTCCAGAAGCCTCTAGTGCATGAGACCTGCATGGCAACCGTGACCTAGTAATACGGGATTGGTGAGGGGTTGTCATTTTGTCGTCAGTTGTGCAAGCAATCTTTATTGTCAGTCTGCTCACCGTACTTCCTGCTATCGGGTGCGACTATTCCCCGAATGCTAACGGTAGCAGATTAGACGGGATTGGCATGCTCTGTCACATTACTACCTTCTGACGATCCAGCAACTGGGTCTTTTAACATCTTTTAGACAGGATCGCGGGGCTGGATTGTCACAGTCTCCCAAAAGATAATAAGACAATGAACAAGAGGAATTATTGTGGAAAAACAAAACATTTCTCAGCTTTTATTTACATTTGAGCATAAAGTGTCCAGTCCAAAATTATTCATACCCTTCTCAATAATTAATAGAAAAGCCTTTAGTGGCTATTACAGCAAATAAACGCTTCCTATAATTGCAGACCAGCTTTTTGCATGTCTCCACAGGTATTTTTGCCCATTCATCTTCGGCAACAAGCTCCAAATCTTACAGGTTGGAGGGTCACCCTGATCTTTTAGCTTCTTTTCAGATTCTCAATTAGATTCAAGTCAGAACTCTGGCTGGGCCACTCCAACATTAATGTTGTTGTCTGCTAACCATTTCTTCACCACTTTTGCTGTGTGTTTGGGGTCATTGTCATGGATCCATCTGAAAATGGCGCCTGCGAATAATGGCGCACGGTGTTGCCGCTAATCCGTTTGCCGCTTATCGCTATTTAACGTTAAAGCCTTATTGTTATGTACCGTTAAAGCCTTATTGTTATTTAGCGTTAACACACAGAACCCTTTCTGTACCTATCCCTAACCCCTAAACCCCCCTGGTGGTGCCTAACCCTAACCACCCTCCTGGTGGTGCCTAACCCTAAGAACCCCCTGGTGGTGCCTAACCCTAAGACCCCCCTGGTGGTGCCTAACCCTAAGACCCCCCTAGTGGTGCCTAATCCTAACCACCCCCCTGGTGGTGCCTAACCCTAAGACCCCCCTGGTGGTGCCTAACCATAACCACCCCCCTGGTGGTGCCTAACCCTAAGACTCCCCCCCAGTGGTGCCTAACCCTAACCTTGACAGTGTTACATTAAATCCATTCACCGTTTTGCAGTTACATAACTTCTGCAGTTTGGCTTATGTAGGGCGCTATTGATAAATAACGTTGCTGTGGGCAATAACGTCTGCTGTTTGGCAAATGAACGGCACTATCGATAAATAACGTTAGTGTGTGCCACTATTGATAAATAACGTTAGTGTGTGCCGTTTTTCCTCTTTTTTCCCTGTGCGCCATTATTATGCAGTACTAACGATAAATAGCGATAAGCGTATCTTTTTAATGCGCCGCCATTTGTATGCATAGGCACTGTGCGCCATTATTCACTGATCCGCATTGTCATGCTGAAATGTCCACTGTTGGCAAAGGTGAAGTTTCTCTGCAGACTGCCTGATGTTGTTGTTGAGAACCCTTATGTATTGCTCTTTTTTCATGGTGCCGTTTACTGTGATTAGGTTCCCTGGTCCATTGGCTGAAAAACAAGCCCAAAGCATTAGGTTCCCACTACCATGTTTGACAGTGGGGATGGTGTTCTTTGAGTTGAAGGTTTATCCTTTTTTACTCCAAATTAAGGAAACGTTGTGACCAAACAATTCAATTCACAGAAGACCAGAAGTCTTCTTCTTTGTCCAGATGAGCACTTGCAAAGGTCAAACAAGCTTTTGTTTTAATTATTATCTATTGTATTTATAAAGCGCCAACATATTACGCAGCGCTGCACAATAGATAAGTGGGTTAACATACAAGGTAGGGCATACAGGAAACTTACAACAAAACAAGATCATGCAAATGATTTGATAACAGTCCAATGTCATAGGTCAAAATAGAGACTGTTCTAGTCCACAAGAGGGGTAATTGACAGTGAGATTGCATAATCAAGCTGGAAACACTAGGGAGGAGGGCCCTGCCAGAGGCTTACAATCTAAAGGGTGGGGGTGGAGACAATAGGTGCATCTGTTGAGAGGGTGTCTAACAGAACGAATATACTGAATGAGATTGAAAAGAAAAGGGGACGGGAAAAACACCGGGAGCCCGATCTGGTGTATTATCTCAGGTGTAGCTTCAATCAAGCGTTTAAGATAAGATCAATTATACTCACAAAGCCGGGTTGCATGTAAGGCAACCACTGTATGACGCATGTGGGAAAGTACCGTCCCCACTCGGCCTTGTGTTGAGGTTTTCCTCCGGTCGCAGCTCCTTCAGAAAAAATAACACCTATCAAGGTGTGTCCCCTGATCCACAGGGGAAGTTACTGATACAGAGAGGCAGGGAGGCGCCCTGGAGGGTACTTATCACAATGACGCCTAAGTTATATAAGGAAAATACCAGAACTAGACAAACCGAATTACCTCTAAGTCATCACATTGACGAGGAGTTTTCTGGGGACAGATAGTCCGGTCCGCCTGGTGCCCCCTGAACTTGAATTGGTCTCAATATAACACAATCCCCCAACACGAAGAGACAGCCCCATTCTACATTGAGAAATAAAAAATAAAAAATATGGGATGGACTAACGGTTATAGATTTATACCACTGCTTTAACCTGTAGTGCTCCCTATACACCCTTGACACTACAATTACTGTCTACAAGCTAGCTACTAGTATTATGGTCCACCTACAGATCTTAGACTTTATTTTTATCATGGCCAGGCACCCTGGAATCTACCCTCTCTTTTCTCCCTTCTCTCCCCCCTCCCCCCCCTCTCCCCACCCCCTTTCCCCCAAATAAACCCCCTTTCCCCCTCCCCCGGTCCCCATCCTTACTCTTTCCACCCGGTCCCCTCAATGCCTAACTTCCCCCCTCCCCCCCAGTCCTGTTCCATTTTCCCATTCCTCCCCCTCCCTCTGTCCGTCCCTTTCCCACACAAAAAGTAAAAAAGTATATATAAAAAAAAATTTTTTAAAAAAGAGGAAAAAAATAATAGCAAAAAGGAGAAGGATAAAGAATCCATAGGAATTATAGCCATCCCCAACTGAGATCAAATATGGGTTCAAACTTAGGACTTACTGCTATCTATATATTGCACTAATGCATATATTCTTTTAATGTTGTGTTGTTTTTGTTTTTTTGTGATTATTATTTTGCAGAAGTCTCCTACATTTCATACTTCTAATTGCGTTAAAGGAGGCACATTTTTTAAATAGATAGGTGGCGCTGTCACCTTTGTTTTTTACAATGTTTAGAACTCCGAATGCAACTTTAGTGGTCTCCACAAATATGGCAACATAATGCAGACTGTGGAATCCACCACAAAATGGCCGCCGCTCTAGCGTCCAGCGAGGTGCCTGTCTCCTAGGAGACCCGACTTCATGACGCCTGGCTGCGCATCCCAATCTAGGAGTGTGGTGACGTAGTCAGCTACGCCCCCACACCGTACGAACACGGACTTCCGCCCACACACATTATATGTGCAGGAAGCATCCACAGCAGCGCTCATGGGCGCCAAGCGGAGGATACTTCCACATTTGGTAAGCTGCCTACTCTATTTTTATCCCTTATAGCGAGAGATCGTTTTTCCGCAGTATCTATGCGGACACAGCGTGCCTCTATACCCTAACCCACCCTCCACTGTTCCGCAAATTCCCATAACCACACTATAAAGGCATCAATCATTGCCAGCACGAAGTAGGGATTTCCCTGTTGTTATTCCCTAAGAGATCTTTCCTGTCTGCTCCCACTAATCTCCCACACATACCACCCACTACTCTGAATGCGGTTCTTAGGCAGCCGAGGCTCAAAGATTACAACAGAACATAAGTTTAATAATGCCGAAGCAATATGCACTTTCTCATCAATAGAAAAGGCATTGTGTTTTTTTTTTTTTTTTTTTTTTTTTTTTTTTCTTATGCTGTTAACTAATAGTAATTTTTTAATTTTTTAATTTTTTAATTTCTTGTACACATTTTATATTTTGTAAATGCATAGTACTCATAGGTATGTGACTAATACTACCCTTGAATGTATATGCATATGGATTATGATATGATATTTTATTGCTATTATTTCTATTGTTTTTAATCTTGTAATTTACAGATGTGATGTTATGCCATCGTCTTAGTGCCCTGTCTATTTTTCTTTAAAGGCACAGTACACGACCTGATGAAGCGGTTGTAACCGCGAAACGCGTTGTCAATTATCGAAGTGCCTTATTAAAGTCCTTTTTCGTACATTATGGGACTGACTACTTATTTAAGGTAGGATCTGTCCAAACATTTATACCCATTGGTAGCAAAAACGGTCAAACTTAGACTGAAATATACTTTATTAGTTACCAATAACGAATCACCGACTTATCGGTGAAAAATTCGGTTTGTCTAGTTCTGGTATTTTCCTTATATAACTTAGGCGTCATTGTGATAAGTACCCTCCAGGGCGCCTCCCTGCCTCTCTATGTCTAACAGAACGTATTATGGTGCTGGTGTAGGCGGTATGCGAGCATGAAAAGGTGAGTCCTGAGAGCTTGTTTGAAGGTATTAAAGGTGGGGCGAGTCTGATGGCTGGTGGGAGCGAGTTCCAGAGAGTGGGGGCAGCCCTAGTGAAGTCCTGCAATCGTGCATGGGACTGAGATATGTGTAGTGCGACCGTGCGCAGGTCATTGGAGGATTGGAGAGGGCGGGCTGGTATGTGCCTGTGGACCAGATCTGGAGAAGCGGCATCCTCCTTGGTCTGCATCCCTGGAACCCAGCAGTGTGCAGTGTCCGTTGGATTGTCTGCCTTGAGACATTACCACCAGCAGAGTCCAGCTTCACCAGGATGGCCTTGGTGGTGATCATTGGATACTTTTTCACCTCTCACTATCCTCCTGGCCAGCACAGGTGTCACTATTGGCTTACAACCACGTCCTCTGAGATTTTCAACAGTGCGGAACATCTTGTATTTTTTAATAATACCTTGCTCTGTAACCACTGGAACTTGAAAACATTTAGAAATAGCTTGCAGCCCTTTCCTGACTTATGAACAGCCACAATGTGCAGCTGCAGGTCCTCACTGAGCTCCTTTGTCTAAGCCATGATGGTCCACAAACCAATTGCAGAGAGCTGCTGTTTTTCACCTGTTGAGTTGATTACAACAGCTGTTCCCAATTAATCAGGGTAATTAGAGTGCTTTAGAACAGCTTGAACTGTTTGGAATGGTATTGAACTGTGGATTTTCCCACAGACTGTGACAGTTTGTGAATGGCAGGGCCGGCCTTTGACCTGAGCGACCGGTGTGATCACTCAGGGCGCTGGCTTCCAGGGGGAGCTCCTGCCGCATGGAAGCTCCGCCCCCTGGTGCCGTGATAAGGGGCAAACATGATGCCCGTGCAGCCACCGTGATGGAGGGGGAGCCGCGGGGAGGGCAGCCCGACCTCTCCCTCCCTTCCTCTTCGGGCACTCTCCCTGCTCCCCCCTCCGATGCACACTGCAGCAGAGCCAGAGAAAACAACTCACCTCCCTGGTTCCGATCGCCGGCGCCTCTCACTTCCCGCTGGTCGCCTCTTCTACATTAGTTACTGATACACACTAAACTTCCTGTTAAGCAGGAAGTTTAGTGTGTATCAGTAACTAATGTAGAAGAGGCGACCAGCGGGAAGTGAGAGGCGCCGGCGATCGGAACCAGCGAGGGAGGTGAGTTGTTCTCTCTGGCTCTGCTGCAGTGTGCATCGGAGGGGGGAGCAGAGAGAGTGCCCGGAGAGGAAGGGAGGGAGAGGTCGGGCTGCCCTCCCCGCGGCTCCCCTCCAGTATGAGGGGGCACCTACCTACCTACCTACTCTATACTGGGGGCACCTACCTATCTAACCAATACTGGGGGGGCAGCTACCTATCTAATCTATACTGGGGGCACCTACCTATCTAACCTATACTGGGGGGGGCAGCTACCTATCTAATCTATACTGGGGGCACCTACCTATCTAACCTATACTGGGGGGGGGCAGCTACCTATCTAATCTATATTGGGGGCACCTACCTATCTAACCTATACTGGGGGGACAGCTACCTATCTAATCTATACTGGGGTCACCTACCTATCTAACCTATACTGGGGGGCAGCTACCTATCTAATCTATACTGGGGGGCAGCTACCTATCTAATCTATACTGGGGGGCAGCTATCTATCTAATCTATACTGGGGGCAGCTACCTATCTAATCTATACTGGGGGCAGCTACCTATCTAACCTATACTGGGGGCAGCTACCTATCTAACCTATACTTCAGGCAGCTACCTATCTAACCTATACTGGGGGCAGCTACCTATCTAATCTATACTGCGGGCCACCTACCTATCTAATCTATACTGCGGGCCACCTACCTATCTAATCTAGTGGCTGGATGGTGTACTGGTTAAGGGCTCTGACACGGGAGACCAGGGTTCGAATCTTGGCTCTGCCTGTTCAGTAAGCCAGTAATTCAGTAAGGAGTTCATTGGGCAAGACTCCCTAACACTGCTACTGCCTACTGAGTCCGCTCTAGTGGCTGCCTCGCAAGCGCTTTGAGTCCGACAGGAGAAAGGTGCTATACAAATACTGCCATTATACTGCGGGCCACCTACCTATCTAATCTATACTGGGGGCAGCAACCTATCTAATCTATACTGGGGGCAGTTACCTATCTAATCTATACTGGTGGCAGCTACCTATCTAACCTATATTGCAGGTACCTACCTATCTAACCTATACACTGAGGGCAGCTACCTATCTAACCTGTACTGGGGGCACCTACCTATCTAACCTATAGCTGGGACAAATGCCTATCTAACCTATACTGGGGAAAGTATACTGGCTACCTATACTGGGGGCACCTACCTGGCTAACCTATACTGGGAGGGATCTACAGCTGGCTACTTTTACTGGGTCACCTATGCCTGGCTACCTATACTGGGGGGGACTTATAGCTATATGTCAGGAATCAGGATGGACGGAGGCACGCCCCCCCCCCATTAGTGTATGTGTGTGGTGCGCTGAAACGCGAAGAGGATGAATTGGGGGGGCAGCAAAATCTGGTTACGCTCAGGGCGCTGTGAAACCTAAGGCCGGCCCTGGTGAATGGTATGAATACTTTTGAACTGGACACTTTTTGCTCAAATGTAAATAAAAGCTGAGAAATGTTTTTTCCCCCACAATAATGCCTCTAGTACATCATCTTATTATCTTTTGGGAGACACCTATGTCATCTACCATCACAAATACCTTGTTGGTTGAATAAAAGTAACCTTAAGTTAAAATTTGCCAGGGATATGAATAATTATGGGCAGCACTGTATCTGCTACACTTTGATTGTTGTACTAATATTCATTTTAACCAAAAATCCTCAGTAAAATGTATTTTACAAAAAAAAAAATTACCTGATCGATTGGGTGACATGCGAACAGGAGATATAGAAGGTGTCCGAGAGGAAGAATAAGGTCTTTGCCGCTCTCTTTCAATAGTTGAAGATGATGCTACAAACTGATACTGTGACCATCCATCCTAACAGACAAAAAGGAAATATTACCTGTAAGGAAACCTAAAGCTGTCGAAGTATGGAGGCTAATATTACAGACCATTGCAAAAAAACAAACAAAAAACAAACCAACAAACAGTCCCTGTTTTTCTTTGCTTCAGTACACATAACACCAAATGATTAAGTTGTCGTAACACAAAATACAATTACGGATCACTGCAGTGAAAACTTTATTCTGCTAACTCTATAGTTATTTATGCACAAAAGCAGAAACAAACTCTTTATTGATTTACTATGGTTAAAAAACAATGACGAAAACGGGAAAATTAGTGATCAAGCAAACCTGGACTGGAGTTTTAAATGTTAAGTACTCTTACAAATACTTTCAAATGTAGGAATAAAGGGCCTTGCTCTCACATGGTTATCTTCCTACCTCTCTGGAAGGTCCTTCACAGTCTCCTACTCAGATCAGATCTCTACTCCTCATGCTTTGTCTGTCGGGGTTCCTCAAGGCTCTGTCCTTGGTCCCCTCCTCTTTTCCATCTACATGCACGGTCTTGGTGACTTAATCAACTCATTCGGGTTTCAATACCACCTGTATGCAGACGATACGCAACTGTACCTCTCGGACACAGACCTTAACTCCCTCCTCAAACGTGTTCCTGACTGCTTGTTTGCTATATCCTCCTCCATGTCCTCTCGCTTCCTAAAACTTAATATGAGTAAAACGGAACTAATAATTTTTCCACCGTCTCTGGCCACCTCTCTGCCTGAAGTAACTATAAATGTTAATAACACTCCCATAACTTCAGTTCCCAAAGCACGGTGCTTGGGGGTAATATTCGACTCTTCTCTCTTTTATTCTTCATGTTCACTCCATAACCAGCTCCTGCCATCTCCAACTCAAAAATATATCTCGCATCCGTCCCTTTCTCACTCAAGACACAACCAAAATGTTAATACATGCTCTTATAATTTCTCATCTGGACTACTGCAACGTACTACTTTGTGGACTACCTTCTAACAAACTGGCCCCGCTCCAGTCGGTACTGAACTTAGCTGCTCGTCTCATTCATCTTTCTTCTTGATCTTCCTCTGCTGACCCTCTCTGTCAAGCTCTTCACTGGCTGCAAATTAACCAGAGGATCCAGTTCAAACTCCTAACCCTAATCTACAAAGCTCTCCACAATCTCTCTCCCCGGTACATGTCCTCACTAATTTCCAGATACAAACCCAATCGCAATCTCAGATCTGCACACGATCTTCTGCTGTCCTCCTCTAAAATCACCTCCTCACATTCACGCTTACAAGATTTTGCACGCGCTTCACCCCTTCTCTGGAATCCCCTCCCACAACACATCCGTCACTCGCCAAACCTTTGTTACTTTTTAAACGCTCTCTAAAAACTAATTTGTTCCGACAAGCATATGCGCTACCTTAGGCCACTTCCCTTTGTCCTAAGACCAAATTGCACTCCTACTAGGTATCTAGTATATTTTATCGTATACTACCCCTTCTCTTGTTTCCCCCCATTCCCTTCAGATTGTAAGCTCGCAAGGGCAGGGCTCTCTCCCCCTTTTGTGTCTTGGAAATCATTATACATTATATTCATCATGTTATTTTTATCACTGTCATTACAACTTCTGTATTTTGTATGCTGTATCATTTTTTGTATTTTGTCACAAATTATGTAACTTGTATATTGGTGTACACCATTGTCTGTATTATGTACCCCATGTTTGTTTCTTACTTTGTACAGCCCCACGGAATATGTTGGCGCTTTATAAATCAATAATAATAATAATAATAATAATAATAATGTTAAAACTGGCTACTATGGGTTAATAGTTAGGAAATTAGCAGTGTCAGAGAAGTGTAATCAGAGTAAAGAAACAGTTTGTTCAATGGCGTAGCTAAGGAGCTGTGGGCTCCGATACAAGTTTTACAATGCCCCTCCCCCCCCAAAAAAAAGCATTCTATACATAGCAATTGATACGGCGTACCAAAAACTGCCAATGGCAACTACAGTGTCAGAGGTGCAAGAAAGGGATGGGGAACAGTTAATAATTACCACTATTCAAAGTATCTATAGAAGTGATTATTATGAGCACAGGACCAATAAAGAGCTAATATTGTAGTTGAGGGAGGGCCCTTCAGGGAATGCACAGTGTTCAGAGGGCATGTACCATCAACATCTACAATGCAGAGAAATTAGTTAACTGGCTTACACAGCACACCACATCTTCTACAGCTTCCTCACGGAACCTCCTTAACGGACCATCCTCCTCCTGCTCTGATTCAGGCACCCCACAACAACTTACCACCCCTTGCCCGGCAGCCCAAACCACAACCCCTAGCACCACAGCTGCTCCCCTTGATATGTTATTCACACATCCATGTGAGGAATTTACTGATGCACAACCATTATTGGCAGAAGATGAACGCAATAAGGATGTAACACAATGTGATATGTCTCAGTCAGGCGTCAGTACACACGTAGATGTAAGGTGTGAGGATGATGATGATGATGATGTACGACCCGTTATTGGTGCCTATTTGGAGGTGTCTGAGACAAGTGAAGCAGTTGATGATGATGACAATGTGTCCATGGACGTCACGTGGGTGCCCGCAAGAGGAAATGAAGAACAGGGGGACAGCTCAGATGGAAAGATAGCGAGGAGGAGAAGACGAGTTGTTTTAAGTAGCAGGGGGGGCATTGTCGCAAGGAGCTAGTGGCACTGTCAGACAGCATGTATTGGCACCTGGGGTCAGCCAGCCAACACGCCCTTCAACGCCTGCTGTTGCCACCACCAGAATACCATCATTCCAAAACTCACCGGTATGGCATTTCTTTTGTGTGTCTGCCTCTGATAGCAGCGATGCCATCTGCAACCTCTGCCAAAAGAAAGAGTCGTGTGAAGTCAAACACCCACCTAGGGACAACTGTTTTCCGAAGGCACCTGATTGCAAAACACAAACATCAATGGGATGCACACATGAATAAAAGCAGCACACAAACTCAAAGCCACCCTCCCCCTCCTGGTCCATGTCAACCTTTGCTGTCCTTGCCCCCTCTAAACCACCCTACACTCCGCCACCTCTCACCTTAAGCAGTTCCTGCTCATCATCTGCCCACAGCAGTCAGCTTCACCCGGCATCTGACAGCTGGCTTGTCGGAACGGTTAGGCCACCAGCTGGTGGAGTCTGAGGCCTTCAGAAAATGTGTTGCCATTGGGACACTGCAGTGGAAGGTACTGGGCAGAAACTTATTTTCTAAAAAGGCAATCCACAACCCATACCATCATGTGGAAAGACAAGTCGTGGCATCTCTGTGTTGGGGCAAGGGTTCATATGACCACTGATTCCTGGTCTGCAAAGCACAATCAGGGCAGGTATATCACGTACACTGTGCATTGGGTCAACCTGTTGATGGCTGCCACGCCGACTTGCAGAAAGTCCTGCTGCCACCTCCTCTTCTCCTCCTACTCCTACTCCATCCTCTTCGCTATCCTCCTCAGCTGAGTCCTCCTCTTCTGCTGCTGTGGCTTTCTCTACAACTGGTTCTGCACCCCCCCCCCCCCAGGTCAGCGCTCTGCACCCCCATTGCTCCACCACTGAACTATTGCATATCTCTGTGTCTGATACTACACAGCCCACTGACACCCAGCGCTGTCCCCACTACTATAATTGTGTGCCACATTACACACAAACAGAGTAGTACTCCAGTGACTTATTTACGACTATATTTTGTTTGAGCACAGAACCTCCTTGATGCACCATCCTCCTCCTGCTCTGATTCAGGCACCCAACAACAACTTACCACCACTCGCCCGGTGGTAAGTTGTTGTGGGCCTATTCCACATCCCAGGTATGATGGTGTCACGCTGTCTTGGGGATGACTTGCCTGAAAGCCGAGAGTCACACTGGACCAACTCTCCTCGCCACTCTGAACAAACAGGTGGATCTTTGGGTGACCCCCCACAAACTGGAGATTGGCAAAGTTGTGTGTGACAGCGGAAGCAATCTGTTGGCGGCGTTGAACTTGGACAAGTTAACACATGTGCCCTGCATGGCACTTGTGTTGAATATTATTATACAACAATTTGTGTGTAACTACCCAGGCTTACAGGAGGTCCTCCAGCAGTCCAGGAAGTTGTGTGACCATTTGAGGCGTTCCTAAAAAGCCATGGCAAACTTTTCAGAGATTAGCAGGAAAAGAACCTGCCAGTGAGGTGCTTGATTTGCGACAACCCAACTCGCTGGAATTAAACGTTGTTGATGTTCAACCAACTGGTCCAACAAGAAAAAGCCGTCAACGATTATCTATACGAGTACGGCGGTAGGAAAGGCCGTGCAGATCTGGGGATTTTTTTTCCATGTTATTGGAGGCTCATGGGCAATGCCTGCAGGCTCATGCGTCCATTTGAGGAGGTGGCAAACCTGGTAAGTCGCATTGAAGGCACCATCAGCGACCTGAACCCATACACGTTCTTCCTGGAGCGTGCCCTGCGAAGAGTGTTGGATCAGGCCATAGAGGAGCGTGACCAGGAAGAGGAAGAGTTGTGGGCACCATCACCACCAGATCCAGACTTGTTCTCCACACCTGCTGTATTTGCAGCAACGCAGAGGGAGGAGTTGTCTGAGGAAGAGGAGTCAGAGGAGGAAGGTGGCTTTGAGGAGGAGGAGGAAGAACAACAGGTGTCCCAGGGGGCTTGCGGTCAACTTTTGTGGCTGGGGGAGAACAAGACCTTTCGTGAGCTCAGTGAGGAAGAGGATCTGGCTTGCTCGACATCTCGACATTGTGCAAATGGGGTCTTTCATGCGGTCCTGCCTGTTGAAGGTCGCCCATATAAAAAAAGCTCAAGGACAAGTACCTGTACTTAGTGGCAACGCTACTGGACCCTCAGTATAAGCACAAAGTTGGGGATCTGTTACCAAATCACAATCAGTCGGAAAGGATGCACAAGTTCCACATCAGCCTGCGAAGTACTGCTGTAACCTCACCCTTGAACGAAGTGTACAGCAAACAGTAAAGAGGTGCCAGGAATTCTCCCACAGCCACACTGGCAAAGACAGTACACTCTTGCAATGTGTTGGTGATGTCGGACATGCACAATTATTTTTTGTCCAACGCATCACCACAGCTCGGTATCCACCCTAAGAGAACGCCTTGACTGACAAGTAGTGGACTACCTGGCCTTAACTGCCGATATCAACACTCTGAGGAGCGATGAACCTCTGAACTATTGGGTGCGTTGGCTTGACCTGTGGCCTGAGCTATCACAATTTGCCATCGAACTTCTCTCTTGCCCCGCCTCAAGCGTCCTGTCAGTTAGGACCTTCAGCACAGCAGGAAAGATTGTCACTGAGAAGAGAAGTCGCCTAGATCAAAAAAGTGTTGATTACCTCACCTTTATTAAAATGAATGAGGCATGGATCCCAGAGGGCTACTGCTTGCCCAAAGACTTGTAAGTCAGTCCCCATCCAGCATCTCTGCATGCCGCATGACTGACTGACTGACTTCTCCGCCACCACAAACAGGGTCCAGACCAGGACTCAACAGGTGGATCCTGAATTTTTAAGGCATTTGGTCTGTCAGTGTGAAGCGGGCATAACCCTTACATTACCATTCTGGAAATGTAAAATCAGAATGGTCAGGGCAGGTATATCACCCCCAGCTCCCCAGGGCCTATTCCACATCCCAGTGCACTAATAACTACATAAGAATTATTTTTTTCTAAATAACACAATTACATTTTTTTATACATAACATTGACATTCTTTCTAAATAACAATTACATTTTTTTTCTAAATAACATTGACTGTTTTATCTCAAATTAAATTAAATTAACTAAATTAAATTGGAGTTGGTGACACCACTACGAATGGCAGGCAGGCCTGCAGGCCTGCTGTCAGTCTGCCACCTGCTGACTCTCACTGGCAAGCCTCCACTGCATGTCTGCATTGGAGTTGGTGACACCACCACGAATGGCAGGCAGGCCTGCTTCCAGCCTGACACTTGCTGACCACCACTGACAAGCTTCCACTGCCTGGCTCTGCATTGGAGTTGGTGACACCACCATGAATGGCAGGCAGGCCTGCTGCCAGCCTGCCACCTGGTGACCCTCACTGACAAGCCTCCACTGTGTGCCTCTGCATTGGAGTTGATGACACCACTACGAATAGCAGGCAGGCCTGCTGCCAGCCTGCCAACTGCTGTCCACCACTGGCAAGCCTCCACTGCATTGCTCTGCATTGGAGTTGGAGACACCACTACGAATGGCAGGCAGGCTTGCTGCCAGCCTGCCACCTGCTGACCCTCACTGGCAAGCCTCCATTTTGTGGCTTTGCATTGGAGTTGGTGACACCACTATGAATGGCAGACCGGCCTGCTGCCAGCCTGCCACCTGGTGACCCTCACTGACAAGCCTCCACTGTGTGCCTCTGCATTGGAGTTGGTGACACCACTACGAATAGCAGGCAGGCCTGCTGCCAGCCTGCCAACTGCTGTCCACCACTGGCAAGCCTCCACTGCATTGCTCTGCATTAGAGTTGGTGACACCATAACGAATGGCAGGCAGGCCTGCTGCCAGCCTGACACCTGATGACATTTTATGGCAAGCCTCCACTGTGTGGCTCTGCATTGGAGTTGGTGACACCTCTATGAAGGGCAGGCAGGCCTGTTGCCAGCCTGCCACCTGGTGACCCTCACTGGCAAGCCTCCACTGCATGGCTCTGCAATGTAGTTGGTGATACCACTACGAATGGCAGTCAGGCCTGCCGCCAGTCTACCGCCTGTTGAACCTCACTGGCAAGCCTCCACTGCGTGGCTCTGCATTAGAGTGGCAGTAAAAAAATGTTTGTAAATGATTGAATTGACATTTTTTTCCCCCCCAAAAAATATATATTTTTTATAAATAAAAATTACACTTTTTCTTAAATTAAACGCCCACGCTTAAATTAAATTAAATTAAATAAAAAAATTAAATTAAATTAAAAGCACCCACACACCTAAGGGCCTTACAGACCTGTTAGCGCTCAATCTCGGTAAACGCAGCGTTTGGTCTGTCAGTGTTAAGCAGACATAACCCTTACATTACCACTCTGGACATTTAAAAGCAGTTCTTTATTCCACCAGTTGAGGAATGTACTGTGATTTCTGCACCTTAGGGATAGAGATGGCTTGAACCTCCGATTTTAGGTTCGCGAACTTCCGCAAAAGTTTGCATTCGCGCGAACCATGCGAACCGCAATAGACTTCAATGGGCAGGCGAACTTTCAAAACTACAAACACTAATTCTGGCCACAAAAGTGATGGAAAAGTTTCAAGGGGTCCAACACCTTGAGGGGGGCATGGCAGAGTGGGATACACGCCAAAAGTCCTGGGGAAAATTACAGATTTGATGCACAGCAGGATTTTAAGGGCAGAAAACACATTGCATTGCTAAATTAGAGGCATAAAGTGCTTTAAAACATCTTGCGTGTGTATACATCAATCAGGTAGTGTAATTAGTATACTGCTTCACACTGACAGATGGCGGAACGCCCGCAAACAGCTGTTTGTAACGCACCGCAAACAGCTGTTTGTGTAGTGATCGCCATGCTGGACTGGTGCGCACCATGGCGAGAGTGCAGGCGATGGCAGTTTTCAAGCACATATGGTCGGACTGAGGTAGCTCAATGACAGAACAGTGACTGAGTGTCCAGCTGATCGAATTTGGTCTGTCCACAATGAAGCAACAACCTTATTATCTTGGGGCAGGTGTGCCCCCAACACACTCCATATAGCTGCAGTGGTGTACCCAGGGTATTTGGCACCCGGTGCTGATTATCCACAGTCACCCCCCCCCCCACCCCCCCCGTAAATTGGGGCTACGTTGTGCGGCGAAAAATGTGTGTGGTCATAGACCAAAATGTGGGTGTGGTCACGGGTGGTGACAAGTTTACATGAATTTAGCAATGTTGGGACATTAGATTAGGACAGTGGTGACGAAAAGTCACTTATTTAAACTAAATACAAACATTTTAACTCATACATGAACCCAAGTTGAAAATAAACTATGAAGATAAACAATTTCATCCATTCTACTCCTGAAAAATGTATTTTTTTATAGAACCCCCTAGTTTTATTTTCTGTTTTAAAAAGCTAAAAAAAAGTAGGTTTAATGCTATTGTCTCATATGATGATGATTCAGCATTTCCCATAGTCTCGCAGTTAACAATCATGAGGCCCCCAACAAGACAAATTCAGCAATCATGAGGCCCCCAACAAATCATGAGGCCTATATTACTATAAATATTCCTATGTTACATTCCCTATATTACTATAAATATTCCTATGTTACATTTATAGGTGAGACTCTGAATTAATTTATTAGGTTGAGATCCCACTTATTGTATATATAAATCATGAGGCCCCCAACAAGACAAATTCAGCAATCATGAGGCCACCAACAAGACAAATTCAGCAATCTTGAGCCCCCCAACAAATCACGCAGTCCCCAACAACACAAATTCAGCAATCTTGAGGCCCCCAACAAGACAAATCCAGTAACCATGAGTCCCCCAACAAGACAAATTCAGCAGTCATGAGGCACATAAATAGACAGCATTTCACATAAATGGGCAGAATGCCCCCTTAATATGGTAGACACCTCTCACCTGGCTTCTGAATTCTCCTCTACTGGCTGCTGTGCCTGGCTAGCAATACTATTTTTGTCTGGATTGGGGATGATGTGTGGCTGAAAGTACGGTGACCATACGTCCTGCTTTACCCGGGACGCGTCCCGCCTTTGGGGGGCGCTGTCCCAGGCTGCATGAGGTCCCGGGAAACGTCCCGCTTTTAGCAGCGGGACGTCCCGGCCTCGGGACGCTGGTCACCGTACTATGAACTAGCTGCAGCGTCTCCTAGACGCTGCACTAGTTCATTCCCCGCGCGCGCCGCATCCCCCCTATTTTCCGGTGCGCCGCAGCTGCCCCCCATACCCCCCGACCCTGTCCCAGGTTGAGTCTACAAAAATCTGGTCACTCTACTGAAAAGCCTGGCAGTGATGCTGTGGCCTGACTGGCAGTGATGCTGTGGCTGGGCTGGCTGGTGGTGATGCTGTGGCTGGGCTGGCTGGCGGTGATGTTGTGGCTGGGCTGGCTGGCGGTGATGCTGGGCTGTGCTTGGCTGGTTGAAGTAAATGCTGGCCTGACTGGTGGTGATGCTGTGGCCTTTTTGCCAGTGATTCTGGGCTGGTTGGCTGGTGGTGATTTTGGGCTGGCTGGCCTAGATAGTTTAGGTAGTGAGAGGTACCCCCTAGTTTAGGTAGCGCCAGGAGCCCCCCAGTTTAGGTAGTGACAGGAGCCCCCCAGTTTAGGTAGTTACAGGAGCCCCCCAGTTCAGGTAGTGACAGGAGCCCCCCAGCTCAATTAGTGACTGGAGCCCACCAGTTCAGTTAGTGACAGGTACCCCCCTATTTAGGTAGTGACAGGAGCCCCCAGTGTATGTAGTGACAGGTGCCCGCCAGTTTAGGTAGTGACAGGTGCCCCCCAGTTCAGGTAGTGACAGGAGCTCCCAGTTCAGCTAGTGACTGGTAACCCCCAGTGTATGTAGTGACGTGACCCCCAGTGTATGTAGTGAGTAGTGACAGGGACCCCCAGTTTAGATAGTGACAGGCACCCCCCAGGTTAGATAGTGACATGGACCCCCAGGTTAGATAGTGACAGGGACCCCCAGGTTAGATAGTGACAGGGACCCCCAGGTTAGATAGTGACAGGCACGCCCCAGGTTAGATAGTGACATGGACCCCCAGGTTAGATAGTGACAGGGACCCCCAGGTTAGATAGTGACAGGGACCCCCAGGTTAGATAGTGACAGGCACCCCCCAGGTTAGATAGTGACATGGACCCCCAGGTTAGATAGTGACAGGGACCCCCAGGTTAGATAGTGACAGACAACCCCCAGGTTAGTGACAGGGACCCCCCCCAGGTTAGATAGTGACAGGGACCCCCCAGGTTAGATAGTGACAGGCACCCCCCAGGTTAGATAGTGACAGACACCCCCCAGGTTAGTGACAGGGACCCCCCAGGTTAGATAGTGACAGGGACCCCCCAGGTTAGATAGTGACAGGCACCCCCCAGCTTAGATAGTGGCAGGCACCCCCCAGCTTAGATAGTGACAGGGACCCCAGGTTAGATAGTGACAGGGACCCCCAGGTTAGATAGTGACAGGCACCCCCAGGTTAGATAGTGACAGGCACCCCCAGCTTAGATAGTGACAGGGACCCCCAGGTTAGATAGTGACAGGGACCCCCAGGTTAGATAGTGCCAGGCACCCCCCAGGTTAGATAGTGACAGGGACCCCCCAGGTTAGATAGTGACAGGGACTCCTAGGTTAGATAGTGACAGGTTAGAGAGTGCCAGGGACCCCCCAGGTTAGATAGTGACAGGGACCCCTCAGGTTAGATAGTGACAGGGACCCCCCAGGTTAGATAGTGACAGGGACCCCCCCCCCCAGGTTAGATAGTGACAGGGACCCCCAGGTTAGATAGTGACAGGGACCCCCCAGGTTAGATAGTGACAGGGACCCCCAGGTTAGATAGTGACAGGGACCCCCCAGGTTAGATAGTGACAGGGACCCCCAGGTTAGATAGTGATATGGACCCCCAGGTTCGTTAGTGACAGGCACCCCCCAGGTTAGATAGTGACAGGGACCCCCCAGATTAGATAGTGACAGGGACCCCCCAGGTTAGATAGTGACAGGCACCCCCCAGCTTAGATAGTGACAGGGACTCCCAGGTTAGATAGTAGAAGCAGTAAAGTGTTGTACCGTGTTAGCCATGAGTAAAAGCAAGAAGTTTTGAATCAGGATGATACCATTCATTGGCTAACTTAGAGATGGATAAACAGTGAGCTTTCGACTTATAAAAAGCCTTCGTCGGACTGGTTCCTGACCAGAACTGAAAAACACAGCTTATATACACTGACATACAGAGGAGAAACATTCTTTAGCAAACATAAATGTAATTAGATGCCTTAACTGTTACTGAGGAGCCTCAGTAACAGTTAAGGCATCTAATTACATTTATGTTTGCTAAAGAATGTTTCTCCTCTGTATGTCAGTGTATATAAGCTGTGTTTTTCAGTTCTGGTCAGGAACCAGTCCGACGAAGGCTTTTTATAAGTCGAAAGGTTAGATAGTGACAGGGACCCCCAGGTTAGATAGTGACAGGCACCCCCCAGGTTAGATAGTGACAGGCACCCCCCAGGTAAGATAGTGACAGGCACTCCCCAGCTTAGATAGTGACAGGGACCCCCAAGTTAGATAGTGACAGGGACCCCCAGGTTAGATAGTGACAGGCACCTCCCAGGTTAGATAGTGACAGGCACCACCCAGGTTAGATAGTGACAGGGACCCCCCAGGTTAGATAGTGACAGGGACCCCCAGGTTAGATAGTGACAGGGACCCCAGGTTAGATAGTGACAGGTTAGATAGTGACAGGGACCCCCAGGTCAGATATTGACAGGGACCCCCATGTTAGATATTGACAGGGACCCCCCAGGATAGATAGTGACAGGGACCCCCCAGGTTAGATAGTGACAGGGACCCCCCAGGTTAGATAGTGACAGGGACCCCCCAGGTTAGATAGTGACAGGGACCCCCCAGGTTAGATAGTGACAGGGACCTCCCAGGTTAGATAGTGACAGGGACCCCCAGGTTAGATAGTGACAGGGACCCCCAGGTTAGATAGTGACAGGGACCCCCCAGGTTAGATAGTGACAGGGATCCCCAGGTTAGATAGTGATATGGACCCCCAGGTTAGTTAGTGACAGGCACCCCCCAGGTTAGATAGTGACAGGGACCCCCCAGGTTAGATAGTGACAGGCACCCCCCAGGTTAGATAGTGACAGGGACACCATATCAGTGCGGTGTCCACTAAGTCCTAGCGCCCGCATAGTGGTCGCCGGCTGGTCGGAGGTCTGAAGCTGGGCTGCTTCTGCCTGGCAGTGGGGACGGCCGTGGAGGGGGGGGGCAGCGGGCGGCCAGGGGGGGTGTAAAATCCCCAATTTGCCCAACGTGCTGCGGACGCCCATGGCGGCAACACAGGGCAGCGGCAGGGGCGGCAACACAGGACTCCGGGTGTCACCCCCTACCATGAAGACACCCGGGGCGGGCTGCCCCTACCGCTTGATGGTAGGAAAGCTACTGTATAGCCAGTCATTGCTTCATTGTGATACGCAAGCCCCTTCACCGCGGCAAGGTAACGATCACAAAAGGGAATTGACAAATGTACATGCCTTTTTTTGTTGTTGTTGCAGCCGCAGTGCAGCCAGAAAAATTAGGCAGTCATGTACACGCACCAGGAAAATAATTATAGCGGCCGCTGCTAACAGCGGCCTTAAAAATTCAGGAATCCACCTGGAGTCCTGGACCATGTTGGTGGTGGCGGAGAAGGCAGTCAAGCAGCCTGCAGGCAGAGATGCTGTGTGGGGACTAACTTAGTCTTGGGGCAGGCAGTCACATGGCGTGCAGGCAGAGATGCTGTGTGGGGGGACTGACTTAGTCTTTGGGCAGGCCTGACCGTGCTTTGCAGACCAGGCATCCGTGGTCAGATAGACCCTTGACCCAATGCTGTGTGCCAGAGATTACACCACTTGCCTTTCAACATCACGGTACAGTTTGGGTATCGCCTTTTTTGAGAAATAATTGCAGCCTGGTATCTTCCACTGTGGTGTGTGGCTTTGCTTTTGTGTGCTGCTTTTTCCTCAGGTGGTCATCCCATTGCAGTTTGTGCTTTTTCCTCATGTGCCTTCATAAGGCAGTTGTCCCTACGCGGGTCTTGGTCTTTCCATGGCTCAATTTTCGGTGGCAGAGAGTACATCTGAGGCAGACACACAAAAAAATTTCCACACCACTGAGCCCTGGGATGACGGCACTTTGGTGATGACTGCCGACATGGAGATGAGCTTGGATCTCACGATCCAGACACTGGATGGAACCGGTGAAGATGAGGTGGGTGGAGTAAAGCCGGAGCAAGAAGCAGAGGTAGCCGCTAGTTGGGTCACAGTTAGAAGGGGTAGGGGAAAAAGTGGCAGGGAGGCTAGTCCCGAGTTGTCCCTCACTAATAAGTATGCTTGTTTGCGTAATATTGGGGAGGATGATTCTGGAGTAGCAATGCTGCAGCAGGATGTGCTCCTTAGCAACCAAGGGGCAGACTGCTGTAACGAGAAAGGGAATAGGAGTGTAGCTAAGGCTAGACAGGTACTGGTGGTAGGGGATTCAATTATTAGGCGCACAGATAGGATAATCTGTCGAAGAAACCATGAATGCCGTACAGTCTGTTGCCTCCCGGGTGCTCGGGTTCGGCATGTAGCGGAAAGAATTGACAGAATATTGGTTGGGGCTGGGGAAGACCCAGTTGTCATGGTACACATTGGCACCAATGACAAAGTTAGTGGGAGATGGAAGGTCCTCAAAAATGATTTTCAGGTACTTGGAGATAAACTTAAAGCAAGGACCTCCAAGGTGGTGTTCTCTGAAATACTGCCAGTGCCACGTGCTACATCTGAGAGACAGAGGGAGCTTAGGGAGTTAAATAAGTGGCTGAGAAATTGGTGTAGGAAGGAAGGGTTTGGGTTCCTGGAGAACTGGGCAGACTTTGCAGTCGGCTACAGGTTCTACAGCAGGGATGGGCTGCACCTTAATGGGGAGGGTGCAGCTGCATTGGGGGAGAAGATGGCTAAACGGTTGGAGGAGGTTTTAAACTAGGATCTGGGGGGAGGCGGGAGGATAAAGTCTCAGTATGTAGACAAGATAATGTAAAAAGACAGTGGGAGCCTAACATTATGGGGGGTGGAGAGGGGGGTAGGGATAGTGTAAAGATTAAGGAGGTTGGTAAAACTTCAGGTAGCCCATTTCATGTAAACAAAATTGGTAAATGTGGTGGTAAAAATATAAAGTGCATGGTAACCAATGCTCAGAGCCTTGCAAATAAAATAGACGAACTAGAGTTCATTCTGAATGACAAAGGCTATGACATTGTGGGAATAACCGAGACATGGATGGATGAAAGCCATGACTGGATAGCTAATTTAAAAGGATACAATGTGTTTAGGAGGGATAGAACAGGGAAAAAAGGTGGAGGGGTTTGTCTCTTTGTTAAGAATTCTTTTACAGCTGTCCTCAACGATGAGATGGAGGAAGATTGCGAAGATGTGGAGTCCTTTTGGGTAAATATTCATGGTGGAAATAAAAGTTGCCAATTGCTTATTGGGGTATTCTACAGACCACCTCATATTAATGAAGCTGCAGAACTGTGATTACTACATTGAAAAAGCTGCAAGTAAAAATGAGGTCATAGTTATGGGCGACTTCAACTTTCCAGACATTGACTGGGGTATTGAGGCTACCCATTCTGGTAAAAGCAGCAGTTTTCTGGCAGCACTACAGGACAATTACTTGACTAAAATGGTAATGGAACCAACTAGGGGTAATGCGTTACTGGATCTGATCATTTCTAATAGACCAGATAATGTATCAAATGTGCAGGTTCAGGGGGGCGTGGCCTGGCTATGGCGCTGTGAGGACGCGCGGAAGCTCCTCAGATCTCCAAGGATCCTGCTTAAAATCCTGTCTCCTGTGTCGGCGATTTTCACCTCCTGCTACGAGGCTGTACTCTCCCCACATCCAGGCTGCTTTCGAAGATGCAGAAACCTGCCGCTCAGTCGCCGCGGCCCATCACAGAGCGGCTGGCGAAATTCGCACATGGAGCGGCACAAGATGGCGGCGGCTCGCTGCCCAGACGCTCTGGAAGCTCCGCTGAAAATATGGATGACACTCTGCCCAGGGGCGTAGCAATAGGGGGTGCAGAGGTAGCGACCGCATCGGGGCCCTTGGGCCAGAGGGGCCCCGAGGGGCCCTCCCACAATTACAGTATTAGCTCCCTATTGGTACTGTGCTCATAATAATCACTTCTATAGATACTTTTAACATTGGTAATCATTAACAAGCTGCTCCCCATCCCCTTCTTGCACCTCTGACACTGTAGTTGCCATTGGCAGGTTTTGGTGCACCGTATCAATTGTTATGTATAGAGTGCTTGGGGGGCCCCATGTAAAACTTGCATCGGGGCCCACAGCTCCTTAGCTACGCCACTGACTCTGCCGTTAGATCCGGAAGGCTCTTCGACATCATGCCCTGGCTCACCATTAACTACGAACAGTGAGTACCCCAACGCTGCAAGGCCAGATGAACCCACGGCCTCCCTAGCTGACATGGCGGATATATGCTCTGACGCAGCTGAGGAGCCGTCTAGGCTGCAGTTATTAGAGGCCATATCGGAGCTTAAAACTTTTATCACCGGCAAATTCGATACTGTGCAAACAGAACTGTCGTTTGTTAAAGCCGATATGCTCAAAATGAGAGACCGAGCTAAAGAGGCAGAGAGGAGGATTGGGGTACTGGAGGACGAGGTCAGGCCTATGCATACAGATATAGCCTACCAAGGCAAGATAGCTGACGCACATACGACCAAACTTACTGACCTGGAAAATAGATCTAGGAGAAACAACTTACGATTCGTGGTTTCCCCGAGAAGTCGGAAGGAACTTCTCCTGAGGAGTTTCTGGAGGACTGGGTTACCTCTGTGCTGCCGAACTTTAAGCCATCTAGAATGTTCTCTATTGAACGGGCCCATAGAATCCCTGGCGGCCTACCTAAGCCAGGAGCACAACCGCGCCCATTAATAGCAAAATTCCTTAATTATAGGGATAAAGCTGCTATACTGAATGCTACTAGGCAACTGCGTGAGCCTCTGAAATATAATGATACCCAGATTCATATATATCAGGACTTCTCAGTGGAAATCCAGAAGCAGCGACTTGCTTACTTTGACGTCAAAAAGCTCCTGCGTGACAAGCAAATTCTGTATAGTATGGTGTTCCCTGCTAAACTGAGAATCGTATCTGAGGATAAAGTCTTGTTCTTTGCTACCCCGGGAGAAGCTATGAACTGTCTTGAAGGCAAAGGGTCTGACAGACAACGTCGTAGACAGCCGAATCGTTAACAAATCCTTTCTGAAGCTTTGTTTTGCATTTCTTACTTCCTTTTTGGAAAGAGCACTTGCCTTTCCCTAAAGAGGCACTCTGTTGGTGGTACGGCAGAACATCTTTACCTTTATCCTGCTATTTGCAGCAATATTTGTCTGTTGCGTATTACAGTTATATCTGTCGCATTATACTTTTTTCAAGGATATATGATTAGATATGCAAGTATGTGATTAACATTACCTTCATTTTTACAGGCAAGGACTCATGGTCTTTTCTTATCTTTATGCTCCTGTGTATGTATGGGAATCACTTAACACAATCAGCTTCATATGCTTCTGGTTAACGGGTTAGAGAGTATGGCCTATAATGAACGCAGCATCCTCTATAAGTGCCGACATAGGTTAAAGTTTTCGATGTTTCATGAAGTGGAGATCTGGAGTTTATACTCTAGCCTCACACTCCATTTATGCCGCTCTGGTTGGGTAATAAAGCGGGTTGTAGTTGGGGGCAACTTGCGGGGTGGGTTAGGGATGTTTGGGGTTCAGATGGGGGGTGGGGGAAAGGGTTTGACAGTGCTTGTGATGAGGATTTCTTCGTATCTCCAGACGGATTTAACATAAAATGTGGATATTTCTTGAAATTTGATAATGGCTGACCTCCAATTGATCTCATGGAATGTTAGGGGAATGAATAATCCCATTAAAAGGCGCCTGGTATTGGATCATCTTAAAAAACTTAATCCCCATATCCTATGTTTGCAGGAGACTCACTTAGTGGGATCTAGATTAGCAGCGTTAAAGAAACCTTGGATAGCAAACGTATATGCCTCTCAGTATTCCACATACTCCCGTGGCATGGTCATTAGGATTACCAAAAATGCGCCAGTAAAAATTTTAACAGTTCATACTGACCAATTGGGGCGCTTTGTGATTGTGCAGTTACTGTATGAGGGCCGCCCCTTAATAGTGGCCTCTGTCTACGTACCTCCCCCGTTTCATGCAGCTGTTTTAGAGAAATTATTTTCAATAATATACGGTTTACCATCTAGCCCTATTCTAATCTGTGGAGACTTTAACGCTGTGTTGGATCACACTCTAGATAAATCTAGCCCAGGGGAACACAGGGGACAATCTGCTTTTAAGGATTGGGTTGCTAAGCATAATATGTTTGATCTATGGAGATGGCGTAATCCCATTAAGGTTGTATACTCCTGCTTCTCTGATTCTGCTGGATCTATGTCTCGATTGGACCTAATATTGGGCTCTTATGATGCTTTAAACGGGGTTAAGAAGCTGGAGTATAAAACACATGGTATCTCTGATCATACCCCTGTAATTTGTTCTGTTAGTTCTTGCTCTCAAGCAAATGCAAGCTCCTGGAAAATGGGGAATATTTGGTTACAGGATGAAACTGTAGTTAGTCACTGTGTTACCATGATGAATGAATACTGGCATTTGAACAAAGGCACTGCCACTCAGGATATCTTGTGGGACGCATCCAAGGCCGCCTTAAGGGGACATTTCTCTTACATTAAAGGGGTGACACTAAAGAATGATGAAGCATATATTGGCAGGACTGAGTCTGCTATGACATCTGCCAAATCTGAATACGAGCATTCCCCTTCCTCAGATAAGTACTCACTTTGGGCTAAAGCAAGAAGGGATCATGAAATAACTCTACTTAAGAGGGCTAAGCGCCGTGAATTTATTACGCATTAAAGAATGTTTGAATGCGGAAATAAATCAAGCAAACTCTTGGCATCTATGCTTTGAGCTCAGTTCACCTCGATATCAATTCCTAGAATTATATCATCTCAAGGGATTGAATATTGTACCTCTGAGAATATTTTGGAAGAATTTAGGTTATTTTATAGCGATTTGTATAAACAAGCCCCTTTATGTGATCTACCCTCTCTACGCGTTTTTTTACTTGATTGCCAACTACCAGGGTTAAATGATGAAGATAGACAGCTACTAGATGCCCCACTGACGCTGGGTGAGATTACTGCAGCGATAAAAGATCTTAAACCACTTAAGGCCCCGGGACCAGACAGAATTCCATCAGAATGGTCAGGGACGGATCTAGGGGGGGCAAGCGGGTATCTTGCCCCAGGCGCAGTTTGTTGCCTTCTTAAAAAGGCGGCAAAATGAATGGCAGGTTAGGCGCCAAAACCTGACCTTGCCCCAGGCGCAACTTGGTCTTGATCCATCCCTGAGAATGGTACATTAAAAGTCTTCCCCTCGCGGCTCCCGGTTTGCTCCAGACATTCAACAATGCCCTGGCCACAGGTAATTTGCCGGACTCTATGCGGGAGGCTCATATTACGTTATTACTTAAACCTGGGAAAAATCCTGACTCCTGTGACTCTTACCGTCCTATTTCTCTGTTAAATACAGATATTAAAATATTGGCCAAAATTTTAGCTAGTAGATTGAAGCTGGTTATTGGAAAACTCATCTTTCAAGATCAGACTGGTTTTATTCCGTCACGCTCTACCAAATTGAACCTCAGACGTTTGTTTACTAACCTTCAGCACTCGCATGCCAACTCTGGCTCCAGAGTCCTTCTGGCTTTAGACACCAATAAAGCATTTGATACGGTATCTTGGCAATACCTCCATGAAGTGTTATCAGCGTTTAGGTTTGGTGACACGTTTAAAAAATAGGTTAAATTACTATATACCAATCCCCGTGCTCGTCTCCGTGTCAATGGATACCTATCATCTATATTTGATATTGGAAGAGGCACCAGACAGGGGTGCCCCTTATCACCCCTATTATTCGCATTGGCCATGGAGCCCCTAGCTGCATTTATCAGGGAAGATTCTGGGGTGGTAGGCTGGGTTATCAATAATGTTCGCGAAAAAATCTCCCTCTACGCGGATGATGTCCTGTTATATCTGGATGGACCTGGGGCCTCATTGCATAGAGTGCTGAGAATCTATGAGAAGTTTGGAGATATTTCAGGTCTCAAAGTAAACTGGTCAAAATCCATTCTATGTCCTGTAGACGAGTTATCCCCCAGCTCTCTACCCCCTGATCTTCCTCTCCAAGTCAGCACTTCCTTTAAATATTTGGGCATATGGATCACACCCTGTAACAAAGATTATAATAAATATAATTTATTACCTGTTATACAAAATATAGAGGATAAATTAAAAAAAATGGTCATCTTTACCTCTAGACAACATGGGTCGAGTGAACGCTATAAAAATGATAATTGCCCCCAAATTATTATACGTCCTACTTATGTCCCCGGTTTGGGTTCCCACCCAGATGTTTAATAAAATCAATGCTTTGGTTAAAAACTTTATTTGGGCGAATCGTGCTCCCAGACTATCACTGGACACGCTTAGACTACCAATATGCAAAGGGGGGCTCGCTCTCCCTCACTTTCAATTATACTATTTAGCGGCTCAATTAACGTACATATACAGATGGCTGCACTGTATCAGGGATGATGCGTCCCTTGATGCAGAAGCTGACATTGCTTACTCCTTTGAAACTCTATGTAGTTATATATACCGAGGAGAGGGGTTCTCATCCACGGAGTCAGATATCCTCAAATACTCCCTCAGAATTTACTATAAATGCCAAAAATTGGTGGGTGAGGGGAAAACCCCATATTCTCCTAGTGCTCCTCTTTGGTGTAACTCAAACTTGCCTGAATTTCAGTCCTTGGAGAATGTGGGATTCTGGGTTAAAAGAGGGGTTAAATACCTTAACCACTTATTTTTACATGACAAATTTAAATCCTGGCCCCAATTTGTTACCGAGTTTCACGTTCCAATTGCAGCTCGCCTGCAATATTTCCAACTCCGTCATGCTACTCGCTCCCAGTTTGGTGGTCTTGAGGTTGCTTTACGCCCGGGCATTGTTGAGTCATGGTTGTTAGACAGGGACCCTGATAAGCTAATTTCTAGATTTTACTCTAATTTGCTGATATCAACCTTCAAAGGTAAACTGACCAAAGTCAGGTCCAATTGGGAAAATTGGGTGGAAGAACTCTCTTCTGCAGACTGGGCTGATTTTGAGGAGACCTACATGAAGACTGTAATTAGTTCAAGAGATAAACTCATTCAAATTTGTTGGCTCCATCAATCATATTACACTCCCCAAAAGATTTCTAAATTCTCAGCAGATACTTCTGATGCATGTTGGAGATGTAGGTACAGCCCAGGTGACTTTAAACATATGACATGGGACTGTATGGTGATTCAGTCCTTCTGGAACAAGGTAACAACTTTTATAAATAATGAGCTCAGTATTCAAGTGGCTTCCTCTTATAAAAATTGTATACTAGGTATGCTGGAAGATGTTCCCTTAAGTATTAAGGAAAAAACATTAATTCGCCTACTGTTCTTTTATGCCAAGAAAACGATATCCATTGAATGGAAAAATTCTACTGAACCTTCACTGGCAAAGTGGAAACAATTAATAAATCTATCACTTCCATTCTACCAACTCACTTGGTTGATAAGAGGGTCTAATACCAAATTCTCTAAGATTTGGGGGAAATGGCTTAATAATGTCGGCACAGTTAGTGATAACATGGATATTACACCTCATGTTCTTGATTGCTTATAAACATGCTATGTTTGCACTGTTCTGGAGACTGAGTTTTAATGGATGATTATTCATATTTTCATAATTTTTACCTTTGTATCGATAATAACCATATGGAAATAATTCTCTGATACTATGTATGTCAACATCACTTCGCACTGTCAAGTAATTGTTGGTTTGTTATAAAAAACAATAAAAAGATTTTCAAAAAAAAAAATGTGCAGGTTCAAGAACATTTGGGAAATAGTGATCACAACATGATAACGTTTGATCTGGTGACTCATAGGCCATGGGGCAGCGGGACCACTCAAACTATGAATTTTAGAAAAGCAAAGTTCAATCAAATTAGGCAGGCACTAAGTTTGGTGAACTGGGATAATGTACTACAAGGGGAGGACACTGAAGGGAAATGGCAAGCTTTTAAACTTATTCTCAATCAATATTGTAGTATGTATATCCCATATGGAAACAAAATGTCTAGGAATAAAAAAAAAGGCCTCTATGGATGGATAGAAAGGTTAGGGATAAAATGAAGAGGAAAAAGAATGCCTATAAGGTCCTAAAACAGGGCGGGGGGGGGGGGGGGCAGAGGCTGCACTAAGCAATTATAAGGAGTGCAATAAGAATTGTAAAAAAGAAATTAGGCTGGCAAAGATCAAAGCTGAAAATCAAATCGCTAGGGATATCAAATCTAACCCCAAAAAGTTTTACAAGTACATCAACTCTAAAAAAAGAAAGGTTGACTGTATAGGACTCCTAAAGGATGAGGGTGGGAACTCAATGGTGGATGACCAAGGTAAGGCAGAGTTATTAAATGCTTTCTTTGCTTCTGTCTTCACAAAGGAAACAGCACTGTTGCAAATTACAGAGGCAGAAGAGTCTCAATCTTCTAACTGTAATATTAAATGCTTAACCCAGGAAGAAGTGAAGGCAAGACTAAATAAATTAAAAATACACAAGGTACCTGGCCCGGATGGCATACATCCCCGGGTCTTAAGGGAATTAAGTTCAGTTATAGATAAACCCCTTTATCTTATCTTTTGTGATTCTCTTTCAACTGGCAGAGTCCCAGTGGATTGGCGTGCAGCCCACATTTTCCCATTATTTAAGAAGGGCAAAAAATCAGATCCAGGAAATTATAGACCTGTAAGCTGAACATCAGTTGTTTGCAAACTATTTGAGGCGTTACTAAGAGATACTATACATGACTTCATAGTAGAAAATAATCTTATTTTTCAGCATCAACATGGGTTTACTAAAGACAGGTCCTGTTTGACGAACATGCTCAGCTTTTATGAGGTAGTGAATGCTAATACGGATATTGGGAATGCAGTAGATGTGATATACTTGGACTTTGCAAAGGCCTTCGACACTGTTTCCCACAAAAGTCTGGTGCAAAAGTTGAGGATGCAAGGACTGGGGAAGAGTCTATGTGCATGGATAGGGAACTGGCTAATGGACAGAAAACAAAGAGTTGTGGTCAATGGATCGTACTCAAAATGGGAGACTGTTAGCAGTGGGGTACCACAGGGGTCTGTACTGGGTCCAGTGCTCTTCAATTTATTTATTAATGACCTAGTAGATGCATTAGTGAGCAATGTTGCTATTTTTGCAGATGATACAAAATTGTGCAGAATCATCAACTCTCAGGAAGATAGTGTCATATTGCAACAGGATCTGGATAGGATGGCTATATGGGCACATAAATGGCAGATGAAATTCAATGTTGAAAAATGTGAAGTCATGCATTTTGGTCGTAGCACTATACAAAATAAATGGGATACAGTTGGGGACATCAAACTTGGAGAACGACTTAGGAGTACTCATCGACAACAAGTTAAGTAATCGTACTCAATGCCAAGCCGCTGCAGCTAAAGCTAACAAAATTTTGGGATGCATTAAAAGCGAAATAAAAACTCGAGATGCTAGCATAATATTGCCCCTGTTTAACTCTCTAGTAAGGCCACATCTGGAATATGGAATTCAGTTCTGGGCACCACATTACAAAAAAGATATTGCAGTTTTTAGAGCAGGTGCAGAGACGAGCAACACAATTGATACATGGGATGGAAGGTCTCACTTACCAAGAACGGTTAGATAAACTGGGTTTAAACTAAACTAGAGAAAAGACGCCTTAGAGGAGATCTAATTAACATGTATAAATACATCAGAGGGCAATATAATAGCTTGGCGGATGAGCTTTTTGTCCCTAGGCCTTCTCAAAGGACAAGAGGACATGATCTGCGCATGGAGGAAAAACGTTTTAGCCATTTATTTAGGAAAGGGTTCTTTACAGTAAGAGTGATTAAGACGTGGAATGCATTGCCACAGGAAGTCGTTATGGCAAACTCTATACCTGCATTTAAAGGGGGCTTAGATGCTTTCCTTGCGTTGAAAGACATCAATGGCTACAATTACTAGGTAATGCCTAATGATGTTGATCCAGGGATTTTATCTGATTGACATCTGGAGTCGGGAAGGAATTTTTCCCTTTTGAGGCTAATTGGACCATGCCTTGTAAGGGTTTTTTTCGCCTTCCTCTGGATCAACAGGAATATGTGAGGGAGCAGGCTGGAGTTGTACTTTGTACTGGTTGAACTCGATGGACGTATGTCTTTTTTCAACCAAAATAACTATGTAACTATGAGTGTTAAGTGGGGTGCCAGAATCAGAGCAGGGAGAGGAAGATATGTCATGCTTCCGTGCGGAAGCTGAGGAAGATGAGGTGTTCTGTGTTAAATTGTCAACTAGGTCCTGACCATATTGGAGGTTGATGGCATGTGCCTTCTTCTGAACAATGTACTTAGGTCGAGGACCACACGAAATCACAACAGCATGACCTCAAACAGACCTGCCGGGTAGCCTGCCTCTGCCTCTTGTTTTGTCCATATTGGGGGGGGGGGGGAGGATGAAGTGAAAGGTATGCACTGACTTGACTAATACAATGTGCAGTCAAACAGATGCAGTGAAAGGTATGCACTAACTGGTATATTAAACAGTTTGCAGTCACATAGATGCAGTGAAAGGTATGCAGTGACTGCTGGTATAACAATGTGCAGTCACACAGGTGCAGTGAAAGGTATGCAATGACTGCTGGTTTAACAATGTGCAGTCACACAGATGCAGTGAAAATGGATGCACTGACTGCTGGTATATAAAACAGCGTGCTGTCACACAGATGCAGTGAAAGGTATGCAGTGACTGCTGGTAGAACAATGTGCAGTCACACAAGTGCAGTGAAAGGTATGCTGGGACTGCTGGTAGAACAATGTGCAGTCACACAAGTGCAGTGAAAACGTATGCAGTGACTGCTGGTATAACAATGTGCAGTCACACAGGTGCAGTGAAAATGGATTTACTGACTGCTGGTACATAAAACATAGCGCAGTCACACAGATGCAGTGAAAGGTATGCAGTGAATGGTATTATAATACAATGTGCAGCAGTCACACAGGTGCAGTGAAAAGGTAGGCATTGAATGTGCTGGGCCTGGCACAGTATAGAAATTAGCAAGGGCCAGCTGCGACAGACAGGGCTGTATATGCAGTGTCAGTGGGCCACAAAAAAAAAAAAAACATCACAAGGAAAAAAAGAGCTGTTTTGGGGTGCTTTTCAGCAATAAATATCGGCAAGGAGCAAGCTAACAAGAGCCTAACTAAGCTTTCCCTATCTCTGCAGCAACCTCTCTCCCTTCTCTCACTAAAACAGCAGCACACAGAGTGAGAAAATGTCCGACGCTGCTGCCTTTTATAAGGGGGAGAGGGGCTCTTTGAGGGAGTGCAGCCCTCAAAGATTAGCCCAATGATGTAGTATAGGGGGCGGGTTGAACTTGCATAAAGTTCACGTTTCAACGCGAACTCGCGTTGTTGGCGCGAACAAGTTCGTGTTCGAACCATTCGGGACATCTCTATCTAGAGATTAAAATCCTACTCTGTGTCAACTCTGTAATTTTTGGTGGGACATTTCAGATGAATCCCCATCTAGCATGCCACAGTCCAGGTGTTAGACCCTTTGAAAAAAGTTTTCCATCACTTTTGTGGCCAGAAGCCCTGTAGGTTTTAAAATTCGCCTGCCCATTGAAGTCTATGGTGGTTCGCGTGAATTCGAACTTTTACGGAAGTTCGGGTGTGCCATGTGCGAACCCAAAATTTGATGTTCGTGATATCTCTAATGGTTGCTTACATTTTCCTCGTGTCTTTTTCACTGCCATTGCCTTGAATGCTCTTAAACTGCATGAATTATTAGATAATTATACATTGCATTTGATAATTTTTGCAGTCTTGAATATACATGAGCACTGGTATTTTTGTTATAATTGTATTAATATTGGTTTCAGTATGTACTTCAATTATATACTAATTGTTCAGCAAACCGTCTGCTTACATTACATGACCCAGGTCATACTCCTTTAAGGGCTGTTGTTTAGGCCTTATTGGGGTTATATGTAATGATGTAATGTAATGAATAAAGGGCATAACCACCCATTATTCATTACATATGTTAATTTGTATGGGCCAGAAGGGCTGCTCTCCTCTTTGTTTTAAATGTTTTTAGAGGCAATCAATTGTCTCTCCATTGGTAGCATCATGGTTTCCATTTGCAACCCCTATAGCCATTATTTAGCCTCTCCCTAGGGCAGGAGCCACCCAAGCCCAGGGCCTATGGGGACTTTCCAGAAGTCCAGCCCTGATTGTATGCCTTTCAATGATCTGTTATGACAAAGGCATTTGAGGAATGTCACCTTATGAATCACTTGCATAACATAAATCCCTTACATTTTATAGTCATGAGCTGTTCATTTTAAAGGAGAACTCCAGGGAGCATTTAGCAATTGTAGTTACCATATTTTTGGACTATAAGATGCTCCTGACCATAAGACACACCTAGGTTTGGAGGACAAAAACCAGGGGAAAAAAAAATATACTAAACCTGGTGCATCCATGGTGAAGGGGCATCTTGTGGATTATGCCCCTTTGTACCTCATGCTCCCTTGTACCTTGTGTCCACCTCTGTCCTCCTTGGCCTCAATTCACTAAGCTTTATCAAACACTTTATCAAACGTTTGATATTTTACCTCATGGGTAAAATCTAATTTTGAATTCACTAAGGTGTTATATATTTATCGAATGTTTTATCAATAAGACGTTCAATAAATCTATGATACCTTAGTGAATTCAAAATAAGATTTTACCCATGAGGTAAAATATCAAACGTTTGATAAAATGTTTGATAAAGCTTAGAGAATTGAGGCCCTTGTGTCCTCCTGTGCCCCCATGTGTCCGCTTCTGTCCTTCTTGTGTCTTCCTCTATGCCCCTTTGTGTCCCATTTGTGTCCTTCTCTATGCTCCTTTGTGCCCCCCTGTGTCCTCCGTTTGTCCGCCGTGTCCTCCTCTGCATGGACACAGTACAGGGAGTGCCCAACATTGTGGTGGGTTGGAGGTTCGTATTGGCAGGCGTTCAAGTCAGGAACTCCCTGTATTTGGACTATAAGACTCAGTGACTTTTTTCCTTACTTTTGGGGGGGAAAAAGTGAGTCCTAAGGCCCATACACACGCCGTACTAAAGGCAACGACGGGTCCGTCTTCACCTCCCGCTGGGCGGGCGTTCCAGCGATAATCCGCCATGTGTACAGTCTGTCTGCAGAGTGATAAGGCTGTTTCTGAGCGATCCACCCGGTGGATAGCTCAGAAACAGCCTTATCAGTCCGCCGACAGACTGTACACACGCCGGACTGTATGCTGAAAACCCGCCCAGCGGAAGGTGACGACGGACCTTGCATGCAGTCAGGCGTGTGTATGGGCCTTAATAGTCCAAAAATACAGTAAATTACATTTCATTAGTTATAATCATGATTTGAAAGATGCTAGCCTTTGTTGCCTCAGTAAACAGTTTAAACAGACTTGTTAAAGGCACATTACACCTCCTGCTGTTAACAGTGTTAAGCAGTTTTGCATCGGTAGCGCACAATCATTCTATTGTTTTTAAAGACACTGTAATCCCTTATACACATTAATTGGCTTGAGTTAGATGTAACAGTGTCAGAGTTTTTTTTTTTTTTACTTCAAAACTTTGCAAGTTTAAACAAGAAAAAAATGAATACAAAATATTATTACTTATCAATTTCCTGCCCAATTAATATTTATGGCGTTTCAAAAGTAAAATAGTGTTAAACAGTTATGAAACAAACAGTTTATTTTACTTGAAGCAACCATGAAGTGAGGAATATCACTTTGGCTGAGATACTTTCCTATGTAGAGGGAAGGCTCCAGATAGCATAGAGCCTTCCCAGTTCATTCTGTTGTTCCAGCATCATCTCCCGGTGAAGTTCTATGATCAAATACCTCTTTGGCTCTCCTCTACAGTTTTCAAAAGTACTTGCATCCCTAAATGCTTCTGAAGATGGGCGCAGTATGGATGGGGTCGACTTTGGAAGTACTCAGGGACACAAATACTTCCAAAGGTTGACCAAGGAGGAGGGTAGTACTGGAACAATTGGATGAACCAAGAACTGGGAAGGTTCTATGCTATCCAGAGCCTTCCCTGAACATAGGTAAGTATCTAACCTTTTTTTTTTTTTTTTTTGCCCAGCAGGTTCACTTTAACCACCATATTTTGCCTGGTGTCTGTACTGTATTTTTTAGAGTGCGTTATACATTTAATTAGGAGAGGGTGTGTTAAACAAAGAGCTGGTTTAGAGGAATACTGTATATTTTGATTGATTATATAGAACATTGCTTTAATTCAGCAACTTTACGTTTGTATCAGACATACTTAAACAGTGAAGAGTTGTTAGCTAACAGCCAGAATACCTGAATTTGGGAATTGACTCTGGTCGCTTGGCCCTGGGAGAGGGTGTACAGAGCGTTGTCTGGCTCAGACTGAAGGGTAGGTGAATATCCGCTTTCCTCATTCACTTTCAAGCCTGAGGCATCCTGTTGCCACAAATCAAGTTATTGAGTCAGTCATTTTGTAAATACTACATATAATTGTGTATGAGGGTTAAATGATTCCTTTTCTAGGAGAGGGGGTGGAAAATGTGTTTATATTATATAGCAATAAAGTATTTTAACCCATAAATGGCATTTGTGTCAAGTACATGAAATATGGATTTTCAGTAACCCAAATTTAAAGAGACTCAAGTCAGAGCAAGATCATCCTCCAGGCAACCCAGTCAGGCACTTGGGGCCTAGTGGGTGGCAAGGGGCCCACCAAGGGGCCCACCTGCCACCTTCTTTGACCTCTCTCCACTTCAGGTTACCAAAAGGACAGCAAAGGGGCTCCAAATCTACTACCTTGTCTAGGGCCCCATTACATCTTAATTCATCTCTGACTCAAGTACAAGGTTTAATCCACATTGCTTCATATTGCTAGTCATGACAAAACTGGCATTTCTGCATGATTAATGAGTCTGAAGCAAAAAACAAACAAACAAACAAAAAAATTGTTTTTACTGGTTATTTATGTTAAGCAATAAGATCCTAGCTGAAATCCATGCGGCAGAGATATTTATAGCCCCAAAATCCTGGGGCAAAATTTTACTGCCTGGGAAAGGCAGAGCTTTGCACTGTAGCTCTGCCTCTGCTCGCATCAATCTCTGCCGGTCTCCACCTCTCCCACTCCTCTCAGTGAAAGAAGACTGAGGGGGGCGGCGAGAGGCGGAAATCTGCGAAGATTGACACGAGCAGAAGCAGAGCTAATGCGCAAAGCTCTGCCTCTACCCTGAAGGAGCCCCGAATTTTGCTCCGAGGATTTCGAGGATATAAAAACATCGTTCTGCCGTGGGATTGCGGCATTTCAGCTAGGATCTTATTGCTTAACAGCAGGGCCGGTCCTGGACTTTCTGCTGCCTGAGGCAAAGATTGTGAAGGCGCCCTAAATAGTTGGAGCGCAGACAGACCATGCTTTCATGCCTCCTTCCTTATCTCTCCTCCCAATCCAAACCACTAGAAGGTGCCTTCAGTCAGTCCCACTGGCAATATAGCTAGCCTAGCCAGCCCAGGTTGTAAGTATGGTGCAGTGCAGCAGTAGACCGTGCAGTTGGTGAAGCCTGCTGCTGCTGCCACCCTCCTGTATGTCCCCGACCCAACCCCTTTTATTATAGCAGGCAGGCAGCCAGTATAGACATCATCATCATCATCACATAGCAGTAAAAAAAAAAATTTAAAAAAGGGAATCCACGGCCGACCAACCGTGGCTCCTCAAGCCTGAGAGGACTGAGGCAGGCAGCAAATTGACTCACCGGGGATGGGGTCTGGCGGCGATGGTGGAGGGCAAGCGTCGGGCATCCAGCATGATCCATCCTGCACTGGCAGGCAGGGGACAGACTGCTACGGCGGGCATGCTCCAACTCGCGCTGGCTGGCAAGGCCGGTGAACAGCGGCGGCAGACTCGTCATCATCATCGGTCATCACGGCGGCGCTCAGTGACCGTGACTGACACAATCAGGGACAACAGGGCGGGTGGCAGCCGCCGGCATCATCATCATCTAGCAGGCCACTTTTGGAGAGGCCGCAGAGCTCGGAGTTGTCGGACTCAGAGGCCGGCGGCAGTGACGTAGCTAGGTGTTTGACACCCGGTGCGGATAATTCACCGCCCCCCCCCCCCCCACAAAAAAAAGGTGCAGCGGCAAAAAATGGGTGTGGACATGACATCACATGGGTGGGGGTAACTGTAATGTAACTGTACGGCAGTGGGCTAATATAGGTAGCCAGAATAGTTGCCCCAGCATAGGTTAGATAGGTAGGTGCCCCCAGTGTAGGTTAGTTAGGTAGGTGCCTCCAATATAGGTAGCCAGTATAGTTGCCACCAGTATAGATTAGCTAGGTAGGTAGGTAGGTGCCCCTAATACAAGTTAGATAGGTAGGTGCCCCAGTATAGATTACATAGGTAGCTGCCCTCAGTATAGGTTAGATTGGTAGGTGCCTCCCAGTGTAGGTTAGATAGGTAGGTGCCCCCCAGTATAGGTTACATTAGGTAGGTGCCCCCCACTATAGGTTAGAAAGGTAGCTGCCCCCCAGTATAGGTTAGCTAGGTAGCTGCTGCCCAGTATAGGTTAGATTAGGTAGGTGCCCCCCATTATAAGTTAGATAGGTAGCTGCCCCCCAGTATAGGTTAAATAGGTAGCTGCCCCTCAGTATAGGTTAGATTAGGTAGGTACCCCCCAGTATAGGTTAGATTAGGTAGGTGCCCCCCACTATAGGTTAGATTGGTAGCTGCCCCCCGTATAGGTTAGATAGGTAGCTGCTGCCCAGTATAGGTTAGATTAGGTAGGTGCCCCCATTATAGGTTACATAGTTAGCTGCCCCCCAGTATAGGTTTGATAGGTAGTTGCCCCCAGTATAGGTTAGATAGGTAGCTGCCCCCCAGTATAGGTTAGATTAGGTAGGTGCCCCCCAGTATAGGTTAGATTAGGTAGGTGCCCCCCAGTATAGGTTAGATTAGGTAGGTGCCCCCCAGTATAGGTTAGATTAGGTAGGTGCCCCACATTATAGGTTAGATTAGGTAGGTTCCCCCAGTATAGGTTAGATTAGGTAGGTGCCCCCCAGTATAGGTTAGATAGGTAGCTGCCCCCCAGTATAGATTAGATAGGTAGCTGCCCTCCCCCCCAGTATAGGTTAGATAGGTAGCTGCCCCCCAGTATAGATTAGATAAGTAGCTGCCCCCCTAATGGAGGGGAGAGCCGCGGGGAGGGCAGCCCGACCTCTCCCTCTCCCAGGGCTGGTCTCCGTGCTCCCCCCTCCAAACTTGACATAGAGCAATGCGCAGGGGAGCCTGTACTAAACGACTCATCTCCCTGCGTTCCCATCGCCGCTCAGTCGCCACTGGTCTTCTTCTCTCCGCATACACTGATACACACACTGCTTCCTGTAGCCGGAAGCAGTGTGTGTATCAGCGTATGCGGAGAACAGAAGACCAGCGGCGACTGAGCGGCGATGGGAACGCAGGGAGGTGAGTCGTTTAGCACAGGCTCCGCTGCGCATTGCTCTATGTCAAGTCTGGAGGGGGGAGCACAGAGGGCAGCCCTGGGAGAGGGAGGGAGAGGTCGGGCTGCCCTCCCCGCAGCTGCGGCTCTCCCCTCCATACAGCGCACCCCCTCTAGGGCGGCTGGCCCGGCGGCATCACGGTGGAAGGCACGTGGCAGCAGAACTGACGTGCGGTGCTCTGCACAGCCTAGTTGGGGGTGGGTCCCAGGCAGAACACAGTCCGGGCGGCCGGGTCAATGACTCACGGTGTGTGCAGGCACGGAGGCGTCACAGCCAGGACTTCACTGCAGAGTCTGCACTGCAGCCTGCAGGCAAATTGAGGAAGCAGCCAATCAACCAGCACTCGCTCCATACCTCCCAACTTTTTGAGATGAGAAAGAGGGACACTTAAGCCACGCCCCCCGGCCACACACCCTGATCACACCCTCGTCACACCCCAAGTCACGTATACCATAAAGATTTCATAAGAAAAATATGCTGATTTATAATTCAAACCATACTGGTCCTTTCTATCCTGGTTCATTTTCCTTCATATTAACATTTTAAAATCAGCAATATTTCAATTTAAAGGATGGGAATACAGTTTAGAGTCAATTGAACACTGTTTTAGTGGAGAAATATATATATATTTACATAGAAAGAGTGACAAAGTCCTGAAAGAGGGACAAATGAGGAGGAAAGAGGGAATGAGGGACAGGGCTCTCAAAGAGGGACTGTCCCTCCAAAAGAGGCTGTTGGGAGCTATGTGTAAGAGAAAGGAACATTTGAAAGAGAGCAAAAGAGGGGACAATTATTGCAAACAAGGGGGGGGGGGAATAGGGTAGCAAAAGGGAAGGGAGAGTAGGAGAAGGAAAGAATGAGGACACAGATCAGAGGAAAGAAGAGAGATTGGTAGAGAAGAAGAGGGGGATAGAGAGTGAGATATAGAACAATATAGGATAAGGAAAAGGGGAGGGAGTGAAGGAAAGTGAAAAGAGTGAAGGAGGAAATAGGACGTTTTTATTGAGGCAATAAATCAGGCAGGCTGAGAGTGGTACAAAGCACACAGCTGCCGCTGCAAAGTTATCTTATCTGCAGACAGTATATATATATTGCATCTGTTTGCTTACTCGTCCCAGCCCAGTCATCTGAAGGGTCATCAGAAGCAAAACCTCCGTGTGAAACCTCCGTTCTGCTTCATCCCCTCCCCAGAGACGCTGCTTGATGCACAGGTACTAGTCAGACTCATCATCACTCTTCTTCCTAATAGCTCCCAGCAATAAGCCGGGAGAGAACTAGGCAAGAAGCATTACCATTTAGAGAGAGGAGTACGTCTTTGATGTTCCCGCACTGTGCGAGGGGGCGGAGTGTGAATTGTACACACGCACACACAGCAGGGGGAGGAATTAAGCTCCTGCTTGCCGTAATGGAGCTGCTGGCTCCGTGATCATTTTTTTTCGCCCCCAACTCTGCCAAGCCACCGGGACTGAAGGGGGGGGGGGGGGTCCTGGGATTGCGGGAGAGCCCCCCCAAATAGGGACAGTCCTGCAGAATTCGGGACAGTTGGGGGCCTGCTCCTCTCCAGTCAGACTAGAAGGCGGCAAGAACCAGGCGCAGTCACTTCCTGTTATGCCTGGTGCCGCCCCTCCACTTCCTGCCGCCTGAGGAACCCGCCTCACCCCGCCTCATGCTTAACAGAAATGGCCAGTAAAAACAGGTATTTTGGGGGGCTTCAGACTTCTTTAAGGGGCACTATGGAAAAAAACTGGAACATTTAAGATATATATGCTTAGAGACATACACTTTTCCCAGAGTAAGTGCACTTCCTATCAGGGGCGTAACTATAAATTACTGGGCCCCCCTGAGAAACCTTGTATGCCCCCCCTTCCAACTCCTGCCCCCTGCCTCCCCAGGTCTCTTCTGTTTCGCTAGAATATTATCAACAACCTGGTAAAACACACACACCTCATGAAACAAGCCTACGCCATAACTAAATGTTTAAATCAAACTCAAGGCAGATTGGGCCCTAAGAAACAGATACTGTACTTACCCAAGAGGGAAACCTCTGGATACTCGGCAGGGTTTCTGCATCCTCCTCCAGACCACCAATTGCTATCTTAAACTCAAGAATTTCACACACCGCTCCCCTTAATGCCCGAGTGCAGCTGTACTGCCCCCAGGCAAGTACTCATACATAAAGAGAAGCATAGCCAAGTAACATACCCGGCAAGCTCTTGACCTTACCTGGGGCTTCTTAGAGCCCTCCCCCCCCCCCCGCCACTCAGGTCCCTTGCTGTAGTTCCGATCCCCTTCCGTACCACTGTCTTCTCCAAATGATACCCTACTAGATTTGGGTCGTGGCTACTGCACATGTTGGGCCCGTACATGGGCCTCCTTGATTACTCTCACAAATGGGATCGTTCTGCTCTTGCGCAGCTCACAAAGACTTTGCATGTGCAGAATGCTCCGGGCCATGGGATTAAGAACAAGGAGATGCACAGTTGCTAGATCTTATGAAGTGGACAGCAGAAGACTGGAGGAAATTTAAACTACAGCAAAAAAAGGGGCAAGAAGTCCCAGGTAATTCAGAACTCCAACTCTCCACTCCAATGCCTGCCCCATCTCTGACTCTGATACAATCCTTACATCCAGCCATATCCCTGTCACCTTTCTAAACCGTCTGTCACCTGTCCCCGCTCTGTATCCTGCAAACAGTGAAAAATTCCTGCCTCACAACTGCTCCCCCCCTCCCCTCCTTCATTTTAAAAGTTAAAACAAAGATAGATACACACACTAAGGGGCCCGCCCATACACTGGTCAATTTCAGCCATCGATCAAAGGCCGATTCAACCGATCTGATCGAATCCGCTAGAAATCGATGCAGCAGTAAGCATGATCGAACAGCCGATAGTTGGATTTTAGTTGATTTCGATCGATTTGCTCCATCAGTCCGGATGGAAAAGCTAGGTTGATCGGCTGCTGGCAGCAGATCAATGGCCCATAGAGTTGCATTGGATTCCCAGACAACATTCCCAGGCAACATTTAAATCTCACTCTCATCTGCTGACACTTTTCCTTCTCGTGAGGCATTGGGTATCGTGTGGGTTATAAATGCAGGTACTTTGGGTTAAAGCTTAAACTCACTCTTATCAAGCAAACGACAGTCTGTACACACGCCCAATTTAGCGGGCGAACGACGGAACGACGGGACGATCAAACGCTGGTTGCATATAATATGCTGTAAATAATGTTTTAGAGCAAAGTTGAAATGCAGGGTTAAGGGTAAGTCTGTTACACTGGTTAACTGCTATGCTCCCAACGCCTCTAAAACTGCATTTATACATCTCCTGACTTCCCAATTAGATAGGCTATCGGCATCACATTTGATTATTGCAGGAGACTTCAATGCTGTAGCTAATCCTTTTTCGGACAGATCGATACAATCCCCTTTTGCTCAAACCTTTCCTAGAAGACTCACTAGACTTCTCTCGAGATCTAATTGTGAAGAAACGCGGAAAAGCCGCTGCATGGACGCAAGATAAGGCGGCTGTTTCCGCGTCTGGAATAGAGGAACGCGGAGAAACCGCCGCGTCTGACGCGGCGGTTTGTACGCATAGGCCTGCCTCTCACAGTAAGGTGGGACGCGGAGAAAACGCTGCACGCTCGGACAGCGTGATGGCAGGGTCCGCATCCCATACGGCTACTACATTACAACACATGACTGGTGTGGCTGGGACCAATAGTCCACACTGGTTCAGGAGGACGCGTGCGCGCGCAGAGAGGCAGGGCTTTTATGGCAGTCAGAGGAAGGTCAGCTGACCAGGCCGGTCAGCTGACATTTGCAGCATCTTTCATTGGTCCAGCAATTAAGGGAGGTGCTGGAGAGCACTAAAGTATATATACTGGATGCTGGTCATTCTCTGGTTGTCTGGCGTTGCGATCACTTAGTGGTAGCACTCAGACCTGTCTGTATCTGTGTTCTAGCATAGTTTCCAAAGGTGTTGACGGCCAAGGATCTCACACCTTAGCGTTAGGAAATTATACTGTATTATTTGTTATGACCTTCTGCCTGCCTGACTATTCCTTTTGATCTCTGATTCTGTACCTTGCTATTTCTGATTACCTGTTGCCAAACTCTGCCTGTTCCTGGACTCTGTATCTGCCTCCTGATTCTGTACCCTGCTATTCTGATACCCCGTTGCCGTACCCTGCCTGTTCATTGGATTCCATATCTGTCTCCCGAATCTGTACCTTATCTGTCTGTGTGTTGACGACCTGGCTTGCCCGACCTCGAGAACTAGCCTTACTGTTAGAGGCAGTTCCCAGACCTGTTAGTGACACTCCCTCATTGGTGTCACTCACACTCTGTCCTTCCTCGCTCTGCTAGCTCCTCCCTGGGAGAGTCTAGGCCACGGAAGGTACTTACTTCAGTGTGAACTCAAAGTATTTCTGTTGCATTAACACTCACTCGTTGCTCAGGTGTCCAGAGGTTAGAATATATATCTGATTATCGGTGATACTGCAGATCATCAATAATCGGGTATATTCTGCATTGTCGGTGATACTGCAGTTCACCGGTAATCAGACCCTCTCTGTGTTACACCGATCGTTACAGAACGCCAGACCAAAATTCAAATGGACGCACATCCCGACCGTCTGGGTGCACTTGCCACTTCGGTGGATCACATCAACGGCCGTGGAGGAGGTGCGATCCCCTCCTAGTTCTGACATACGGATGCCGGTACCTGAAAAAATTTCTGGTCACAGATCAGACTTCTGAAATTTTAGGAGTAGAGTGTTATCCTACTTTGAGTTGAGACCCCGATCTTCAGGAACGGTGGCCCAAAGGGTCACATTTATTAAGACCTTGTTATCAGGCGACTCTGAGACCTGGGCGTACAGTTTGCCCCCCGGAGATTTAGCCCTGACCTCAGTGGATGAATTTTTTGAAGCTATGGCTGTAATTTACGACGACCCAGACCTTGCTGCGACCTCTGAGCGGAAGCTCAAGCTTTTGCGTCAAGGCAAGGGTCCGGTCGAGGATTACGCAGCAGAGTTTAGGAGGTGGTCAGTCTCAGCCAGGTGGGCACTTATGCCCTCCTAGATTGTCGGATGAGGTATCAAATGTTATGTTAAGTCTGCCAGAACTTAAAACTGTCGATGAGGCCATTTCATCAGCCATCCGAGTTGACCGCAGACTACGCTATCAGAAGCAGACCCGAGGTAGTAGTCAGGTCAGATTGGTGTCCTACGCTGCGCCTCCTGTCACTCCACCTCCTTCCGTCTCACCTCCACCCGAACCTATGCAAATTGGTCGGTCAAAACTATCCCAAGTGGAGCGGAGACGTAGGATGTCCGAGCAGTTATGTCTTTACTGTGCAGAAGGGGGCCATAGAGTACACAATTGTCCAAATAAGTCGGGAAACGCTACCGCCTAGGAGTTGTAGGGGGTAACACCCTAGGCGCACGACTTTCACCCCTAGAAGATAAACGATTACTTCCCCCTTGTACTGTCACATGGGAGGGTAAATCTGAAGTCTCTGAGGCTTTCGTTGATTCGGGCTCAGAGGCAAACTTTATAGATTACGAGTTTGCTAAGAGATTAGGTGTTCCGCTCACCCTGGTTAAACCACCCCTGCAGGTTACGGCAGTAGATGACTCCCCTTTACAGCGTAATCATCCACTGTCCCAGACTCCAGAGGTAGAAGTCACCATAGGGGTATTACATAAAGAGAGGCTGCAGTGTTTTGTTTTACACATGACAACCTCCACTATCATCCTTGGTATGCCGTGGCTACACATCCATTCGCCACAGATAGATTGGTCCACTGGTCAGTTAATGAGCTGGTCCCTCCATTGTGTTCAGCATTGTTTAGGGAGGGTGAAACTAGGCCAGACCAGGATTCAGGTGGAGGGTGTCCCAGAGTCTTACGTTCTCTAGAGTTCTCAGAATTATTCTGTCCCAAGGCTGCTGATAAGCTACCGCCCCATCGCCCGTTCGACTGTCCGATTGATCTCCGATCAGGTTGTATGCCCCCTAGAGGCCACTTATACAATTTGTCTGGGCCAGAAAAAGTGGCCATGCAGGAATACATCCGTGAAAACTTAGCCAAAGGGTTCATTCGCCCTACCGGTCGCCTGGCGGAGCAGGTTTCTTTTTTATTAAGAAAAAAGACGGAGGCCTTCGCCCATGCATTGATTACCGGGCGCTGAATAAAATTACTGTTAAGAATCGCTATCCATTACCCTTGATAGACGATTTGTTTACTCAGGTCACTAATGCCAAGATCTTTTCCAAACTGGATTTGCGGGGTGCATACAACCTGGTACGGATCAGAGAGGGCGATGAGTGGAAGACGGCCTTCAACACACCCGACGGGCACTACGAGTATCTGGTGATGCCCTTTGGGTTGTGTAACACCCCGGCCGTCTTCCAAGAACTCATTAACGAGGTTTTTAGGGAGGTGTTGGGTAAATTTGTCCCAATTTACCTAGATGACATTTTAATCTTCTCGAACAACCTCTCTGAGCACAGAGCTCATGTTAAATTTGTGCTGCGCAAACTTGGACAGAACAGGCTTTATGCTAAACTAGAGAAATGCATTTTTGAGGTGACATCTGTTGCTTTCCTGGGATACATAATTTCCACTTCTGGCCTGTCTATGGATCCCGCCAAAGTCTCGGCGGTACTGGAGTGGCCTCAGCTAGTGGGACTCAAATCTCTTCAGAGATTTTTAGGGTTTGCGAATTACTATAGAAGGTTCATAAAGGGATACTCTACAGTCATTGCACCCCTCACCAGTCTCACTAAGAAAGGGGCAGATACCAATCACTGGTCCCCCGAGGCTCTGGCCGCCTTCTCCACTCTGAAGGAACTGTTTTGCTCTGCACCCATATTGAGACACGTAGACACCTCTTACCCATTCATTGTGGAGGTTGACGCCTCAGAAGTTGGAGTAGGGGCTGTGCTGTCTCAACGTTCTGGGCTGCAGGGGAGGTTGCACCCATGTGCCTATTTCTCTCGGAGGTTTTCACCTGCAGAGAGAAACTACGATATAGGTAACAGGGAGCTTCTAGCCATTAAGTTGGCCTTTGAGGAATGGCGTCATTGGCCAGAAGGGGCAGAACACGCGATTAGAGTTTACACTGACCACAAAAATTTGGAATACATTGAGGGGGCTAAGAGATTGAGTCCCCGTCAGGCTCGGTGGTCACTGTTCTTCTCGAGATTTAGGTTTATAATTACGTACACTCCGAGCAGTAAAAACATTAAGGCAGATGCCCTGTCCAGATGTTTCGAGCTGGAGACAGCACAGCCCCCTGAACCAGAGCCCATTGTTCCACGGAAGGTGGTGCTGGGAGCCACAGAGACTTGGAGAGACTGGACAGAGACTTTAAGTCCCTTTCAGCAGGATGTCCCTGAGGGAAAGCCTGAAGGGGTCATGTTTGTGCCTCTGCCATTTCTTCTCCAGATTTTGCGGATGTTTCACTCGCACAAAAATGCCGGGCATCCAGGGGCCTCCAGAACGCAAGACTTAGTGGCTAGATGTGCTTGGTGGCCTTCTCTAGCAACAGACTGCAAGGAGTATGTTAGAGAGTGTGCTGTGTGTGCAAGAAGCAAGCCCTCCCATCTGGCATCGGTGGGAACCTTGCAACCTTTGCCCACCCCAAATGAGCTGTGGACCCATTTGTCCATGGATTTTGTAGGCGAGCTTCCTAGGTCTGAAGGCATGTCGGTCATCTGGGTGGTAGTCGACCATTTCAGCAAAATGGCCCATTTCGTGCCCTTGAAAGGACTCCCCTCTGCCCAGGAGTTGGCCGATCTCTTTGTCACCCACGTTTTCCGACTCCATGGCATTCCGGAAAACATAGTGTCAGATCGGGAGTCCAATTCGTTTCCAGATTTTGGAGGGCATTTTGCCAGCAAATGGGCATGGAACTGTCATTTTCGTCGGGCTACCACCCACAGACCAATGGTCAGACAGAAAGAACGAATCAATCATTGGAACAGTTCTTGAGGTGCTATGTGGCAGAGGCACAAAATGATTGGGTCAAATTTCTACCATACGCAGAATTTGCACACAATAATTTGAAGAGCTCTTCCTCCGGGTTCGCTCCGTTTCAGGTGGTAACTGGAAGGTTGCCCAAATTTTCCCCGTTACCAGTAGCTTCCACTCCGTTTCCAGCTTTGCAGGCTTGGCAAGAGTCATTCAGAACCACTTGGGGAATCGTAAAAGATAATTTGGAAAAGGCTTTTCAAAGTCAGAAAGGTCAGGCTGACAAAAGACGATCTGTTGAGTGGAAGTTCCAACCAGGAGACTTGGTCTGGGTGTCCACACGCCATTTAGCCCTGAAACAACCCTCGGCTAAGCTAGGTCCCAGGTTTGTGGGTCCTTTTGTTGTATCTAGGAAGATAAACAACGTCACATATGCCATCGATCTTCCTGCCAGCATGCGTGGCGTAAGATCTTTTCACGTGTCATTACTTAAACCAGCTGTCCACGTGGGTCCCATTCCTCCTCCTCCTGTGATGGTAAACGACCAACCTGAATATGAAGTTGAAAGGATTTTAGACTCACGGATAGTGCAGAATTCACTACAGTATCTGGTGCACTGAAAGGGGTATGGTATGGAGGAGAGATCATGGGTACCTGAGGGTCGCATGCATGCTGACAAACTGAAAAATGAATTCCATGCTTTACATCCTGAAAAGCCTGGAAGGAGTTGTCCGGAGTCCACTCCTCAGAGGGGGGGTACTGTGAAGAAACGCGGAAAAGCCGCCGCATGGATGCAAGATAAGGCGGCTGTTTCCGCGTCTGGAATAGAGGAACGCGGAGAAACCGCTGCGTCTGACGCGGCGGTTTGTACGCATAGGCCTGCCTCTCACAGTAAGGTGGGACGCAGAGAAAATGCCGCACGCTCGGACAGCGTGATGGCAGGGTCCGCATCCCATACGGCTACTACATTACAACACATGACTGGTGTGGCTGGGACCAATAGTCCACACTGGTTCAGGAGGACGCGTGCGCGCGCAGAGAGGCAGGGCTTTTATAGCAGTCAGAGGAAGGTCAGCTGACCAGGCCGGTCAGCTGACATTTGCAGCATCTTTCATTGGTCCAGCAATTAAGGGAGGTGCTGGAGAGCACTGAAGTATATATACTGGATGCTGGTCATTCTCTGGTTGTCTGGCATTGCGATCACTTAGTGGTAGCACTCAGACCTGTCTGTATCTGTGTTCTAGCATAGTTTCCAAAGGTGTTGACGGCCAAGGATCTCACATCTTAGCGTTAGGAAATTATACTGTATTATTTGTTATGACCTTCTGCCTGCCTGACTATTCCTTTTGATCTCTGATTCTGTACCTTGCTATTTCTGATTACCTGTTGCCAAACTCTGCCTGTTCCTGGACTCTGTATCTCCCTCCTGATTCTGTACCCTGCTATTCTGATGCCCCGTTGCCGTACCCTGCCTGTTCATTGGATTCCGTATCGGTCTCCCGAATCTGTGCCTTATCTGTCTGTGTGTTGACGACCTGGCTTGCCCGACCTCGAGAACTAGCCTTACTGTTAGAGGCAGTTCCCAGACCTGTTAGTGACACTCCCTCATTGGTGTCACTCACACTCTGTCCTTCCTCGCTCTGCTAGCTCCTCCCCCGGGAGAGTCTAGGCCACGGAAGGTACTTACTTCAGTGTGAACTCAAAGTATTTCTGTTGCATTAACACTCACTCGTTGCTCAGGTGTCCAGAGGTTAGAATATATATCTGATTATCGGTGATACTGCAGATCATCAATAATCGGGTATATTCTGCATTGTCGGTGATACTGCAGTTCACCGGTAATCAGACCCTCTCTGTGTTACACCGATCGTTACACTAATGTTATTGACATTTGGAGAGCCCATAATATCGGTTGCAAACAGTATACTTTTTTTTCTCACCCCCGCCAATCCTATGCTCGTTTAGATTATATTTTTTTGTCCTCAGTACTTGCTTCCAACTCCTCAACCTCAGATATTGTTACGTGTAGTTGGTCTGACCATCATATGGTTCAGTCTACTATGGTCGGCTTTGGTTTACCTTTTAGTCCCAGCAATTGGAGACTCAATGATTCTCTTTTGGCTGAGGAGTCGGACAGATTATCTGTGATGGGTGAGTTGGAGGAATATTTTTTCTTTAACAATGAGGATAATACTTCATCTGTTCTTAGATGGGCAGTCCATAAGCCGGCTTTAAGAGGCGTCTTTATAGCTAAAGCAGCTCGTGCAAAAAAACTTAGGTTACAAAAGATTCTTTCACTATCAGCTGAACTTGATTCGCTGACACCTGGGCAATATAATAGCTTGGCGGATGAGCTTTTTGTCCCTAGGCCTTCTCAAAGGACTAGAGGACATGATCTGCACATGGAGGAAAAACGTTTTAGCCATTTATTTAGGAAAGGGTTCTTTACAGTAAGAGTGATTAAGATGTGGAATGCATTGCCACAGGAAGTCGTTATGGCAAACTCTATACCTGCATTTAAAGCGGGCTTAAATGCTTTCCTTGCGTTGAAAGACATCCATAGCTACAATTACTAGGTAATGCCTAATGATGTTGATCCAGGGATTTTATCTGATTGCCATCTGGAGTCGGGAAGGAATTTTCCCCTTTGGGGGCTGATTGGACCGTGCCTTGTGGGGGTTTTTTCGCCTTTCTCTGGGTCGGCGGGGATGTGTGGGGGAGCAGGCTGGTGTTGTACTTTATACTGTTTGAACTCGATGGACGTATGTCTTTTTTCAACCAAAATAACTATGTAACTATGTAACTATACAAGCGTCATTTTGGAACTATGACTAGAGATATTTTGCACGAAATTAATTTGAAACGTACCAAACTGAATTCTTTATTAGACACCTCTCATGCTAAGGCATTGAAGTTTTCTAAGGCAAAATTTTTGCTCCGAGGCAATAATCCCTCTACTCAATTTGCTCGCAAACTTAACCAGTATTATAAACCCCCTCACGTTTATAAATTGAAAAGTTCTAGAGGCGTTGAAGAGGTTCTTGCTCCAAAAGTTTAAAAAATCTTTGAGGCGTATTATCGGAACCTTTTAGGTACCAAAGTATCATCTAATACCACTGAGCTCAAAGCATGGCTTGATGCCCTACATCTGCCTGTCTTGACTTCTGAACAATTGAATTCACTCAATGCTCCGATTACAACCACAGAGGTGCTTGCTGCAATTAAGTCTCTTAAGCCTTCTACTGCTTCTGGCCCAGATGGGTTTTCTCCTTTATATTATAAAAAATTTGCAGACATACTCTCGGTCCCTCTGACCTCGATATTCAATGCTATACTTCAGGGTGAAAAACTCCCTCCTGATATGCTTTTGGCTTCCATGTCCCTGCTTCCCAAACCGGATGCTGATCACTCCTCTCCGGCTGGGTTTAGACCTATTTCCATTCTCAATTATTATTATTATTATTATTATTATTGATTTATAAAGCGCCAACATATTCCGTGGCGCTGTACAAAGTAAGAAACAAACATGGGGTACATAATAATACAGACAATGGTGTACACCAATATACAAGATACATAATTAGTGACAAAATACAAAGAAAGATACAAAATACAAATTATAGAATTAGTAATGACAGTGATAAAATTAACATGATGAATAAAATGTATAATGGTTACCAAGACACAAAAGGGGGAGAGAGCCCTGCCCTTTCGAGCTTACAATCTAAAGGGAATGGGGGGGGGGGGGGGAACAGGAGGAGGGGTAGTATGGAGCAAATATATAGAGGCTTTGTGTTTTAGGATACCTAGTAGGAGTGCAATTTGGTCTTAGTACAAATGGAAGTGGCCTAAGGTAGCGCATATGCTTGTCGGAAGAAGTGTGTTTTTAGAGAGCGTTTAAAGGTAACAAAGGTTGGCGAGTGACGGATGTGTTGTGGGAGGGCATTCCAGAGGAGGGGTGAAGCGCGTGCGACGTCTTGTAAACGTGAATGTTTCATGACATTAAACTGTTTACTAAGATCCTGGCTACTAGATTGGGTTCTATGGTAGGTAACCTTGTAGCTCCTACTCAAACTGGGTTTATTCCCGGTAGACAAGGCTCTGATAATGTTAGATTGGCTGTAAACATCTTGCAAGACGCTGAGCTTAAAAAATCTAGATTTTTGATGTTAGGTTTAGATATTAGTAAAGCCTTTGATTCAGTGGGTTGGCTAAACTTAATTACAGCATTGGTGGGCTTTGGCTTATCTGGACCTATTATCACTGCAGTTTCAGCTTTGTATAATTCTCCGTCCACTATAATTCGCATTCCTGGAGCTTCTTCTGCACCTGTCTTTCTCAAAAGAGGCAGTCGTCAGGGTTGCCCTCTTTCGTCATTGCTATTTGCTCTTGCTATAGAGCCTCTGGCGGTTGCGATCAGACGACATCCCGATATACATGGGTACGGAGCTGATAATGTTAAATTGGCCTTATATGCTGATGATGCTCTCCTGTTCTTGACTAGACTCTTGACCTCTTTGCCTAATTTGTTTCAGTTATTAGATACATTTGCCGCTTTTTCTGGTCTCAAGGTTAATCCTTCTAAATCCACAGCCCTCCCGGTTAATTTGTATCCTCATACGATTAATTGGCTGGAAACTACTTACGGTTTCAAATGGAGTAGATCTAAATTTAAATACTTGGGAGTGTTTCTTACGCCTTGTTATGGGGATCTGTATGGAGCTAATTTTTCACATACAGCTAATATTATCACTCAACTTCTGAAAACCTGGTCCTCATACAAGGTCTCATGGCTTGGAAGAAGTATAGCATGCAAGATGATCATTCTCCCTAAATTATTATATTTATTCTGCATGCTCCCTATAACTATGACTAAGAAATCTCTGTCTGGTCTGCAATCTCAAATAAATAAATTTGTCTGGGATGGCAAGCCTGCTAGAGTTTGAGCACAGATTCTTTATAGATCTCCCCTACAGGGTGGTATTGGTTTACCGAGTTTGTGGCATTACTATTTGGCTGCTAAACTTGGTCAAATTCTGGATTGGGGTATAGATTCTAACCCCCCTGCTTGGTATCAGTTTGAATCAATCTCAATTTCTCCTTTTTATTTATCATCCTTGGTCATGGTTGCAGCTAAAAAGATATAGCAGCTCTTTCTGGCAAGAACAGGATTGTATCATCACTAGTCACGTTATGGATTTCCACGGGTCTATTAAAAATGGCGCCAGATACCTTTTTTAAAAAATGGCGCCCCATATAAATGCATTATTCAACGATATTTATCGTTGTAGAGTGTTAAAAAATGGAGCCGCCGGCCAAAACGTTATTTATCGTTTTTGTGCTCATTTGTTTATCGTTTTTAACGTTAGCCCTAACTAATCCGCCGCATTCCCGACGCTCTAATCTAACTAAATCCCCCCTAAATCCCCGGGGGGCAATCTGGCTGCGTTTCCGTGTGAAACAGGGCTATGAGCTGAAGCCCTGCCCCACAGGTGTCTGTCATCGGCGGATCTCCGCCTCTTCCCCGCCCCCTTCAGTCTTCCTCCTCTGAGAGGGGCGGGGGAGAGGCGGAGTTCTGCCAATGACAGACACCTGTGGGGCAGGGCTTCAGCTCATAACCCTGTCTCACTCTGATGCTAATACTGTCAGCAAAATCCACGACCGAGAAATTCGTGGATTTTGCAGGTGGACAGGGGGGGAGTTTGGGGGGGGGGGTCTACATAGTTTCATGTGGCCGTTTCCTTAGGGCTATTAGGTAATATATGTATTTAAATAAAATTAGGTTTTTACACAATTTTTCTCTTTAAAGCAATAAAATTAATTCATTGGTTTAATATAAATGGATATTTAACTTAATTGACAATTGTATATTCTATTTTAATTATTTTAATTAAAAAAAAAAATCAGAACCTTGAACTTAAAAAGTTGTAACCCATGCTTCCTAACCCTTTCATCTACCCACTACGCTATTAATTTTTTTATTGTTAACTGAGCTAGTAATGTTTTAGTTGTTTTTTACATACACATTAGTTCAATAGCGCCATCTAGCGATTACATTACTTACAGACTGTTGTAAAGATAAATTAGCTGCTGATATTAATTGAATAATACTTGTAATAGACCAATATGTATGTATCTATATATCTTTATCTCTATATCTCGGTGTGTGTGTGTGTGTGTGAGAATATATCTATCTATCTATCTATCTATCTATCTATCTATCTATCTATCTATCCAGAAAATATATATATATTAATATTTATAAATATAATTTATGGAAGAAGGTTCATACATGTATTTATACATGTATTCACGTATGTTTTTATCCCCTTGCCGACCGCCCACAGCCGATAGGCGAGGTGAAAGTGATGTCTGCAACGACCACAATACGCCAGGGCCTCGCCTGGGCGAGTGCTGCGGGTGCATTGCACCCAGGCGCCGGCCTGTGACAGGCGCCGGCGGGTCGTCCGCGGCCGCCTATCTCATTCTCATCTCCCCGGGTGCTGGACAGGACAGTGACACACTGTGCGGGCGGCTGTGCCTGACGTCACATGTAGACGTCGGCGCAGCCCAATGGGGAAACAGGCAGGCAGCCCACCCACCTGACCTCATGTCACGCTTGACGGGGGAGGAGCCCAAGCCTCAGCCTCAACGTGTGAGACTACCGCGGCTTCCCGCCCGACCCGACCCGTGGTGCGTGCAGCCTGCGTGGAAAGAGAGCGAGTGGAAAGAGAGCGAGCCGGAGAGTTACTAGCAGCGGCGCCAGGCCGCCAGCACAGACGCAGTGACTGCCCGGACCGCAGCCCGGCCTGCGCCTCCTAGTGCTGACCGCCACCGTCCGGAAAGAGAGCGAGCCAGAGAGAGCTACTATCAGCGGTGCCAGGCCAGCCACCAGCACAGACGCAGTGACTGCCCGCCCCGCAGCCCGGCCTGGGCTGCGCCTCCTAGTGCCACCGTGACCCGCCACTGTCCAGAAAGAGAGCAAGCCAGACCAGAGAGAGCTACTAGCAGCGACGCCAGGCCAGCCGCCAGCACAGATGCAGTGACTGCCCGCCTGCAGCCCGGCCTGCGCCTCCTAGTGCCACCGGCCGTGGTCACAGTCAGCTGCAGCCGCCCGCAGAGCCACTGCCTGCCTATATGCTCCTCCACCCAGACCCAGCCAGAGGTGAGTTAATTGCTGCCAATAAGATTGCATTTGTCATGTGGTGGGGGAAATGAAATCTGTTGCCATTAAGATTGCATTTGTCATGTGGTGGGGGAAATGAAATCTGTTGCCATTAAGATTGCATTTGTGTGGGGAAATCTGGCTGCTTTAAGATTGCATTTGTGTGGGGAAATCTGGCTGCCGTTAAGATTGCATCTGTGGGGAAATCTGGCTGCCATAAAGATTGAATTTGTGGGGAAATCTGGCTGCCGTAAAGATTGCATCTGTGGGGAAATCTGGCTGCCGTAAAGATTGCATCTGTGGGGAAATCTGGCTGCCGTAAAGATTGAATCTGTGGGGAAATCTGGCTGCCGTAAAGATTGCATCTGTGGGGAAATCTGGCTGCCATAAAGATTGCATCTGTGAGGAAATCTGGCTGCCGTAAAGATTGCATCTGTGGTGAAATCTGGCTGCCGTAAAGATTGCATCTGTGGGGAAATCTGGCTGCCGTAAAGATTGCATTTGTGGGGAAATCTGGCTGCCGTAAAGATTGTATCTGTGGGGAAATCTGGCTGCCGTAAAGATTGCATTTGTGAGGAAATCTAGCTGCCGTAAAGATTACATTTGTGGGGAAATCTGGCTGCCGTCAAGATTGCATTTGTGGGGAAATCTGGCTGCCGTAAAGATTGTATCTGTGGGGAAATCTGGCTGCCGTAAAGATTGCATTTGTGAGGAAATCTGGCTGCCGTCAAGATTGCATTTGTGGGGAAATCTGGCTGCCGTAAAGATTACATTTGTGGGGAAATCTGGTTGCCGTCAAGATTGCATTTGTGGGGAAATCTGGCTGCCGTAAAGATTGTATCTGTGGGGAAATCTGGCTGCCGTAAAGATTGCATCTGTGGGGAAATCTGGCTGCCGTAAAGATTGCATCTGTGGGGAAATCTGGCTGCCGTAAAGATTGAATCTGTGGGGAAATCTGGCTGCCGTAAAGATTGCATCTGTATGGAAATCTGGCTGCCATAAAGATTGCATCTGTGAGGAAATCTGGCTGCCGTAAAGATTGCATCTGTGGTGAAATCTGGCTGCCGTAAAGATTGCATCTGTGGGGAAATCTGGCTGCCGTAAAGATTGCATTTGTGGGGAAATCTGGCTGCCGTAAAGATTGTATCTGTGGGGAAATCTGGCTGCCGTAAAGATTGCATTTGTGAGGAAATCTAGCTGCTGTAAAGATTGCATTTGTGGGGAAATCTGGCTGCCGTCAAGATTGCATTTGTGGGGAAATCTGGCTGCCGTAAAGATTGTATCTGTGGGGAAATCTGGCTGCCGTAAAGATTGCATTTGTGGGGAAATCTGGCTGCCGTAAAGATTACATTTGTGGGGAAATCTGGCTGCCGTCAAGATTGCATTTGTGGGGAAATCTGGCTGCCGTAAAGATTGTATCTGTGGGGAAATCTGGCTGCCGTAAAGATTGCATCTGTGGGGAAATCTGGCTGCTGTAAAGATTGCATCTGTGGGGAAATCTGGCTGCCGTAAAGATTGAATCTGTGGGGAAATCTGGCTGCCGTAAAGATTGCATCTGTGGGGAAATCTGGCTGCCATAAAGATTGCATCTGTGAGGAAATCTGGCTGCCGTAAAGATTGCATCTGTGGTGAAATCTGGCTGCCGTAAAGATTGCATCTGTGGGGAAATCTGGCTGCCGTAAAGATTGCATTTGTGGGGAAATCTGGCTGCCGTAAAGATTGTATCTGTGGGGAAATCTGGCTGCCGTAAAGATTGCATTTGTGAGGAAATCTAGCTGCCGTAAAGATTACATTTGTGGGGAAATCTGGCTGCCGTCAAGATTGCATTTGTGGGGAAATCTGGCTGCCGTAAAGATTGTATCTGTGGGGAAATCTGGCTGCCGTAAAGATTGCATCTGTGGGGAAATCTGGCTGCCGTAAAGATTGCATCTGTGGGGAAATCTGGCTGCCGTAATGATTGAATCTGTGGGGAAATCTGGCTGCCGTAAAGATTGCATCAGTGGGGAAATCTGGCTGCCATAAAGATTGCATCTGTGAGGAAATCTGGCTGCCGTAAAGATTGCATCTGTGGTGAAATCTGGCTGCCGTAAAGATTGCATCTGTGGGGAAATCTGGCTGCCGTAAAGATTGCATTTGTGGGGAAATCTGGCTGCCGTAAAGATTGTATCTGTGGGGAAATCTGGCTGCCGTAAAGATTGCATTTGTGAGGAAATCTAGCTGCCGTAAAGATTACATTTGTGGGGAAATCTGGCTGCCGTCAAGATTGCATTTGTGGGGAAATCTGGCTGCCGTAAAGATTGTATCTGTGGGGAAATCTGGCTGCCGTAAAGATTGCATTTGTGAGGAAATCTGGCTGCCGTCAAAATTGCATTTGTGGGGAAATCTGGCTGCCGTAAAGATTACATTTGTGGTGAAATCTGGCTGCCGTCAAGATTGCATTTGTGGGGAAATCTGGCTGCCGTAAAGATTGTATCTGTGGGGAAATCTGGCTGCCGTAAAGATTGCATTTGTGAGGAAATCTGGCTGGGGTAAAGATTACATTTGTGGGGAAATCTGGCTGCCGTTAAGATTGCATTTGTGGGGAAATCTGGATGCCGTAAAGATTGTATCTGTGGGGAAATCTGGCTGCCGTAAAGATTGCATCTGTGGGGAAATCTGGCTGCCGTAAAGATTGCATCTGTGGGGAAATCTGGCTGCCATAAAGATTGCATCTGTGGGGAAATCTGGCTGCCGTAAAGATTGCATCTGTGGGGAAATCTGGCTGCTGTAAAGATTGCATCTGTGGGGAAATCTGGCTGCCGTAAAGATTGCATTTGTGAGGAAATCTGGCTGGGGTAAAGATTACATTTGTGGGGAAATCTGGCTGCCGTAAAGATTGTATCTGTGGGGAAATCTGGCTGCTGTAAAGATTGCATCTGTGGGGAAATCTGGCTGCCGTAAAGATTGCATCTGTGGGGAAATCTGGCTGCCGTAAAGATTGCATCTGTGGGGAAATCTGGCTGCTGTAAAGATTGCATCTGTGGGGAAATCTGGCTGCCGTAAAGATTGCATCTGTGGAGAAATCTGCTGCCAATAATATTGCATTTGTGGGAAAATCTGCTGCCAATAAGATTGCATTTTGTGGTCGGCCGGCCCTCCACCATGTGGACTATAGTGCGCCACTGCCCTCGATACGATATCCCCGGTGCACCGGTATGTATCTTTAGATTGGAAAATGGATTGAGTCATTGCTATGCATGAAAGAGGAGTAGGAATGGGGTATCACATGCATGCGTAAAGAGGTGGAAGGTGTGGGTGTGATTAGGCAGGACATGGGTGTGGTTATGTGGTTGGGCGCGGTTAATTTAACCACTCCCATAGGCGCCAGAGAAAATCTTGCACCCAGGTGCCAGGCACCCCAGGCTCACCCCTGCAATACGCCCTTCGTTGGCGGCTCGTTGCGTAGTAGCTGGCCGTGGATCGTGCGCTCGGATACGCGTGCATCCGTCGGCAATAGGCTCCGCCCACCCACAACGTCAGCCCGCTGTCCGTTCGGCCACGGGTTGTTAACTCCTTGATCGACGCATACAATGCGTATAATACGCTTTCTAATGTAAACAAAGCGTATTGTACAGGCTGCCTCCTTCCCTGGTGGTCCAAGTGACTGAGGGACCACCAGGGCAGGCTGCAGCCCCTCTATTATGCACCCAAACACACTGATCCTCCCCCCCTGCCCCCTGATCGCCCACAGCACCCCTCATACCCCCCCCCCCCCCCAACACCCTCTCAGACCCCTGTTTGCACCCATTCACCCCCCTACTCACCCATCAATCACTCCCCGTCACTATCATTCAACGCTATTTTTTAGATTAGGCCCTAAACTACCCCCTGGGTGCTCCTGATCACCCCCCCTCACCCTCATATCCTCCACAGAACACCCCCCCCCCCCACCAGGTGTACTGTATACATCTATTCTCCCCTATAATCACCACTTATCACCTGTCAATCACCTGTCAATCACCCCCTGTCGCCACCTGTCACTGCCACCCATTAGATCAGACCCTAACCTGCCCCTTATGGGCACCCTATCACCCGCCCACACCTTTAGATCGCCCTCAGACACCCCCCTCCTGATCACCTCGCCAGTGCATTGCTTGCATCTATTCCCCTGCTCTTATCAACCCCTGAGAAACCCTTCAATCACCTACTGTCAACACCTGTCACCACCTAGCACACATACCCATCAGATCATGCTTTATTTTGCCCTGTGTTTACTCCTGATCAATCAGCCAAACCCTCAGATCCCCTTCAGACCCCCTTCCGATCACCTACCCAGTGCATTGATTGCATCTATTCTCCTCTTTAATCACCCAAAGAGACAACAAACCATTAATCACCTCCTGTCATATCTGTCACCCCCTAGCACTCCTATCCATCAGATCAGGCCGTAATCTTCCCCCTGCGGTCTTCTGATCACCCAGCCAAACCCTCACCCGCCCCACCGCAGTGACAGAATTTTTTTTTTTATGATCACTGCTGGTCAGTACGACTTCATTGTGGCTGAGACCAACCGTTAGGCCACACAATATGTAACTGCCAATGCAATAAGCTACCACGCCCAGTCTTTTCGGTGGAAACCACTCCAAGTTTCCGAACGTAACATTTTTGTGTGCCTTCTCCTTAACATGGGTGTAGTAAAAAAAGAATGTATTGTGGTCTTATAGGTCTACGCACCCAAAACATCACATGCCCATGTTCTCTGCTGCCATGTCCAGGTCACGATTTGAGAAAATCCTGCGCTTCCTGCACTTCAGTGCCAATACAACCTGTCAGTCATCTAAGAGGACACCCTGCTTATGACCGGTTCCACAACATTATGTCCCGCATAGACCATCTGTCATCAAAATTTTTAGATGCTTATACCACAGAACAGTCATTTGGAGGCATTTGGTTTCCAGACTACTCATCAATATTTTGGCCCACTTAAATGCCATGGCAGTATAGGAACACGTAAGTGACACAATTTTAGAAAGAAGACATCCCAAGGTATTTCGTTCGGTGTATGGTCAGTTAATAGAAGAGTTCATTTTTTTGGCACAAGTTAGCGCAAAATGACAGTTTGTGTAAAAAAAATATGAAAATCAATTTCCGCTAACTTGGGACAAAAAATGAACTCTTCTATTAACTTACCATACACCAAACAAAATACCTTGGGGTGTCTTCTTTCTAAAATTGTGTCACTTACAGGTTCCTATACTGCCCTGGCATTTAAGTGGGCCAAAATATTGATGAGTAGTCTGGAAACCAAATGCCTCCAAATGACTGTTCTGGGGTATAAGCATCTGAAAATTTTGATGACAGATGGTCTATGCCGGACATAATGTTGTGGAACCGGTCATAAGCAGGGTGTCCTCTTAGATGACTGACAGGTTGTATTGGCACTGAAGTGCAGGAAGCGCAGGATTTTCTCAAATCGTGACCTGGACATGGCAGCAGAGAACATGGGCATGTGATGTTTTGGGTGCGTAGACCTATAAGACCACAATACATTCTTTTTTTACTACACCCATGTTAAGGAGAAGGCACACAAAAATGTTACGTTCGGAAACTTGGAGTGGTTTTTACCGAAAAGACTGGGCGTGGTAGCTTATTGCATTGGCAGTTACATATTGTGTGGCCTAACGGTTGGTCTCAGCCACAATGAAGTCGTACTGACCAGCAGTGATCATAAAAAAAAAATTCTGTCACTGCGGTGGGGCGGGTGAGGGTTTGGCCGGGTGATCAGAAGACCGCAGGGGGAAGATTACGGCCTGATCTGATGGATAGGAGTGCTAGGGGGTGACAGATATGACAGGAGGTGATTAATGGTTGAGTCTTTGGGTGATTAAAGAGGAGAATAGATGTAATCAATGCACTGGGTAGGTGATCGGAAGGGGGTCTGAAGGGGATCTGAGGGTTTGGCTGATTGATCAGGAGTAAACACGGGGCAAAATAAAGCATGATCTGATGGGTATGTGTGCTAGGTGGTGACAGGTGTTGACAGTAGGTGATTGAAGGGTTTCTCAGGGGGTGATAAGAGGGGGGGGGGGAACAGATGCAAGCAATGCACTGGCGAGGTGATCAGGAGGAGGGTGTCTGAGGGCGATCTAAAGGTGTGGGCGGGTGATAGGGTGCCCATAAGGGGCAGGTTAGGGTCTGATCTGATGGGTGGTGGTGACACGGGGTGATTGATGGGTGATTGACAGGTGATTGACAGGTGATAAGTGGTGATTATAGGGGAGAATAGATGTATACAGTACACCTGGTGGGGAGGGAGGGGGTGTTCTGTGGAGGATATGAGGGTGAGGGGGGTGATCAGGAGCACCCAGGGGGTAGTTTAGGGCCTAATCTAAAAAATAGCGTTGAATGATAGTGACAGGGAGTGATTGATGGGTGAGTAGGGGGGGTGATTGGGTGCAAACAGGGGTCTGAGAGGGTGTTCGGGGGGGCGTATGAGGGGTGCTGTGGGCGATCAGGGGGCAGGGGGGGAGGATCAGTGTGTTTGGGTGCATAATAGAGGGGCTGCAGCCTGCCCTGGTGGTCCCTCAGTCACTTGGACCACCAGGGAAGGAGGCAGCCTGTACAATACGCTTTGTTTACATTAGAAAGCGTATTATACGCATTGTATGCGTCGATCAAGGAGTTAACAACCCGCGGCCGAACGGACAGTGGGCTGACGTTGTGGGTGGGCGGAGCCTATTGCCGACGGATGCACGCGCATCCGAGCGCACGATCCACGGCCAGCTACTACGCAACGAGCCGCCAACGAAGGGCGTATTGTGGTCGTTGCAGACATCACTTTCACCCCGCCTATCGGCTGTGGGCGGTCGGGAAGGGGATAAAAACATACGTGAATACATGTATAAATACATGTATGAACCTTCTTCCATAAATAATATTTATAAATATTAATATATATATTTTCTGTATATATAGATAGATAGATAGATAGATAGATAGATAGATAGATAGATAGATAGATAGATAGATAGATAGATATATTCTCACACACACACACACACACACACACACAGATATAGAGATAAAGATATATAGATACATACATATTGGTCTATTACAAGTATTATTCAATTAATATCAGCAGCTAATTTATCTTTACAACAGTCTGTAAGTAATGTAATCGCTAGATGGCGCTATTGAACTAATGTGTATGTAAAAAACAAAGAACTAAAACATTACTAGCTCTGTTAACAATAAAAAAATAAATAGCGTAGTGGGTAGATGAAAGGGTTAGTATGCATGGGTTACTACTTTTTAAGTTCCAGACTCAAGGTTCTGATTTTTTTTTTTAATTAAAATAATTAAAATAGAATATACAATTGTCAATTAAGTTAAATATCCATTTATATTAAACCAATGAATTAATTGTATTGCTTTAAAGAGAAAAATTGTGTAAAAACCTAATTTTATTTAAATACATATATTACCTAATAGCCCTAAGGAAACGGCCACATGAAACTATGTAGCCCCCCCCCCCCAACTCCCCCCTCACTGTCCACCTGCAAAATCCACGAATTTCTCGGTCGTGGATTTTGCTGACAGTATTAGCATCAGAGTGAGACAGGGCTATGAGCTGAAGCCCTGCCCCACATGTGTCTGTCATCGGCGGAACTCCGCCTCTCCCCCGCCCCTCTCAGAGGAGGAAGACTGAAGGGGGCGGGGAAGAGGCGGAGATCCGCCGATAAGACACCTGTGGGGCAGGGCTTCAGCTCACAGCCCTGTTTCACACGGAAACGCAGCCAGATTGCCCCCCGGGGATTTAGGGGGGATTTAGTTAGATTAGAGCGTCGGGAATGCGGCGGATTAGTTAGGGCTAACGTTAAAAACGATATATTTCGTGCAGATCTATTAAAAACTATAATTATCGTTTTTATATAAAACGATAAATATCGTTTTAAAATATCGTTCTAAAAATGGCGCCATTATTCGGCTGGCGCCATTTTTAACTAGACCCGGATTTCCATGGCTACTTCATATAACCTTATGTTCTTTCCCTCCCCCGGGACTTCTATTTTTGGTAATCCTCAATTTGTTCCTGCTTTTAGGAACCCCCAGATGTTTTCCTGGTGGATAGATAAGGGCCTTTTTACGGCCAACAAGTTCGGGATTAGGGATGTCCCAGTTACATTTAATATGCTTCGATTTGGTCAAGATGCCCCCTTGGAAGAGGCGTTTAGATTTTGTCAAATTAAACATTATTTTTTATCGTTATTTCCTTCCTTTCCAATGTTTGAACCTACAGCTTTACTTCGGGTTTGCTCGTCGTAAAGGTCTCATTTCTTTATTGTATGCATTGCTATTGGGACGTGAAAATGCGGACAAAATGCCATATATGAGAGCCTGGGAACAGGAATTGGGAATTCAGCTTACGCAATATGACTAGTCCCTTATCTGGACTGCAGTCTCCAAGGTGCTAAAGTCAAATATGGTGAAAGATACGGCGGTTAAGATTTTGTTTCGGTGGTATTATACCCCGGTTAAAATTCATAAAATGTATCCCTGCTTTCGAGGTTGTGGTATGGAAGGGTCTCTGGTGCATGTTTTTTGGGATTGCCCTCGTGCACAACGTTTTTGGGACTCATGGAAAAATTTAATACGAGACATGTTCGGTTTTCCAATCTCTTTGACTGCCCCCCAGGCCCTTTTATATATGGCTAATGATGAAGTTCCTGGAAATTTCCGGCCCTTATATAGATACATGTTATTCGCTGCCCAATGGTCAATAGCCCTCCAGTGGAAATCTACTGGTTTGGAGTTAGCTTTGGTTACTGAGCGTCTTGACTTGATGATGTTAATTGATCGAGTCTATTATTATAGTGTTGAGAATATAACAAGATTTGATCTTATTTGGGTTGCATGGAAAACGTATAGACAATTTTAGTTCCCCTTGGACAGATGTGTGATGGGTTTCTATTTGTTTAAATACCTCTATGACATTCGGGACTCTTGTGTTTAGACAGGATGTATTTTTCTTTTTCCCTTTTGTTTTGTTTTTTTTGGTTTTATTTTGGGGTTGGTTTTAGTTTAGAGGTTTTTCTTTCAGTCAAGAAGAGCAACGTACTATAGAACTTATTAGATTGGACTGATCCCTAGGATCTCAGTTGGAGGCACTCTTGTGCCCCATTTCCTAGGTTGAACGGTATGGACATTGGTATTTCACTCTTCAATATATATATGCGTTGGATGTATATCCACGTTTGATATTATTCTTTTTTTTGTATTTGTTCTGCTATCTCTAGCTTGTTGTTGTATTTGCCTTATTGTACAATAAAGCTTTTTATAAAAAAAAAGAAATGCAGGGTTATATTCCACTTTAAGTGGGTGTTTGGTGCAGATAGTGGGTCCCATATGGAGGCTGTGTGTAGGTGTGAGTACTGAGTGCAATGTCAGGCCTGGGTGCAAGTACTTGGTGTCATATGAGTGTGAGTACTGGGTGCCAGCTATGGGCTGTAACGATTGGTGTCAACACGCAGAGTGGTGATCTGCAGATTCACCAGTAATGCAGATATACACCAGATTATGAATGATCTGCAGAATCACTAATAATCCAGGTATGTCTAACCTCTGGACACCTGAGATATGAGTGTACAATGTAACAGTAGCACTTTGAGAGAGAACCGCCAGAGGAACTGGAGGTATGAAGAAGAAGGAATTTCACCTCAGACTGTGGGTGAATCCCTAGGCCAAAGGCTCCCTAGGAGAGGGGCCTAGGCTTGGTTGCAGGAAGCCCTGCTGCTAATATAAACAGGCTTGCCCTAACCAGGTGTGAGGGCCTATTCTCTATGCCCTGGAACCGGGCTAAGGTATAACATAGAAATGACACAGTATCCTAGTCTTGGGTGTGAGGTCCGTAGTCACAACACCCTGGAACTGGTCTAAAGCATAACATAGAACTGACACAGTATCCTAGTCTTAGGTGTGAGGTCCATAGTCACAACACCCTGGAACTGGTCTAAAGCATAACGTAGAACTGACACAGTATCCTAGTCTTGGGTGTGAGGTCCGTAGTCACAACACCCTGGAACTGGTCTAAAGCATAACATAGAACTGACACAGTATCCTAGTCTTGGGTGTGAGGTCCGTAGTCACAACACCCTGGAACTGGTCTAAAGCAAAACATAGAACTGACACAGTATCCTAGTCTTGGGTGTGAGGTCCGTAGTCACAACACCCTGGAACTGGTCTAAAGCATAACATAGAACTGACACAGTATCCTAGTCTTGGGTGTGAGGTCCGTAGTCACAACACCCTGGAACTGGTCTAAAGCAAAACATAGAACTGACACAGTATCCTAGTCTTGGGTGTGAGGTCCGTAGTCACAACACCCTGGAACTGGTCTAAAGCAAAACATAGAACTGACACAGTATCCTAGTCTTGGGTGTGAGGTCCGTAGTCACAACACCCTGGAACTGGTCTAAAGCATAACATAGAACTGACACAGTATCCTAGTCTTGGGTGTGAGGTCCGTAGTCACAACACCCTGGAACTGGTCTAAAGCAAAACATAGAACTGACACAGTATCCTAGTCTTGGGTGTGAGGTCCATAGTCACAACACCTTGGAACTGGTCTAAAGCATAACATAGAAGTGACACAGTATCCTAGTCTTGGGTGTGAGGTCCGTAGTCACAACACCCTGGAACTGGTCTAAAGCATAACAAAGAATAAGCATGAGAAAGTATTCTAGCTCAGTGTGGATTCCCAGGTCCTTCCTGATTCAACCACACTGTAGGATCTGACTGAGGTCTGTGTGCTAACACATAAGCATTTGCAATGGCAGACAACCAGCAACTGGCAAGCAAGCTGTATAAATAGCTGCTGGAGTCTGCCGCCCTACCCAAGCCACTCAGCCAATCATGAGCCCAGCAGGAATCAGCTGATCCTCCTGATCAGCTGACACTTCCCCTGCTGGTATAAAGGTCCTGACATCTGGGCCGCACGCGCGTAGTTCTCCATCTGCCCATGTGAACTAACAGAACCGGCCACACACCCGCATGCCGCCGCGTACAAACCGCCGCGTTGGACGCGGAAACAGCCGCCTTGCTGTCAGTACCCGCGGAGGCTTTTCCGCGTTCTCTTGTGGTGCCAGGCGCACGTCTCCGCATGCCAGCCGCTGTGCTGGACGCGGATTCAGCCATCCTGCCGTTGGTACACGCGGCGGCTTTTCCGCGTTTCCTCACAGTACCCCCCCCCCCGAGGAGTGGACTCCGGACACTCAAGCCGAGAATCAATAGCTTTTTGTATCCTCCAATGACTAACCATCATGGGGAGGGAGGGAGCGGAACCCACGTGCACCGCCGGTTTAGGCAAGGACACAGGGAATGAAGTCTTGTCAGCCTGTTTTTTCAGTGGTAAAATGACTTTGGGCCCAAAACCGCTATCTGAAGCGTCTGCTTTGGAGCTTTTGCTATCCGATTTATACCTGTGTGGTAACCGTGAGGAAACGGATCCGTTAGAAGACTCTGTACACTGTCCTGCCTTTCCTCCGACCTGTACCTTGGTATTACCCACATCAACTCTCCTCAAACAGCGCTCATGACAATGGGCTGACCAGTTCAGTAGCTGTCCTGAAGCCCAGTCGATCCGCAGAGAGTGAAGCTGTAACCAGGGCATACCGAGAACGACAGGGGAGCTTTTCATTGGCAGGACCAGGAACCGTAATCTCTCTTCATGCAATTCCCCTAAACGACAAGACAGTAGGGGAGTTTGGGAAAGGGACTGACTGCAATGGAGAGTCATCTACTGCAGTGACCGAAATCTGCCGGTCGGGTGCAGACAAAGGTATTCCCAAAGTTTTAGCAAAATCGTAATCCATGAGATTCGCTGCTGAACCCGAGTCCACCATGGCCTTTGCGGAACCTGTCCAACCCTCCCACGTAACCGAACAGGGAAGGAACAACCGACCATCGTTCAGAGACGAAACCTGCTCACCTATGGTATTGACTAATCCCAGGCGATAGCATTTGTCTGGCCTAGTAGAACCAGATAAAGCGTTTCTCTTTGGCCTCCTGTGACTCTTCTTCCCCAGACTCAGCCCTGTATACCCAATTTGCATTGGTTCGGCTGGGGGTGAGGGAGACCGAGAAGAGCCGTGTAAGATAGTTCTTCCAGTATCTCTACCTCGAATCTGTCTCTGATATCGCAAACGGCGATCTATCAGTATGGCCAAAGAAATTGCCTGGTCCACAGATTCAGGCTCAGGATATCCAATCATCACATCGTGAATTTCATTTGCTAATCCTGCTATAAAACAATCTAACAAGGCATAATCTCCCCATCTCGCTGAAGCAGACCACTTCCTAAACTCAGCCGCGTAAACCTCTACTGATTTACGACCCTGTCTGAGCAATTTGAGCTTCCGCTCAGCAGTGGAAGCGATGTCTGGATCGTCATAAATTATGGCCATCGCTTTAAAAAATTCCTCAACTGAAGTCAGGGCCCCATCCCCAGGTTGAAGGCCATATGCCCAGGTCTGAGAATCCCCCGTCAACAGTGTCTTAATGAAGGTAATTCTCTGTGCGACAGTACCTGAAGAATTAGGTCTTAACTCAAAGTAAGACAACACTCGATTTTTAAAGTTTCGAAAGTCAGATCTGAGACTAGAAAACTTCTCGGGCACAGGCATACGTAAGTCTGTAACAAGAGGGGATCGCACTATGTTTATAGCAGATTGAAGTTCCTGAATAGCCCCAAATATCTGACTGATCTGGTTCTGCTGGTTCAGAGCTATCCCGGAAAGCTGGTTTACTGCGTTAGTCAGGACTTCAACATGTCTATATAGTGCGTCCATTTGGGTTGGGTCTGCCATTCTGTAACGATTGGTGTCAACACGCAGAGAATCTGATTATTGGTGATCTGCAGATTCACCAGTAATGCAGATATACACCAGATTATGAATGATCTGCAGAATCACTAATAATCCAGGTATGTCTAACCTCTGGACACCTGAGATATGAGTGTACAATGTAACAGTAGCACTTTGAGAGAGAACCGCCAGAGGAACTGGAGGTATGAAGAAGAAGGAATTTCACCTCAGACTGTGGGTGAATCCCTAGGCCAAAGGCTCCCTAGGAGAGGGGCCTAGGCTTGGTTGCAGGAAGCCCTGCTGCTAATATAAACAGGCTGCCCTAACCAGGTGTGAGGGCCTATTCTCTATGCCCTGGAACCGGGTTAAGGTATAACATAGATATGACACAGTATCCTAGTCTTGGGTGTGAGGTCCGTAGTCACAACACCCTGGAACTGGTCTAAAGCATAACATAGAACTGACACAGTATCCTAGTCTTAGGTGTGAGATCCATAGTCACAACACCCTGGAACTGGCCTAAAGCATAACGTAGAACTGACACAGTATCCTAGTCTTGGGTGTGAGGTCCGTAGTCACAACACCCTGGAACTAGTCTAAAGCATAACATAGAACTGACACAGTATCCTAGTCTTGGGTGTGAGGTCCGTAGTCACAACACCCTGGAACTGGTCTAAAGCAAAACATAGAACTGACACAGTATCCTAGTCTTGGGTGTGAGGTCCATAGTCGCAACACCCTGGAACTGGTCTAAAGCATAACATAGAAGTGACACAGTATCCTAGTCTTGGGTGTGAGGTCCGTAGTCACAACACCCTGGAACTGGTCTAAAGCATAACATAGAATAAGCATGAGAAAGTATTCTAGCTCAGTGTGGATTCCCAGGTCCTTCCTGGTTCAACCACACTGTAGGATCTGACTGAGGTCTGTGTGCTAACACATAAGCATTTGCAATGGCAGACAACCAGCAACTGGCAAGCAAGCTGTATAAATAGCTGCTGGAGTCTGCTGCCCCGCCCAAGCCACTCAGCCAATCATGAGTCCAGCAGGAATCAGCTGATCCTCCTGATCAGCTGACACTTCCCCTGCTGGTATAAAGGTCCTGACATCTGGGCCGCACGCACGTCGTTCTCCATCTGCCCATGTGAACTAACAGAACCAGCCACACCACCCGCACGCCACCGCGTGCAAACCGCCGCGTTAGACGCGGAAACATCCGCCTTGCTGTCAGTACTAGTGTTGGGCGAACAGTGTTCGCCACTATTCGGGTTCTGCAGAACATCACCCTGTTCGGGTGATGTTCGAGTTCGGCCGAACACCTGATGGTGTTCGGCCAAACCGTTCGGCCACATGGCCGAACTAAGAGCGCATGGCCGAACGTTCCCCGAACGTTCGGCTAGCGCTGTGATTGGCCGAACGGGTCACATGGTTCGGACCCGAACGCGCTCTGATTGGCCGAACTGTCACGTGGTTCGGGTAAATAAATACCCGAACCACATCATATCTCCGCCATTTGTCTGTGGGTTTAGCTTTGGGTAGGCAGGCAGGGTAGTTCGCGCTCCAGCCACGCTAACCAGGGTCCCCCCAGTCATTGTGTCACTGCTGGGAATAGTAGTACACCGCTCGCTCAGCCACACTATATAGCATTCTGTTTACTGCCACTCTGTGTACCTCGCTCAGCCACACTATATAGCATTCTGTTTACTGTTCTGTGTCTGCTGGGAATAGTAGTACACCGCTCGCTCAGCCACACTATATAGCATTCTGTTTACTGCCACTCTGTGTACCTCGCTTAGCCACACTATATTACATTCTGTTTACTGCCACTCTGTGTCTGCTGGGAATAGTAGTACACCGCTCGCTCAGCCACACTATATAGCATTCTGTTTACTGCCACTCTGTGTACCTCGCTCAGCCACACTATATAGCATTCTGTTTACTGCCACTCTGTGTCTGCTGGGAATAGTAGTACACCGCTCGCTCAGCCACACTATATAGCATTCTGTTTACTGCCACTCTGTGTACCTCGCTCAGCCACACTATATAGCATTCTGTTTACTGCCACTCTGTGTCTGCTGGGAATAGTAGTACACCACTCACCCGCCACTGTATACCATTGTGCTCTGTGTCGCTGCTGGGAATAGTGGCACACCGCTCACCCGCCACTGTATAGCATTGTGCTCTGTGTCGCTGCTGGGAATAGTGGTACACCGCTCAGCCACACTATATAGCATTCTGTTTACTGTTCTGTGTCTGCTGGGAATAGTAGTACACCGCTCGCTCAGCCACACTATATAGCATTCTGTTTACTGCCACTCTGTGTACCTCGCTCAGCCACACTATATAGCATTGTGTTTACTGCCACTCTGTGTCTGCTGGGAACAGTAGTACACCGCTCACCCGCCACTGTATAGCATTGTGCTCTGTGTCGCTGCTGGGAATAGTGGTACACCGCTCACCCGCCACTGTATAGCATTGTGCTCTGTGTCGCTGCTGGGAATAGTGGTACACCGCTCAGCCACACTATATAGCATTCTGTTTACTGCCACTCTGTGTCTGCTGGGAATAGTAGTACACCACTCGCTAAGCCACACTATATAGCATTCTGTTTACTGCCACTCTGTGTACCTCGCTCAGCCACACTATATAGCATTCTGTTTACTGCCACTCTGTGTCTGCTGGGAACAGTAGTACACCGCTCACCCGCCACTGTATAGCATTGTGCTCTGTGTCGCTGCTGGGAATAGTGGTACACCGCTCACCCGCCACTGTATAGCATTGTGCTCTGTGTCGCTGCTGGGAATAGTGATACACTGCTCAGCCACACTATATAGCATTCTGTTTACTGTTCTGTGTCTGCTGGGAATAGTAGTACACCGCTCGCTCAGCCACACTATATAGCATTCTGTTTACTGCCACTCTGTGTACCTCGCTCAGCCACACTATATAGCATTCTGTTTACTGCCACTCTGTGTCTGCTGGGAACAGTAGTACACCGCTCACCCGCCACTGTATAGCATTGTGCTCTGTGTCGCTGCTGGGAATAGTGGTACACCGCTCACCCACCACTGTATAGCATTTCTGTACTGCCACTGTACTGCTGCCAGTCAGCGTGTACTTTAAGGATAAGTGAAATGAGGAAGAAATCCGGTGAAAGAGGGAGGGGCAAGGGAAGAGGTGTTTCCCCTGACGGTTCACGTACAGGCCACAGGGGAGCACCCAAGAAAACCCACTCAATACCGCCCATGTTGTCCAGGACAATAACCCTCACAAATCCAAAAGAACAGGACCAGATAATTACTTGGATGACCTCTCAAGCGTCCAGCAGTGGGTTAAGCAGCACCAGCATATCACGCACGAGGTCCGAGTCCTCAGCCAGTTACAAGGAGCCAGTGGGCACAAAGCTGACACAACCGGCAGCGACACCACGCACACAACTGCCAGATAACCAGTCCGATGAATTACCTCAGGACACAATGGGGTATTCGCAGGAGCTATTCCCAGCCCAACAAACTTCCACATTTCAAAGGTCAATGGAGGAACAGCCAGAAATGTTGTGCCCGGATTCACAACAATTAACTGTGGGAAATGCACCGCGCACTGAAATACAAGGCGAGTCCGAGGAGGACTCGGAAACCCAAATCCCAGAGCAAGTTGGGCAGGAAGGGTTGCAATTGCAGGAGGTTGGCCGACAAGATCTGGAAGACGACGTTAGAGTGAGCTGCGCAGAGGTTGTTCTGGGGAGCTCTACTCCACGGCGGCGGCCCCCCACAATGACATATGACGAGTTTCAGGAGATGGAAGAGGAGGGTATGGACAATGTGGACAGAGACCCAGATTTTGTTTGTGAACGAGAACATCGCCGTCGTAGCAGCAGCACAGATGAGTCTGTTGAAGAACCCACTGCTGCACGAGTTCGCCTTGTGCCACAAGGTAGGCAGCGCGCAATTTCAGGCACCACAAGCGTGGAAGTTCAAGTGAGAGGCAAAAGAGGCGCAAACAGAAATCGCCAGCAAGGCAGGTGCTCCAAAGTCTGGGCTTTCTTTGAAGACTGCACTGAGGATGGTACTATGGCGATTTGCAAGGTGTGCAAGACCCGCCTGAGCAGGGGGAAAAGTATTAAAGAGAATCTGTATTGTTAAAATCGCACAAAAGTAAACATACCAATGCGTTAGGGGACATCTCCTATTACCCTCTGTCACAATTTTGCCGCTCCTCGCCGCATTAAAAGTGGTTAAAAACAGTTTTAAAAAGTTTGTTTATAAACAAACAAAATGGCCACCAAAACAGGAAGTAGGTTGATGTACAGTATGTCCACACATAGAAAATACATCCATACACAAGCAGGCTGTATACAGCCTTCCTTTTGAATTTCAAGAGATCATTTGTGTGTTTCTTTCCCCCTGCATCTCTCATGCACTGAAGTGTCAGGCTGTTTCTTCCTGCAGAGTGCAGACAGCTCTGCCTGTATGTAATTCCTCAGTATGTGAAAGCCCAGCCAGCTCAGAGGAGGATTTATCCAGCTTGTAAAAGATAAGAGAGAAGAGAGAAGCTGCTCTAATCTAAATAATACAACAGGCAGTGTGCATAGAGGGGCCAGGAGGGGGGAGATGCATCACAGAACCACAACACTGAAGAACTTGGCAGCCTTCCAGACACAGGCTGACAAGTCTGACAAGAGAGAGATAAGTTGATTTATTACAGAGACTGTGATAGCAGAAAGTGCTGCAGTAAGCCAGAACACCTTAGAATAGCTTTTGGAACTTGTAGGATGATAAAAAACAGGATGCAATTTTTGTTATGGAGTCTCTTTAACAACCTCCCCACCACCAGCATGAGCCGCCACATGCTATCCAAACATCCCACTCTGTGGGCAAACGCGGCAGGACAGGGTACCAGCAACACTGCCTCCCTTGGGGTCACCAGACTCACCACCTCAGCAGCAGCAGTAGCCCAGCCATTGCGTGGTTCACAACATTCACAAACATCAGACGCTGACACTGTCACTTTCCGGAGTAGTGCTCTTGAGGTCTCCCAGTGTTCATCAAACACAACAACCAACAGCCCTTCAGTGTGCAGCCCTACGATTCAGTTGTCTGTCTCGGAGATGTTTGATCGCAAGAGGAAATTGCCGGCAAATGACCCCCGGGCCGTGGCAGTAACAGCCAGCATAGCCAAGCTTCTGGCCTGCGAAATGCTGCCATATCGAGTGGTGGAGACAAACAGCTTCAAGGGCATGATGTCAGTGGCCATCCCACGTTACGTGGTTCCCAGCCGCTACCACTTTGCGCGCTCTGCAGTGCCTGAGTTGCATGAGCACGTGGTCAGCAAAATAACCCGAAGCTTGAAGAATGCCATTGCCTGCAAGGTTCACCTCACCACTGACACCTGGACGAGCGCGTTCGGCCAGGGTCGATACATCTCCCTTACCGCGCACTGGGTGAACCTTGTGGAGCCTGGCAGCGATTCCTCACCTGCTACGGCGCGAGTGTTGCCCATGCCGCAAACAGCTGCACCGCCGTCCCTCCCACTGGATAACAACAGCAGCACCTACCTCTCTGACTCCTTCTCCTCCAACGCATCTCAAAGCTGTACCTCATCCGGAAACGCTAACCCAGCAGCAGTAGGATCGTGGAAGCAGTGCAGCACAGCTGTTGGCATGCGTCAGCAAGCGTTGCTGAAGCTGATCTGCCTTGGGGATAAGCAGCACACAGGGGAGGAAATTTGGAGGGGAATAAAGGAACAGACGGATTTGTGGCTGGCACCGCAGGACCTGAAACCGGGCATGGTTGTGTGTGATAATGGGAGTAATCTCATTCGCGCTGTAAGGTTGGCTAAGCTGACACACATCCCTTGCCTGGCGCACGTGATGAACCTAGTAGTTCAGCGGTTCCTGAGGACATACCCAGGCGTGGCCGATCTTCTGTTGAAGGTGCGACGAGTGGCCAAACATTGCAGAAATTCCAGTACTGCTTCGGGGGCACTCGCCAAGATGCAGGAGCGCTTCAATCTCCCCCACCATCACTTGCTGTGTGATGTCCCTACGAGCTGGAATTCTACGCTGCACATGCTAGCCCGCTTTTGCGAGCAGAAGAGTGCAGTGGTCCAGTACATGACGGCGCAGTACCGAGGCGCATCCGGACAGCTGCCAAGCTTCTGTGGATCCGATTGGGCCAACATGTTGGACCTCTGCCAAGTCCTCCAAAATTTTGAGCAGTCCACGTTGCTTGTGAGCAGTGACAACTCTTCAGTCAGCATTACCATACCACTGCTGTGTTTACTGAAGAGGTCAATGTTGAAAATCAAGGAAATAGCTGTCATGATGCAACTGGGGGAATCTGAAGGAGAAAACGATCAGCGTGATGGTACCAACATCAGGCCATCCGCCTCAGGAAACGCTGGCCCCAGCAGCTATGACGAAGAAGAGGAGGAGGAACATCTGGAGTTGGAGCAGGAATTTCATGCCACCACTGACGAGGGCCAGAGCGGTGCACGTTGGACTTCCACAATTCAGCGCGAATGGTCAGCAGAAGCAGACCAGGAAGAAGGTGACGACTATGATGCATCACAACAACTATCACAACGCTCACAAGAGGATGATGAGGATTCTGGCAGGACTCTGGCACACATGGCTCAATTCATGCTAGACTGCATTGAACGCGACCCACGCATTGTGCGCATTCTGGACAACACCAATTACTGGGTTTATACACTTCTGGATCCACGGTACAAACACAATGTTCCAAAACTGCTTGAAGAAAGAGTCAGACAGGTCAAAATGGAAGAATACCACCAGCAGGCCCTTGTGGAGACTTTAGAGAGGAGATTGACATCCTCCCCCTCCTCTAGCCAGTTGTACGCCGACAGACTGACTTCCGCAAACCCAGGACGACCAGGAGGGCAGCAAACAACACAAGCCGCAGCTAGTGCCCAAAAGGGAATGGTATCGGCAGTGTCCTTGGAGTGGGAAAATTTTCTGACACCCATGCAGCAGCAGCCCACAGAACAGCAAGCGTGCAGATCCACCTCCAACACCGATCGCCTGGAGAAGATGGCCAAGGACTACATGTCAGATGGCGTAGCTGTGTCGAACAATCCATCTGCACCCTTCAACTATTGGGTATCGAAGCTAGACACCTGGCACGAACTGGCAATGTACGCAATAAAGGTGCTGGCTTGCCCGGCAGCCAGCGTTATGTCGGAACGCTGTTTCAGTGCTGCATCGTCACAGATCGGCGTATCCACCTCTCCACAGAAAATGCAGACCGTCTGACTCAAATTAAAATGAATCAATCCTGGATTGGAAACGACTATGCAACACTCCCGGACCCCAACCAAGTAACATGAACAATGACCATTTGTGATGGGTTAGCGTTGCCGGTCCCTGTTTATTGAACCTCTCATCTTTATTACATTTATGACTGCATGGCGGCAAAAAGCATTGCTATATCCGCACGCTTTTTGTCCTCATGCAAGGCCTGGGTTGTTGTGTCTCAAAGCGTGGCCTTCTCCTCCTGCGCCTCCTCCTGTTACATCACGTGTGCTGCTGCTGGGTTAGCGTTTCCGGTCCCTGTTTACGGAACCTCTTATCTTTATTACATTTATGACTGCATGGCGGTACAAAGCATGCTATCCACACGCTTCTTGTCCTCATGCAAAGCCTGGGTTGTTGTGTCTCAAAAAGCATGGCTTTCTCCTCCTGCGCCTCCTCCTGTTCCATCACGTGTGCTGCTGCTGCTGGGTTAGCGTTGCCGGTCCCTGTTTATGGAACCTCTCATCTTTATTACATTTATGACTGCATGGCGGTAAAAAGCATGCTATCCGCACGCTTCTTGTCCTCCTGCAAGGCCTGGGTTGTTGTGTCTCAAAGCGTGGCCTTCTCCTCCTGTTCCATCACGTGTGCTGCTGCTGCTGGGTTAGCGTTTCCGGTCCCCGTTTATGGAACCTCTTATCTTTATTACATTTATGACTGCATGGCGGTACAAAGCATGCTATCCGCACGCTTCTTGTCCTCATGCAAGGCCTGGGTTGTTGTGTCTCAAAAAGCGTGGCCTTCTCCTCCTGCGCCTCCTCCTGTTCCATCACGTGTGCTGCTGCTGCTGGGTTAGCGTTGCCGGTCCCTGTTTATGGAACCTCTCATCTTTATTACATTTATGACTGCATGGCGGTAAAAAGCATGCTATCCGCACGCTTCTTGTCCTCATGCAAGGCCTGGGTTGTTGTGTCTCAAAGCGTGGCCTTCTCCTCCTGCGCCTCCTCCTGTTCCATCACGTGTGCTGCTGCTGGGTTAGCGTTTCCGGTCCCTGTTTATGGAACCTCTTATCTTTATTACATTTATGACTGCATGGCGGTACAAAGCATGCTATCCGCACGCTTCTTGTCCTCATGCAAGGCCTGGGTTGTTGTGTCTCAAAAAGTGTGGCCTTCTCCTCCTGCGCCTCCTCCTGTTACATCATGTGTGCTGCTGCTGGGTTAGCGTTTCCGGTCCCTGTTTACAGAACCTCTTATCTTTATTACATTTATGACTGCATGGCGGTACAAAGCATGCTATCCGCACGCTTCTTGTCCTCATGCAAAGCCTGGGTTGTTGTGTCTCAAAAAGCATGGCCTTCTCCTCCTGCGCCTCCTCCTGTTCCATCACGTGTGCTGCTGCTGCTGGGTTAGCGTTGCCGGTCCCTGTTTATGGAACCTCTCATCTTTATTACATTTATGACTGCATGGCGGTAAAAAGCATGCTATCCGCACGCTTCTTGTCCTCCTGCAAGGCCTGGGTTGTTGTGTCTCAAAGCGTGGCCTTCTCCTCCTGCGCCTCCTCCTGTTACATCACGTGTGCTGCTGCTGGGTTAGCGTTTCCGGTCCCTGTTTATGGAACCTCTTATCTTTATTACATTTATGACTGCATGGCGGTACAAAGCATGCTATCCGCACGCTTCTTGGCCTCATGCAAGGCCTGGGTTGTTGTGTCTCAAAAAGCGTGGCCTTCTCCTCCTGCGCCTCCTCCTGTTCCATCACGTGTGCTGCTGCTGCTGGGTTAGCGTTGCCGGTCCCTGTTTATGGAACCTCTCATCTTTATTACATTTATGACTGCATGGCGGTAAAAAGCATGCTATCCGCACGCTTCTTGTCCTCATGCAAGGCCTGGGTTGTTGTGTCTCAAAGCGTGGCCTTCTCCTCCTGCGCCTCCTCCTGTTCCATCACGTGTGCTGCTGCTGGGTTAGCGTTTCCGGTCCCTGTTTATGGAACCTCTTATCTTTATTACATTTATGACTGCATGGCGGTACAAAGCATGCTATCCGCACGCTTCTTGTCCTCATGCAAGGCCTGGGTTGTTGTGTCTCAAAAAGCGTGGCCTTCTCCTCCTGCGCCTCCTCCTGTTCCATCACGTGTGCTGCTGCTGCTGGGTTAGCGTTGCCGGTCCCTGTTTATGGAACCTCTCATCTTTATTACATTTATGACTGCATGGCGGTAAAAAGCATGCTATCCGCACGCTTCTTGTCCTCCTGCAAGGCCTGGGTTGTTGTGTCTCAAAGCGTGGCCTTCTCCTCCTGCGCCTCCTCCTGTTACATCACGTGTGCTGCTGCTGGGTTAGCGTTTCCGGTCCCTGTTTATGGAACCTCTTATCTTTATTACATTTATGACTGCATGGTGGTACAAAGCATGCTATCCGCACGCTTCTTGTCCTCATGCAAGGCCTGGGTTGTTGTGTCTCAAAAAGCGTGGCCTTCTCCTCCTGCGCCTCCTCCTGTTCCATCACGTGTGCTGCTGCTGCTGGGTTAGCGTTGCCGGTCCCTGTTTATGGAACCTCTCATCTTTATTACATTTATGACTGCATGGCGGTAAAAAGCATGCTATCCGCACGCTTCTTGTCCTCATGCAAGGCCTGGGTTGTTGTGTCTCAAAGCGTGGCCTTCTCCTCCTGCGCCTCCTCCTGTTCCATCACGTGTGCTGCTGCTGGGTTAGCGTTTCCGGTCCCTGTTTATGGAACCTCTTATCTTTATTACATTTATGACTGCATGGCGGTACAAAGCATGCTATCCGCACGCTTCTTGTCCTCATGCAAGGCCTGGGTTGTTGTGTCTCAAAAAGCGTGGCCTTCTCCTCCTGCGCCTCCTCCTGTTCCATCACGTGTGCTGCTGCTGGTGCTGGGTTAGTGTTACCGGTCCCTTTTCCTGGAACCTCTTCTCTGTATTACATGTATGACTGCATGGCGACAAAAAGCATGTTACCATGTTACCCGTGCAAAGAAACATGACATTTTCCACATTTAAAAGACAGTTTTTCCTTTGAAACTTTACAATCAATTTTCTCAAAAACTATAAGCTCTTTTTCAAATATTTTTTTCCTCTTGTACCCACTCCCAAGGTGCACATACCCTGCAAATTTGGGGTATGTAGCATGTAAGGAAGCTTTAAAAAGCACGAAAGTTCGGGTCCCCATTGACTTCCATTATGTTCGGAGTTCGGCGCGAACACCCGAACATCGAGGCGATGTTCGGCGAACGTTCGCGAACCCGAACATCTAGGTGTTCGCCTAACACTAGTCAGTACCCGCGGTGGCTTTTCCGTGTCCTCTCGTGGTGCCAGGCGCACGTCTCCGCATGCCAGCCACTGTGCTGGACAAGGATTCAGCCATCCTGCCGTTGGTACATGCGGCGGCTTTTCCGCGTTTCCTCACATGGGCGAAGGGAAAGTAATTGGGGTGCTGGGGGAGGGAGAGGTCACTGGGGGTGCTGGGGAGGGAAAGGTCAGTTTAGGTGCTGAGGGAGGTCACTATGGGTGCTGCTGGGGCAAGGAAGGGTGCCATTGGGGAAGGGAAAGGTCATTGTGGGTGCTGAGGGAGGGAGAGGTCACTGTGGGTGCTGGGGAGGCAGGATCACTGCAGCGCTAATGCTGGGGAGGGAAAGGTCCTAGGTGGAGGAAGAGGTCACTATGGGTGCAAGGTTAAGGGAGAGGTCACTGTGAATGCTGGGGGAGGGAGAGGTCACTGCTATCAGGGAGACCCCATCTTACCTGCTCCCACACATCTGGGATGGTTATACTAGGACTCCAGTATGGGACCTCTTTACTCCAAAGTGTCCCAGATGGGGAGGAGCTTCCCGCGGATGGTGGACAGGGCTTTCTGCATGCAGTAAGTGGAGCTTATGGCGGCAGGGTTGAGCTTTTTTTCACGGTCAAAGGGGCCTTTTAAAAGGGGGGGTGCCCAGAGCCCCCCCCCCCCTTCACATGCCTGACTTCCGTACTCGCAAGCCCATCCCTGGTCCCTACACATCCTCATGACACACTTCTGTACACAACTTCCGCAACATTCGCAATCTCAACCTCTAAACACTATCAACCTCTCTGCATCCTCTACTTACTCAAGCTTCTTTTCCTGACCCTGAGCTAGCAGCTGATCATTATAACATCACCTTAACTTCAGCTATTGACTCTGTGTCTCCCTCCTCCACGGTCTACCGACGCCAGGCCCTTCAACAACCCTGGCTTAACAAGGAGATCAAACTACTGACACGCAATGAGCTGAACGGATAGCTGAACGGCGCTGGCGAAATAATTACTTGCCTGAGCATTTCCACAGTTACAAAGAGGCTTCACAAACACTCAGGCAGGCCCTCATAGCAGCCAAACATGCATACTTCTCCTCACTAATCTCCTTGCAGTCCCACAACCCTAAATTACTCTTTGCTACATTCAATTCCCTCCTTCGGCCCCGACCTCTGCCTCTGACTCCCTGCATCTCAGCCAAGGACTTTGCCTCTATCTTTAGTGATAAAATCGCGTCTAGTTAAAAATGGCGCCCCCTTCTGCCCGATATATGTTTAAAACGATATTTATCGTTTTAAAGGTTAAAATAGTGCAGACCTTTTGAACGAAATTTATCGTTTTAAAACTTTTTTTTTTGTTCTGCCTGAACGATATTTATCGTTTTAACCCTTGCTTTGCTGCCGTTTGGAAAATATCTGCCCGCCGGCTTTAATGTTTAATAGCAAAGCCCCCTTAAAAGCTAAAAACACCAAATTTGCAGGGAATGTTAACCTCCCTGGCGGTTTATTTATTTTGCCACGGAGGCTGCAATGTGGTTTTTTTTAAATTAAAAAAAAAATATTTCATGCAGCCAACTGAAAGTTGGCTGCATGAAAGCCCACTAGAGGGCGCTCCGGAAGCGTACTTTCAATCGCCTCCGGCAATCGAAAGTAACAAGAGCGGCCTATCTTGTTTCGCTTTCCTCGTCGCCATGGCGACGAGCGGAGTGACGTCATGGATGTCAGTCGACGTCCTGACGTCAGAGCCGCCCGATCCAGCCCCTAGCGCCGGCCGGAACTGTTTGTTCCGGCTGCGCTGGGCTCGGGCGGCTGGGGGGACCCTCTTTCGCCGCTGCACGCGGCGGATCGCCGCAGAGCGGCGGCGATCGGGCAGCACACGCGGCTGGCAAAGTGCCGGCTGCGTGTGCTGCTTTTTTCAAAACGAAAATCGGCCCAGCAGGGCCTGAGCGGCGACCTCCGGCGGCATACCCCGAGCTCAGCTCGGGATTACCGCCAAGGAGGTTAAGAAGAAAATTGTGAACAAGAGGAAAACATTTTTTTTCAAAAAGACCTTATAGTTTTTGAGAAAATCGATTTTGAATATTCTTCTTCTGACCGTGGGAAAATTAAACGCCCGCCGACTTTAGCGGTTAATAGCAAAGCCCCTTTAAATGCCAGAAACACCAAATGTGTAGGGAATGTTAAGAAGAATAGTGGGAACACGAAGAAAAAAATTGTTCAAAAAGACCTTATAGTTTTTGAGAAAATCGATTTTAAATCTTCAAAGAGGAAATGTATCTATTTAAATCGCGTACTGACATTTCCGTGGAAACTTTTTCCGCCGACTTTAGCAGTTAATAGCAAAGTCCCCTTAAATCCTAGCAACACCAAATTTGCAGGATATGTTAAAAAGATACTGGAAAACAATATTTAAAAAAAAAATTGAATTTTTTTTTTTTTTTACATTAAAATGTGTGGGTTATGTTCAGAGTGTGGGAAAAGTTTTGAAAAAAATGACGTGGGGTCCCCCCTCCCGAGCCTCTGTAACCCCTTGTCTCCCATGCAGGCTGGGATAGCCAGAATGCGGAGCCCCGGCCGACTGGGGCTTCGCACCCTGAGCTATACCAGCCCGCATGGTCCATGGTGTGAAGGGGCTCTGGGGGGGAGGGGCGGCCAAGCCTCCCCCTCCCCCCCGGAGCCCCTTGTCCAATCCATGGACAAGGGGCACTTCCCCGCCTCCCTTGCCCCAGGTGGAGGGGGTTCATGGTGGCATCTGGGAGTCCCCTTTAAGCAGGGGACCCCCAGATGCCCTCCCCCCTCCCAGGAGAAATGAGTATAGGGCTACTTTGTACCCCTTCCCCATTTCAACAAAGGGTTAAATGAAATAAAAACACAACCACGAGAAAAGTATTTAATAATCTTAATTAACCACAAATACTTACCTGTACCTTTAAAAAAAATGTTCCCACGCCAATATATCCTCGGAAATGATCCAACGAATAACAATATCCTCTTATCTTGCGATCTTCAATTAACTTAATTGAAGATCTCCCACGCCAATTAGAATACTATACCTTACAATGCGTCCTGCGTAGGGACGCATAGCACGGCTCCCGCTGTCCTCCCCGCCTCCTCACCTGTCACCCTCACCTAGCCTGGCACCTGGTGCACCCATGGGTGCCACCCTAGGTGAGGGTGACAGGTGCAGGCAGACGGGGAGAGACAGCGGAGCTGGCAGCTATACGTCCGCACAGGACGCATCCTAAGGTATAGTAACCGGCTCTTAAATGAGCCGGTTCTTTTTGTATTGAATCAAATGAATCGAAATCAATCAATGAACACCTTAGAATAGCTTTTGGAACTTGTAGGATGATAAAAAACAGGATGCAATTTTTGTTATGGAGTCTCTTTAACAACCTCTCCACCACCAGCATGAGCCGCCACATGCTATCCAAACATCCCACTCTGTGGGCAAACGCGGCAGGACAGGGTACCAGCAACACTGCCTCCCTTGGGGTCACCAGACTCACCACCTCAGCAGCAGCAGTAGCCCAGCCATTGCGTGGTTCACAACATTCACAAACATCAGACGCTGACACTGTCACTTTCCGGAGTAGTGCTCTTGAGGTCTCCCAGTGTTCATCAAACACAACAACCAACAGCCCTTCAGTGTGCAGCCCTACGATTCAGTTGTCTGTCTCGGAGATGTTTGATCGCAAGAGGAAATTGCCAGCAAATGACCCCCGGGCCGTGGCAGTAACAGCCAGCATAGCCAAGCTTCTGGCCTGCGAAATGCTGCCATATCGAGTGGTGGAGACAAACAGCTTCAAGGGCATGATGTCAGTGGCCATCCCACGTTACGTGGTTCCCAGCCGCTACCACTTTGCGCGCTCTGCAGTGCCTGAGTTGCATGAGCACGTGGTCAGCAAAATAACCCGAAGCTTGAAGAATGCCATTGCCTGCAAGGTTCACCTCACCACTGACACCTGGACAAGCGCGTTCGGCCAGGGTCGATACATCTCCCTTACCGCGCACTGGGTGAACCTTGTGGAGCCTGGCAGCGATTCCTCACCTGCTACGGCGCGAGTGTTGCCCATGCCGCAAATAGCTGCACCGCCGTCCCTCCCACTGGATAACAACAGCAGCACCTACCTCTCTGACTCCTTCTCCTCCAACGCATCTCAAAGCTGTACCTCATCCGGAAACGCTAACCCAGCAGCAGTAGGATCGTGGAAGCAGTGCAGCACAGCTGTTGGCATGCGTCAGCAAGCGTTGCTGAAGCTGATCTGCCTTGGGGATAAGCAGCACACAGGGGAGGAAATTTGGAGGGGAATAAAGGAACAGACGGATTTGTGGCTGGCACCGCAGGACCTGAAACCGGGCATGGTTGTGTGTGATAATGGGAGTAATCTCATTCGCGCTGTAAGGTTGGCTAAGCTGACACACATCCCTTGCCTGGCGCACGTGATGAACCTAGTAGTTCAGCGGTTCCTGAGGACATACCCAGGCGTGGCCGATCTTCTGTTGAAGGTGCGACGAGTGGCCAAACATTGCAGAAATTCCAGTACTGCTTCGGGGGCACTCGCCAAGATGCAGGAGCGCTTCAATCTCCCCCACCATCACTTGCTGTGTGATGTCCCTACGAGCTGGAATTCTACGCTGCACATGCTAGCCCGCTTTTGCGAGCAGAAGAGTGCAGTGGTCCAGTACATGACGGCGCAGTACCGAGGCGCATCCGGACAGCTGCCAAGCTTCTGTGGATCCGATTGGGCCAACATGTTGGACCTCTGCCAAGTCCTCCAAAATTTTGAGCAGTCCACGTTGCTTGTGAGCAGTGACAACTCTTCAGTCAGCATTACCATACCACTGCTGTGTTTACTGAAGAGGTCAATGTTGAAAATCAAGGAAATAGCTGTCATGATGCAACTGGGGGAATCTGAAGGAGAAAACGATCAGCGTGATGGTACCAACATCAGGCCATCCGCCTCAGGAAACGCTGGCCCCAGCAGCTATGACGAAGAAGAGGAGGAGGAACAGCTGGAGTTGGAGCAGGAATTTCATGCCACCACTGACGAGGGCCAGAGCGGTGCACGTTGGACTTCCACAATTCAGCGTGAATGGTCAGCAGAAGCAGACCAGGAAGAAGGTGACGACTATGATGCATCACAACAACTATCACAACGCTCACAAGAGGATGATGAGGATTCTGGCAGGACTCTGGCACACATGGCTCAATTCATGCTAGACTGCATTGAACGCGACCCACGCATTGTGCGCATTCTGGACAACACCAATTACTGGGTTTATACACTTCTGGATCCACGGTACAAACACAATGTTCCAAAACTGCTTGAAGAAAGAGTCAGACAGGTCAAAATGGAAGAATACCACCAGCAGGCCCTTGTGGAGACTTTAGAGAGGAGATTGACATCCTCCCCCTCCTCTAGCCAGTTGTACGCCGACAGACTGACTTCCGCAAACCCAGGACGACCAGGAGGGCAGCAAACAACAAAAGCCGCAGCTAGTGCCCAAAAGGGAATGGTATCGGCAGTGTCCTTGGAGTGGGAAAATTTTCTGACACCCATGCAGCAGCAGCCCACAGAACAGCAAGCGTGCAGATCCACCTCCAACACCGATTGCCTGGAGAAGATGGCCAAGGACTACATGTCAGATGGCGTAGCTGTGTCGAACAATCCATCTGCACCCTTCAACTATTGGGTATCGAAGCTAGACACCTGGCACGAACTGGCAATGTACGCAATAGAGGTGCTGGCTTGCCCGGCAGCCAGCGTTATGTCGGAACGCTGTTTCAGTGCTGCCGGAGGCATCGTCACAGATCGGCGTATCCACCTCTCCACAGAAAATGCAGACCGTCTGACTCAAATTAAAATTAATCAATCCTGGATTGGAAACGACTATGCAACACTCCCGGACCCCAACCAAGTAACATGAACAATGACCATTTGTGATGGGTTAGCGTTGCCGGTCCCTGTTTATTGAACCTCTCATCTTTATTACATTTATGACTGCATGGCGGCAAAAAGCATTGCTATATCCGCACGCTTTTTGTCCTCATGCAAGGCCTGGGTTGTTGTGTCTCAAAGCGTGGCCTTCTCCTCCTGCGCCTCCTCCTGTTACATCACGTGTGCTGCTGCTGGGTTAGCGTTTCCGGTCCCTGTTTACGGAACCTCTTATCTTTATTACATTTATGACTGCATGGCGGTACAAAGCATGCTATCCGCACGCTTCTTGTCCTCATGCAAAGCCTGGGTTGTTGTGTCTCAAAAAGCATGGCCTTCTCCTCCTGCGCCTCCTCCTGTTCCATCACGTGTGCTGCTGCTGCTGGGTTAGCGTTGCCGGTCCCTGTTTATGGAACCTCTCATCTTTATTACATTTATGACTGCATGGCGGTAAAAAGCATGCTATCCGCACGCTTCTTGTCCTCCTGCAAGGCCTGGGTTGTTGTGTCTCAAAGCGTGGCCTTCTCCTCCTGTTCCATCACGTGTGCTGCTGCTGGGTTAGCGTTTCCGGTCCCCGTTTATGGAACCTCTTATCTTTATTACATTTATGACTGCATGGCGGTACAAAGCATGCTATCCGCACGCTTCTTGTCCTCATGCAAGGCCTGGGTTGTTGTGTCTCAAAAAGCGTGGCCTTCTCCTCCTGCGCCTCCTCCTGTTCCATCACGTGTGCTGCTGCTGCTGGGTTAGCGTTGCCGGTCCCTGTTTATGGAACCTCTCATCTTTATTACATTTATGACTGCATGGCGGTAAAAAGCATGCTATCCGCACGCTTCTTGTCCTCATGCAAGGCCTGGGTTGTTGTGTCTCAAAGCGTGGCCTTCTCCTCCTGCGCCTCCTCCTGTTCCATCACGTGTGCTGCTGCTGGGTTAGCGTTTCCGGTCCCTGTTTATGGAACCTCTTATCTTTATTACATTTATGACTGCATGGCGGTACAAAGCATGCTATCCGCACGCTTCTTGTCCTCATGCAAGGCCTGGGTTGTTGTGTCTCAAAAAGTGTGGCCTTCTCCTCCTGCGCCTCCTCCTGTTACATCATGTGTGCTGCTGCTGGGTTAGCGTTTCCGGTCCCTGTTTACGGAACCTCTTATCTTTATTACATTTATGACTGCATGGCGGTACAAAGCATGCTATCCGCACGCTTCTTGTCCTCATGCAAAGCCTGGGTTGTTGTGTCTCAAAAAGCATGGCCTTCTCCTCCTGCGCCTCCTCCTGTTCCATCACGTGTGCTGCTGCTGCTGGGTTAGCGTTGCTGGTCCCTGTTTATGGAACCTCTCATCTTTATTACATTTATGACTGCATGGCGGTAAAAAGCATGCTATCCGCACGCTTCTTGTCCTCCTGCAAGGCCTGGGTTGTTGTGTCTCAAAGCGTGGCCTTCTCCTCCTGCGCCTCCTCCTGTTACATCACGTGTGCTGCTGCTGGGTTAGCGTTTCCGGTCCCTGTTTATGGAACCTCTTATCTTTATTACATTTATGACTGCATGGCGGTACAAAGCATGCTATCCGCACGCTTCTTGGCCTCATGCAAGGCCTGGGTTGTTGTGTCTCAAAAAGCGTGGCCTTCTCCTCCTGCGCCTCCTCCTGTTCCATCACGTGTGCTGCTGCTGCTGGGTTAGCGTTGCCGGTCCCTGTTTATGGAACCTCTCATCTTTATTACATTTATGACTGCATGGCGGTAAAAAGCATGCTATCCGCACGCTTCTTGTCCTCATGCAAGGCCTGGGTTGTTGTGTCTCAAAGCGTGGCCTTCTCCTCCTGCGCCTCCTCCTGTTCCATCACGTGTGCTGCTGCTGGGTTAGCGTTTCCGGTCCCTGTTTATGGAACCTCTTATCTTTATTACATTTATGACTGCATGGCGGTACAAAGCATGCTATCCGCACGCTTCTTGTCCTCATGCAAGGCCTGGGTTGTTGTGTCTCAAAAAGCGTGGCCTTCTCCTCCTGCGCCTCCTCCTGTTCCATCACGTGTGCTGCTGCTGGTGCTGGGTTAGTGTTACCGGTCCCTTTTCCTGGAACCTCTTCTCTGTATTACATGTATGACTGCATGGCGACAAAAAGCATGTTACCATGTTACCCGTGCAAAGAAACATGACATTTTCCACATTTAAAAGACAGTTTTTCCTTTGAAACTTTACAATCAATTTTCTCAAAAACTATAAGCTCTTTTTCAAATATTTTTTTTCCTCTTGTACCCACTCCCAAGGTGCACATACCCTGCAAATTTGGGGTATGTAGCATGTAAGGAAGCTTTAAAAAGCACGAAAGTTTGGGTCCCCATTGACTTCCATTATGTTCGGAGTTCGGCGCGAACACCCGAACATCGCGGCGATGTTCGGCGAACGTTCGCGAACCCGAACATCTAGGTGTTCGCCTAACACTAGTCAGTACCCGCGGTGGCTTTTCCGCGTCCTCTCGTGGTGCCAGGCGCACGTCTCCGCATGCCAGCCGCTGTGCTGGACAAGGATTCAGCCATCCTGCCGTTGGTACACGCGGCGGCTTTTCCGCGTTTCCTCACATGGGCGAAGGGAAAGTAATTGGGGTGCTGGGGGAGGGAGAGGTCACTGGGGGTGCTGGGGAGGGAAAGGTCAGTTTAGGTGCTGAGGGAGGTCACAATGGGTGCTGCTGGGGCAAGGAAGGGTGCCATTGGGGAAGGGAAAGGTCATTGTGGGTGCTGAGGGAGGGAGAGGTCACTGTGGGTGCTGGGGAGGCAGGATCACTGCAGCGCTAATGCTGGGGAGGGAAAGGTCCTAGGTGGAGGAAGAGGTCACTATGGGTGCAAGGTTAAGGGAGAGGTCACTGTGAATGCTGGGGGAGGGAGAGGTCACTGCTATCAGGGAGACCCCATCTTACCTGCTCCCACACATCTGGGATGGTTATACTAGGACTCCAGTATGGGACCTCTTTACTCCAAAGTGTCCCAGATGGGGAGGAGCTTCCCGCGGATGGTGGACAGGGCTTTCTGCATGCAGTAAGTGGAGCTTATGGCGGCAGGGTTGAGCTTTTTTTCACGGTCAAAGGGGCCTTTTAAAAGGGGGGGTGCCCAGAGCCCCCCCCCCCCCCCCTTCACATGCCTGACTTCCGTACTCGCAAGCCCATCCCTGGTCCCTACACATCCTCATGACACACTTCTGTACACAACTTCCGCAACATTCGCAATCTCAACCTCTAAACACTATCAACCTCTCTGCATCCTCTACTTACTCAAGCTTCTTTTCCTGACCCTGAGCTAGCAGCTGATCATTATAACATCACCTTAACTTCAGCTATTGACTCTGTGTCTCCCTCCTCCACGGTCTACCGACGCCAGGCCCTTCAACAACCCTGGCTTAACAAGGAGATCAAACTACTGACACGCAATGAGCTGAACGGATAGCTGAACGGCGCTGGCGAAATAATTACTTGCCTGAGCATTTCCACAGTTACAAAGAGGCTTCACAAACACTCAGGCAGGCCCTCATAGCAGCCAAACATGCATACTTCTCCTCACTAATCTCCCTGCAGTCCCACAACCCTAAATTACTCTTTGCTACATTCAATTCCCTCCTTCGGCCCCGACCTCTGCCTCTGACTCCCTGCATCTCAGCCAAGGACTTTGCCTCTATCTTTAGTGATAAAATCGCGTCTAGTTAAAAATGGCGCCCCCTTCTGCCCGATATATGTTTAAAACGATATTTATCGTTTTAAAGGTTAAAATAGTGCAGACCTTTTGAACGAAATTTATCGTTTTAAAACTTTTTTTTTTGTTCTGCCTGAACGATATTTATCGTTTTAACCCTTGCTTTGCTGCCGTTTGGAAAATATCTGCCCGCCGGCTTTAATGTTTAATAGCAAAGCCCCCTTAAAAGCTAAAAACACCAAATTTGCAGGGAATGTTAAGAAGAAAATTGTGAACAAGAGGAAAACATTTTTTTTTAAAAAGACCTTATAGTTTTTGAGAAAATCGATTTTGAATATTCTTCTTCTGACCGTGGGAAAATTAAACGCCCGCCGACTTTAGCGGTTAATAGCAAAGCCCCTTTAAATGCCAGAAACACCAAATGTGTAGGGAATGTTAAGAAGAATAGTGGGAACACGAAGAAAAAAAATTGTTCAAAAAGACCTTATAGTTTTTGAGAAAATCGATTTTAAATCTTCAAAGAGGAAATGTATCTATTTAAATCGCGTACTGACATTTCCGTGGAAACTTTTTCCGCCGACTTTAGCAGTTAATAGCAAAGTCCCCTTAAATCCTAGCAACACCAAATTTGCAGGATATGTTAAAAAGATACTGGAAAACAATATTTAAAAAAAAAATTGAATTTTTTTTTTTTTACATTAAAATGTGTGGGTTATGTTCAGAGTGTGGGAAAAGTTTTGAAAAAAATGACGTGGGGTCCCCCCTCCCGAGCCTCTGTAACCCCTTGTCTCCCATGCAGGCTGGGATAGCCAGAATGCGGAGCCCCGGCCGACTGGGGCTTCGCACCCTGAGCTATACCAGCCCGCATGGTCCATGGTGTGAAGGGGCTCTGGGGGGGAGGGGCGGCCAAGCCTCCCCCTCCCCCCCGGAGCCCCTTGTCCAATCCATGGACAAGGGGCACTTCCCCGCCTCCCTTGCCCCAGGTGGAGGGGGTTCATGGTGGCATCTGGGAGTCCCCTTTAAGAAGGGGACCCCCAGATGCCCTCCCCCCTCCCAGGAGAAATGAGTATAGGGCTACTTTGTACCCCTTCCCCATTTCAACAAAGGGTTAAATGAAATAAAAACACAACCACGAGAAAAGTATTTAATAATCTTAATTAACCACAAATACTTACCTGTACCTTTAAAAAAAATGTTCCCACGCCAATATATCCTCGGAAATGATCCAACGAATAACAATATCCTCTTATCTTGCGATCTTCAATTAACTTAATTGAAGATCTCCCACGCCAATTAGAATACTATACCTTACAATGCGTCCTGCGTAGGGACGCATAGCACGGCTCCCGCTGTCCTCCCCGCCTCCTCACCTGTCACCCTCACCTAGCCTGGCACCTGGTGCACCCATGGGTGCCACCCTAGGTGAGGGTGACAGGTGCAGGCAGACGGGGAGAGACAGCGGAGCTGGCAGCTATACGTCCGCACAGGACGCATCCTAAGGTATAGTAACCGGCTCTTAAATGAGCCGGTTCTTTTTGTATTGAATCAAATGAATCGAAATGAATCAATTCATTTGATTCAATACAAAAAGAACCGGCTCATTTAAGAGCCGGTTACTATACCTTAGGATGCGTCCTGTGCGGACGTATAGCTGCCAGCTCCGCTGTCTCTCCCCGTCTGCCTGCACCTGTCACACTCACCTAGGGTGGCACCCATGGGTGCACCAGGTGCCAGGCTAGGTGAGGGTGACAGGTGAGGAGGCCGGGAGGACAGCGGGAGCCGTGCTATGCGTCCCTACGCAGGACGCATTGTAAGGTATAGTATTCTAATTGGCGTGGGAGATCTTCAATCAAGTTAATTGAAGATCGCAAGATAAGAGGATATTATTATTATTATTATTATTTAGTATTTATATAGCGCCGACATCTTACGCAGCGCTGTACAGTATATATATATATATATATTGTCTTGTCACTAACTGTCCCTCAAAGGAGCTCACAATCTAATCCCTACTATTATCTTATGTCTGTATGAATTATGTAGTGTAAGCACTATAGTCTAGGGCCAATTTAGGGGTGAGCCAATTAACTTATCTGTATGTTTTTGGGATGTGGGAGGAAACCGGAGTACCCGGAGGAAACCCACGCAGACACGGGGAGAACATACAAACTCCTTGCAGATGGTGCCCTGGCTGGGATTCGAACCGGGGTCCCAGCGCTGCAAGGCGAGAGCGCTAACCACTACACCACCGTGCTGCCCATATATTGTTATTGTTATTGTTATTATTGTTGATATTGTTATTAGTTGGATCATTTCCGAGGATATATTGGCGTGGGAACATTTTTTTTAAAGGTACAGGTAAGTATTTGTGGTTAATTAAGATTATTAAAATACTTTTCTCGTGGTTGTGTTTTTATTTCATTTAACCCTTTGTTGAAATGGAGAAGGGGTACAAAGTAGCCCTATACTCATTTCTCCTGGGAGGGGGGGTGGGCATCTGGGGGTCCCCTTCTTAAAGGGGACAAGGGGTTACAGAGGCTCGGGAGGGGGGACCCCACGTTGTTGTTTTTTAAAACTTATTTCCCACACTCAGAACATTCAAAAAATAAAAATTGATACCAAATTTAAAAAAAAAAACGACGTGGGGTCCCCCCTCCCGAGCCTCTGTAACCCCTTGTCCCCCATGCAGGCTGGGATAGCCAGAATGCGGAGCCCCGGCCGACTGGGGCTTCGCACCCTGAGCTATACCTGCCCGCATGGTCCATGGTGTGAAGGGGCTCTGGGGGGGAGGGGCGGCCAAGCCTCCCCCTCCCCCCCGGAGCCCCTTGTCCAATCCATGGACAAGGGGCACTTCCCCGCCTCCCTTGCACCAGGTGGAGGCGGGGGGCGACGACTCCCTGGGGGGGGTTCATGGTGGCATCTGGGAGTCCCCTTTAAGAAGGGGACCCCCAGATGCCCACCTCCCTCCCAGGAGAAATGAGTATAGAGGTACAAAGTGCCCCTTACCCATTTCCACAAAGGGTTAAATAAAATAAAAACACAACCACGAGAAAAGTCCTTTAATGTTCTAAATTAACCACAAATACTTACCTGTACCTTTAAGAAGAAAAATCCCACGCCAATCAGGTCCCACGACAGTATCCTCCATCTTGCGATCTTCTGATACATCTTGATTGAAGATCTCCGCCGCCCCGACATCACACACGCCGCCTCCGCCGCACTGCTCTCAGCTATACTAAGTATAGCTGAGAGTTGCGTCTATGCGTCTATATAGACGCATTAGCGCTAGCTGCCGCTGCCCTCCCTGCCTCCCCCCACCTGTCACCCTCACCCATGCTGACACCCAATGCACCCATGGGTGCCAGCTTGGGTGAGGGTGACAGGTGGGGGGAGGCAGGGAGGGCAGCGGCAGCTAGCGCTAATGCGTCTATATAGATGCATAGACGCAACTCTCAGCTATACTAAGTATAGCTGAGAACAAAAAGCATCTTTAAAGTGAACCAGAGACGAAGCACCCTTGTGTATTTTACCATAGAAATCAGTGGGAACATTAGAGAAAACACTTACCCTGCTCTCTGTTCCATCCTCACTGCTAAAAGTGTCTGTTATCTAGCTGAGATAAGAATCCCGGACTGAGCATTGATTCTGGCTTTGCTATAATGACTCAGCTATAATGATTCCTGAGCAAAGCCAGCAGGGGGCAGGCTTGGACTTGAAGACAGCAAAGAACACAGTCTCAGCTATAATCATTCTGTAGCAAAGCCAGACCGACTGATTAGTCGGGATTCTTATCTTAGAGGTGATAACAGGCAAATTAAACAGAGAACAATGTAACAAAGAGCAGATTAGGCGTTTACTGTCATGTTCCCACTGATTTATAAGGTAAAATACATGAGGTTGCTTCATCTCTGGTTCTCTTTAAATTTTGGCTCCAAGGCTCCCCATTGGTTCCTTATCGACCAATGGGGATCCTCCTGATCCCCATTGGTCTGTTAAGGAACCAATGGGGACCATTGGAGCTAAAATTTAAAGATGCTTTTTGCTCTTAGCTATACTAAGTATAGCTAAGAGCAGTGCGGCGGAGGCGACGTGTGTGGCGTCGGGGCGACGGAGATCTTCAATCAAGATGTAACAGAAGGTCGCAAGACAGAGGATACTGTCGTGGGACCTAATTGACGTGGGATTTTTTTCTTAAAGGTACAGGTAAGTATTTCTGGTTAATTTAGAACATTAAAGGACTTTTCTCGTTGTTGTGTTTTTATTTCATTTAACCCTTTGTGGAAATGGGTAAGGGGTACAAAGTAGCCCTATACTCATTTCTCCTGGGAGGGGGGTGGGCATCTGGGGGTCCCCTTCTTAAAGGGGACTCCCAGATGCCACCATGAACCCCCCCCCCCCCAGGGAGTCGTCGCCCCCACCTCCTCCTGGGGCACCGGAGGTGGGGAAGAGCCCCTTGTCCATGGATTGGACAAGGGCTCCGGGGGGAAGGGGAAGGCTTGGCCGCCCCTCCCCCCCGAAGCCCCCCCCATACCATGGACTATGCGGGCTGGTATAGCTCAGGGTGCGAAGCCCCAGTCGGCCGGGGCTCCGCATTCTGGCTATCCCAGCCTGCATGGGAGACAAGGGGTTACAGAGGCTCGGGAGGGGGGACCCCACGTCATTTTTTTCAAAACTTTTCCCACACTCTGAACATAACCCACAAATTTTAATGTAAAAAAAAAAAAAAAAAAAAAAATTTTCATTTTTTTTTTAAATATTGTTTCCCAGTATCTTTTTAACATATCCTGCAAATTTGGTGTTGCTAGGATTTAAGGGGACTTTGCTATTAACTGCTAAAGTCGGCGGAAAAAGTTTCCACGGAAATGTCAGTACGCGACTTAAATAAATTAAATAAACTTAAATTTCCTCTTTGAAGATTTAAAATCGATTTTCTCAAAAACTATAAGGTCTTTTTGAACATTTTTTTTTCTTCGTGTTCCCACTATTCTTCTTAACATTCCCTACACATTTGGTGTTTCTGGCATTTAAAGGGGCTTTGCTATTAACCGCTAAAGTCGGCGGGCGTTTAATTTTCCCACGGTCAGAAGAAGAATATTCAAAATCGATTTTCTCAAAAACTATAAGGTCTTTTTGAAAAAAAATGTTTTCCTCTTGTTCACAATTTTCTTCTTAACATTCCCTGCAAATTTGGTGTTTTTAGCTTTTAAGGGGGCTTTGCTATTAAACATTAAAGCCGGCGGGCAGATATTTTCCAAACGGCAGCAAAGCAAGGTTTAAAACGATAAATATCGTTTGGGAGCAATACAAAAATAAATATAAACGATAAATATCGTTTTTAAAGCCGGCGCCATTTTTTAGCTGTCAAAAACGAAAAATAACTAGCGATAGTGGTTCTCTATGGGGCGCCATTTTTTAACTACGATAACTGGCGCCATTTTTAACGGACCCCGATAAAATCACCAACATCTGAAAGAGCATTAACAGCCTCCTCCTTCCTTACATACCCCAAACCTTAGTTCCTCCCTAACAACCTTCTCACCACTATCTGAACTCCCTGTCTCCTCTCTCATCTCTAACTCACGTCCCACTACATATCCCCATGCCCTCTCACCTCATTACTCACTTATCCTCTACCATCTCACCTGCCGTAACCTCCCTCTTCAACCTTTCTCTCCCCAAAGGCATCCTCGCTCAAACAAGCCCTTATAACGCCTATACTCAAAAAACCTTCTCTTGACCCCTCTTCCCTGCCCAACTACCAACATATTTCTCTCCTCCCCTTCTCTTCAAAACTACTAAAACCAGAGCCACATCTATACTGACTTAGCCCATCACTTTACTGCCAATTCTCTGTTTGATGACCTCTCTCAGGACTTCTCTCGATCCTCTCCCCTCCTCTTGAACACTCTCCCTCAACACATCCGCCACTCACCCACAGTTACTCTTTTTAGGCGTAATCTGAAAACTCACCTCTTCAGGCAAGCATACTCTCCTACCTAGGACACCGCCCACTGATTTCTACCACTCAAAACACAGCTTCCTTTTACTTCTGTCCTATACCTTAAACCTTTAGACTGTACGGCTTTTTGGCCAGGGCTCTCGTCCCTTTTTCTCACAATAGTGTGTAATTGGCGTACATACCTCCCACCCCTGTGTAACAGTGTTAATCTGTTCACTGCATTAGCTGTTATCCACTCCTGTCTCCTCCCTGGTGGTAAGGATGAGCCTGACTCATTGCTACAAAGCTTGCTACAAGTGGTATTGACGAGCTGGGTTCGTCTATGCTGAAAACAGGCCTTGAAAGAGTTAAAATGGTGTATATGCAGCACCTACTGGCAGTAGGCACATATTACAGCATTACCAAAAGATTCTAACTTACAGATTTACAGCATATTACATATTATTACATATTATATTACATAATAAATATTACAGCATTACAGAAAATTCAAACTATGGAATTTAATACCATACTGTATATTGTACAGAGAATGACACTAATTGCCACCCTGGTCTGAACTTGGCCATGACCGACTATAACAACCACCATGGCTAAGAGTTGTGCACAGGGGCGGACTGACCATTAGGGCACTCGGGCACGGACCGAGGGCCCGTGGTCAGGGGGGGGCCCGCCTCCCGCCAGAGAACCCTGAGCAGGAGGGGAGACAGCCAGTGAAGGAGGGCGATGGGCATAGCAGCGGAGAAGGGGGGAAGTTTCCCCCCCTTCTCTCACCCTGGGGCCCCCCTTCCTGGCTCTTCCCTCCGTAATCTGCAAAGTGTCGGACAGCTGGAAGCGGCTGACAGCGGGCGGAGACTTACCGCTGTTCAGCCACCGGAGGGAGCGCTGATCTGTGTGCCGCTAGTGTGGGCTTGAGAATTGTTTTCTGGGCATGCATACTTGAGAAATGACGCTGTTGTATGACCGGTAGTTGTCAAGAATGCATGTACCGGCCTCGGTTGCTGGGCAGGAGCGAGAAATTACAGGGAGCGCGAGAGGCCAGAGCATGCGCTGCTTCTTTGTCCTCTGTGAGACTGGCTGCAGTCAGAGCCACAAACAGGTGGCAGGGCAGTGCAATGGAGAAAAGCCCTTCCAAAACAGAGAACAGGTAAGTAGCAAACATCCTGTCAAGACCCACTCTGGATGTTCTGTTGTAATTAGAGTGGACCTGAACTCAGAACTTCCTCTCTGCTCTAAAAGATAAGCTAATACATAACCTTTAAAGAAAAACATTTATTTGTTACAGCTGATATAAATCCTGCAATAAATCTGCAGTGTGTCTACTTCCTGCTTTCATGGAAGCAGACATATTGTTAACATCCTGTGCTGTCAAATGAGCTTAGATGTTGTGGCAGTCAGGTGTCACAGTGTAGAGATCAAATTACAACTTGTGATTAGACACAGATGAAGGGGAATTAGACAGGCTCTCTAATTACATACAGGGTACATTTCTCTGTTTTCCTTCTGTCCTGTGCAAGAGTTCAGCTCCACTTTAAATCTGAATGACATTTATTTATATTTGCTGAACAATCTATGCATCTCTTTTGAATGATGAATGTGCATATGGTGGTGTGCTCTAACATTATGTCAGTATACAGGAACACAGTCTGAAGAAGGCTTATTAGCATAAAGATTACTCTTTTTCTCTTAAGCCAATAAATGGCATCATCCTGATTCAAAACTCTCTACTTTCGCTGATGGCTAAGATGGTACAATGCTCTACTGCTACAGGAAAGCAGAAGGATGCCAAACGATACACACTAGCACAGAGGTAGTAACAGCTCAGGTGTCCTTTAAAGTGACAGTTTAGCAATGAAAGGGAAGCAAACAGCATTTTTATTGCTGCAGTTCTCAGACATAGATGGTAGGAGCTGAAGGACAGAAAATGAGTCAGGAAAGAGTTAACCGAGACCACTGCTGGCTCAGAACAGAAAATGAGTCAGGAAAGAGTTAGGAAGAAAGGGTTAGATAAGAAAGTAATTAATTGCTGCTGGGGTCAGTGTCACAGCTGTAAAAGAGAAAGTGAAGAAATTAGCAGAGCTCATTGATGTCTGTGAATGCCTGCATTAAAACTCAGCGGAACTTAGTTCTAACTGCTTTGTAATGTAAATCCCTGGTATTTCTCACATCAACTTGTATGTCCAACATACAGAAGAATGATTGTCATAACACATCAGGAAGTGTGAGAGAGAGAAGCAGGGATTGGGGAACTCTGGAATTCAGCTATTAGTGCAGAGCAGGGTGCTGGCTGGCTGCACTGCGGGACCAGAGGAGACGATTTACTTTGACATATGACCTTTTCTCTCTCTAAGTCCTGCCGCCCTTCTGATCTTATCTGATTTTACCGCCCTAGGCCATGGCCTCTGTGGCCTTCCCAGAAATCCGGCCCTGTATAATCATCTTGGTGGAGGGCTGATTCACTTCACTGCTGGGAGTTGTGAGCACTGATTATATTACATTGCTGTTGTTTGTAAATTGTGTGTTGCTGCTGCGATATCTGGTGGCTTGTGTATTGTGGTTCATCTGATATCTGGTAGCAAGTGTCAGTTTTTAAAAGTACTTTTTTTTCCTTTTCCCTGTAGTTTGCTCAGCAGCAGGCAGGCAATTAGCTAGGGGGAGGGATTAGCTGCAACAGGAGGTATTTAGTCAGCTTCAGGACTCAGTACTGAGCTTGCTCAGTCTGTAGCTTGCTCACTAAGTGGCTTTGACACAAGTGGCATAGGCGTTAAAAACAGGCGTTACAACACAGGCACAAACAGAGAGGTGAGGGGAAGCAGGTAAGGACTAAAAAAAAAAAAAAAAAAAAAACCTTCAACCAATATTGCGTTTTTTTGCATTGGTTAGAATGTGCTAGGCACGTTGTGGTGTAGTCTTTAAGTTTTGAGGACTCCACCCCAGCTTCACTCACTCCCCTTCCACCCCTCCCCCTCCTCCACCCCTTCCCCTCCTCCACCCCTTCCCCTCCTCCCCTCCTCCACCCCAACTTCACTCACTCCCCAACTTCACTTACTCTCCCTTTCCTCCTCCCCAGCTACACTCACTCTCCCGTTTCATCTTTTGCCACCACAGTTTACTTTACATGACTTTACCCCACACAATAGTCATCATGTTGGACTATGCTGTACAGAGTACATCCTGCGACATGTATGTATGCCTTGATCAGCGGATTGAGGGTGTTTACTGTTGCCCTGGGTGTGTGCGTGTTGCTCAGTTAGAGGCGGAAGTCACAGAGCTAAATAAGCATCTCGCAACACTGAGATGCATACACAACATGGAGAAGAGCTTGGATCTCACGATCCAGACGCTGGATGGAACCGTTGAAGATGAGGTGGGTGGAGTAAAGCCGGAGCAAGAAGCAGAGGTAGCTGCTAGTTGGGTCACAGTTAGAAGGGGTAGGGGAAAACGTGGCAGGGAGGCTAGTCCCGAGTTGTTCCTCACTAATAAGTATGCTTGTTTGCGTAATATTGGGGAGGATGATTCTGGAGTAGCAATGCTGCAGCAGGATGTGCTCCTTAGCAACCAAGGGGCAGACTGCTGCAACGAGAAAGGGAATAGGAGTGCAGCTAAGGCTAGACAGGTACTGGTGGTAGGGGATTCAATTATTAGGCGCACAGATAGGGTAATCTGTCGAAGAAACCATGAATGCCGTACAGTCTGTTGCCTCCCGGGTGCTCGGGTTCGGCATGTAGCGGAAAGAATTGACAGATTACTGGGTGGGGCTGGGGAAGACCCGGCTGTCATGGTACACATTGGCACCAATGACAAAGTTAGTGGGCGATAGAAGGTTCTCAAAAATGATTTTCAGGTACTTGGAGATAAACTTAAAGCAATGACCTCCAAGGTGCTGTTCTCTGAAATACTGCCAGTGCCACGTGCTACATCTGAGAGACAGAGGGAGCTTAGGGAGTTAAATAAGTGGCTGAGAAACTGGTGTAGGAAGGAGGGGTTTGGGTTCCTCGAGAACTGGGCAGACTTTGCAGTCGGCTACAGGTTCTACAGCAGGGATGGGCTGCACCTTAATGGGGAGGGTGCAGCTGCATTGGGGGAGAAGATGGCTAAACGGTTGGAGATTTTAAACTAGGATCTGGGGGGAGGCGGGAGGATAAAATCTCAATACGTAGACAAGATAAGGTAAAAAGACAGTGGGAGCCTAACATTATGGGGGGTGGAGAGGGGGGTGGGGACAGTGTAAAGATTAAGGAGGTTGGTAAAACTTAAAGTAGTCCATTTCATGTAAACAAAACTGGTAAATGTGGTGGTAAAAATATTAAGTGCATGATTACCAATGCTCGGAGCCTTGCAAATAAAATAGACGAACTAGAGTTCATTCTGAATGACAAAGGCTATGACATTGTGGGAATAACCGAGACATGGATGGATGAAAGTCATGACTGGATAGCTAATTTAGAGGGATACAATGTGTTTAGGAAGTATAGAACAGGGAAAAAAGGTGGAGGGGTTTGTCTCTTTGTTAAGAATTCTTTTACAGTTGTCCTCAACGATGAGATGGAGGAAGATTGCGAAGATGTGGAGTCCGTTTGGGTAAATATTCATGGTGGAAATAAAAGTTGCCAATTACTTATCGGGGTATGCTATAGGCCACCTCATATTAATGAAGCTGCAGAACTGAGATTACTACAGCAAATTGAAAAAGCTGCAAGTAAAAATGAGGTCATAATTATGGGCGACTTCAACTTCCCAGACATTGACTGGAGTATTGAGGCTACCCATTCTGGTAAAAGCAGCAGATTTCTGCCAGCACTACAGGACAATTAATTGACTCAAATGGTAATGGAACAAACTAGGAGGAATGCGTTACTGGATCTGATCATTTCTAATAGACCAGCTAATGTGTCAAATGTGCAGGTTCAAGAACATTTGAGGAATTAGTGATCACAACATGATAACGTTTGATCTGGTGACTGATAGGCCACGAGGCAGCGGGACCACTAAAACTTTGAATTTTAGAAAAGCAAAGTTCAATCAAATTAGGCAGGCACTAAGTTTGGTAAACTGGGATAATGTACTACAAGGGGAGGACACTGAAGGGAAATGGCAAGCTTTTAAACTTATACTCAAACAATATTGTAGTATGTATATCCCATATAGAAACAAAATATCGAGGAATAAAAAAGGCCTCTATGGCTGAATAGAAAGGTTAAAGATAAAATAAAGAGGAAAAAGAATGCCTACAAGGTCCTAAAACAGGAGGGGACCGAGGCTGCACTAAGCAACTATAAGGAGTGCAATAAAAATTGTAAAAAAGAAATTAGGCTGGCAAAGATCGAAGCTGAAAATCAAATCAAATCTAACCCAAAAAAGTTTTACAAGTACATCAACTCTAAAAAAAGAAAGGTTGACTGTATAGACTCCCAAAGGATGAGGGTGGGAACCCAATGGTGGATGACCACAGTAAGGCAGAGTTATTAAATGCTTTCTTTGCTTCTGTCTTCACAAAGGAAACAGCACTGTTGCAAATTACAGAGGCAGAAGAGTCTCAATCTTCTAACTGTAATATTAAATACTTAACACAGGAAGAAGTGAAGGCAAGACTAAATAAACTTAAAAATAGACAAGGCACCTGGCCCGGATGGCATGCATCCTAAGGGAATTAAGTTCAGTTATAGAGAAACCCCTTTATCTTATCTTTTGTGACTCTCTTTCAACTGGCAGAGTCCCAGCGGATTGGCGTACAGCCCACGTTTTCCCATTAATTAAGAAGGGCAAAAAATCAGATCCAGGAAATTATAGACCTGTAAGCTTAACATCAGTTGTATGAAATCTATTTGAGGGGTTACTAAGAAATACTATACATGACTTCATAGAAGAAAATAATCTTATTTCTCAGCATCAACATGGGTTTACTAAAGACAGGTCCTGTTTGACTAACATGCTCAGTTTTTATGAGGTAGTGAATGCTAATATGGATATTGGGAATGCTGTAGATGTGATATACTTGGACTTTGCAAAGGCCTTCGACACTGTTCCCCACAAAAGTCTGGTGCAAAAGTTGAGGATGCAAGGACTGGGGAAGAGTCTGTGTGCATGGATAGGGAACTGGCTAATGGACAGAAAACAAAGAGTTGTGGTCAATGGATCGTACTCAAAATTATTATTATTATTTATTGTATTTATAAAGCGCAAACATATTACGCAGCGCTGGACAATAAATAGGGATACATACATTGCAACAAGGGGTGACAGACAGAGAGGTAGCAAACGGTTATACAACATAGCACAAGGTTATACATACAATCAGGGTATAAAATGCGGTTTACAGAGACCCGGCAAAACAAGTACGAGTTAGTCCATGAGAAGGGTGTAATTGCCGGGGTAGTAAGAAGGACACACTAAGGGAAGGTGGAGGCCCTGCCAAGGCTTACAATCTAAAGGGTGGGGGGACACATAAGGTAGGACTGTGGAAAGGGCGATTGACAGAGAGTTAGAGTGTGGTAGATGTGGGGTAGGCTATTTTAACCTGCCTGGCGTTCTGATTCTCACGGCCGCAGTTTTTTTTATTTTGCAATTGTTTTTTAAATTTATGATGTAGCTTGCCTAGCGCTAGCTACATGATTCCCCCCCTCCCTGCGGCGTCCCTCCCACCCCTCCGATCCCCACCAGCGCAATCACTCGTCCGGAAATCCCGTTCTGAACGGGATTTCCAGGAGGGCTTCCCCCGTCGCCATGGTGACGACCGCCGTGACGTCATCGTCGTCATGACGTCACAGGGAGTCCCGATCCACCCCTCAGCGCTGCCTGGCACTGATTGGCCAGGCAGCGCACGGGGTCTGGGGGGGGGGAGGCTGTATCGCGGCGGGTAGCGGCGCCGATCAGGCACAACATGCAGCAAGCAAAGTGCTTGCTGCGTGTTTTAAAAAAAAAATATTCAAATCGGCCCAGCGGGGCCTGAGCGGCGACCTCCGGCGTCTCTGGATGAGCCTAGCTCGTCCAGAACACCAGGGAGGTTAAAGAAATGTGTTTTGAGGGCTTGCTTGAAGGTGCTGAAGGAAGGAGCGAGTCTGAGGGGGAGTGGAAGGGAGTTCCAAAGGGTGGGGGCAGCTCTTGAGAAATCTTGCAAGTGTGCATGGGAATGAGAAATGTGTGGGGAGGTCAGGCGGAGATCATTGGAGGACCGGAGGGGACGGGCAGGTATATATTTTTTGACGAGCTCAGAAATGTAGGTTGGGCAGGTCTTGTGCACAGATTTGTAGGTAAGGCACAAAACCTTAAAACTGATCCTGAAGCTGATAGGGAGCCAGTGTAGGAGTTCGCAGAGAGGAAAAGTGGAAGCATAGTAGTGGGAAAGTCTGATGAGTCTAGCTGCTGCATTAATGACTGATTGAAGGGGTTCAATGCGTTTTAAGGGTAGGCCAGATAGTACGGCATTGCAGTAGTCAAGGCGGGAGATGATGAGGGCATGGATGAGAAGCTTGGTAGTGTCTGGGGTCAGAAAGGGGCGGATTTTGGAGATGTTTCAAAGGTGGAAGTTGCAGGTTCTGGTAACATTTTGGATATGTTGGCTGAAGGAGAGGTCAGAGTCTAGGGTGACGCCCAAGCAGTGGGCCTGGGAGGTAGGGCGGATGGTAGTGCTGTTGATAGTGAAGTGAATATCTGGGAGGGGTAGTTCAGAGCGGGGCATGAAAATTATGAGTTCAGTTTTATCCAGGTTAAGCTTCAGGAACCTAGCTGACATCCAGGAGGAGATGGTTGATAGGCAGGAAGAGACCTTGTCCATAGTGGAGGGGGAGAGATCGGGGGTATGGAGATAGATTTGGGTATCAACGGCATATAGGTGGTATTTGAAGCCCAGGGAGGAGATGACTTTGCCAATAGAGGAGACTGTTAGCAGTGGGGTACCACAGGGGTCTGTTCTGGGTCCAGTGCTCTTCAATTTATTTATTAATGACCTAGTAGATGCAGTAGTGAGCAATGTTGCTATTTTTGCAGATGATACAAAACTGTGCAGAATCATCAACTCTCACGAAGATAGTGTCATATTGCAACAGGATCTGGGTAGGATGGCTATATGGGCACATACATGGCAGATGAAATTCAATGTTGAAAAATGTAAAGTCATGCATTTTGGTCGTACCAATGGTCTAGCACCATACAAAATAAATGGGATACAGTTGGGGACATCAAACTTGGAGAAGGACTTAGGACTACTCATCGACAACAAGTTAAATAATCATACTCAATGCCAAGCCGCTGCAGCTAAAGCTAACAAAATTTTGGGAAGCATTAAAAGGGAAATAAAAACTTGAGATGCTAGCATAATATTGCCCCTGTTTAACTCTCTAGTAAGGCCACATCTGGAATATGGAATTCAGTTCTGGGCACCACATTACAAAAAAGATATTGCAGTTTTAGAGCATGTGCAGAGACAAGCAACAAAATTGATACGTGGGATGGAAGGTCTCACTTACCAAGAAAGGTTAGATAAACTGGGTTTATTTAGTCTAGAGAAAAGACGCCTTAGAGGGGATCTAATTAACATGTATAAATACATCAGAGGGCAATATAATAGCTTGGCGGATGAGCTTTTTGTCCCTAGGCCTTCTCAAAGGACTAGAGGACATGATCTGCGCATGGAAGAAAAATGTTTTAGCCATTTATTTAGGAAAGGGTTCTTTACAGTAAGAGTGATTAAAATGTGGAATGCATTGCCTCAGGAAGTCGTTATGGCAAACTCTATACCTGCATTTAAAGGGGGCTTAGATGCTTTCCTTGCGTTGAAAGACATCCATGGCTACAATTACTAGGTAATGCCTAATGATGTTGATCCAGGGATTTTATCTGATTGCCATCTGGAGTCGGGAAGGAATTTTTCCCTTTTGGGGCTAATTGGACCATGCCTTGTAAGGGTTTGTTTCGCCTTCCTCTGGATCAACAGGGATATTTCAGGGAGCAGGCTGATGTTGTGCTTTATACTGGTTGAACTCGATGGAAGTATGTCTTTTATCAACCAAAATAACTATGTAACAAATAACTATGTATTAATAAATATAATAATTGGATGGAATGGTGCAATAATGCATTTCGATCGATTTTCAATAGATTTAATTCTGAAATCTATTAGAAATCTGTTCCTAGTGTGGCACGCATCAGCTAGATTCCTGTCAGATTCGACCTGACAGGCATCTGACAGGAATCTACCATCTATTCGATGGTTGAATCTGCTGCAAATCTATAAGTGTATGGCCACCTTTACTCTCCCTTTCCTTTCTCCCCATCCCCAACTGCAATCAGCAATGTAAAAGGCACAGTGACAGGCAGGCTACATAAACAAACAACATACTTAGGGCCCATTTCCACTGGAGCGGAAACCGCTCCGAATCAGCAGTTTCCCCCACAGGCAAATCGCGCGGGGAAGCTCTGCCATAGGAAACTATGGCACCACCGGCCGAATTGCTTACAGCCGACACTGCCCGCATATTTCTGACGGGAGGCTGCGAATCCCATAGCCGTGCATGGCACGGCTTCTGGGATTCGCCTGCAATCCCGCACACCTGGAAGTGCCGCCGCGTGTCTCGCTGACGCGTGCGGCACAAGTGGAAATGGGCCCTTACACACAGGAGTCTGTCCACATAACTTCAGGCAGCCCCCTCTGTCTCCATCGTGTCTAAGCAGCTCAGGCAGGCTGTCACAACGGCAGTGCATGCACCTTCTCGCTTTTCCCGGGTCCACCACGTGTGTGAGGGGGTGGGGCAGTAAAAGTAACTACCAAGTCTGATGGGATTGGAGGCAGCAGCAGCAAGCATGCTGCTCTGCCTCTGTGTGTCACTGTTTGTCCTGCGTGTCACTGTGCATCCTGTGCGCCAGCATGAATGCACAGGCAAGTGATTGTAATTTAAATGTATAGATTGCTGGGCCCGCCTGCTGTTAATGCACGTACACAGGCCTGGGCCCCTGAGTCCCCCAGGTTCTACTGTGCTCGCAGCGGCTGCAGGGGCAGTAGTTACGCCACTGCTTCCTATGTACCTGTCACTTAAAGTGAATCTGAACTCAGAACACCTCTCTGCTCTAAAACATACATAACAGCATAATCACCTTTAAACAAACTAAAAACCATGTTTTTGTTACAGCTGATACAAATTCTGCAATAAATCTGCACAGTTTCTACTTTCTGATTTATGGAAGCAGACATATTGTTTACAGCCTGTACTTTTTTCAAATGGCATAACGCGCGAAACGGCCGTCAGGCTCTGCACCCACCGCGCACCCACCTCACCTTCCACAGCCACCCACGGTATGTGTCTTTCCAACTTGTATGGATTACGATTTTAATATTATTGTAATAAAGTGTATGACAGCAGTGCCGGCGCTTTCTTCTCCTCTCTTCATTCACTTTTAACTATGACTAAGGGCAGATTGTAGGCCCGACACGCGTCAGTTGATCCTGTGGTTTTTATTGTACTGTATCGTGGAATTTTTTCAATAAATATATTGCTTTTTCATCTACCTGGTCTAGTTGTGGATCCCTTCTTGTTTGTATTTCTCGCTTGGCCTGGCTCATCAGATCCTGCACCGACTGGTATGAATGGAGGGGGAGTAGAGCGTACATGAACTTTTCTCTGTGGGCATAACGCGCGAAACGGCCGTCAGGCTCTGCACCCACCGCGCACCCACCGCACCTTCCACAGCCACCCACGGTATGTGTCTTTCCAACTTGTATGGATTCTGATTTTAATATTATTGTAATAAAGTGTATGACAGCAGTGCCGGCGCTTTCTTCTCCTCTCTTCAATTATGTTGTGATCTTGGCCTGAGCACGCTGAAGACGCACTCTGCATATACCTCCGTCTGAGGCTGTGTAGCGCTCCCCTCTCCCTCTCCTCCCTTGGATGTGTGATGGTCTCTGCAGTGCCAGCAATTTCCGCTCCCTTTCTACTACCATAATAGTTAAAAGTGAGCCTGTTAAGGAGGAGGCTTATATGCAGGTTGGAGGAGAAAAGGTCCGCCCAATACCCCATACTACCAGCTCCTTAACCTTCTTGGCGGTAACCCCGAACGTAGTTCGGGGTAAGCCGCCGGAGGGTGCCGCTCAGGCCCTGCTGGGCCGATTTGTTTAATTTTTTTTTTTGCTGGACGCAGCTAGCACTTTGCTAGCTGCGCCAGCACCCCGATCGCCGCCGCCGCGCGCCCGATCGCCGCTATACGGTGCGGCGCGCAGCCCCCCCCCCAGACCCCGTGCGCTGCCTGGCCAATCAGTGCCAGGCAGCGTCGAGGGGTGGCCCGGGACTCCCAATGACGACCCGACGTCAGTGACGTCGGTGACGTCATCCCGCCCGTCGCCATGGCGACGGGGGAAGCCCTCCAGGAAATCCCGTTCTTTGAACGGGATTTCCTGATCGGAGATCGCCGAAGGCGATCGAAGAGGGCGGGGGGATGCCGCTGAGCAGCGGCTATCATGTAGCGAGCCCTGGGCTCGCTACATGATATAGAAAAAAAAAAATTTAAAAAAAACTGCCGCGCTGCCTCCTGGCGTATTTTTTATACTGCCAGGAGGGTTAAAGGAACAATACATCTGTTTAATAGTGTATATAGAAGAAACGTTACAAGCATAATTTGAATAATAATGATATTGAATTTAAAATCGATGTAAAAAAGTTACCACTGCAATATAGAGAACATATTAAAGAGCATAATAAGTACAATCATGGGAAAAATGACATTCAGAGGAGCAGGAAAAGGAAACGTTGACCAATGAAAAACGTATAGTATATACAATGTGCATGTACCCAAATTGAAATGGAAAAACTAATGAGAGAATATCAATAAGTATATACTAAACTCAAGTCCCAGCATTTATTGAGTTCTTCTGATGCTCGAGTACCTAATCTATGGATCCAAAATGCTTCACGCCTTAAGAGTAACCTGTAAATATCACCTTCTCTGACCGGGCAGACAACCCACTCTACCACTTGAAAGCTGCATGAAGATAAATCACCTTTATGGACAGTTTCGAAATGTTTTGAAACTGCCAATTTTCGAAAAGCTTTCCAATTAGTACCTGTCACGGACGTTTGCGGGGCCGCAGGCGCGTCCTGGAACCGCCCGTGAAGAAAAAGCAATCGCACTCGATTCCCTGCATCGATTGCGCTTCAAATCGGTACAATCTGGGTTGAGTGTGTAGGGACAGCTGAAGTCCTTTTCTTAGCAAAGAGAGCACCATCCTAAAGGCTGGATGGCTCTTTTGATATGCTAATGAGCCTGAGCCTAATCTGCCCCAGAGAGTCCCTGGCTTCAAGCTGTGCTGATGGCCCATCCATCAGGTATAAGGTGACAAGCACCATGGCAGAAGCAATCTAGTTGGGCTAAAAGCCAGACCCACTGGCTCATTCCCAACAGGGGAGGCGACACCTCGCTGGCTGCTCCAAACTTCAAAGAGCCTTTGCCTGGGAATAACCTGAGTCTCATAGCAAATCCATAACTTCCCAGATCTGTCATATTTCTGGGGTTCCTGAGATGGCAGCTTCGCCAAACGTGGGGGAAGTGTAGCATGAGCCCCGGTGCTGGTTCTGAGGAAGTTTCAGAACATTCTGAGGTAAGGACTGCCAGTTAGGCAGTTTGAAAGTGCCTGATGATACCACAGGGGTCCCACCCCTCATGTCTGGTATCAGGGCGCTGGGTAAATCGAGACAGACCTGAAAATGTTAATAAATCTGCCCTGACCTGTACGGTTCTGTGAGATAGAGCCCATATATGGGTAGATATGATTTCTAGCCCCAGTACAAGGGGAGGGCTCATCTCATCTTCTAAGGGGGTGTATGGCTCCCCGCCCTCACTCCCTCCTACTGAAGCAGGGGCATAAGAATGGCAGAGGACCCAAACTCAGTGTCCTCCAGACTGAAACATCTTGCACTCATCAGATGCCAGCTTGAGGATATGCTGGCATCCACCTGGTCTGAACTCTGAACTCAAATTGAAACCCAGAACTCTGTTTTCCCACAAAAAGGACATCTTTCCAGGAACTAAGTATTTTTCTCCCTTCTTTTATTTTTTATACTGGCTATTACTGTTTTAATAATTGTTGATTTTAATAATTGTCTGTATATATTAATTATTTATATTGCGTGAATAAACGACTTTCTCCAAGTCATTCACTTTCCGCTACCCTGCTTATCAGCACACACAGAACTGATCCCGGGTCTCTGAAGATACGCTACTGTTTGTTTGTTGTTGGCTAGACAGAATAACGTGTGTTTAACCGTTTTATTCGCAGGATTAGTCAGTCAGTTAGTGGGCTCCACGGTCCCATGATAACCGCGGTGGTGGCAGTTTACTCTGAACCAGTAGGTGAAGTTGTAATCACCCGTGTCTCACAGGCTCCCTTCTGAGTTGTCCGCGGCCAATTCTTAACGGTTCCTGCGCATTGACTGCGACCAGAGTTCGCACGATCCGTGCGCTGGCACCGTTTAGAAGGCTAAGTGCGGTCAGCCACTAGGGCTCCTGTGACAGTGTTAGGCAGCGGTTGGGACCTGTGTTGTGCTGAAAGTATCTGCGATAGCGCTAGCGCTATCGAGAAACGAACTAATTCGTTGGTGTAGCTGGAAGGCAATATATTTTTTATATATACAGAGAGACTGTGTAGCCAGTACCCCTCCCCAAAAGTTTTATTTTATTTGGCGTGGAAATGTCCGGGAACTACAAGAAAATGTGCCTGGCGGACCTGCAAAATCTTTGCCAAGAGAGAGGCATTGATGTCGGCCGCAAGAAACAAGGGGACCTGGTAACGGAATTGTTTCAATGGGATACCCAGCAACTGCAGGAGCTGGATGTGTCTGCTGAGGTAGACGCTGACCCATCTGACTCAAGGCAAGGGGAACCAGAGACTGAGACTCCTGACCGTACAGAGGTTGTGCATCCTGAGGGCCCTGCATCAACAGTTACGCAGGAGAATGTCAGTGTGGACCCCAATCCCAGAGTTTCTGAAAGTACTCGCCTGGAACCGGCCAGTACTGGACTGTCCGTTTGTACTGATCCGCTAATGCAGCAGGCATTACAAAAGCTGATGGACACTGACCTGGACAAGTACCTGCAGTACATGCGTGAAGAGCGCCAAATGCGGGAGCGAGAACGGGAGCGCCAATCTGCAGAGGCGCGGGAGAGACGACAGCATGAGCTCAACATGGCAAAGGTTCAACAGGCCAGCCGGAGTTCACCGCCCAGTCTCCCTGCTGAAGGAGCTGCACCACCCGTAAGTGCAAAATTTAAATTTGCTAATATTGAAAAAGACACAGACATTGACTTGTTTTTGCGGTCTTTTGAAAAAGCATGCCGTCAGTATCGTCTGTCCCAAGACCAGTGGGCCAGACATCTGACACCTTTGCTGCGCTACAAAGCGCTTGATGCCTTCGCAGAATTGCCTGCGGAGAAGGATAATGATTATGCTGCTATAAAAGACGCTATCATTACTAAGTACCAGCTGACGCCAGAAGCCTATCGGAAAAAGTTCAGGGCCTGGCAGAAAAAGCCTTCTGATTCGTACCGAGATGTGGCCAGCAGCTTGCTCACCACACTCCGCCAGTGGACACTAGGCCTCACCAAAGGGTCCTATGATGTCCTGGAGGACTTGATAGTCCTGGAACAATTTCTGAACATTTGCCCTGCTGATGTACGCCAGTTTGTGCTAGAACGCAGGCCGGCTTCAACAACTGTCGCTGCAGACCTTGCTGAGACTTTTGCAACTACCCGGGTGGCTGATACCCGCAGAACTGTCCCATCCAGCTGGAGAGGAGGTCAGCCCAATACCTCGGCAGACCCTCCTGCCCCTGTGAGCCGTCCGCCACAGAGGCCACCCAGCGCAGCTGCTGCACCCAGGCCTGCAGCGCCTGGAGAGGTCACCTGTCACTACTGCCGCCAGCCCGGACACATGAAATTCGACTGTCAGGAGCGGAGACAGACACCACCAGCACCTGGATCATCTGCATCACCTGTACCTCACCCACAGCAGAGGCAACCCGCCAGCGAACCACAGCCTGGATCATCAGATTTTGTCCTGTTTGCCCGCGGAAAGGAAATCCGCGACCGAACCGACCAGCAGCAACTTGTTAGAGTGAACGGCAAAGTTGTCACCGGATTTCGAGACACCGGAGCTGACATCACGTTAGTTCACTCACATCTTGTGCCAAAGGAGAGCATCAGCTCCAGCCGATCCCTTGCCCTTACTGGAGTAGAGGGCACCCTTTTTCACATAGCCCACGCGACAGTGAAGCTGGATTGGGGAGTGGGAGGAATCCAAGAAAGGGTTGTTGGGGTTATGAAGGATCTCCCAGTCCCTGTGTTGCTGGGGACTGATTTGGGCAAGCTTGTGTCCTACTATGAACCTGCCACGACCGCCTTGTCGCTCACGGGAGGAGACGGACTCTCCGCCCACCACCAGGTACTTTATACACTTGGGGGAGCACCAGGGGGAGGCGGGTTGAATGTGCCCAGTTCAAGGGTACCAGGTTCAATAGTGCCTGCTTCAAAGGCACCTGAGTTTGATGTACAGACTGTCTGTTGTGATGATGCTGTAACTGTACCTGAGTTTACTGTACAACCTGTCTGTAATGAAAAAATGTCTATACCTGTCAATGTCATTACTGCATGCAATGATGATTTGAGTAATGTCCGTCTGTGCCATTCTGACAGTGTACCTGTGCTAGCAGTACCGCGCAGCTGCACTGCTCAGAACCCGAGCTCAGAACAGGTGGAGGGGGTTCCGGCCTCCTCCCCCTCCTCTGACCACAGGGATGAGACCTTTCAGCCGCTGGCCTCGTGTGACATGAGCCAGTTGGCTGAAACTGACAGCGCCGTATTCTCAGCCGCACTACAAAGTGACCCAAGTCTGAAGGTGCTCAGGCAGCAAGCCGCTGAGCCCCTCGCAGACGGGGCCGCTTTCAAGGTGTACTGGGAAGGTGGGAGACTGTACAGTGAGTCTGTACAGCCCCCTACAGGTAGATCCCACGCGAATACCAAATGGCTTGTGGTCCCGAGTGCATTCAGGGGACATGTGCTGAAATCCGCACATGGTAATCCTCTGACAGGGCACTCAGGGGTCCGCAAGACACTTGCCGGTATTCGGAAACAGTTTTATTGGCCCCGGATGAACAGGGATGTAGCAAACTACTGCAGAGCATGTGCCGTCTGTCAGGAGCAGGGAAGGTCCAGGGATCCCCGCGGGGTTCCCTTAGGTCCACAGCCACTTAGCAGGGGAACCCCGCGTGGGCTGGCTGTTGACCTAACCAACCCACTGCCCGTTGTCAGCAGTCCCGGCAGACACCACGTCCGACTGCAGTGGCGCAAACGCCCTGTCCAGAACGGTCCATGTCGGGTCAACCCTGAGGGTAGCAGACCGCGCCCGGTCCAGGGAAACCGAGCCACAGGCTCCAATAGGTTTTCCCGCCGCACCGGCAACCCGAGACCCGTCAGCCAGGTTGGCCGACACGCAGCGGGCAGCCGACCCCAGAACGCCAACGGGGAACTAGATCAGATCTCGCAGGTTAGCGGCAACGACACACATCTTGCTGATGAATGTCTATCTGCCTTCTCCCCAGGGAGGGCTGTCACGGACGGTTGCGGGGCCGCAGGCGCGTCCTGGAACCGCCCGTGAAGAAAAAGCAATCGCACTCGATTCCCTGCATCGATTGCGCTTCAAATCGGTACAATCTGGGTTGAGTGTGTAGGGACAGCTGAAGTCCTTTTCTTAGCAAAGAGAGCACCATCCTAAAGGCTGGATGGCTCTTTTGATATGCTAATGAGCCTGAGCCTAATCTGCCCCAGAGAGTCCCTGGCTTCAAGCTGTGCTGATGGCCCATCCATCAGGTATAAGGTGACAAGCACCATGGCAGAAGCAATCTAGTTGGGCTAAAAGCCAGACCCACTGGCTCATTCCCAGCAGGGGAGGCGACACCTCGCTGGCTGCTCCAAACTTCAAAGAGCCTTTGCCTGGGAATAACCTGAGTCTCATAGCAAATCCATAACTTCCCAGATCTGTCATATTTCTGGGGTTCCTGAGATGGCAGCTTCGCCAAACGTGGGGGAAGTGTAGCATGAGCCCCGGTGCTGGTTCTGAGGAAGTTTCAGAACATTCTGAGGTAAGGACTGCCAGTTAGGCAGTTTGAAAGTGCCTGATGATACCACAGGGGTCCCACCCCTCATGTCTGGTATCAGGGCGCTGGGTAAATCGAGACAGACCTGAAAATGTTAATAAATCTGCCCTGACCTGTACGGTTCTGTGAGATAGAGCCCATATATGGGTAGATATGATTTCTAGCCCCAGTACAAGGGGAGGGCTCATCTCATCTTCTAAGGGGGTGTATGGCTCCCCGCCCTCACTCCCTCCTACTGAAGCAGGGGCATAAGAATGGCAGAGGACCCAAACTCAGTGTCCTCCAGACTGAAACATCTTGCACTCATCAGATGCCAGCTTGAGGATATGCTGGCATCCACCTGGTCTGAACTCTGAACTCAAATTGAAACCCAGAACTCTGTTTTCCCACAAAAAGGACATCTTTCCAGGAACTAAGTATTTTTCTCCCTTCTTTTATTTTTTATACTGGCTATTACTGTTTTAATAATTGTTGATTTTAATAATTGTCTGTATATATTAATTATTTATATTGCGTGAATAAACGACTTTCTCCAAGTCATTCACTTTCCGCTACCCTGCTTATCAGCACACACAGAACTGATCCCGGGTCTCTGAAGATACGCTACTGTTTGTTTGTTGTTGGCTAGACAGAATAACGTGTGTTTAACCGTTTTATTCGCAGGATTAGTCAGTCAGTTAGTGGGCTCCACGGTCCCATGATAACCGCGGTGGTGGCAGTTTACTCTGAACCAGTAGGTGAAGTTGTAATCACCCGTGTCTCACAGGCTCCCTTCTGAGTTGTCCGCGGCCAATTCTTAACGGTTCCTGCGCATTGACTGCGACCAGAGTTCGCACGATCCGTGCGCTGGCACCGTTTAGAAGGCTAAGTGCGGTCAGCCACTAGGGCTCCTGTGACAGTACCGCAATAATGCTCCGCTATACGTGCTCTTAGACTGCATATTCAATACAACATGAAGTACAGGAAATGACATATACAGTATATTTAGTGTTGCAGTTCACATACTGTTTGATGGGAAAACTTTTTTGCTACAAAACGAGAAAATTGATGTGCCCCGTTTATGACAGTGGCAGTAATTACAAGTCGAAAAGCCGCAGGGTATATGAGCACACCGAGGCTAGCCAGGTAGGTGTGCGTACTGAAGATGGAGACTGGAAGAGGCTGGGAGAAAGTATAGATCCCAAAGTACGGGACCATCTAGCAGAGAAGAGACAACCCCCTCCTAGGATCTCTTTCAGTTTCAGTTTCAGATCCGACTGCAGCACTGGAATATATTTTTTTTACAGTATTTACAATCTTGCTGTACTCCAGGCTGTAGTCGGTAACGAAAGTCACCCTACCCTCACCCAGGGCAGCCATCAGAAATTTTGGGGCCCCTCACACATCATCAGGCCTGGGACCCCCTCCCTGGGCCCACCCACTGGTTGCTGTGCCTGCCCACTAGCCACCCCACCCCCGTGTCTGAGCGCAAAGTGCGCTGGGGCGAAAAATGTGCATGGCTCCGACACTGAAGAAAGTGGCATGCACAACTTGATGTGGCAAAAAGTGGGCGTGTCCATGGCATGTTGTGGGTGGAGCCAAATACTAGCAAAATACAGGTAGTCCCCAATTAACAAATGTGCCTCTTTTATCCCCCTGTGTTACCTCTTGTCCCCTTCTGTCTCAAATCGTTCTCCTGACCTAGCCAGATATAGGTGCCCCCAGTATAGGTGTTATGATCACTTCTGCAGCATGTACTGCTGGCTGCAGTTGTTCTGTAGACAAGCAGTTTTTGATTTCTTTACATGCATTTGCTCGCATAGTTTTGCTTGCACTCACACTAAGTGTTGATTTCATCTGCAGTCGCTCTGCAGTTCATGACAGTTTGGGATGCTCTTGTGAAGTCAAACATTGTCTGTTGCAGTGGAGCTGCAATCCCTTTCATGCAGGTTGCATAGCTTTGTCTGCCTTTCCCTGCTGCCAGCTTGTGACTGATTATCATTCACTTGTGTGGGAATCTGCATGTCTGCTCCCATTGGATGACCTCAGTATAAAGAGCTGCTTCCTGCAGTGCTCCTCGGGCTATCATAGTTTCAGTCTCTGCCTGTTACTCTGGGCCCCTGTTCCTGTTCCTGGTTCTCGTGTTATCCCGTGTGGACTGCACTGGCTCCTGCGCAGGAGTCAGTGAGTCCTTCTAGTCCTGTTCTTGTTTATCAGTATTTGTTACTTTGCTAGTCTTGCATCATATATTGGTTCATCGCCAATAGATACGCATACTAGTGTGTTTGTTATTTTCCTTGTATTCGTGTTACGTTAATACATCAGTGTTGCGGATATATACGTACTCGAACTGTTTATATCCTGTGTTCAGTCAGTCAGTTTCCAGCATGTTTCGGTAAGTTGCGCTTTATCGTGATCACCCGTGCTTAGCTAGTTCAGTCCTGTTCCTGTTACCTTGCGTGGATTGCGCTCACTTCTGCGTAGAAGTAGCGAATCCTTTCTAATCCTGTTCCCTCTATTGCTCCAGTTCCTAGCCAGTGTTCCTTGCTTATGTTATATATCGGTTCATCGCCGATATATACATGTTAGTCAGTCGTTTGTAGTTTCATTGATAGCTGTAATTGTAATACGCTAGGAATATCATATCTATTGTATATTTGTATGTATTGCGTTTGCCTGCCTTTGATTCTGCTGTTTCCTGACTGTTGTGTCCTGTCCTTGTGAGGTACGCCATCGCTGCGTTCATGATTGGCTACCTCATTCCAGTCTGTCCTGTTTATGGGCGCTTGCTGTTACTGAGTCAGTGACTAGTTTAACAAGCGTTCATTCTGCCTACCTGTCCTGATCTTCTGAGTTTGGGTTTATGCGCTCAGCGCTACTTTGCGCTGAGCCACTATAGTTTAGTATGGTTTGTGGTTGCTCGGATCTATGCCTGCTCTGTGCACCACATCTCATACTAGAGTCAGTCCTCTCCTCCACTAGTGCGTTCGCACTATCACTGGGGATATCCTGGTTCCTTGTGCTTGCGTGTGTGTCTCCTTCACATCACGTTATGCATTACGTGCTGACTGTGGAGAATACACCACCGAACGTAACATTATGATAGCCCCCTTACAAATCCCGATTGTGGAGGAGACCTCCAGCAAATATGACACTGTTTATTATGGTTCTGAGAACCTTAACCCTCCTCTTATGTTAGCTTTCTGTTACTATCCATGATGTTAACGGGTCGGTTTTGACCCGTGTCTTAAATCAGCCATAAAATACACTCTGAACAAATATTTATCATCCAATTTGTTTCTTACCTCTTGGTTACCTTGTTAGGCTTCTTTATCCTTGAAAAGATTGGTTTTAATATTTTTGGTGTGACCCCTTTAACCTTTCTTTTGATAGCATACTTCTCATTTTCAAATTTAAAAAATGGTAAAATAAACCTAAATAGAATATTATAAGTAAATAAAAGGTTGTTATGTCACCAGAATGTTGCTGAGGAGTATTTGAACACATCTCTTAAATATTGTTTTTATATTTTTATTTTTATTTTAATAACATTAACTATAATAACATTAATGGTGTTAGGGTCAATTTTGACCCATATATATTTACTTCAAGAATATAGCCAAAAGTCTTTTTTTTTTTTTACATAAAACATTCATAAACAATGAAAAGCAAGTAATAATACAAAATGTAGACTTGCAAGGTCAAACAAACACACAATCAAGCAAGCAAGGCAAACCAATAGAAATCAAGTACTAGTTTCAAAGCATCTTTGTGCAAGAACTTGCATGTGTTTGTGTGGGTATTTTTAGATGCATGTGTGGCAAAAGCTGACACTTTTAGCATGTTCTTTGCAGATATATTTTTTACAGTGGAAGCATAATGTGTGTGTCTTTCTGTCCTCGTTGCTGGGGCAGACCTGACACCTCTTTCTTTTAGAATCAGATGGCATCACTGGAGTTGTGGCTGTGCTGGTTGATGTTGTGGCAAGGCTAGATGATGATGAGGATGCTGGCACTGATTCTCTTTGTGTTGTTGATGGTGTGGATGGAGTGCTTGATGAACTCTGCATCTGTCTGATCATGGCTGCAGCGATTGGATCTCGAGAGACACCCGTTTCCTTTGCTCAATGTGTGCCTTGACAAGGGAACTTCCTAGCTCCTCGAGAAATATTCTCCACTTGTTATTCTTTTTTGTGTTCCAACCTGGGCGGATGTGGGTCCATAACACAAATGCATTGTATGCAGACACATCTAGGATGTTATAAAACACAACCATCGGCCATCTCCTGGTCATTCGCTGACAAGCAGTCAGCTTGTCCAGGTTGTCCACTCCCCCTTTGTTTTTATTGTAATCCAAGATAATTGTGGGCTTCTTGTCACTTCTTGATGACACAGCTGCATCTTTGTGAAAAGTGGACATAAGTATCACATTTTTATTTTTTTTTTTGGACAATATGAAACAACAGTGGTGGTGTCTGTAAAAGCAAATTTTGAAGAAAGTGGAGCTCTGTCCTTCACTTGCAAAATTTCAGTGTGCAGCTCAGGTTTATTTTTTTTATTGTGCCTACCATGGTAAGTTTCCTCCTGAGAAGTTCTTGTCCAAGGTCATAGCTGGTAAAAAAAATTGTCACATGTGATATTGTGACCCCGCAGTCCAGTAGTCATATCAAGGACTACATTTTGTCCTTGTTTTTTCTCAGGGATGCCACTTTCGGGTTTGCCGGTGTAAATTTGTAGGTTCCATGCATAGCTTGTTTTTGCATCACAGGCTGCCCAGATTTTTATGCCGTATTTGCCTGGCTTACTGGGCATATACTGCCGGAAGGGGCAATTTCCACGGAAAGGGATCAAACGTTCATCTACTGTTACCTGAGGCCCAGGGTGAAACATTAGTGGAAGGAGCTGAACCCATTTCTCCCAGACATCCCTTATGGGAGCAAGCTCGTCAGATTTTGCTCTAGTATCTCTGTTTTGGCACTTATTAGTGTTCTATAATCCTATATCATAACTGGGTCAGAATTGACCCTAACACCATAAACGTCATAATTTTCACCACAGTATTTTCTAATTTAGTGAAAAGGATTATTTTTCTATTACATTGTTTAAATAGAGGTTCCTGACAAAGTAAAAAAATATTGATGCAATAAACAAATTTATGTGATACTTATAGACATTCAAAACCTGAAAACGGGTCGGTTCTGACCCTAACATAAGAGGAGGGTTAACTCTGAAACAGAAAATGAGTTTTTTTCTGAATGTACTAGGTTTCTTGCCAATCCTGAACTCCTAGCTACTCCTGTCTCCACCTGGGCATCCCAGATAGTTTATATCTTGTTTAAGGGGGAACTGTTTCAGTGGGCTTATGATGTCCTGGATCACACCAACTTGAAATAGACCGCTTGAATTTCTAGCTTTTGTGATCCATAACTGGCTGCGCAAAACTAATTTACCTTACCCTCATAATGAGCTTCTGTCAGCTAGCCAATCAGCGGTTTCATCAGCTGCTTGCAAAAACAGGAGGTTGCACTGACAGTTTTCCGTCATCTATGAAAAAGTCCCCAAAAGCCGTTAAATCTAAGATTTCGAATAGAGCTAAACGGAAAAGATCTAAAAAAGCTTCACAGTCCATGGTTTCGTTGTCCATAGCGACTGCACTTCAGACCTATAATCAGTCTGTGCCATTAACAGATAATGAAATCCAATTGTCTTCTATGGGGTCAAATGGACTTATGAAACTACTAATGAACTTTCGTTGCTAGCCAGGAAGAATAAAGATTCTTGTTTAAATGAATTGTCTGAATATGATTATGAAGACCTATTACAGAGTATTGAGCAGATCAACTTATTTGTGCAGCAAGGGAAATTTGCATATACTACAGTTCAACACTTGTTACAGGTCTTGGAGATTCTTAGGAATAAGAATTCTGCCAATCGCCTGTTAAATTACCGAATACATGTTCATGTCACAGCTACACCTGTAAACTGTGTTCACCCTGACTGTTCAGCTGTTGTTAAGTGTGCATGGGATCTTCCATTTGGGAAATGGGAGATTGAAGCTCTGGTCTGTGAATTGGAGAGTGATTCAAGTTCATTTTGTCATTTTTTCAGTGCTAAGAGTGAAGCAGTATTGAATGCATGCATTATGTCTGCTTGTGTGTGTGTGGATATGACTTTGATCGATGTGTGGGAAAGGATTTTGGATGACTTTTATGCGATTCAATCAGTTGATACCAGGGAAAGCACACTGTCAGTTGGAGATTGTTCCACTTCTTCAGTTCCTGAGGCTCCGCAATCCAGTCTGGGGACCTCAGAACCTCTGTCTCTGAGTTTTCCAGTTTCACAATTGAACTTGACTCCAGATTTGCAAATTTGGCGTTCTGACCCGCCTGCTTCAGCACCTTTGGCTGATTCAGCGAATGATTCAGAGCTCCTATTATGTGAAATTGAAGCTCCTGAATCCTTGGCTTGTCCAGTAAATGTTCCTGTAATTCCACCCTGTACCATGGATAACTCAGTGCTACTTCCCAGTAAGACGGAAGATATTGATACTTCCTTAACCTTGCCCTGCACAAATTTCTCAGCAGAGGACCCAGAGGTCCTGCTGACTTCTCAGTCCAGTCTAGCCAGTACTCATGAGTCTTTGTTCCGTGAAACAGAAACCAAAGAATCATTGCCTGCCTCAGCAAACACTTTTGTAGAATTTACCTGTGTTGATAAAGTTCAATTCCTGTCTGATCCAGCAGACACCAATAGATGCACTACATCAGTTCCAGAGTCTCAGCAATCATGTTTGGTAGCCTTAGAACCCCAGCATCTGAATTGTCCAATTTCACAGTTGAAAAAATATGGTTCAGATTCGCAAGCCCTGTGTCCTGATCTTCTTGTTTCTGTATCTTGCTCTAGTTCCACGAATGGTTCTGAGCATTTATCATGTGAACCTGAAATCACAGAATCATTGCCTTATCCAGAAAATATTCCTGTAAATTCGCCCTGTACCATGAATTATTCAGTTCTTTCCAATGAAACTCAGGTCACAGAATCATTATGCTGTCCAGCAGGTGCTTCCATGGTTTTGCCCTGCAATATGGACTGTTCAGTGATCCTGTCCAGTGAAGATGAAGTTACAGAGTCTTATGCTTCACTCAGTACTGTAGATGCTTCAAAATCTCAAGCAGAAGACTCAGAGGCTCTGCTTACTTCAGTTGGTGTTGCAGTAATATTCACTTGTTTAGCAGCTGTTTTGGAATTACAGTCTACTCTAGTAAAACTTGATGAATCCCTGCCCAGTGAAGCAGAAGCCATTGAAGCATTGTCCTTGTCAGCAAGCGTTTTAGATACCTTGCCCTGTACACAGTCTGATTTAACTAATGATGTTGAGTCCCTCTCTGATATTACAGTAGCCAGGGAACTTCAGCCCTGTCCTCTGAATGTTTCAGAGGTCTTGCCCTGTAACATGGATAATTCTGACTCTCTGGAAAAAAAATAATAGAAGTCTCAGAATTTCAGTCCGGTTTAATGAGTGTTCCTGAAACCCAGCCCTGTATCCTGGAAAATTCTGGTTCTCTGGCCGGTGTGGAAGAAGTTCCAGAGTCCCCTTCCTGTCCAGTGAGTTCCTCAATTTTGCTTAGTTCAGTGGGGGTTGGTGCAATACTGATTTGTTTTGCAGCCCTTTATGAGCTCCAATCCAGTGTATTAGATGAGTCTCTGTCCAGTCCAGAAGAAGCTATGGAAACCCTGTCTAGTTCAGTGCATACATCAGAAGATGTGTCCTGTCTTGTTAATGCCCCTGAACCTGATTTGTTTATAATCTTGCTAGAATCAGCAACATCTAAGTCTGATTCTGCATTCTTTAGTGAGAGTCCAGTAGCTATGAAGTCTAGTCATGATGATTTTTTTTTGCCCAGTCCTGGTTTCGGTCCTATTGTGACTGACTCTGAGGTCCGCAGTTCCTTGACATGCCCAGAAGCTTCTCTTGTGCCAGTGTGCCCAGATGTGCTTCGTGTGCCAGAATGCCCAAGTGTATCTAATGTGTTAGCGTGCTCAGATGCTTCCTTAGTGGAGACATGTTCTGATATTGCAAGTCTGCCTGCATGCCCAGAGAAGGTTCTGGTCCCTAAAAGCCCTGATCTTGATGTTTGTGCTTGTAACCCTGACTCTGGAATTGCCCTAGTTCCATAGGGGTTCTTGATAGTTCTCCATGTGAGCCTAAGGGGCGTTCTAACCTTTTGGGATCTCTATGGAACTTCAAAGTGTTCTGGGAGATCTCTGAGGAAACTTGTCCTGGTACCTTGGACTGGTTCAACAGTGAGTATTGTGTTGGTAAAGACAGTTCCGGTGGGCATTGCAAAGGGTTTGGCATTTTTGGACAGTCCCTGGAGGGCAGTGGGTATCGTTTAAAGAGTTTCAGGGGATTTTTTCTGGAAATCGCGGCTCTGATGGGTATCACACTGAGGCTTGTAGTACTGATGGGCATGGTTCTGTAAGTACTGGTTCTGATGGGTGCAGTCTTGTGGTAACTGATTCTGGAATTTGGTCTTGTCGGGCTGTCCTGGCCATCATGAATTATCAGTCAGATTGTTTTATTGGGAATGTCAGTTTTGAAAGGCGACTAGTATCCGCCCTTGGGGGGGGGGGGGGGGTACTGTTATGATCACTTCTGCAGCATGTACTGCTGGCTGCTGTTAAGAAAGAGGCTTATATGCAGGTGGGAGGAGAAAAGGTCCGCCCAATACCCCATACTACCAGCTCCTTAAAGGAACAATACATCTGTTTAATAGTGTATATAGAAGAAACATGTTACATGCATAATTTGAATAATAAGGATATTGAATTTAAAATCGATGTAAAAAAGTTACCACTGCAATATAGAGAACATATTAAAGAGCATAATAAGTACAATCATGGGAAAAATGACATTCAGAGGAGCAGGAAAAGGAAACGTTGACCAATGAAAAACGTATAGTATATACAATGTGCATGTACCCAAATTGAAATGGAAAAACTAATGAGAGAATATCAATAAGTATATACTAAACTCAAGTCCCAGCGTTTATTGAGTCCTTCTGATGCTCGAGTACCTAATCTATGGATCCAAAATGCTTCACGCCTTAAGAGTAACCTGTAAATATCACCTTCTCTGACCGGGCAGACAACCCACTCTACCACTTGAAAGCTGCATGAAGATAAATCACATTTATGGACAGTTTCGAAATGTTTCAAAACTGCCAATTTTCGAAAACCTTTCCAATTAGTACCGCAATAATGCTCCGCTATACGTGCTCTTAGACTGCATATTGAATACAACATGAAGTACAGGAAATGACATATACAGTATATTTAGTGTTGCAGTTCACATACTGTTTGATGGGAAAACTTTTTTGCTACAAAACGAGAAAATTGATGTGCCCCGTTTATGACAGTGGCAGTAATTACAAGTCGAAAAGCCACAGGGTATATGAGCCCACCGAGGCTAGCCAGGTAGGTGTGCGTACTGAAGATGGAGACTGGAAGAGGCTGGGAGAAAGTATAAATCCCAAAGTACGGGACCATCTAGCAGAGAAGAGACAACCCCCTCCTAGGATCTCTTTCAGTTTCAGTTTCAGATCCGACTGCAGCACTGGAATATATTTTTTTTACAGTATTTACAATCTTGCTGTACTCCAGGCTGTAGTTGGTAATGAAAGTCACCCTACCCTCACCCAGGGCAGCCATCAGAAATTTTGGGGCCCCTCACACATCATCAGGCCTGGGACCCCCTCCCTGGGCCCACCCACTGGTTGCTGTGCCTGCCCACTAGCCACCCCACCCCCGTGTCTGAGCGCAAAGTGCGCTGGGGCGAAAAATGTGCATGGCTCCGACACTGAAGAAAGTGGCATGCACAGCGTGATGTGGCAAAAAGTGGGCATGTCCATGGCATGTTGTGGGTGGAGTCAAATACTAGCAAAATACAGGTAGTCCCCAATTAACAAATGTGCCTCTTTTATCCCCCTGTGTTACCTCTTGTCCCCTTCTGTCTCAGATCGTTCCCCTGACCTAGCCAGATATAGGTGCCCCCAGTATAAGTGTTATGATCACTTCTGCAGCATGTACTGCTGGCTGCAGTTGTTCTGTAGACAAGCAGTTTTTGATTTCTTTACATGCATTTGCTCGCATAGTTTTGCTTGCACTCACACTAAGTGTTGATTTCATCTGAAGTCGCTCTGCAGTTCATGACAGTTTGGGATGCTCTTGTGAAGTCAAACATTGTCAAACATTGTCTGTTGCAGTGGAGCTGCAATCCCTTTCATGCAGGTTGCATAGCTTTGTCTGCCTTTCCCTGCTGCCAGCTTGTGACTGATTATCATTCACTTGTGTGGGAATCTGCATGTCTGCTCCCATTGGATGACCTCAGTATAAAGAGCTGCTTCCTGCAGTGCTCCTCGGGCTATCATAGTTTCAGTCTCTGCCTGTTACTCTGGGCCCCTGTTCCTGTTCCTGGTTCTCGTGTTATCCCGTGTGGACTGCACTGACTCCTGTGCAGGAGTCAGTGAGTCCTTCTGGTCCTGTTCTTGTTTATCAGTATTTGTTACTTTGCTAGTCTTGCATCATATATTGGTTCATCGCCAATATATACGCATACTAGTGTGTTTGTTATTTTCCTTGTATTCGTGTTACATTAATACATCAGTGTTGCTGATATATACGTACTCGAACTGTTTATATCCTGTGTTCAGTCAGTCGATTTCCAGCACGTTTCGGTAGGTTGCGCTTTATCGTGATCACCCGTGCTTAGCTAGTTCAGTCATGTTCCTGTTACCTTGCGTGGATTGCGCTCACTTCTGCGTAGAAGTAGCGAATCCTTCCTAATCCTGTTCCCTGTATTGCTCCAGTTCCTAGCCAGTGTTCCCTGCTTATGTTATATATCGGTTCATCGCCGATATATACATACAGTATGTTAGTCAGTCGTTTGTAGTTTCATTGATAGCTGTAATTGTAATACGCTAGGAATATCATATCTATTGTATATTTGTATGTATTGCATTTGCCTGCCTTTGATTCTGCTGTTTCCTGACTATTCTGTCCTGTCCTTGTGAGGTACGCCATCGCTGCCTTCATGATTGGCTACCTCATTCCAGTCTGTCCTGTTTATGGGCGCTTGCTGTAAATGAGTCAGTGACTAGTTTAACAAGCGTTCATTCTGCCTACCTGTCCTGATCTTCTGAGTTCGGGTTTATGCGCTCAGTGCTACTTTGTGCTGAGCCACTATTGTTTAGTATTGTTTGTGGTTGCTCGGATCTATACCTGCTCTGTGCGCCACATCTCATACTAGCGTCAGTCCTCTCCTCCACTAGTGCGTTCACACTATCACTGGGGATATCCTGGTTCCTTGTTCTTGCGTGTGTGTCTACTTCAGGTTATGCATTACGTGCTGACTGTGGAGAATATACCACCGAGCGTAACAATAGGTATCCAGGCATAGGTGCCCCTAGTCTAGGTAGTGAGGTATAGGTTTCCCCAGTACAAGTAGCCAGCTATAGGTGGTGCCCCAGTATAGGTAGCCTGGTGTAGATGCCCCCAGTATAGGTAGCTTAGTATACAGTGGTGTGAAAAACTATTTGCCCCCTTCCTGATTTATTATTCTTTTGCATGTTTGTCCCACTTAAATGTTTCTGCTCATCAAAAACCGTTAACTATTAGTCAAATATAACATAATTGAACACAAAATGCAATTTTAAATGATGGTTTTTATTATTTAGTGAGAAAAAAAACTCCAAATCTACATGGCCCTGTGTGAAAAAGTGATTGCCCCCCTTGTTAAAAAATAACTTAACTGTGGTTTATCACACCTGAGTTCAATTTCTGTAGTCACCCCAAGGCCTGATTACTGCCACACCTGTTTCAATCAAGAAATAACTTAAATAGGAGCTATCTGACACAGAGAAGTAGACCAAAAGCACCTCAAAAGCTAGACATCATGCCAAGATCCAAAGAAATTCAAGAACAAATGAGAACAAAAGTACTGTCATTGAGATCTATCAGTAAGGTAAAGGATATAAAGCCATTTCTAAAGCTTTGGGACTCCAGCGAACCACAGTGAGAGCTATTATCCACAAATGGCAAAAACATGGAACAGTGATAAACCTTCTCAGGAGTGGCCGGCCGACCAAAATTACCCCAAGAGCACAGAGAAAACTCATCCGAGAGGCCACAAAAGACCCCAGGACAACATCTAAAGAACTGCAGGCCTCACTTGCCTCAATTAAGGTCAGTGTTCACGACTCCACCATAAGAAAGAGACTGGGCAAAAACAGCCTGCATGGCAGATATCCAAGGCGCAAACCACTTTTAAGCAAAAAGAACATTAAGGCTCGTCTCAATTTTGCTAAAAAAACATCTCAATGATAGCCAAGACTTTTGGGAAAATACCTTGTGGACCGACGAGACAAAAGTTGAACTTTTTGGAAGGTGCGTGTCCCGTTACATCTGGCATAGAAGTAACACAGCATTTCAGCAAAAGAACATCATACCAACAGTAAAATATGGTGGTGGTAGTGTGATGGTCTGGGGTTGTTTTGCTGCTTCAGGACCTGGAAGGCTTGCTGTGATGGATAGAACCATGAATTCTACTGTCTACCAAAAAATCCTGAAGGAGAATGTCCGGCCGTCTGTTCGTCAACTCAAGCTGAAGCGATCTTGGGTGCTGCAGCAGGACAATGAGCCAAAACACACCAGCAAATCCACCTCTGAATGGCTGAAGAAAAACAAAATGAAGACTTTGGAGTGGCCTAGTCAAAGTCCTGACTTGAATCCTATTGAGATGTTGTGGCATGACCTTAAAAATGTGGTTCATGCTAGAAAACCCTTAAATAAAGCTGAATTACAACAATTCTGCAAAGATGAGTGGGCCAAAATTCCATCAGAGCACTTTAAAAGACTCCTTGCAAGTTATCGCAAACGCTTGATTGCAGTTATTGCTGCTAAGGGTGGCCAACCAGTTATTAGGTGCAGGGGGCAATTTCTTTTTCACACAGGGCCATGTAGGTTTTGAGTTTTGTTTTCTCACTAAATAATAAAAACCATCATTTAAAACTGCATTTTGTGTTCAATTATGTTATCTTTGACTAATAGTTAACGGTTTTTGATGAGCAGAAACATTTAAGTGTGACAAACATGCAAAAGAATAAGAAATCAGGAAGGGGGCAAATAGTTTTTCACACCACTGTAGCTGGTGCCCCAGTATAGGCCAACAAGATACAGGTGCCCCAGCATAGGTATTCAACTATAGGTGGTGCCCCGGTATAGGTAGCCTGGTATAGTTGCCCCCTGTATAGGTAGTCTGGTATGGGTGGTGAATCAGTATAGGTTAGCCAGGTACAGGTGCCCCAGTATAGTTAGCAAGCTATAGGCACCCCAGTATAAGTAGCCAAGTATAGGTGGTGCCCCAGTATGGGTAGCCAGGTACAGGTGGTGCCTAGGTAGCTAGGTATAGGTGGTTCCAGCCCCAGTATAGGTAGTTAGGTATAGGCGGTTCCAGCCCCATTATAGGTAGCAGGGCCGCCATCAGAAATTTTGGGGCCCCTCACACATCATCAGACCTGGGACCCCCCTCCCTGGGCCCACCCACTAGTTGCTGTGCCCGCCCACTAGCCATCCCACCCCGTGTCCGTGCGCGAAGTGCACTGCTGCGAAAAATGTGCATGGCTCCGACACTGAAGAAAGTGGCATGCACAGCGTGATGTGGCAAAAAGTGGGCGTGACCATGGCATGTTGTGGGTGGAGCCAAATACTAGCAAAATACAGGTAGTCCCCAGTTAACAAATGCGATCGGGACTTGTAGGTCCGTTCTTATCCTTTATCCGTTCTCTTTTGTCCCCCTCTTTTCTTCCTGTGCCTCTTTTGTCCTCCTCTGTCTCAACTCAGTTTGTGCCTCTTTTGTGTCCCTCTCAGTGCTGGGCCGAAATTACGCATGCGCGTAATTACGCACCGTAATTTACCGCAATTTTACGCGTAAGCGCTACGCGTAATTTACTGTCTTACGCGTAAGTATGTACGCGTAAGTCGTAAAGCGGTATCGTAATTACGCCGCCTACCATAATAGCGTAGGCATGCGTAATTTTACGGCAAATTACGCGTAATTTTACGCGTAATTTCGTAGGCACCCTTTTCTAGGAGTAGCCAATCAGTTATCAAGTTTGTTTGTGAGCTACATCCTAAGCAACCAATAGTATCTTCTCCCGCCCTTCAGTATATAAGCTGTCAGCCATGATCTGTGTTCTTTGTGGGTTGCTTTCACTTTCTGAGGAGAAGGAGTGAGATAGAGAGTGATACAGTTACACATCCATATTAAGTGCAATTCTATTGCATTTTCTTAGATCTTTGATCTGTGTGATTGTAAGCCTGTGTTAGGAAGTTGATTATTGTAGTTAGGGCTTTGTTTAGGGTTAGAATTCTGTTGTTTAGTGTTAGAGGCAGGGAAAACTGATTATAGGGCTTGTGATTTTACAGTGAAAGCGTGTAGATTGTAGAGACCAGAGAGGGCCTGTGATATGTAATAGAGTGAAATCAGTTAGATTCAGGGATCGTGTGCTTAGAGTGAATTGTATTTGTGTTTTTTTTTTTTTATCATTTTAATTATTTGATTTGATTGAATTTTATTTTCATTTTTTTTGTGGGGGGATTTATTTCAAGTGCGTTGTCCCAAAGCAATTGATATATAATTTGGACTAGCTCTCCAGTCCTCTCCTCCCTCATTACATTGAAATTTTAATTTGATTTATTTTTCTTTTATTTTATACGTTTATCATTTGTCACTTTCCCCTAAATTTCAATAAAACAATAACGTTTGGCAGTTGCTGAACATATTCCCTACTATGTCTGGCAGAGGTGGAGCAGGCCGTGCCCGTGGCCGAGGAATTGAAACCACTGCAAAAAGATGTTTGTTTGACACCTTGACAGGCAGTGATCAAGAACCAGCAGCCCAAAAAGTACATCCCTATTTCACAGCAGGAAGGGGACGCTCTGCACCAAGCAGGGGATGCACTGTACCCAGCAGGGGTCAGTCCAAAACTGGCAGGGGACAATCAGTGCGAGGTAGTGGCCAATCCTCAACAGGCACAGTGAGGAGTGAAGATGTAACTCCAAAAAAAGTCTACAACCTTATGCGCGATTCAAGGATGATGAAGGGCCCACGACGCCCCATTATGGAGAGCCAGGCTGATGATATTGTGGACTTTGTGACGAGAGATAGCGGTTCTCAGTCCCCCAATCTTCAGGCCCTGGAGAGTAGCAGCAGTACCAGCAGCACACCCATGCCTGCTCAAAGATCTGCCACCAACATCCAAAATGAGCCTTCACTTCCATATACTGCACATATTGCAGACCTTGTGGACAAAGCTCTTTCGCAGTCCGACATAAACCTAGAGTCTGATGCCCAGAATTTTTTTAATGAACCTCAGAATGTTATAGATGAGGGATTGGCGGGTGATGATCATGATGACATCTTGTACCCTGCCCGCGATCAGTCTCAGTCCTCAATGGGAGAACATAACATCCAGGATGAGTGCTCTCCCAACCTTCTTTCTCCCAATTATCCTGATGATGATGAGCTGGGTTCTTATAAGGGATGTAGTGACGATGATCTGGATAGGGACTATGCCCCGCCTGAACATCATGATGATGCCAGCTCAGATGATTCAGAGCCGCAGAGGCTGCATCAGCATACCGTGAGACCTAGTGGAAGCAGTGGCTCCTCTGGTAGGCTTTTTCAAACGAGGCAGCAGCCACAGCCTGAGCCTGCATCTGAAAGCACCCTCTCCCAAATTGTTGTGCCTGAGACTGAAAAACCAGTTAAAAAATCATCTAAGAAAGCCCCAGTTTGGAAGTACTTTACCGTTGATGAATCTGATCCCCACATTGTCATATGCAACATTTGTGGTCATAAGGTGCGTTTAGGGAAGGACTTGTCAAGAGCGGGCACAGGTGGACCACTCTCCCACATAAAAAAGCATAGGAGAGAAAATCAGCTTGTTCAGGAAGCAATGGGTAAAATACCCCGCACAGTGCCCCATCCTTCTTCCCATTCAGGTTCTGACATCGGCACCCCTTCCCCCTGCCTTCACTCCGCAACACAGTCTGGCAGTAGAGGCCACATGTCAGCTACCTCAATTGCACGTTTCTCGTCAGTGGCTCACAGCACCCAGCCCTTAATTACTGAGTCGATAAGGTCGACAAAGCCACTGCCTTCCCATCACAGCAGGATCCGGAGGCTGAATGGGCTGCTGTCACAGGCTATGGTCCAGCAGTTATTGCCCTACAGTCTTGTAGAGGAGGGTACAGCCATTCGCGAGCTGCTGAGGTTTGGCATACCAGAATGGCGGATCCCCAGCCGCCATTTTTTTGCTAGGACAGCAATACCTGACCTGTATCGCCACACTGTGGATAATGTGATCCTGTCCCTTGACTATTCAGTAGGCAACAGGGTACATCTCACGACGGATTGCTGGACCAGCAGTCATGGCCAGGGACGTTATATGTCCTTTACGGCACATTGGGTCACCCTCCAATGTCAACAGGAGGGTTCCAGTCCTGGGGCGGCCAATGAGCTGGTTGCGCCGCCCCGTGGTGTCAAGGGGAACAGTTCCACACTTGCCTCTAGTCATGTCGCAACCGCTACAGCTGAGGCCCCCAGTAAGCGTGCCCGTGGGACTGGCCACAGCAGAGTGGTACTTCGACGCTGTCAGGCGGTTCTGGGCTTAGTCAGCGTTGAGCAGCAGAGACTTACTGCACCAAATGTCCTGGCCATTATCAATGGACAGGTGCAGAAGTGGCTGACCCCAAGAAGACTCCAGGCTGGTCATGTTGTATGTGACAACGCAGCAAATCAGATTGCCGCCCTGAATCAGGGCAACATCCCCCATGTGCAATGTTTTGCCCACATACTCAACCTGGTGGTGCAGCGCTTTTTACGCACCTACCCAGGTTTGAGTGATGTGGTGCAGCATGCAAGAAGAGTTGTATCGAAGTTACGTTATTCTTCAAATGCCAAAGATTCGCTGTCTAAATTGCAGGAGAAACATGGCCTGCCCCCCCATAGGCTCATTGCAGATAGTGCAACACGGTGGAACTCCACACTTTGCATGCTGAATAGGTTGTGTGAGCAGAAAAAGGCGGTTGCAGAGTACCTCCGAGGAGGACATGGCACCCAGGGCGCACCTGCCCGATTCACCCAGGAAGAGTGGCGGCTGATGTATCAAGTCTGCCGTGTCTTGTCCCCATTCGATCAGGCTACAACATTCGTAAGTGGGGCACAAGTCTGTATCAGCGAAGTGATCCCTCTCGTGTTCATGCTGGACGAGAGTCTGAGTAGCCTGATGACAGCTGGGGAGGATGCGCTTGATGAGCTTGAACAACAAAGCTTGCTCCAAGCCACCCAGACTCAGGCACATGAGGAGGAGGAGGAGCTTACTTTCACGCGGGACTTACTTGAGGTGCCTGATCATTGTGAGGAGGGAGAGCAGGCCAGTGCGGCATCTGTGGTTCATGGGTGGGTAGACATTGGAAGGCAGGATGAGCAGCAGCAGCAGCAGTCAGAGAATTTTGATGTGTTGAGCAGACCGGATGATTTGGAGGCGCAGGCTCATCTCTTCCCCATGGCTGTTCATATGTTGAAATGCTTACGCAGAGATCCCCGGATCAAAAACATTAAGGAGAGGGATGACTACTGGTTGGCCGCCCTTTTAGACCCTCGATGTAAAGGGAAACTGGGTCAGTTCATTCCAGCAAGCCGGCAGGAGGAGAGGATGCGTGAGCTGCAGCAGGCCCTAATACGTCATGTGCAGGAGGCCTTTCCACAGTCTGAGATCACAGCTATCCCCACTCATCGCACCCAGCAAGTAGCTGAGCCTAGCAGACCCATTCTTCCTGGAGACCTTTTTGGAGCAATGTGAAACTTTTACTTCTCTGAGCGTCCAACAATAACAACAAGAACAGTAGAAGGAAGTTTTCACCAGCGGGTGAGCCGCATGGTCAGTGATTACATGGGGTCACTTGGTGCATCTGACAGTATGCGCACAGAGGACCCTATGGAATTTTGGTCCGCCAGACTGGAAACCTGTCCCGAGCTGGCGCAGTATGCGCTTCAACTTCTGGCATGCCCGGCTTCCAGCGTCATTTCTGAGCGTGCATTCAGTGCGGCAGGTGGGGTGGTTACTGAAAAGCGATCCTGTTTGTCTACAGATTCAGTGAACAGACTGACCTTCTTAAAAATGAATCAGTCCTGGATTGATGGTGAATATTCAGCCCCTGCCCTCAGAGACAGAAACTGAATGAGATCGCTTTCAACTCCCTCTGATTTATCCTATATGTCTATAAGATAACATTAAATATTTAATGTTCAGTTGTGTTCCCAACATTATTGTGCACTGCACAATTTGATTCAAAGGTACAGCAGTCTTCCCACTTTTATGGAGCTCTATGGTTAAACCCCCCCCCCCCCCCCCAAAAAAAAAACAAACTTTTATTGATATCGTTGCTCACACCGTTACAGTGCACTGCACAATTTCATTTTTTTCTGCTCCTGCTGCAAAAGTATTTCAGTGTTCCTACCCTCATGGAGCACTGCTATGTCCTGCTATGTTTACTGTTGTCCCTGATGTTGCTGCTGTTTTGTTTATTGTTCTTCCACCTTTCCGGTGACTTTGCCTACTACCTGCCACCAAAATGGCTTGTGGTGACTGAGGGTGATGGTCAACTTTATGTATGACTGAGCCGCTGCTCCTCTCAGGGCCACAAGTTAGGACTTTGCCTACTACCTGCCACCAAAATGGCTTGGGCTGACTGAGGGTGATGGTCAACTTTCTGTATGACTGAGCCACTGCTCCTCTCAGGGCCACAAGCTAGGACTTTGCCTAACTACCTGCCACCAAAATGGCTTGGGCTGACTGAGGGTGATGGTGAATTTTCTGTATGACTGAGCCGCTGCTCCTCTCAGGGCCACAAGCTAGGACTTTGCCTACTACCTGCCACCAAAATGGCTTGTGCTAACTGAGGGTGATGGTCAACTTTCTGTATGACTGAGCCGCTGCTCCTCTCAGGGCCACAAGCTAGGACTTTGCCTACTACCTGCCACCAAAATGGCTTCTGCTGACTGAGGGTGATGGTCAACTTTCTGTATGACTGAGCCGCTGCTCCTCTCAGGGCCACAAGCTAGGACTTTGCCTACTACCTGCCACCAAAATGGCTTGGGCTGACTGAGGGTGATGGTCAACTTTCTGTATGACTGAGCCGCTGCTCCTCTCAGGGCCACAAGCTAGGACTTTGCCTACTACCTGCCACCAAAATGGCTTCTTTTCCTTTTCTTGTTCAGTTTCTTGGTGTCCTCACCGTTAGGGTGCTCCACACTTTTTATTATAATTTACCACCTTCTTTTGATTATAGACTGACAGTGTTCCCACTGTGAGGGAGCACTCCACAAAAAAAAATAAAAAAAAAATAAAAAAAAAAATACTCACCTCTTCATATTCAGTTTTTGGGGTGTCCCCACCGTTAGGGTACTCCACACTTTTTATTATAATTTATCACCTTCTTTTGATTATAGATAGCAGTGTTTCCACTGTCAGGGAGCACTCCACAAAAAAAAAAAAAAAAAATTACTCACCTCTTCATGTTCAGTTTTTGGGGTGTCCCCACCGTTAGGGTACTCCACACTTTGTATTATAATTTATCACCTTCTTTTGATTATAGATAGCAGTGTTTCCACTGTCAGGGAGCACTCCACAAAAATAAAAAAATACTCACCTGTTCCTGTTCAATTTTTTGGGTGTCCCCACCGTTAGGGTACTCCACACTTTTTATTATAATTTACCACCTTCTTTTGATTATACATAGCAGTGTTCCCAATGTTAGTGAGTACTCCCAAAAAAAAAATTAAATGAAACAGAATTTCTGGGGGGAGGGTGGAAGGGGTTCAGGTCTGGTTATCTATGAATTTCTGGGGGGAGGGTGTAAGGGCTTCAGGTCTGGTTACCTATGGATTTCTGGGGGGAGGATGGAAGGGCTTCAGGTCTGGTTACCTATGAATTTCTGGGAGGAGGGTGGAAGGGCTTCAGGTCTGGTTACCTATGAATTACTGGGAGGAGGGTGGAAGGGCTTCAGGTCTGGTTACCTATGGATTTCTGGGAGGAGGGTGGAAGGGCTTCAGGTCTGGTTACCTATGAATTACTGGGAGGAGGGTGGAAGGGCTTCAGGTCTGGTTACCTATGGATTTCTGGGAGGAGGGTGGAAGGGCTTCAGGTCTGGTTACCTATGGATTTCTGGGGGGAGGATGGAAGGGCTTCAGGTCTGGTTACCTATGAATTTCTGGGAGGAGGGTGGAAGGGCTTCAGGTCTGGTTACCTATGGATTACTGGGAGGAGGGTGGAAGGGCTTCAGGTCTGGTTACCTATGGATTTCTGGGAGGAGGGTGGAAGGGCTTCAGGTCTGGTTACCTATGAATTACTGGGAGGAGGGTGGAAGGGCTTCAGGTCTGGTTACCTAGGGATTTCGGGGAGGAGGGTGGAAGGGCTTCAGGTCTGGTTACCTATGAATTACTGGGAGGAGGGTGGAAGGGCTTCAGGTCTGGTTACCTATGGATTTCTGGGAGGAGGGTGGAAGGGCTTCAGGTCTGTTTACCTATGGATTTCTGGGGGGAGGATGGAAGGGCTTCAGGTCTGGTTACCTATGGATTTCTGGGAGGAGGGTGGAAGGGCTTCAGGTCTGGTTACCTATGGATTTCTGGGAGGAGGGTGGAAGGGCTTCAGGTCTGGTTACCTATGGATTTCTGGGAGGAGGGTGGAAGGGCTTCAGGTCTGGTTACCTATGGATTTCTGGGTGGAGGATGGAAGGGCTTCAGGTCTGGTTACCTATGGATTTCTGGGAGGAGGGTGAAAGGGCTTCAGGTCTGGTTACCTATGGATTTCTGGGAGGAGGGTGGAAGGGCTTCAGGTCTGGTTACCTATGGATTTCTGGGAGGAGGGTGGAAGGGCTTCAGGGCTGGTTACCTATGAATTACTGGGAGGAGGGTGGAAGGGCTTCAGGTCTGGTTACCTATGGATTTCTGGGAGGAGGGTGGAAGGGCTTCAGGTCTGGTTACCTATAAATTACTGGGAGGAGGGTGGAAGGGCTTCAGGTCTGGTTACCTATGGATTTCGGGGAGGAGGGTGGAAGGGCTTCAGGTCTGGTTACCTATGAATTACTGGGAGGAGGGTGGAAGGGCTTCAGGTCTGGTTACCTATGGATTTCTGGGAGGAGGGTGGAAGGGCTTCAGGTCTGGTTACCTATGGATTTCTGGGTGGAGGATGGAAGGGCTTCAGGTCTGGTTACCTATGGATTTCTGGGAGGAGGGTGGAAGGGCTTCAGGTCTGGTTACCTATGGATTTCTGGGAGGAGGGTGGAAGGGCTTCAGGTCTGGTTACCTATGGATTTCTGGGAGGAGGGTGGAAGGGCTTAGGTCTGGTTACCTATGAATTACTGGGAGGAGGGTGGAAGGGCTTCAGGTCTGGTTACCTATGGATTTCTGGGAGGAGGGTGGAAGGGCTTCAGGTCTTTTTACCTATGGTTTTCTGGGTGGTGGATGGAAGGGCTTCAGGTCTGGTTACCTATGGATTTCTGGGAGGAGGGTGGAAGGGCTTCAGGTCTGGTTACCTATGGATTTCTGGGAGGAGGGTGGAAGGGCTTCAGGTCTGGTTACCTATGGATTTCTGGGAGGAGGGTGGAAGGGCTTCAGGTCTTTTTACCTATGGTTTTCTGGGTGGTGGATGGAAGGGCTTCAGGTCTGGTTACCTATGGATTTCTGGGAGGAGGGTGGAAGGGCTTCAGGTCTGGTTACCTATGGATTTCTGGGAGGAGGGTGGAAGGGCTTCAGGTCTGGTTACCTATGGATTTCTGGGAGGAGGGTGGAAGGGCTTCAGGTCTGGTTACCTATGGATTTCTGGGAGGAGGGTGGAAGGGCTTCAGGTCTGGTTACCTATGGATTTCTGGGGGGAGGGTGGAAGGGCTTCAGGTCTGGTTACCTATGAATTTCTGGGAGGAGGGTGGAAGGGCTTCAGGTCTGGTTACCTATGTATTACTGGGAGGAGGGTGGAAGGGCTTCAGGTCTGGTTACCTATGGATTTCTGGGAGGAGGGTGGAAGGGCTTCAGGTCTGGTTACCTATGAATTACTGGGAGGAGGGTGGAAGGGCTTCAGGTCTGGTTACCTATGAATTACTGGGAGGAGGGTGGAAGGGCTTCAGGTCTGGTTACCTATGGATTTCTGGGAGGAGGGTGGAAGGGCTTCAGGTCTGGTTACCTATGAATTACTGGGGGGAAGGGGAGAGGTCTGGCTACCTATGAACTACTGGGGGCAGCAATGAATTATTGCTACATATATTGTTCATACATTTTTATTTTTTATTTTTTTTACACTGGTGCTTTGTCTCGGACATTGATGATTTTAAAAAATTTTGGGATTGCATCACAAGCATTGTAACACCTACAACTAAGGGCCCGTTCAGATCACAAATGCGGATGGCCATGCGTGCGGAACGCAACGCATACGAACGCACGCCATACGCGTTTGTGTGCGTTGCGTGGCTGATCCCATCACTGAAAAGCGAATGGGACAGCCGCGCGTTTTTACAAAATCTGCATGCAGCATGCGTTCACAGACCGCACAGGTCCGGAACGCATGCAGTGTGAACTTCAGACAGTGAACTCTATGCACTGTCTGATGTCGTGCGTGTCGGCCTCCCGCACGCGTTTCCAAAACGCGGCTGGAAACGCGTGCAGTCTGAACGGGCCCTAAGTAAGCGATCAAATATGTTTCAGAAATGCATTGTTCTAACAATGTCACTGCATTTCTGTTGCAATTATTTAATCCACTCCAACGCAATGTGTCAGTATGAGAGATAATATAACCAAAAAACAGAAACGTATACTTTTTGGAACCCCAAAAAATATTTTTTTTTTTGTTTTGCAACATGCAAAAAAATTTTTGTTCTCAAAAAACACACAAAACAGATTTAAAATAAACTCAAAAGTTTGCTTTCTTAAAACAGAAAGAATTTGCGATGATTCAGGTTGGAGTGAGCTTGAGATGTCTCCCAGTGCATCACTGCTGAATATATGCAAATGAACCATTGTCCCCCTTTTGGATATAAACACACCTCTAGAACCGCTGGAATGCAATGATGTGTCAGCATGTTAATTTGTACAGAGCCAGAAATATCCAACATGCATACATACTGTTTTGGATTGTTTGATCCTCAGTGCATGGCATGGATTAATTTGGCTCTATGGCGTAGGGTATGGTAGGTAGGAGCTGCAGTATACATTAGGTAGGTAGGTAGGCACTACAGTATAGATTAGGTAGGCAGCTAGGTAGGTGCTGCAGTATAGATCAGGTAGGTAGGTAGGTAGGTAGGTGCTGCCGTACAGCTACCGTAGGTAGGTAGGTAGGTGCTGCAGTATAGATTAGGCAGGTAGGTAGGCACTGCAGTATAGATTAGGTAGGTAGGTAGGTAGGTAGGTGCTGCAGTGTAGATTAGGCAGGTAGGTAGGTAGTTGCTGCAGTACAGCTACCGTAGGTAGGTGCTGCAGTATAGATTTGGATAGGTAGGTAGACACTACAGTATAGATTAGGTAGGTAGCTAGGTAGGTGCTGCAGTATAGATCAGGTAGGTAGGTAGGTAGGTAGGTGCTGCCGTACAGCTACCGTAGGTAGGTAGGTGCTGCAGTATAGATTAGGCAGGTAGGTAGGCACTGCAGTATAGATTAGGTAGGTAGGTAGGTAGGTGCTGCAGTGTAGATTAGGCAGGTAGGTAGGTAGGTGCTGCAGTACAGCTACCGTAGGTAGGTAGGTGCTGCAGTATAGATTAGGCAGGTAGGTAGGCACTGCAGTATAGAGTAGGTAGGTAGGTAGGTGCTGCAGTGTAGATTAGGTAGGTAGGTAGGTAGTTGCTGCCGTACAGCTACCGTAGGTTGGTGCTGCAGTATAGATTAGGCAGGTAGGTAGGCACTGCAGTATTGATTAGGTAGGTAGGTAGGTTCTGCAGTTTAGATTAGGTAGGTAGGTAGGTGCTGCAGTATAGTTTAGATAGGTAGGCGCTGCAGCTTGGTAAGAGCGGGCATAATAGTAATAACTCACCTTCGTTCAGCTGAATAGCCGATCCCACGCTGCTTCAATGTTCTTCCTTTCACGGCATCTGTCTCAGTAACAGCGCCCCCCTGTGTTGACATGCGGAACATCATCACAGGGAGGCGCTGTTACTGAGAGACAGATGCCGGGAAAGGAAGTACATTGAAGCAGCGTGGGATCGGCTACTCTACTGAACGAAGGTGAGTTATTACTATTGTACTCACTCCCACCACCTCTGTTTCCCCTCCTGCAATCCAGCGCCCCGGGCGATTGCACGTATCGCACGCCCATACAAACGGGGCTGACCGAGAGGTTGAAACTAACCAGCAAGCTCATGGTGAACCACAACTCATTGGAGTGTGTCGGGGGCTGCAATGGTCCAACAAAACTATCCCCCCCCCCCCCAAAAAAAAAAAACCACACACAAAAAAAAAAAAGTTAGGCATCACGCCTGCCCCCAGTGCCCATTAATCGGGCGATGAGCTCGTCCTGCTGGGCCGTTTTTTGGCGCAGCTCCAGGACCTGCTGCTTCAGAATAAGGAAGTCCCGGACCGGCACTCCTCTCTGATGCCGCCTCACACTTGCCTTCAGCCTCCTATGGTCCCTCCTCAATTTCAAGTGGGTAGACAGTGGAACTGTGGAAAGAATAGGGAAAATAGGTTACCCTGATTGTAAAATGTAAAATCATTGCATCAAGGAAAAAAAAAGTTTTTTTTTTAATGTAAAGCTTATACAACAACATTTAGGGCCCTGTTCCACCATAGAAGTGCCACCTCGCCGCATCACTTCCGCATCTCCCAATGCAGAAGTGATTAGAGGAGATGGGACGCAGATGCAGCCCTGCAAGAATCTGCAGCATGCTGCAGATTCTTGGATCAGTCTACACCGCTCCGCATAACCTGAACGCAATACAAACTATACCACTGCCGTGCAATGGTTTCAGGACACCCGTGGTGTGCCACATCGTACCACATGTAATGGAAATGTACCTCGACAGTGTAAAGCTTGCATGCTTCTATTCTTTTAAGTTAGCCAATAAATGGTATCATCCTGATCAGGGGTGTAGTCCTTGAAAAAGAGGGGAGTGGACTCACCCTAAAAATCTCTGCGACGCGCATAGTGCGGTGCGCCAAAAAATGGGTTTGTTTAAGCATAGCGTGGGCATGGTCATGGGTGGGGCCAAATATACATGTCCTTAGTGGTCTAAATGGTCTGCCAGGGGAAGTTTGAGCTCTGTCGTAGTGTATCCCCAAAAAGTAGATGTAGTCTGACAGCATTTCACCAAATATACACATAATCTGGCAGAGGTTCCTCCAAAATACAGATAGTATGGCAGTGGTTACCCCAAAATAGACAATCTGCCAGCAGCAGTTCCCCCAACATACACATAATCTGGAAGCAGTTCCCCAAAATACGCGAAACCTGTCAGTGGATCACCCAAAATACACGTAACACCCAAAATACATGTAATCTGTCAGCAGTGGTTCACGAACATACAAAATCTGGCAGAGGTTCCCCAAAATACATGTAATCTGGCATCATCGGTTCACCATAAATACAGATCTGACAGCAGTTCCCCCAAAATAGGTACCCCCAGTATAGCTAGCAAGGTCTATAGGTGTCCACGGTATAAGTAGTCATGTGTATAGTTGTCCACAGAATAGGTGGCCAGATGTAGAGATGTAACCAGAATAGGTAGCCAGGTGTATAGATGTCCTCAGAATAGGTGGCCAGGTGTATAGATATTCCCAGAATAGGTGGCCAGGTGTATAGATATTCCCAGAATAGGTGGCCAGGTGTATAGATATTCCCAGAATAGGTGGCCAGGTGTATAGATATTCCCAGAATAGGTGGCCAGGTGTATAGATAATCCCAGAATAGGTGGCCAGGTGTATAGATGTCCCCAGAATAGGTAGCCAGGTCTATAGGTGTACCCAGTATAGCCAGGTGTATAAGTGTCCCCAGTATATGTAGCCAGGTGTATAGTGGCCCCAGTATAGCCAGGTGTATAGGTGTCCCCAGTATATGTAGCCAGGTGTATAGTGGCCCCAGTATAGCCAGGTGTATAGGTGTCCCCAGTATATGTTGCCAGGTGTATAGGTGTCCCCAGTATATGTAGCCAGGTGTATAGTGGCCCCAGTATATGTAGCCAGGTGTACAGTGGCCCCAGTATATGTAGCCAGGTGTATAGTGGCACCAGCATATGTAGCCAGGTGTCCACACAGCTGGAGGGGAGCAGCGCAGTGGAGAGGAGCATTGGGCAGAGCAGCGGGGAAGGGTGGACGTTCCCCCCACCCCCCCTTCCCTTACCTTGTGCTCCTCTTCCTGGCTCTCCCCTCCAGAACGATTGCGGTGGTGGCTGGTAGTGGCAGCAGGCATCAGTGGGCGGGACTTACCTCCTCCTCATTCCGGCGAGTTGAAGCTGTGCCGCTGCTCTGGTCTTGACTAGACCAGACTAGCTGCACACACAACGTCAACTCTCTGGAACAGGAGGAGGTAAATCCCGCCCACTGAGGCCCGCTGCCACTAACAGCCAAGGTGAGGGAAGGGGGGGGGGGGGGAAACGTCAGCCCTTCCCCACTGCTCTGCCCAATGTTCCTCTCCACTGCGCTGCTCCCCTCCAGGGTGCAAGGATGGACGACGTCCAGTCTCCAATAAAAGTAAGTGTACGTCGTCCACCCGCGTTCACGCAGGACTCGACCCCTGATCCTGATCCAAAACCTCTTAATTATAGACTGCAAGATTTTTACCTGTCTGGAGGCATCCGGCAGATCGCCTGGCCACTCGCTGGCTGTGAAAGGAGGGGCCTGGGGAGGAAGACCGGGAGGTGCTGGGTCCAGGGGCATCTCCTTCCTGCAGGTCCTGGGGCTGCGCAGACGGGGGGGTCCTCCTGTCCTGTCGGCGGGCTGGGCGTTGCTGTGCAGGTGGTGCCGGTGGTCGAGAAGCAGATCCAGCTGTAATAAACAATAATAAATAATATAATGAGAACAAAATTTGTCATGAAATTGGTAAAAAGTATTACGTTTTTACTGAAAGTATTTTTTTTTCTTTAAAGTTATATTCTAATACCTTTTATTTCTTTATTGGACATGAAAGAATATGACTCTTAAATATAGTAAAATATAAATAGGATAGGCTATAAAGAGCGCTCTTGAACGTAGACTGGGCCCTGGGGCAATGGTTCATCTTTATTAGGAATAAGACCCTACACACACAGCAAATATATCAAAGGAGTGGCTTTGAGCCAAGTCTGCGTATGCCCTTGAGAGGCCAAACATGAACATAGGCATCAATCAAATTTAATAACTCTGGAGAGATCTTAAAATGGCTGTGCACCAGAGCTGGATCATCCACAAGGCAAACCTTGGCAGTTGCCAAGGGCATGGAGAGTACCAGGTGATCATCAGTGGTTATCAAAAACGAACACTCAGCAAATACTGCACAAATATCATCACTATGCCCACACAGGAGCACAAAAAATAGTTTAGGTAACCCATTTTGGAATAAATCCGTCCCAAAAAAAAAGAAAAAAAAAAAGGTGGGAAAAGTGATGAGCTGTGAATATTGAACGGATACTTTAACTGTATATACTACACAACTCTATTACAATATTCACTGCACATGGTATTTTTATAGGATAATTAGATACAGTATAAAGACCCCAAGATACACATACATACACTAGTAGTTTGCTGACTTACATGACAGGGCTTCCTGAATGCTCATGACGAGCTCTTTGTCCCTCCTCTTCAGGTCGCTCCACATCATCTGGACCTGCTTCACCTTCAAGTTCCTGTTGAAGTCTTTCCTCAACAGGAACTGGACCTTCCGGACCACCCGCTTCTTGGCCTCGCCCACCGACAGGTCATATCGGCCTTTAGTAAATTCCTGCAAATTTTTTTTACAGTATTTATGACCATTGTATAGATTAATTATTTATTAATTAGGATTAACTTTACTTTAATCATGTTTCAACATTATAACAATTATATGACAGTGTCAAAAATTTTTTGGAACCAAGTTCAACCAACTATGACTGCGGGCAGATACTTATGGAATAATGATGACTACAAGAAGATATAAGTGGCCACCTATAACTTCTGACAAATATTGCTTGCCATCTATAATTACATAAAGTGAAAGATGTTGTGGCCCAACTATGGCTAGTGCCAGATATTGGGAGCAACCTATGATGACTATCACAGATATTGTTAGCCAGCTATGAATACTTCTGACTGATATTTTGAGACACTGGAATCAACATATGACTGCCTATGAAAACCATCTGCTCCCCAAATCTATCCTCCCTTATAAGCACCCAATGGTCACCTGTCAATCACCTGTCAATCACCCATCAATCACCCATCAATAACCCCGTGTCAACACCTCTCACTGCCACCCATCAGATCAGAACCTAAACTGGCCCCTGCGGGCACCCAAACACCCGCCTACACCATCAGATTGCCCTCAGACCCACCGTCAGATCACCCCCAAAGTGCATTGTTTACATCTGCTCTCCCCTCTAAATCACCCACTGATCACCCATCAATCACCCCCTGTCACCACCTGTCACCACCTGTCACTGCTACCTATCAGATCAGACCCTAATGTGCACCTTGGGCAGCCATTTACCCGCCCACATACTCAGCCCCACCCCCCTTGTATACATCTAGTCTCCCCTGTAAATCACCTGTCAATCACCCGTCAATCATCCCCTGTCACCACCTTTCACTGCCACCCATCCATTTTTCTAGACTACTAGTTTCTAGACTACTCCTCATGCTTTAGGGCCCCTAAAATGTCAGGGCAGTATAGGAAACCCACAAATGACCCCATTTTAGAAAGAAGACACCCCAAGGTATTCTGTTAGGAGTATGGTGAGCTCATAGAAGATTTTATTTTTTGTCACGTTAGCGGAAAATGACACTTTGGGAGGAAAATAATATATATATTTCCGCTAACTTGTGACAAAAAATAAAATCTTCTATGAACTCACCATAATCCTAACAGAATACCTTGGGGTGTCTTCTTTCTAAAATGGGGTCATTTGTGGGGTTACTATACTGCCCTGGCATTTTAGGGGCCCTAAAGCATGAGGAGTAGTCTAGAAACTAAATTCATGAAAATGATCTGTGAAATCCTAAAGGTACTCAAAAGACGTTGGGCCCCTTAGCGCACCTAGGCTAGAACAAAGTGTTACACATGTGGTATCGCCGTACTCAGGAAAAGTAGTATAATGTGTTTTGGGTTGTATTTTTACACATGCCCATGCTGGGTGGGAGAAATCTCTATGTAAATGGACAATTATGTGTAAAAAAAAAAAAAAAAAAAATCTCATTTAGAAAGATATTTATCCCACCCTGCATGGGTATGTTTAAAAATACACCCCAAAACACATTATACTACTTCTCCTGAGTACGGCAATACCACATGTGTGACCCCTTTTTGCAGCCTAGGTGCGCTAAGGGGCCCAACGTCCTACGAGCACCTTTTTGCTTTACAGGGGTGCTTACAATTTAGCACCCCCCAAAATGCCAGGACAGTAAACACACCCCACAAATGACCCCATTTTGGAAAGTAGACACCCCAAGGTATTGAGAGAGGGGCATGGTGAGTCCGTGGCAGATTTTTTTTTTTAACAAGTTAGCAGAAATGGAAACTTTTTTTTGTTTTATTTTTGTTTCAAAGTGTCATTTTCCGCTAACTTGTGACAAAAAAATCTTCTATGAACTCACCATGCCTCTTAGGGCCCGTTCACACTGCACGCGTTTCCAGCAGCGTTTTGGAAAGGAGGCCGACACGCATGACATCAGACAGTGCATAGAGTGCACTGTCTGATGTTCACACTGCATGCGTCCTGGACCTGTGCGGTCCGGGAACGCATGCTGCACGCAGATTTCGACAAAACGCGTGGCTGTCCCATTCACTTTTCAGTGATGGGATCAGCCACGCAACGCACACAAACGCGGATGGCCATGCGTTCATACGCGTTGCGGTCCACACGCGTTCCGCACGCATGGCCATCCGCATTTGTGATCTGAACGGGCCCTAGTGAATACTTTGGGATGTCTTCTTTCCACAATAGGGTCATTTGGGGGGTATTTAATCATGGAATTTTGCCACCTCATAAAACCTGACAGGTGCTCCGAAAAGTCAGCGATGCTTCAAAATGGGAAAATATAATTTTGGCACCATACTTTGTAAACGCTATAACTATTACCCAAACCAGTAAATATACACTTATTGTTTATTTTATCAAAGACATGTAGCAGAATAAAACTGGACAAAAATGTATATTGAAATTTTATTTCAAAAATGTCAGCACAGAAAGTTAAAAAAAATCATTCTTTTGACAAAATTCATGTCTTTTTTGATGAATATAATAAAAACTGAAAATCACAGCAGAAATCAAATTGCACCGAAAGAAAGCTGTATTAGTGACAAGAAAAAGAGGTAAAATTCATTTAGATGGTAGGTTGTATGACCGAGCAATAAACCGTGAAAGCTGCAGTGGTCTGAATGGAAAAAAAGGGTCTGGTCCTTAAGGTGTAGAAAGACTGTGGTCCTCAAGGGGTTAACCCGGAAAAAAAAAAGTTTTACTAACCTGGGGCTTCCCTCAGCCCCCTACAGCTGATCGGTGCCCTCGCCGTGTCCCTCCGATCCTCCCGTCCCCGCCGGCGTTTACTTCCGTTTTCGCCGTCACCATCCGTCAGGCTGGGAACGCAAGTGATTCTTAGCGTTCCCAGCCACAATATTGCCCCCTATGCTGCTATTGCATTTTTTGGTCCAGAAAAAAAAAAAAAAAAAACACCCAATCAGAACACTAATCACTATTCGCAAAATGCTGTAGACGCTAGGAACTCCCATACAAAAAACGCAAACCGCGCAAAAAGAGGTAAACGCAAACCGCTAAACAACCGCTTGAAAACTGCTAAAAAAAAAATAGCTACCATTTAGCAAAATACAGTGTGAATGTGTCTCTACTATTAAAGGGACTCCGAGCACACAGCCGCGACACTCAGACGAGTGTCGGCCCGACACTTGCTGGTATAGGAAGAGGCACGTCATTATGCCGGCCGATACGCGTCATGACGGCGGCCGGCGTGACAGTCCTGTGCATGCGCAGTAAACCCGCATATGCGCAGGACTGTCACGCCGACCACCGTCATAACGCGTAGCTCGGAGTCCCTTTAACAGTAGTGGTACAAGCAAAGTTACAGTGACAAATAAAATAAAAAACTCTCACAAACACCTGATACACTTTTTAATGTCAAATATAAATAAATGCACAGAAACAGTACCAAACATACATGCATTTTGTTCAATAGATCACTTACCTCAATCACCATCCTTTTCAATTGAGGGCAATACTTTGGAGGCATTCTGGTGGATTCTGGTGCCCTGCAGAGGAAGTCAGTGTCTCTCTCCAGGTCTCTTCCACGCTTCTGGCCTGTTTTTTTGAACTTCCTGTTGTTCTGTACGCATTAGCCAATCACAGGCTTAGAGGCTGAGTGTGCCCGGAATGCGTGCGCACGCGTACGTTTTGACGCATGCGGAACATATGTACGCAATAGCTGTCACTCACAAGGCGCCGCCTACTGCGTACATATCAGCCTTGCATGCGTCAAAACGTACGCGTAGTAGGCGGCGCCTAGTGAGTGACAGCTTTTGCGTACATATGTTAAACATGCGTCAAAACGTACGCGTGGACGTTACGGCAGCAAGCGTAATATCGTAACGTAAGCAGCTGAATTACGGTATCCTTACGCGTAACTGCGTAGCTTCAACGTGTAATTACAGTACTGACCCGTAGATACTTTCTTACGCCGTAACCGTAATTGCGTAATGCGTAATAGCGTAAAATTACGCGTAACGACCCGTAAGCGTAGATTTTTTCATTACGACCAGCACTGGTCCCTCTGTGTGACCTCATGTTCCCGTCTCATCTCTGTTCCTCCTGTGCCTCTTTTATCCCCCTGTGTTACCTCTTGTCCCCTTATGTCTCAGATCGTTCCCCTGCCCTAGCCAGATATAGGTGCCCCCAGTATAGGTATCTAGGCATAGGTGCCCCCAGTCTATGTAGCGAGGTATAGGTTTCCCCAGTATAAGTAACCAGCTATAGGTGGTGCCCCAGTGTAGGTGGCCTGGTGTAGATGCCCCCAGTATAGGTAGCCTCGTATAGCTGGTGCCCCAGTATAGGCCAGCAAGATACAGGTGCCCCAGTATAGGTATTCAACTATAGGTGGTGCCCCGGTATAGGTAGCCTGGTATAGTTGCCCCCAGTATAGGTAGCTTGGTATGGGTGGTGCACCAGTATAGGTTAGCCAGGTACAGGTACCCCCAGTATAGGTAGCAAGCTATAGGCGCCCCAGTATAAGTAGCCAAGTATAAGTGGTGCCCCAGTATGGGTAGCCAGGTACAGGTGGTGCGCCAGTATAGGTAGCTAGGTATAGGTGGTTCCAGCCCCAATATAGGTAGTTCGGTATAGGTGGTTCCAGCCCCTGAATAGGTAGCTAGGTATAGGTGGTTCCAGCCCCAGTATAGGTAGCTAGGTATAGGTGTTGCCCCAGTATAGGAAGCCTGTAGCCAGATATAGGTGTTGCCCAAGTGCTGGAACACGGTGTGCTGGTTAGTGAGCCACAGGCCTGCCGCCAGCACATGATACAGGTGCCCCAGTATAGGTATTCAACTATAGGTGGTGCCCCGGTATAGGTAGCCTGGTATAGTTGCCCCCAGTATAGGTAGCTTGGTATGGGTGGTGCACCAGTATAGGTTAGCCAGGTACAGGTACCCCCAGTATAGGTAGCAAGTTATAGGCGCCCCAGTATAAGTAGCCAAGTATAAGTGGTGCCCCAGTATGGGTAGCCAGGTACAGGTGGTGCGCCAGTATAGGTAGCTAGGTATAGGTATATATAAATAAGCATACAAATAAAAAAATATAATATAAAAAAAAACATATGTGAAGCTTAATAACAGATGCTAAAAATCGGTCCAATATCGTCTATACGTGTATTCTTTCAGTTTTTAACCATGAATGATAAACACATGTGATAAAAATAAAATATGGCAGATCTAGCTAGCATTTCTGTAGTCTAACAATTAGCATATGGCTGCCGAACTCTAAGGATAGAAAATCTAAGAAATAGCATAGAAGGAATCTTTATGTATATAAATTTACCCATGGGTCCTATGTTATGTATGTGACAAGATTCTAAGAGATGGGGGGGGGGGGGGGAGCGGGATATGAAAGGAGAGCAACATATGGGATTAGAAAATTTAGAAAAAGCTGGTGTCCAGAGGACGGGAGGGGGGAGAGAGAGGAGAGAGGGGGGACCCCGGTGGGTATGACAAGGAAGACACCCACTGGGTGTAGCACGGCGGTGGAAGATGGTCTTACCGGCTATATAGCTGTAAAGGTCCAGAGGCGCCTGTATATCCCTGTGTCCGCTGTCCGGTCTGGTATTTGAATCAGGTGTAGACGCTCAGTGTGTCATGACGAGCAGCGGTGACCGCCAGAGGAGAAAGGGAGAGCCAATGGGGAGAGGGCAGTAGGTAATAGTAGGTAATATGGCCGCAAGCAGCAGCCAAAAAGGCTTGCTTGCGGCCATATTACCTACTATTATGTATACTTTGTGATTTATCAATATGTCTATATTATTTTAGCACTTTGCACTCTTGCACTTTAGATAGCAATCACTCCTGACGAAGTTTCAACTTTATGAAACGAAACATGTAGGGTATTGGTGTGGGGTATATAATTAGTCATACATTGGGAGATTGGTAGGACGGTCTTCATGACCAGCAACCACGTATCCGCCAACCCGATTGTATCACATTGTCAATCATAGGTAGTAATGTATATGTAGCTCTTTTTAGATATCTTATTAAAAGTTAAATTTTAATTCTTATCTCTCCATAAGGCTTCATCTTGTGTGCAAATCATTATTAGTATCCAAGATGATAGGTGTGAGCGGTCCTTCAGTTCTATTCGTGATGTTCTTGAGCTTCTTCATAGCAAAAAATCGTTTAAGTGTAAGTTTTCTTATGAAACTATTCAGATCGATAAAAAGTTCATATATAGATTAGCTGGTTTAGTCGGACAGAATGATAGGCCTCTACTCGGGACCGATTCCTCTGCATGTCTCAGTTGGTAAGAGGAGAGGTTAAAGATAGACCTTGGCCTACCCTCTTTCTCGTGTTGGGTCTCGATTTGGCAGGCAGTGCGATGTCTATTCTTTTTACTCCTTATTTTGCCCCTTTTCCTCCTCCTAGGGCTGGTTTCGACCGAGCTCCCAATGGGGACGAAATTGTGATCGGTTTCAGATGGCTCTCTGGATTCTGTAATCTCGGTTTCAGCGGTGGTGTTTCTCCTAGGATCGTTGGAAGTTCTAAAAAAGAGCTCGATGAAGTGCCTCCTGTGGTGTTGTATTCGGAGCTACTGCTTGGATATTGTGTAGCCTTGTAGAAATCTGTAATGTGTGTAACTTTCTGTGGTACTTTGTTCTCCACTGTGATATTGGTGTCACATATCGTGAGGGTGTTGGCTTCATTTGATGTAAGTGGGACTTTGCTCTTTCAGTAGTGGAGTGGTGTTCCTGACCTTCACCTGTAGTTAGTGTGGGGCTATCCACTCTCGGGTCATTGTTGATTCGTGAGGGAGAAGCTTCTTCTGCGTCTGCTCCTGGATCACTATAGATACTGAAATCAAAAGATTCCTCAGAGGACTCGCAGACTGTCTGTCTGTTTAGGTCCTGGTTGAATGTAGTGAGCGGAGTGCTGTAAACGTCACTGTTTTCTGATATTCGACGTCTCTTCACTGGAGTGTTAAGGGGTTTGTTGATCTTTTTACCCTTTATCCTTAGTAGGGGATTTCTAATACCGGATTTCTGGCTGGACGCTACTTGTTTTCTCTTGGGGACCTTCATTCTGTTCGAATGGCGTTCTTCCCGTCTAATCTGTGCTCGTGGGCTGTTTCCCGTCATTAATACATAAGGTTTCTGGGTGGTCTTGATGCTTATTTCTGGTGTAATAGTTTTAAGGGACGGAGGTTGTGGAGCCTCCTCTGCTTCATTATCTAATTCTTGAATCTGAGGCTCAGATTCTGCCTGCTTATTTTGTACTCGTATGGAGAGTAGAGGTACCAAGGGATGGGTCTCAACCTTCTGGGGTAATCTGTTATTAAGCTTCACATATTTTTTTTATATTATATTTTTTTATTTGTATGCTTATTTGTAAGCCTAAGCATTGCTCATAGTTGAAAATGTTCTGAGCGCCATTTTATGTTTTATTTTATGTCAAGGCACTCATTTGACCTGAGGAAGCGGCTTATGCCGAGAAACACGTTGTCATAGTGCTGTTCGCAATCAATAAATGTAATTATATTTTACCGTATTTTTAAGAAAATCTTATTTTATTAAGAGAATCCGCTTTTACTAATTTTCTCAATTTGATGACCTATATATGACTCTAATTGGGCGCCTCCTAACATTCCAAATTCACTTATCATATCCTACTTAGTAGGGTTTTTTCGCTCTCTCTCACCAGGAGAGTTGAAAATATCTTTTCATTTTTGAAGTTGCGACCAAGAATCTACGGAAAAATGCAGAGTGGAGACGGTACTTCTCCACCTGCACACATGAGTGGTTGCCTCTTTGGAGCAACCCACCTTTGTGAGTATATTTTCACTAGCATTTTTACTCTGAACCTATTAAGAAGGTATTACACCAGATCGGGCTCCCGTTGGCCGGGTGTTTTTTTCGCTTGTCTTTTGCCAGTTTTTGTATCCCAGAACATAGTTTAGGGGCCATTACCTTTTCAACTATAGTCATTTTTCAGGAGGGCAGGAGGACCACCCCACACCAAAAGCAAATCATCAATAAATCTTCCATACCAAATTATATGGGAGGCATAGGGGTTATCATCTCCAAAGATGTGGAGCTCCTCCCACCAACCCATGTTTAGGTTTGCAAGGGAGGGGGAAAACTTTGCCCCCATAGAAGCTCTGCATCTCTGGAGATAAAATCCTGAATCAAACATAAAATAATTGTGTGTGAGGAGGTACTCAACAGCCCTCCCCAGGAAAGTCTGTAGGGAGACGTGAAAAGATGAATATTTTTGAAGATGAAACTCAAAAGCTTTTAAGGCTAAATCGTGTGGAATGGAAGAATATAAGGATGTAACATCCAAGGTGACCCACAAAAAAATCACTTCCACACAAAGCCATCAAAGCTGGATAGAATATAGCGAGTGTCTTGTAGATAGCCAGGGAGTCTAGTGACAAGGGGGTGCAGATGTGCATTGACCCACTCACCCAGACGCTCCCCCACGGAGCCAATTCCCGCCACAATCGGCCGGCCCCAGGGGGGAGCGTCCGGTTTATGGATCTTCAGGAGATGGCGGAAAACGGGCACTACGGAGTGTGATGGGCATAATAATTCAGATAGACGCTTTGTAAGAACCCCATCCCTGTGCCCTAAATCCAGCAGCCCCCGAAGATCACAGAGAAAATCCTGAGTGGGATCTTGGAGCAAGGGCCGATACACATCCTCATCCCCCAGCTGTCTAAGGGCCTCTGCTTGATAGTCAAGCTCGTTCAGGACAATGACCGCACCCCTCTTGTCTGGTGAGCATATAACAATGCTAGTATTACTTGGTAAAGAACTTACGCTTCACACTCAGAGACCGAGAGGTCGGATGGAGCCCTGGACGCACGAGACACAAATCTTAAAGAAAACCTGAACTGAAATTAAAAGTCAAAATAAGCATACACAGGTCATACTTACCTTCCATGTAGTCTACTCCTCAGTTCTTTCTCCTGTCCTACGTCCTGTTTGTTCACTGTGATCAAGGGAATTTTCCGTCCTCCATTTTGAAAATGGCCATTACCCATAACCGCTTTCTGGTCAGCACACAGTTAAACTGTAACATCACCCTCTTGAGTCATAGGGAAACATGGACATTACCTGGTACATCAGTTTTCCTCTCAGCTATAACTGACAGCAACTGATATTTTACTGACAGCAACTGATATATTTCAGATCTGACAAAATGTTGTCTGAACTGGAAGGGATTATTGTCAGAAGAAAATGGTGAGCTTCTGAGAGGAACTGATGGCAATGTAACTATGGAATGTTCCTTTGAAGTTACCTCATGTGTTTATTTTAAATATTTTTACTTAGTACAGGTTCTCTTTAAAGCAGACATAATAAAATCCCAATTCACCCTGTTGAATGCCTTCTCTGCATCCGTCGACAATACCATCATAGGAACTCCCTTCATTGAAGACCACTTAAATAATGCCATTGTCCTTGCCACATTATCCCTCCCTTCCCTCCCTGGCACAAAACCAACCTGATCTCCTTTAACTACTAATCCCAACCAAGACTTAATTCTCTCAAGAAATTTTTTTGCAAAAATCTTTATATTCAAATTCAGTAATGATACAGGCCTGTAACTTTGACACAAAACTGGATCTTTTCCACTCTTATGAATAACTGTTATATGGGCCTCTAACACATCTTTGGGCATTACTCTTTAAGGGAATCTACACATAGGTGGCACTAACACATCACTGAAATTGGAAAAGTATTGCTTCGTGAAACCATCAGGACCGGGTGACTTACCCACCTTCATGGCTTTTATCATAGCTAACACCTCCTCCTCACTAATCTCTTTTTCCATTATATCTCTGTTTTCCTGTGATATTTTGACCATTCCAGATTCCTCTAAGTATTTCCACATCCCTTTATCAAAATCCCCAGATCCATTTTTTGGAAGGCCATACAGTAAAGAATACTACTCTCTGAAAACATTCGCTATTTTGTGCACCTGCAGCTCAACCACCCCCTATCATCCTTAACACCCTTGCTGGTCCAATTCTTGCAGCAAGGGGGCAGCGCAGCACTTTTTTTAAATTTTTATTTTTTTCAAATCATGTAGCTAGCCTAGCGCTAGCTACATGATAGCCGCTGAGCAGCGGCATCCACCCACCCACTCTGTTCGCCTCCGGCGATCAGAGTAAGCAGGATATCCCGTTCAGAACAGGATTTCCTGCTGGGCTTCCCCGGTCGCCATGGCGACGGGGCGGGATGACGTCATGGACGTCGAGACGTCAGAGGGAATCCCGATCCAACCCTCAGAACTGTCTGGCACTGATTGGCCAGGCTGCGCAGGGGTTTGGGGGGGGGGCGTCTCGGCGCGGCGGGTAGCGTCAAATTGGTGGGTAGCGGTGGCAATCGCGTACCACACGCAGCTAGCAAAGTGCTAGCTGCGTTTAGGAAAAAAAATTGCGAAAATCAGCCCAGCAGGGCCAGAGCAATCCTCCTGCGCGAGTTACCCCGAGCTCAGCTCGGGATAACCAGCAAGGAGGTTATTCTTAGGAATATATGCACTTTTCCTTTGTCCTTTTAATGCCCTTGCTAACAACCTCCCACTCTTATTTGCATGCTCGAACCATTTGGCAGAATAAATTCTATTTTTTTCCCTCAGTCTACTCTCCAATAGCTCCGACAATTTGATCCTTGCCCTGTTCAAACTATCTAGTGCCTTCTGATCTAATGAACCCTTATGTTCTAATTCCAATTTTCCTATATTTCTTACCATCAAATCCAAATCAAACCATACAGGAGCATGATCTGAAATAGTTATATTGGCTATACCTGCCCTTTTTACTCTATCCCAAAAATATTGATCCAAAAACAGCATGTCTATCCTTGTATATATTTTGTGCACATGCGAAAAAAAAGAATAATCTTTCACAGAAGGGAAAAGTGCTCTCCATACATCTATAAGATGGACTCTCTAAAAAATCTTTTTGATAGATTTATTAGCTACTGCTGTAATACTCCTAGAACCAGATGACACATCCATTTTAGGCTCAGAGACCCAATTACAATCCCCTCCAAAAACCAAACATCCCTCTCTGAACTCCTCAAGTTGTTCAATCACTAATCTAAAGAAAGTAGCCTGTGATTCATTAGGCACATAGATATTACCAAAAGTATACACTTGCCCCATTAATTAACCTTTCAAAAAGATAAATCTACCCATCTCATCACTCTTTTTATCCAAAAATAGAAATGGACACGCCTTACTCACTGTTATTGCAACTCCTTTAGCCTTTTTAATCGGAGAATTAGAAAAAAAAACACTTATCAAAGATGGACAAGGGCATACCAGGCATCTTATCTCCACAAATATGAGTCTCCTGTAAAAAAAGGATTTGGGGTTCTTGTCTATGCAGCTCCATCCATAATTTTCCCCTCTTAACTGGAGAACCAAGACCCTTAACATTATACGAGAGGATCCTTAAATTATCACCCTTCTGGGACATCAAATACAAACTTCATTAATTGTTTAGAGGAGATCAGAAGGTAAAAAGAAGAAAAATCAAAAACAACAAAAAAAAACAAAACAAAAAAAATAACACCCGAAAACAAACAAAAAGAAAAAACAACCCAATTGTCCACTAAGAACACCCCCACCACAGAACCTCATTCTCTTTGTCTCCACCCCCTTAGAGAGCCCTTCTAGGGATTTGAAAAGGCAAAGCAGCACCCCCCCCTCCCCCCACCCCCACCAGAAAAGCTCCTATACTATTAATTAAACAACCTTTACAATTTTATCATATTACTAATCATTCATTTTTCATGTTTCCTTCTCCCCTCTATCCTGCTGAGAAGAGGTTACATTAAATCCAGAACTTCTTCAATCCTCAAAGTCTACTAATAATATCCCCAAAGTCTCACAGAACTTTGTAACATCATCCTTGAATCTCAAAATTGCTGATTTCCCATTTAAACTTGCAGTAACACTAAAAGGGAACCCCCATTTATATTTTGCTCCTGCTTTCCTTAATTTCTCCAACAAAGGTTTTACTGTCCTTCTAATCATTAAAGTTCTCCAAGATAAATCCCGGTATAAATCAGTTATGCTTCCATCAAAATCAATTGATCCCTTTTCTCTAGCTTTAAACATAATTTCCCCTTTTTAGCAAAACGTAAAAGTCTGCAAATTACCTCTCTTGGCTTCTTAGGATCAGTCTTTTTAGGGGAGCTGGGAAATTTGGGCGCATGGGGCTGGTGGACAAAAAGGGCGCTGCCATAGACGGCCATATTAATTAGCGTTTATCTGGCACCTAATAGGAAATAAGGGCGACCGTGTTAATATAGGTTTTATATATACACTAAACCTCATTTAAGTTTTACAACTGTATTAAGTACTCTTTTACATTTATTTTAACAAATATTAATTTAATAATTTAAAACACGCCTCATATAACCTTTATTACACATTTTATTAATAAATCGTTATTCTGTTTTCATACCGGGGAAAAAGGGCGCACATGTTAATATTACGTTTATAAAACAAATAAACCTTAAAGAGAATCTGTATTGTTAAAATCGCTCAAAAGTAAACATACCAGTGCGTTAGGGGACATCTCCTATTACCCTCTGTCACAATTTCGCCGCTCCTCGCCGCATTAAAAGTGGTTAAAAACAGTTTTAAAAAGTTTGTTTGTAAACAAACAAAATGGCCACCAAAACAGGAAGTAGGTTGATGTACAGTATGTCCACACATAGAAAATACATCCATACATAAGCAGGCTGTATACAGCATTCCTTTTGAATCTCAAGAGATCATTTGTGTGTTTCTTTCCCCCATTCACTGAAGTTTCAGGCTGCTCTTTTCTTCTTGCAAACAGCTTTGCCCTTGTTTGTAATTCCTCAGTATGTGAAAGCCCAGCCAGCTCAGAGGACGATTTTTATCCAGCTGATTAGAGCAGCTTCTCTCTTCTCTCTTATCTAAATAACACACAGGCAGTGTGCATAGAGGGGCCAGAAAGGGTGAGTTCATAGCAGAACCACAACACTGAAGAACTTGGCAGCCTTCCAGACACAGGCCGACAAGTCTGACAGGGGAAAGATACATTGATTTATTACAGAGACTGTCATAGTAGAAAGTGCTGCAGTTAGCCAGAACACATTAGAATAGCTTTTGGAACATGTAGGATGATAAAAAACAGGATGCAATTTTTGTTACGGAGTCTCTTTAAATTGTATTTCTTTAATTTTTCGACCCTATTTTTCAATTGAAATTACAAATTTACATATATGTTTAACTACACACCTATTTAAAAGTTTATATACTATTTCTGTTAAATCATTATTTTAACACTTTCAAAATCCGACAACCAATGAATTATATTATAAATATTCGAAATAAATCACTTTTTCACATCTGTAAGCTCGTATCCGATTTCTAAAGAATAATTTGTATTAAATCATTATCTAACAATTTTTATAAATACTGATTTAACAAATTTAAAATCCAATATTAAATAATTAGCGAAATATGTCATATTATATTAATTGTGAAATACATTTTTTCAGTCATTTAACAAATGTCTAATCAATAAATCTATTGAACACTATTTTATACACGTATTGATACTCCCAATTTTCCTTCGTTGTTTCTAATCCTTTCTTCATTTTCTGTGCCCACTCTGCTTGTGAAACTTGTATTTTCCACTCCTGTTATAATTATTTTCATCTTTATCTCTGTTGATCTCATTTCTGTGTTCACATTTTTTAATTTACGCCAGCTTTGTAACGTTTGAATTTACTTATGTCACTTCACCTTAGTTCCTTAGTTTCTTAGTACCCCCTTTGTAGTTGTGTTCTCTTCTGTGTTCTTGTTCCATGTAACCATCGGTGCTCCTTGTGTCACTTGTTACTATTTTCTTTATCCTTCTATTTTCTTACTCTTTTACTGTGTAATGTATGGTCCTCCTGCTTACTATAAGTAATGTCCTTATATGTCCCTTTACAGCATACATCTACACCTCCCATTTGTGTTGCATATGCAAACCTAGCTTTTTAAATAATTTTGTTACTCCATGTGTCTAATACCCCCACTGTAGAATACGAACACTAATCAATTTATTTCTGGATGTCGTGTCCCACTATACATGAGTCAATATGTGTTTTTTCTTGCATGTGTGGTCCCTCTACACACCACATAACTTTCTACAACAGATTGTTGCTCACCAATCAACTGTGTATTTTTTTGACCATCAGTGATGTCCACTACAAACCATATTACTTTACAGTACAGATTGGTGATCACCAGACGCCATATAGACATATAAGTAATCATTGATAAATAAGTATTGTTAAAAAAGTACATCTTCAACTTGAGACGTGTACTCCTTTAACACTAGACGTTAAAGGGTAACTGAAGTAAGAATTATATGGAGGCTGCCATATTTATTTCATTATAATCAATACCAGTTGCCTGCCAGCCCTGCTGCTCTATATCTCTGCAGTATTATCTGAATAACACCTGAAACAAGCATGCAGCTAGTCTTGTCAGATCTGACAATAATGTTGGAAACACCTGATCTGCTGCATGCTTGTTCAGGGGCTATGGCTAATAGTATTAGAGCTAGAGGATCAGAAGGCCAGCCAAGAAAATGGTAATGATGAAAAGGAAGTTATTATGGCAGGCCACGTATACCTCTTACTTCAGTTCCCCTTTAACATTATAGATACCCATAGGGCCTACATTAAAAATATCTTGAGCTTGTACCAGCACCTGCATCACTTTTGTACACTTAAATAACTTTGTAGCGGCTCGGACTCTCCAGTAACTAAAATTTTAAAATTTTACTTAAATGACAGGTACACGTGTTTCCTTCGTCTCTATAACATGTTCATTAGCATACTGTGGTATGTTGAGTACGCAAAGAAGTGCACACATGGCCGGGGTTGCATAAGCACAGGTAGGCCACAAAATACCATGACAATGCTTGTAAACTACTTCAAAAACAAACTAGACCATGGAGAAGGATTATCCGGTACAGTTCAACAAACTTATGGCAGGGGCTGGTGGTAGAGGACCAACACAACTACCTAAAAATGTACTGAGTATATGAATACATGAATAAAAGATCAAAACAAATTGCATGATTGGTGATATAAACTTTATGTTAATAGCAAATTAGTGTATGTGAAGGAAACAAAAATTCAGGTTGAGTGGTGAACATGGTGGCCATATTGAAGTCAGGCATTTTAGTACAATTTTCTGTATTTCGATACGTAGAGGGTTATGTGAAACATATAACTTATTTGGAATTTCTGTAGTTCAACAAAAGAAGGGTACTTATTTGGAACATTACTTTAGTCTTTCAAGCACCATTACAAAGTACTTGGTAACCACTATTAACATAGATTAATTCTGTATTTTATATTAAAGTGCGCTTGTACACCAAGTACCTTGTGTATGCTAAGAATTCCACACTAATTGTAACAGCATTCAAGAACCCCCTGATGCTCCGTTACAGAAAATGAATACATTACTCAGATGAAAAGGGTCATCAGCTACTGTAGTCAGTGGCATGTTTTCCAATCCTTGTTGCTGTTTTCCTTACAGAACACAGACCACTGTTACTATTAACTCAGAAGTAATACATAAGCAAGTAGCATTAACAAAACAACAGAAAAGTAGGCCACACCATTAGCACCTCATGACATACACAAGTGTTATACAAGATGAGCAAATTCTTCGTCCGTTGGCTGAAAAACCGGTCCATGATGGTAACAAACTATGCGTACGTTAAAGGGACACTGTAGGGGGGTCAGGGGAAAATGAGTTGAACTTACCCGGGTGTGGTCATGGTCCCCCTCAGACGTCCTGTGCCCGCGGAGCCACTCACGGATGCTCCGGCCACGCCTCTTGTCCACTTATGGAATTTCAGACTTTAAAGTCGTAAAACCAATGCGCTTGCGTTGCCGTGTCCTCCCTCCTGCTAATGTCACCAGGAGCGTACGGCACAAGTCCAGCTTGGTCTGTGTATGCGCAGTCCGCTCCTGGTGACATCAGCAACGCAGGCGCAGTGCTTTACAGACTTTAAAGTCTGAAATTACAGAAGTGAACCAGAGGCGTGGCTGGAGTGGGTGCGCGAGCACAGGACGTCTGCGTGGTACCAATAGAAGCCCCGGGTAAGTTCAACTCATTTTTCCCCTGACCCCCCTACAGTATCCCTTTAAGGGCAAGTCAGCTGCAATGAGGCGTCAAGAAGAAGAGCCCAAAGAACGACTCCACTAGTGAAAAGGCACAGCAGTAGTCATGGGAGAATATATACACCGTGCCAGGTATGAAATAGTACAACTAAAGCTGGCCACTAATGATCCAATCTTTTTAATCCAATCTTGCCATTTCTATGTAATATAAGGTAACTGCCTGAAGTATCTATTCAGTAAATTCACTGAATTTCCCCTTATACTACATAGATTTGGTAAGATTGGATGAAAAAGATTGGATCATTAGTGGCCACCCTAAGGACTACATTTCAATCGTTCGAATTCAGTATTAATTATTTAAATTATTAACCGTTCGAATAGAGATGTTATGACAACCAGCGTATGGACAATAGACTCACAAGTGATTGTGTTAAGATAACTTTCCTTACTTTGCAACTTTACAGTAGTACAAAAATTATAATATATTTGTATCTGTACCTTTACAATGATTATTAATACACTTGTTTGATCGGTAATATTATATTGAGTTTAAAAGTAATAAACATTTTATGATATCTGTTCTGTAAATCTTTATCTCAGATTTACTACAAACGTTACATATCAAACAACGTTTATGTGAGTTATCCTGAATTCTTATAATGTGATTTATTAATAAGATCATCTAAAAGTTAATTTTAGTTTTGAACTGTTAAGCGTTAATGTATGTTTTCTCAAAAGCCAATAAACAACGTTTATGTGAGTTATCCTGAATTCTTATAATGTGATTTATCAATAAGATCTTCTTAAAGTTAATTCTAGTTGGTAACTGTTAACCGTTAATGCATGTTTTCTCAAAAAGCATTAAACAGCGTTTATGTGAGTTTTCACCAATCGTTATAATATGATTTATTAATATGATCATGTAAACGTTAATGTAAGTGTTCACCAGTGCATAAGAACAGTAAATAGTAATTTAACTATCCATCATTTCTACTTTTAATTTAATGATTAAATTGAAGTAAATGTGATTTTGACATTTAATTTGTAAAAAAAAAATCATTATAAAGTTTAATCCACGCGCCCTTTTTTCCCGTTGCCCTTTTTAATATACTTTAATTATAAAATAGCGTTTTAACAGTACAACAATCGATAAATAGCGTTTCAACAATATGAGAACAGATAAAAATTAATTCAAGATTTAATTTGAATAAACTTTATAGTAATCGTCAAAATAGGTTTTATTTTTGGATACCGTATATACTTGCATACAAGCCGAATTTTTGACCCCCAAAAAGGGGGTCAAAAGTTGGGGGGTCGGCTTGTATGCGAGTCTTCCCTGGTGGTCTAGTGGTGGGTGGTCGGGTGGTCCGCGCCCCGCTCCCCCCCCCTCCCCGCTCCCCGGCCGCTGCTGCTATTACCTTGTTAGACAGCGGCCGCTTCCTAATCCGCGTTCCTCTTCTTTCTCAGAGTGTATCACAGCAGCGCGCCCGGCGCTGCTGCTGTGACGATGCAGGGGGCAGGAAAGAGCGGTTCCCTTGGTAACGGCGATACAGATCGCCGCTATAGGGAGCCGCGCTCTTTCCTGCCCCCTGCATCGTCACAGCAGCAGCGCCGGGCGCGCTGCTGTGATACACTCTGAGAAAGAAGAGGAACGCGGATTAGGAAGCGGCCGCTGTCTAACAAGGTAATAGCAGCAGCGGCGGCCGCGGGGGGAAGCACTACCCACCTATGCTGGGCACTATACTGGCTAAACTGGGCACTTTACTAGCCATACTTGGGTACTATACTAGCTAAACTGGGCACTATACTGGCTAAACTGGGCACTATACTGGCTAAACTGGGCACTTTACTAGCCATACTGGGGCACTATACTAGCTAAACTGGGCACTATACTGGCTAAACTGGGCACTTTACTAGCCATACTTGGGCACTATACTGGCTAAACTGGGCACTATACTGGCTAAACTGGGCACTATACTGGCTAAACTGGGCACTTTACTGGCCATACTGGGGCACTATACTAGCTAAACTGGGCACTATACTAGCTAAACTGGGCACTATACTAGCTAAACTGGGCACTTTACTAGCCATACTGGGGCACTATACTAGCTAAACTGGGCACTATACTAGCTAAATTGGGCACTATACTGGCTAAACTGGGCACTATACTGGCTAAACTGGGCACTATACTAGCTAAACTGGGCACTTTACTGGCCATACTGGGGCACTATACTAGCTAAACTGGGCACTATACTAGCTAAACTGGGCACTATACTAACTAAACTGGGCACTTTACTAGCCATACTGGGACACTATACTAGCTAAACTGGGCACTATACTAGCTAAACTGAGGCACTACCTACCCATACTGGGCACTATACTGGCTATACTGGGCACTTTACTAGCTATACTGGGCACTATACTAGCTATACTGGACACTACCTACCTATACTGGGCACTATACTAGCTATATTGGGACACACTGGGGGGCTGCACCAATCCAGCATTTCCTACCCCCGGCTTATATGGGGGTCAATCATTTTTCCCTGTTTTTTCAGGGAAAAGTTGGGGGGTCGGCTTATATGCGGGTCGGCTTATATGCGAGTATATACGGTAAATGTTATTTCCTCATAAGGTTTACACCTGGCGCCCTTTTTTCCCGACGCCTTTTTTTGACGTGCGCCTTTTTAGGACCCAGTGACCTATGCACTCTCTCAATCTCAATAAATCTGTCACTATTCAAAAGCATATGGAAAATCTTCATAATTGACTCTTTCAAATCAGCTGCATTAACATTCTCAGACAGCCCTTTTATTCTGATATTTTGTCTGCGATTCCGATTCTCATAATCATCCAATTGGGACATCATCTCATCAATTTTTTTATTATGCAAGTTAATTTGGGAAGAAACTTCAGACACAGTTTGTTCCATCTTTTCTGCCCTACCCTCCACAGCTGCTACTCTTTGATCAATATTCATCACTTCCCTTTTAATCTCCATCATTTCCATATGGAACGATTTTTCTAAACGTTCAATCAAACCTTCCATATCAGACAAGGTGGGAAGAGACCTCATCCAATCCCTCCAATTTTCCTCCTCCTCCTCCAACTCTTCACCAGACAGAGTTTTCCTTTTCCTTGCAGGGCTTTTGGTAAATACACACTCATTACCAATTCCACCATCTTCCCCAGGGGATTCACTAGTAGCTCCTCCATTCTTTCTCCACTTCCACCAGATTTATTAGATTTCACCTCCATAAAACTTTGTATGTCCCCTGTTTGTAAGCAGCTATTAGTCTTCCCTTTCGATTTCCCACGTGTCATAATAGCAAAAACTTCTGGTCAATCGCACCAGCATACACGCACAATTTACTGATTATCAAATTCTTGCAACCACCAATATGTAGCAATTTGCAGCACATATCTTATAGAACAAATCTTCTGGCCAATCGCACCAGGTTATACACACATTCTGCTTTTAAACAATTACTAGTGACCACCATTATGTAGCAACTTGTAACAAATCTTCTGGCCAATCGCACCAGGTCACATACACAATCTGCTGTTATCAATTTCTTGTGACCACCAATATATAGCAACTTGCTGCACGTATCTTCTGGCCAATCGCACTAGGTTACATACACAGTCTGCTGTTATCGATTTCTTGTGACCACTAATATTTAGCAACTTGCAGCATGTATCATCTAAGACAAATCTTCTGGCCAATCGCACCAGGATATATACACAGTCTGCTGCAAACACTTCTTGAAGTCCACCGATGCACATATATTTATAGTCTCACCACCTCTATGCCGCAATGTTAAATGTTCTCCGTAAACAGCCCCGGGCTATCTTCAGCCTCCAATGCATTATAGAGACAGGACCTCAGGACCTCTCTCTGTCACCCAATTAGACCGGCTGACAAAGCCGCTTTGTGTCCTCACTAGCTTGGGCTTCTCAGGAGGTTTCCAGTCAGGCCATGCTTTTCAGCACGTCAGTCATCTCCCCCCTGTCTCTATAATGCATTTACTCTAGGACAACTGCGCATCTCATATGTATGTGTACGTATGAATTCCCTATAACATGCACACAATAGGTCAATATAATAAGCAAAGAGCAGATTTTAAAACATTTCTTGCATTTATATTCTGAGTTATTTGTGAGGGACAAATAATATGAAAAATTAACCTTCTTTTCTTGACTGTTCATAATTCACTTTCAAAGAAATTAATTTCATTAACATGTAGCATAATTAAAGAGGCACTATGGTAAAAACTAGGCTACTGGTAGCATGTACCTAATATAAGGAGCATCAGATACTAAGCATTTTTTTTTATTTTAATGTGAAAGGTTAGAGAGCATATGCTGAGATCCTGCCAGTCACATTTCAAACTATGTGATGTGTCCTCCTCCCTCTGTGGACTCAGGCTGTGCTGTGTAACAGTATTTCTCCCAGCTGACGTTGTACGGGAGATGCTTGCTGTTTAATAAGTCCTGGGGAAGATTATAGCGCTGGGAGCAGGCGAAGCTGAGCCCAATGTAAACAAGTAATTTTTCTTGCTTATTTCTGTATTTATGCTTTTCTCCAGCACTCGCTGAGCAGCCTCAGCCTGCATTCCAATGTCATGTACAGATTCAGCAGTGAGAGCTGTTACATCACACCAGAGGGGGAGGGCACACAGGATATATGCATATGCTGCCTAAAACTTTTCAAGCAGACATAAAAAAATGTTTCACATCTGACCATCCTAATAGTAGGTACATGCTACAAAGGTTATAGCAGGTGGCTAATTTTTATTGCCATAGTGCCCCTTAAAGAACACCTGAGAAGTTAAGAAAAAAGTCAGATAGTTACCAATGTAGAGGGAGGCCTATTCATACTCCATAGACAATGTCCATGGCACACCTCTGCTGCAAGCCTGGACCCTCTATGTCTTCACAGCCATGCTCCCCTCTGCATAAGTGCGTGGCCGCATTGTGCAGATGCTAGTAGGGTTCACACTTGTACAGTTGCATGGAGGAGAGACCCATACATAAGCAGCTCTGTACTACTGCACAGGCATGGGCCATACCTTGTGTCTACAGTGTGGCCACGCTTATACATGGGGGAGCACAGCTGTGTGAGTATAATATTCAACATAAATGTTGAATATTTGCAAAGACAGAAAAATGGAAGGGCATGGGAAGATTGGTAAACCTCTGGCTTCCCCCTACTGAGGTATCTGACTTTGGGTACCCTTTAAAGTGGTCCTGAACTCATAACTCCCCTCTGCTCTAAAAGATACACAACAGCATAATAACCTTTAAACAAAAAACATGTATTTGTTACAGCTAAATTTGCACAGTTTCTACTTCCTGATTCATGGAAGCAGACATATTGTTTACAGCCTGAGCTTTCAACTGGGCTTATCTGCTTATCTGCCATACGCAGTCATGTGACACAGGGGAGGATCAAATTACAACTTGTGATTAGACACAAATGAGGGGGAATTAAACAGGCTAAACTCTCTAAATACATTTAGGGTGCATTTCTCTACGTTTTCCTTCTGTCCTGTGCAAGAGTTAAGGTCCACTTTAAAGGGAATCTGAAGTGAAAATAAACTCATGATATAGTGAATTGTATGTGTAGTTCAGGTAAGAAATAGAACTTTAGTAGCATATACATTAGTCTCATATAGAGATGGCTCGAACCTCCGATTTTCGGTTCGCGAACCTTCGCCAAACGTTCGATTCGCGCAAACTTTCGCAAACCGCAATAGACTTCAATGGGGAGGTAAACTTTGAAAACTAGAAACACTTATGCTGCCCACAAAAGTGATGGAAAAGATGTTTCAAGGGGTCTAACAACTGGATGGCGGAGTGGGATAGCGGAGTGGGATAGACGCCAAAAGTCCCGGGGAAAAATCTGACACACCAAACTCACTGTGTAACGCACCGCAAACAGCTGTTCATTGCTGCTCACAGTGTCTACATCCACACTTAAGGCCAGGTAGTCGGCTACCTGCCGGTCCAGGCGTTGGTGGAGGGTGGATCCGGAAGCACTAAGGCGAGGCATTGGACTAAAGAATGTCCGCATGTCCGACATCACTATGAGATCGCTGGAGCGACCTGTCCTTGCCTGCATGGGCATGGGAGGAGGATTACTGGCAGTGGTACCTTTATTGCGTTGTGCAGTGACATCACTCTTAAACGCATTGTAAAGCATAGTTGCCAGCTGGTTCTGCATGTGCAGCATCCTTTCTGCCTTCAGGTGAGTTGGTAACATGTCCACCACTTTGTGCCTATACTGAGGGTCTAGTAGCGTGGCCACCGAGTACAGCTCATTTCCCTTGAGTTTTTTTATACGGGGGTCCCTCAACAGGCTGGACAGCATGAAAGACGCCATCTGCACAAAGTTGGATCCAGACGTACTATCCATCTCCTCTTGCTCTTCCTGCATTAACATTCTCAGAGAGCCCTTTTATTATGATATTTTGTCTGCGATTCCGATTCTCATAATCATCCAATTGGGACATCATCTCATCAATTTTTTTAATATGCAAGTTAATTTGGGAAAAAACTTCAGACACAGTTTGTTCCATCTTTTCTGCCCTACCCTCCACAGCTTCTACTCTTTGACCAATATTCATCACTTCCCTTTTAATCTCCATCATTTCCATATGGAACGATTTTTCTAAACGTTCAATCAAACCTTCCATATCAGACAAAGTGGGAAGAGACCTCATCCAATCCCTCCAATTTTCTCCTCCTCCTCCAACTCTTCACCAGACAGAGTTTTCCTTTTCCTTGCAGGGCTTTTGGTAAATACACACTCAAAGACGCCATCTGCACAAAGTTGGATCCAGACGTACTATCCATCTCCTCTTGCTCTTCCTCAGTGACGTCAGGTAAGTCCTCCTCCTCCCCCCAGCCACGAACAATACCACGGGAACATCGAGCAGCACAAGCCCCCTGCAACGCCTGCTGCGGTTGTTCTTCTGTCGCCGCCTCCTTCTCCTCCAAAGAAACACCTTCCTCATCATCCGAGTCTGACTTCTCTTCCCCACACGACTCTTCCTCCTCCTTCCCCCTCTGTGCTGCCGCAGGTGTTGAGGAAACATCTGGTTCTGATGAGAATTGATCCCACAAGACTTCCTCCCGTAACTGTTCCTCTTCACGCTCCTCCACAGCTTGATCCACCACTCTACGCACGGCACGCTCCAGGAAGTAAGCGTACGGGATCAAGTCGTTGATGGTGCCTTCACTGCGACTCACCAGGTTGGTCACCTCCTCAAACAGCCGCATGAGCCTGCATGCATTTCGCATCAGTGTCCAGTTGTTGGGCCAGCACATCCCCATCTCCTGAGATTGTGTCCTTTTACTGTAATTGTACAGGTACTGGGTGATGGCTTTCTCCTGTTCTAGCAGGCGAGTGAACATGACCAGGGTCGAATTCCAGCGAGTCGGGCTATCACATATCAAGCGTCTCACCAGCAAGTTGTTTCTCCGCTGAATGTCCGCAAAGCGGGCCATGGCCGTGTAAGACCACCTGAAATGCCCACACAACTTCCTGGCCTGCTTCAAGACATCCTCTAAGCCTGGGTACTTTGACATACACAGACAGGTACCGGATAGGCACAGTGACACTGCGTGCACTCACGTAGGTGGGTGGGTGCACAGTGAATAACAGGTAGGTATATGCAGTGGGTATTACAATGTGCACCTGTCACACACAGTGACACTGGGTGCACTCACGTAGGTGGGTGGGTGCACAGTGAACAACAGGTAGGTATATGCAGTCGGTATTACAATGTGCACCTGTCACACACAGACAGGCACCGGACAGGCACAGTGACACTGCGTACGCTCACGTAGGTGGGTGGGTGCACAGTGAACAACAGGTAGGTATATGCAGTGGGTATTACAATGTGCACCTGTCACACACAGGCAGGTACTGGACAGGCACAGTGACACTGCGTGCGCTCACGTAGGTGGGTGGGTGCACAGTGAACAACAGATGGGTATATGCAGTGGGTATTACAATGTGCACCTGTCACACACAGACAGGTACCGGACAGGCACAGTGACTCTGTGTGCGCTCACGTAGGTGGGTGGGTGCACAGTGAACAACAGGTGGGAACATACAATGTGCACCTATCACACACACAGGTAGTAGTCACTGAATGTGCCTTTTATAAGGGGGAGGGAGTGGCTCCAGGAGGGAGTGTAGCCTGATTGGCTACAATGTGCCTGCTGACTGTGATGTAGAGGGTCAAAGTTGACCCTCATGATGCACTATGGGGCAAATCGAACTTCTGGTAAAGTTTACGGTTCTCTGTGATCGCGAAGGAAGTTCGCCAGGAACCGTTCGCCGGCGAACCGTTCGGGCCATCTCTAGTCTCATATTGTTTTCAGTACAGGAAGAGTTAAGAAACTTTACTTGTTACCTATGCAAAACAGCTTCTCTAAGCTCTTTGACTAATTTAGTCAGAGAGCAATGCTATTTTCTAAAGCACTTATACATCAAAAAAACTATGAAAGACAATTTTAGATCACTTTTACTGTAGACAAGTTCAAAGGGTCATTAGCTCTGCTCTGTTTCATAATTGAAAATGCAGAGTGTAGTTTGTAAACTGAAAATATTAGAGAATGATGCAAGGTTATAAAAAAAAAAAAGCTATATAATTACAAATAAAAATATGACACTTTTATTTTCTACTAATGTTATATTAATTATCCGTTCTATACATACAATTCATTATATCATACATTTCTTTGTTGCTGTTTTTTGCTTTAGTGGTACTTTCAGTGTTTTTGGCACAACATAAAGTGCTTTAAAACATCTGGCGTGTGCATACATCAATCACATAGTGTAACTAGTGTACTGCTTCACACTGACAGACTAAACTCACTGTGTGACGCACCGCAAACATCTGTTTGTGTAGTGATGGCCGTGCTGGACTGGTACGCACCATGTCGAGAGTGCAGGCGATGGCGGTTTTCAAGCCCATATGGTCGGGCTGAGGTAGCTGAATGACAGAACAACAGTGACCAGCTGATCGAATTTGGTCTGTCCACAATGAAGCAACGACCTTATCTTGGATCAGGTGTGCCCCCCAACACACTTATATAGCCGGTCATTGCTTCATTGTGATAGGCAAGCCCCTTCACCATGGCAAGGTAACGATCACGAAGGGGAATTGACACATGCACATGCCTTTTGTTTTTGATGAACAGAGGCGCCAGCAGAATAAAAACAATAAATAAAAGTTTTAAAATATGCTGGGGAGGCAGTGGTGGACTTACCTCTGAAAGCAGACTAGACTACTTGTCTAAATAAATAAATAAACACTTTATTAGTACCCCAATAGATGCAACATGTTTCGCAGGACCAAGCCCGCTTCATCAGGCAATAAAACAGGGGACATACTGTGGACAAAGGCAAAAAGTACAGTACTGCAGTGAGTTACATAATATAAAAAGCATTCATACGGTACATACAAATATCTTAATTGCTAAAAACATTGCTAAAAAAAAGATGGCAACAAGATGCCAGCTGTACATGCTGTTTATAAATTTCCACTGTTTTTATACATAATACCATCTAGCCCCCATATATTTGAGCCCTGATCCACGGGTCCCGACAGGGACCCTCCCCTGTCCATCAACGCAGCTTTAATTTTGAAGTACAGCGGTGATTTTCACTGTACTCCTTCAAAATGCGGGTGCCCTCAGCGTTTGCCCTTAAACAAGATGACTGCCGCATCCCTCTGGCCCCTATAGCGCATGTGCATAATTTCATAATGTTAGCATGCGGCCGCGTAAAAGATTCAGACGTTTATATTGCATATCCATAGGGTGCACCGATATCGTCACACCCGCCACATAATACTAGACAAGACACGACAAATAACATTTGTGTTGCGCTTTTCTCCTGGAGGACTCGGAGAGCCAGAGTGACAGTGTTTAGAAGACTTGCCTGGGGTCTCCTGCTGAATGGGTGCTGGCGTGCTGAGCGGGCAGAGCCAGGATTCGAACCCGGGTCGCCTGTGTCGGAGGCAGAGCCCTTAACCATTACACCGTCCAGCCACAGCTTAATAATATGCATGCCATCCGTAGTGTGGTTTGCATGGCGCACGCACTGTCGAATATACACATGTCAGCAGCTGGTTGGCTGTTACTCTTTCCCTCCATACTGACTGGCCCCACCCACTTTACTCCAGTGGCTGCCCCCGATTGGGTGAGACCTGTCCACAACTGCATTAATAGCACCTAGCGTCCTGAACACTGTACAGAGGTAGTGTTGGGCGAACACCTGGATGTTCGGGTTCGGGCCGAACAGGCCGAACATGGGCCAGATGTTCGGCATGTTCGGCCCGAACGCCGAACTCAATGGAAGTCAATGGGACCCCCGAACATGGGGGCCCTATGGGGTCGCAGGCATAAGGGGGGAGCATGCCCCGGTCGCGGGGGGGGTCAGAAATTCCCCCCACCCCCTCCGCTAGCGCTCCCCCCTCTGCCCGCTTCCCCATAAAAAAAGTTATAGTACCTGGTGCCTGGTGGCTGGCAGTGGAGTGAGGAGGAGGAGGAGGAGTCCGAGTAGCAGAGTGGCGTTGAGGCCGGGCAGCGGGCGGTTCAGCGCTAGTACCCTTGTGGTACTTCCGCCCTTTCTCTGACCTCACGTCCTCTGCATACGAGGGTACGCATCACGCGTACCCTCGTATGCGTCATCACGCAGAGGACGTGAGGTCAGAGAAAGGGCGGAAGTACCACAAGGTACTAGCGCTGAACCGCCCGAACCGCCCGCTGCCCGGCCTCAACGCCACTCTGCTACTCGGACTCCTCCTCCTCCTCCTCACTCCACTGCCAGCCACCAGGCACCAGGTACTATAACTTTTTTTATGGGGAAGCGGGCAGAGGGGGGAGCGCTAGCGGAGGGGGTGGGGGGAATTTCCGACCCCCCCCGCGACCGGGGCATGCTCCCCCCTTATGCCTGCGACCCCATAGGGGGGCAGTATTCGGCCGAACAGGGCCCTGTTCGGCCGAACAGGGGCCCTGTTCGGCCATGTTCGGCCATGCATTCAACAGTTCGGGCGAACCCCGAACAGTTTGGCCGAACACCACTAGGTGTTCGGCCGAACTCGAACATCACCCGAACAGGGTGATGTTCTGCAGAACCCGAACAGTGGCGAACACTGTTCGCCCAACACTATACAGAGGAGCTATACGTGCTACCTGAGAGCTATTGGTAAGCTACACTCCATTTTTTATACTCTGCCGTTTGCCTTTCATTAAGACTGCCATTCCCTTACACCTCGTCATCTTTTTTAGTTGGACTGGTTTTTATTATTATTGGCTTCATAATCTTTAAAGCTTTTATTACATATTACTACACATAAAAATGTCCTTTTATTAGTATGTGTCACTTGGTGAGATAACGTCTGGCCCCTGGTCAGCTACTAAGCATCCCCTTGTTCTTATTCACTTATTAACTACTTTTTCAGGCCATTTGTCATTATGATTAATATATTATGCCACAGTATTTATCTACTATACTTTGCACTTTAATATTTATTACACAGTGCACTTTATAACGGTGTGATTGGGTCTCCGCTCCCACACCTCACATGGGCATCCATAGTCTGGGTACCCACTGTCTGGCTGCCTTGAGCAGTCGCATCAACTAACTACAAACACCTGTTTACAAAACTGCATGGAAACCTTATGCAAGTTTTTATGCCACAGACTTTTTTTGTAGCAATGTTTTTAGCAATTGATGGATGTGGGAGAGGAGGCCCTGAAGCAGCTGGAACAGCAGCCGCCTGTGCAGTCCACTTCTGGGCAGGAATTTGAGTTGTTGGAGGAGGAGGAGTTGGAGGTGCTGGATGTTGAGGAGGAAGAGGCTCAGGGGCCAGAGGAGGAGGAGGACAGCGAACTTGAGGCCACTGACCCTGATGTCTCTGCTGGACAGACCGCCCAGTTCACCATGGCAAGGCACATGCTGTGGTGCCTGCGCACAGACCCTAGGGTTAAGCAGATGCAAGCGAGGGAGGACACCTGCATCAGCATGATCCTGGACCCACAGCTGAGGGGGAGGGTGGCTCAGTTCCTGCCTGCTGGAGACCGTGAGCAGCGAACATGGGAGTTGCAGGAGATCCTTGTTCTGCGATTGGAGGAAGCCTTCCACCCCCTCTGTCCCTGTCCAGCCAGCACAGCAGCCGGTGCCTGCAGCCAGCAGCAGCAGCAGCAGCAGCAGCAGCAGCATCAGGCGCCCAGGAGACCTGCTGTCCTTGACAAAGGCACTCTAGAGCACCCGAGAGAGGAGGTGCGTGCAGCAGCATCCTCCTCTCAAAGTCACAGGCAGCACCTGACCCGGATGGTGGATGACTACATGGGGTCCGGCGAAGAGCTTGTGGACCCCTTGGAGTACTGGGTCGAGCGCTTGCAGATGTGGAGTGAGCTGGCGCTGTATGCCCTCGAAGTCCTGTCTTGCCCCCCCTTCCAGCGTGCTGTCAGAGAGGTGCTTCAGTGCAGCCGGTGGCGTGGTCACGGAGAAGCGCTCTCATCTGTCCAAAGAGTCCATGGACAGACTCACATTCCTGAAGATCAACCAGGCCTGGATTGAAGGCACGTTCCAGGCACCTGTTGTCGGCGACAGGAGGACATGAGGTGCCTGGGAATAATTTTTTAACAACATCAACTTTCAGTCCCCTGCAAACTTGGCCTGGTTTTTCTTTAGGTGCTGTGGTACCACCGCTAAGTGCCATGGCCTATGCTGCCTGCTGCCATGTATGTCCTTCTGCTGCTGCATTAAACCTCCTGTCTGTGTTCCCACCACCACCACTAGGGTCCACTCCGTTATGCCACTACCTATCTAACACACGCTCAAAATAGCTACTATTTCTGTTCTTGTATAAAAAAAATCTGAGGTGTCTGGGTTGAAAACTGTGCTGTCCCAGTTGTGTATTGGACACAATGTGGGCTTCACAACTGCTGTCCGGAATCTCCTGCTGTTGGTGTTTATTATTACAGCCGTGGTACCAACGCTAAGTGCCATGGCCTACTACATTGCCTGCTGCCACACGTCACTCCTCCTCCTCCTGCTGCTGCTGTATTTAACCTCCTGCTGTCTGTGTTCCCAGAGAGTACAGAGTTATGCGCTGCTGCCATGCGCCACTAGCTATTACGCCACTACAATAGCTACATTTTGTTGTATAAAAAAAAATCTGAGATGTCTGGGTTGAAAACTGTGCTGTCCCAGTTGTGTATTGGACACAATGTGGGCTTCATGACTGCTGCCCGGAACCTCCTGCTGTTGGTGTTTATGATTACAGCCGTGGTACCAATGCTAAGTGCCACGGCCCACTACATTGCCTACTGCCACACGTCACTCCTTCTCCTCCTCCTGTATTTAACCTCCTGCTGTCTGTGTTCCCACTGCCAGGGTCCACAGAGTTATGTGCTGCTGCCATGCGCCACTAGCTATTACGCCACTACAATAGCTACATTTTGTTGTATAAAAAAAAAATTTGAGGTGTCTGGGTTGAAAACTGTGCTGTCCCAGTTGTGTACTGGACACAATGTGGGCTTCACGACTGCTGTCCGGAACCTCCTGCTGTATGGTGTTTATTATTACAGCTGTGGTACCAACGCTAAGTGCCACGGCCTACTACATTGCCTGCTGGTGGTGAAGAAGAAGAAGAATAACCAGGTAAAAAAGAAGAAATAGAATAACCAGGTGAAGAAAAAGAAGAAGAAGAACCAGGTGAAGAAAAAGAAGAAGAACCATATGAAGAAGAAGAAGAAGAACCAGCTGAAGAAGAAGAAGAACCAGCTGAAGAAGAAGAAGAACCAGGTGAAGAAGAAGAACCAGGTGAAGAAGAAGAACCAGGTGAAGAAGAACCAGATGACGATGAAGAAGAAGAAGAACCAGATGACGAAGAAGAAGAAGACGAAGATGAACCAGGTGAAGAAGAAGATGAAAAACCAAGTGAGGATGACCCAGCAGAAGAAGAACCAGGTGAGGAAGAAGAAGAACCAGGTGCCAGTGAAGAAGAAGATGATGAAGATGATGGTGATGAGAAAGAAGATGGTAAAACAGAAAAAGAAGATGGTGAAGAAAAAGATGTAGAGAAGAAAAAGAAGATGAAGACGGTGAAGAAGAATAAACTAGAAATGCAGAAAAAAGTTTTCCATTATTTTTATTTTTTTTAATTACACCTATTTAATTGTGATTTCCCTTTAAAAAAAAATAGCTTTAAGGCCATTCGAATTCGTGATCACGAATTCGGAGTAATACCCGAATTCAATTACCGATCACGTCTCGAATTCGAATTGAATTCTACTGGTCGTGATCACGGCCTAATCCAAATTTGACCTGGATTCGAATGTACTCGAATCGAATTTGGGTACATTCGTGCATCCCTAGTCACGACGTTGTGCCTCATCAGGGGCTAGCATAGGCCAGAGTGTCATAGCTATTTATGCAAAATATTTAGGTAAGGCCGCCCACTTCCCTCGGGCACTGCCCTATTGGTCGGCTGTCAGTAAAACATGCTCTCGCCTTTCACAATACATGTATGCCAGGATTCAATTAAAAGAAGAAAAACACATCAAAGTTTGGGAACCTTGGTTAAATTGGAAAGAAGAACCACTAGACAAAATAATTCACTAGAACTACATAAGACAATTCACAATAGGATTCATTTGAGGCTTTCTTTCAACTCTCAACAGAATAGGCTAAATATCTTACTACTATTTTTCACCATACGATATGAGATCTTCAAAGACCTTGCTTCTATATGTATATTAATACATATATCACTTACTCATTACCACCTCCCTTTCCCTACCCTCTCTCCCATACTCCCAGTATCTACTTATAACACTTAAAGGATACCCGAATTGACATGTGACATGATGAGATAGAGATGTGTATGTACAGTGCCTAGCACACAAATAACTATGCTGTGTTCCTTTTTTTTCTTTCTCTGCCTGAAAGAGTTAAATATCAGGTATGTAAGTGGCTGACTCAGTCCTGACTCAGACAGGAAGTGACTACAGTGTGACCCTCACTGATAAGAAATTCCCCTTTTTACCTCTTTCTTGCTCTCAGAAACCATTTTCAGCTAGGAAAGTGTTTTATAGTTGGAATTTCTTATCAGTAAGGGTCACACTGTAGTCACTTCCTGTCTGAGTCAGGACTGAGTCAGCCACTTACATACCTGATATTTAACTCTTTCAGGCAGAGAAAGAAAAAAGGGAACACAGCATAGTTATTTGTGTGTTAGGCACTGTACATACACATGTCTATCTCATCATGTAACATGTCAGTTCCGGTATCCTTTAACTATGTACAATGTGAACCCTCCTAAAGTGGTTTTGTGCTTAATATGATACAGTATAGTCTTTATATTTGATGTTTCCTTTTTGTTTCCTTTATTATTTGTTGTTGATAAGAGGTATTGACATATCTGCTTATCTCAAGTGTGCACTTGGATATTTGTGTTTATATGCATGCGATGAACAAAAACCTGATACTGAGATACTTGAGTTGACTGTATTTGCTATTATAATATGTTGTTTATATTCCTCTTAGTAAAAATGATTTGAAAAGAAAACAACAACGTATTATTAGATAGCCAGGTATAGGTGTCCCCAATATAGGTAGCCAGTTATAGGTGCCCCCCAGTATAGGTAGCCTGGTATAGGTGTCCACAGTATGGGTACCCTGGTGCTCAGGGGCATGGCAAGAAATCACTGGGCCCCCTGCAAAACTTTGGATGGGATAGGACATTAGACTATTACTATGGCAGCCCACTGAGTGTTGTAAGTCCTTATGTAAACCGCTGAGAGTACCATTATCTAATTTTAAAGTACATTTTTAGTTCAGGTTTCTCATAAGGTTACATATTATTAAGAAAGGGGTTGAGAAAAAGCCCTTGGCAAGGGTGATTAAAGTTTATCTTGCTTCAGGAATAAATGTAGCCATTCAAAATGGTACAGGACGCTGTGGTTGGTTGCAGCTGAAGAACACATCTGTAAGAGCTAATTCATGAAACAGTTGCCCAGGAATCACCATATCTACAGGAGACAGTGTGTATACAGCTTTATTATTATTATTATTATTATTATTATTAATAATTGTATTTATAAAGCGCCAACATATTACGCAGCGCTGGACATTAATTTAGGTTACAGACAATATTTAGGGGTGACATACAGCAATATGACAATACAGGAATACAAGAAAACCAGATCACACAGCACAGTATGTTAGTCACTGGATGGGAGCATGGAGATTAGGCAAGTTAGGTTTACTCAAATGCATAGCATGGGTTCACAGTAATGGAGGTGCATGATCAGGTAGGACACAAAAGGAGGAAGACCCTGCCCAAAGGCTTACAATCTAGAGGGAGAGGTAGAGAAATAAGAGGTAGGGGACCAGAGTTCAGCTGTGGGTTTAGAGCAATTGTGAGGTGTGGTAGGCCAGAGTGAAAAGGTGAGTTTTGAGGGCCTTCTTGAAGATGTTGAAGGAGGGGGCTGCCCTAATGGGTGGAGGTAGGGAGTTCCATAGTGTTGGAGCGGCTCTTGAGACGTCTTGGAGGCGTGCATGGGACTGGGTGATGCGGGGGACGGTCAGGCGAAGTTCATTGGAGGAGCGGAGTGAGCGGCTTGGTGTGCATCTCTGAGTAAGATCAGAAATGTAGAGAACAAGTTCATAAACGCTCAACCCCCATGACAACACATACCAATCGGTGCAGGATCTAGAGAGCCAGTCCTTTAGCAAATACAGTGAAGAAAGGATCCGCAAACCAGGATTGGCTTAGTGAAAAAATGTCCGTTCTTTATTAGAAAAATCCACATGACAGAAAATGTGCAATAAAATCACAGGATCGACTGACGCGTATCGGGCTTACAATCTGCCCTTAGTCATAGTCAAAGTGAACCTGTCAAGGAGGCAGCTTATAAATGGCTGAGAGGGATGACTCCACCCCTCACAAGCCAGCAGCCAGGTCCTTGAAGGGAAACATTACAGACAAATAGTAAAAGCAAACTTGCAATGTATAAAATATTACAAAAAGGTATAAAAAGGTAAGAGTAATGTAAAACAGAAGAAAGATAACCACTGGACTACAATATTATTACAATGGAGCTGCGATGTTACTACAAGAAAATACCACAAGAAGAGAGGGCAGATACAAGGACAGAGGGGTACTGTACTCATCAGTAATCATATACTAAATTCAAATCTCAACGCTTATTCAAACCCGCAGGTGTACGAGTGCCTAACCTCATGATCCAATATGCCTCTCGTTTCAACAAGAATCTTTGTAGATCACCTCCTCTAATGGGACAGGTGACTCGTTCAACTCCCTGAAAGCTGAACGATCTTAGATTGCTTTTATGTACAGTTTCAAAGTGTTTGGAGACTGCTGACTTCTAAAACGTGTTCCAATGTGTGCCGCAGTAGTGCTCGGCTATTCGTGCTCTTAAATTGCGAGTAGTGCATCCCACATACTGAAGCTTGCACTCTAAACAAGAAATAACGTAGATGGTGTATTTCGTGTCACAGTTGACATATTGTTTGATGGGAAAGCTAGTATTAAATGTATAGGAGGGTACTGTGGTCCCCCGCTTGTGACAATGACAGTATTTACAGGTTCGATAACCACAAGGGTATGAGCCTACCGTAGTCAGCCATGTAGGGGTATGTAATGAAGAAGGGGACCTGAAAAGACTGGGGGAGAGGATGGAACCCAGGGTCCTGGCTTTTCTGGCGGAAAAACGGCAACCACCATCGAGAACTTTTTTAAGTTTGGGGTCTGAGTGTAGAACTGGGAGATATTTTCTCACAATATTAGTAATTTTTGTAAATTCCAAACTATATTCTGTAACAAAAGTGACTCTGTCAGTACTGCCTCGCTCCCCTTTCACAGTCCCCAATAAATCTGATCGTGCTCTCCTAGTCCCTTTGATCCGTCCCAACTCGAGTTGTCTGTTTGTGTACCCCCTCCGTCTAAGTCTATCTTTCACCTGATTGAATTCAGATTGTAAATCACATGGGTTGGAGCAGTTGCGGGCTGCTCTAATAAACTCTCCTGTGGGAATAGCATTTATAGTGTGTTTAGGATGACATGAGTTAGCAAGCAGAATCGAATTGCCTGCTGTGGTCTTACGAAATGTACGTGTGGAAACCAAACAAGATGTAGGATCTCCTGTCAGAGTTAAATCGAGGTAATCAATTTTAATGTTATCAGAGTTCATTGTAAAAACCAGATTCAAATCGTTTTGGTTAGCATATGCCAGGAATTCCCCCAGGAGGCCAGGAGGACCCCCCCACACCAACAACAGATCATCAATAAATCTCCCATACCATATGATATGGGAGGCATAAGGGTTAGAATCCCCAAAGATGCGGAGCTCCTCCCACCACCCCATGTAGAGGTTGGCGAGGGAGGGGGAAAATTTAGCCCCCATAGAAGCTCCGCATCTCTGGAGAAAAAACCTAGAATCGAACATAAAATAGTTGTGTGTGAGGAGGTACTCCACGGCCTCCAGGAGAAAGACCCGCAAAGACACATCAAACGTAGAATATTTGATGAAATGAAATTCCAAAGCCTGGAGGGCACGATTGTGTGGAATCGATGAGTACAAAGAGGCGACATCCATGGTCGCCCATGTGTATCCGCCGTCCCACTCGAAATCCTTAAAACTAGAGAGAACATGACGAGTGTCCTGCAGGTACCCAGGTAACCTGAGGACAAGGGGCTGCAGATGTGCATCGACCCACTCACCCAGGCGCTCGCCCACGGAGCCAATGCCCGCAACAATAGGACGGCCCCGGGGGGGAGCGCCTGGTTTGTGGATCTTCGGGAGGTGGTGGAACACGGGCACAACCGGATGGAGAGGGCAAAGATACTCAGCCACCCGTTTGGTTAAAACACCCATGTCCTGCCCGCGGTCCAGCAGCCCCCGAAGATCCACTAGGAAGGCCTGGGTAGGATCCTGGAGCAAGGGCCGATACACATCCGCATTGCCCAGCTGTCTAAGAGCCTCCTGTTGGTAGTCAATGGCATCGAGAACTACGACCGGACCCCCTTTATCCGCCGAGCGTATGACTATGTCACTATTGCTTTGAAGAGATAGAAGAGCCTGACGCTCGGAGGAAGTGAGGTCGGACGGGGCCCTGGAACATCTAGGAAGGTTGGTCAGTTCCTTCTCTATGAGGTCCTGAAAAGTGTCTAATTCTGGGGATCTGGCATTGACTGGATAGAATGAAGGGTTAGAAACATTAACTGGAACTACCTGTTCTACACCCACCCCTGAGACACCACTTGTGTCAAGGTCCTGCAGCGCCACCAAAGTCCTAATGTCTTGAAAGGAGGGGACATCCTCAATTGCACTTAAAGACAGGGACTGTGGCACAGCAGAATCCAACACTTCAGAGTCCTCTGTGAGAAAATGTTTTTTGACTACCAAATTCCTGACAAACTTGTTAAGGTCTAGAATAGTTCGGAATATATTGAAATGGTGGGAAGGGGCAAAGGACAGACCTCTAGACAGGATCTTCCTTTCCTCTATAGAGAGTTATAATCATTGGTGTCCCTCAAAAATTTGAAACGTTTAGTTTCCATTATGATTTTCTCTAGCTTGTTAATGTTGTTTATGAGCTTAGAATGTAGATCATCGAAAGTAGACAGAGAATCAAATTTTTTTTTTTTTCAGAAATGTAGGTTGGACAGGTTTTGTGGATGGATTTGTAGGTCAGACACAATATCTTGAATCCAATTCTGGACTGGATAGGAAGCCAGTGGAGGGATTCACGGAGGGGAGCCACCCTGGTGGAGCAATGGGAGGAGTGGATAATTCTGGCTGCCGCATTCATGATGGACTGCAGTGGGGCTATTCGGGTCATACACTAAACATGCATGCATAGGCTCTTTTGGTGTTTCCAGTCAGGATAGAGCTTGATCCTGCAAGTAGCACTGGCAGAAATGAGCGCTGTACAAAGGCATTGTTCTGGTACACAAAAGCGAAGCGCACAGTTCCTATAGCTATAGGGGACAGCATTGGGAATAATGGAATGGCTTCTGGCAGAGGAGGTAAGCTAACTTTTTAAGTTCGATGTGCCAGATCTTTAAATTACATTGTGGGGCACCTGTATGGCCACAAATACAGCTTAAAATATACCATAGGCAGGGGAACAAAAATCTAAAAGTTTTGAATACCTGTTTCTTAGTTACATCCTCAGACACACTCCTCCACTGATAACCGATGTTAATCAACTGGCTAGTGCACAGATGTGTATGTATGTGCCTCTATAACTCGAAAACGGCTTGACCGATTTGAATGAAACTTGGTATACAGATCCCTTACTACCTGGGATGATATGTTCTGGGGGTCTCGCGCCCCCCCTCCATACCTGGGCGGAGCTACAAGCAGCAAATCAGATTTCACCCTATCATGTCAATGGAAAAAATGTAAAAGGCTACTATTCTCACTGTAATCATGCCACAGTCCCCACACTTGGCACAGTTGGTCACTTGGTGACAGAGGTTACAAATCCAGGAAAAGTGGGTGGAGCATAAAACAGCCATTCATTTGAAATGGGAAAATGTAAACTGCAGCCATTCTTACACTGTTAATCACAGGGTTTTCAAACCTGGCACAATTGGTCACTGGGTGAATGAGATTAAGATTCAGGAAAGTGGGTGGAGCCTACAACAGCCAATCAAAATTCACCTATTGATTTTCAAGTGGAACATTTAAACTACTGCCATTCTTACACTGTTAATGGCAGAGGCTTCAAACTTACTACAGTCGGTCATTGGGTGACTGGGGTCCAAATTCACTTAAGGGGCAGGGCCTCAAACAGCCAATCAGATTTCCTTGCTGCATAAACTGCTTCCATTCGCACATCGTTGATGCCAGGAACCTGAAAGCTCACAAACTTGGTCATTGAGTGACTGTGTGTTGAGGTTTTAAAAAGTGGGTGGAGCCAAAAACAAATTTCACTAGAAAAATATAAGCTGCAGCCATTCTTACACTGTTAATGGCAGGGTTCTCAAACTTTGCACAGTTGGTCACTGGGTGACTGGGATTAATATTCAGGAAAATGGGTGGAGCCTACAACAGCCAATCAAAATTCACCTGTTGATTTTCAAGGGTAATAGTTAAATTGCTGCCATTCTAACACTGTTAATAGCAGATGCCTCAAACATGGTACAGTTGGTCACTGGGTGACGGGGTTTCAAATTCAGAGAGGGAGCGGAGCCACAAACAGCCAATCAGATTTATTTAATTTCAGTGGGAATATACAAATTATTGATCCCAAGGACCCCAAAGCTCATAAACTTGGTAATTGAGTGACTGTATGTCAAGTTTAGAAAAAGTAGGCGGTGCCAACAACTACATTTTTTACATGGTAAAATATAAACTGCAACCATTCTTACACTGTTAATGGCAGGGTTCCCAAACTTGACACAGTTGGCCACTTGGTGACTGGGATTAATATTCAGAAATGTGGGTGGAGCCTTCAATAGCCAATCCAAATCAACCTATTGATTTTCAAGGGGAATATTTACATTGCTACCATTCTTACACTGTTAATGGCAGAGGCCTCAAACTTGATACAGCCAGTCATCGGGTGACTGGGGTCCAAATTCACTAAAGGAGGTAGAGCCACAAACAGCCAATCAGATTTGTTAGATTGATTTCAGCCATTCTGTTATTGGCAGGGTTCTCAAACTTGACACAGTTGGTCACTGGATGACTTGGTATAATAATAAGGAAAGTGGGTGGAGCCTACAACAGCCAATCAAAATTCCACTATTGATTTTCAAGGGGATATTTACATTGCCGCAATTCTTACACTCTTAATGGCAGGGGCCTCAAATTTGTTACAGTCAGTCACTGGGAGACTGGGGTTTAAATTCTGAAAACGAGGCGGGCCACAAACAGCCAATCAGATTTGTTTAATTTCAATGGAAAAATACAACTTTTTGATGCCAAAGTCCCCACAGCTCATAAACTTGGTCATTGCGTGACTGTATGTCAAGTTTAGAAATGGTGGGCAGAGCCATAAACAACTAATTATTTACATGGGAAAATATAAACTGCAGCCATTCTTATGCTGGTAATGGCAGGGTTCTCAAACTTGACACAGTTGGTCCCTGGGTGACTGAGATTAATATTCAGAAAAGTAGGTGGAACCTAATCAAAATTCACCTATTGATTTTCAAGGGGAATATATTAACTGCTGCCATTCTTACACTCTTAATGGCAGAGGCCTCAAATCTGGTACACTCAGTCACTGGGAGACTGAGGTTTAAATTCTGAAAAGGGGGCGGGCCACAAACAGCCAATCAGATTTCTTTGCTGGATAAACTGTTTCCATTCACACAATTTTGATGCAAGGAACCCGAAAGCTCACAAACTTGGTCATTGAGTGACTTTGTGTCAAGGTTACAAAAACTGGATGGAGTTAAAAACAGATTTCCCTGGGAAAATGTAAACTGCAGCCCTTCTTCACCATTAATGGCAGGGTTCTCAAACTTTGCACAGTTGGCTACTGGGATTAATATTCAGAAAAGTGGGTGAGGCCTAAAAAAGCCAAACAAAATTCACCTGTTGATTTTCAAGGGGAATATTTAAATTGCTGCCATTCTTGCACTGTTAATGGCACAAGCCTCAATCCTGGTACAGTTGGTCATTGAATCACTGGGGTTCAAATTCAGAAAAGGGGCGGAGCCACAAACAGCCAATTGGATTTGTTTCATTTCACTGGGAAAATAAAAATGATTGATGCCAAGGACCCCAAAGCTCACAAACTTGGTCATTGAGTGACCAGGTTGTGTGTCCAGGTTACAAAAAAGTAAGCGGAGCCAAAAACAAAATTTCACTGGGAAAATATAAACTGTAGCCATTCTTACACTGTTAATGGCAGGGTTCTCAAACTTTGCCCAGATGGTCACTGGGTGACTGAGATTAATATTCAGGGAAGTGGGTGGAGCTTTTAATAGCCAATCCGAATTCACCTGTTGATTTTCAAGGGGAATACTTCAATTGCTGTCATTTTTACATTGTTAATAGCAGATGCCACAAATCCGCCACAGTTGGTCATTAGGTGACTAGGGTTCAAATGCGGGAGAGGGGTGGAGCCAAAAACAGCCAATCTGATTTGTTTAATCTCTATGGGAATATATACATTTTTGATGCCAAAGACCCTAAAGCTGACAAATTTGGTCATTGAGTATTTGTGTGTTAGGGTTAGAAAAAGTGGGCAGAGCCAACACCAGCCAAATACATACCCGGGCAACCCGGGGTCATCAGCTAGTATGCTGATAAAAATTGAAAGCAGTGAAGCACTGCATACATTTTCTCTATCAATTAAATTAGCTTCTGTGATAAATGTGCATGTTTTCACATATACAGGCTGTGAGTGTGCTCCCAGCCTCAGCTTTTTATTACACTCACTCTGTCCCCTCCTTTGATGGATCAGAAATCCAGCTCTGCAGATGCTTCAGGCATCACTACAGTACAGGGCACTTGGGGAGGGGGTTGATGAGATTGAGTCCAGGTGCTAATGCTAAATACAAGACCCCTGCTGCACTCTGAATAGGTACTGTCTACAAATCTTTGTTTACAAAACCTTGTATGATTCCTCATCTGTGCCTGAACAGACACAGTCATTAGAACAATTGTGCAGAGAATCCTTGGCCTCTTGAGACAGGGAAAATAACCTTTTTTTCCGGACTGCTAGAAAATGTAGAGTGCCTTTATAGACAGCTCTGCTCGGGGCCCCTCCCCAGGCTTTTCCCTCCATGGGCTCCCCCCTGCATACCTTGCAGGGTCTATTGTTACGCCACTGCTGCCTAATCTGGTGTGCAAAGTGGTGCATTTTTATCCATTGAGTACTGTGAGCTTTGGACACAGGTAGAGGTAGACAACACATGAATGGAAATGGAGCTGCACTTTTTTTTTTTTTGGTCCCCTTCACCTTACGTAGCTGGAAGCAGTCGGGCTGTAGGTTATCCCCTCAGGCAGCAAAGGCTGTATCTATGCATACCTGCAGCCTCTCCCATCAGTGACTGAGAGGTGGGGGCATAGAACAGATTATTATTATTATTATTATTATTATTTAGTATTTATATAGCGCCGACATATTACGCAGCGCTGTACATTGTATATATATATATTGTCACTCACTGTCCCTCAAAGGAGCTCACAATCTAATCCCTACCATTGCCATATGTCTATATTATGTAGTGTAAGTACTGTAGTCTAGGGCCAATTTTAGGGGGAGCCAATTAACTTATCTGTAGGTTTTTGGAATGTGGGAGGAAACCGGAGTGCCCGGAGGAAACCCACGCAGACACGGAGAGAACATACAAACTCTTTGCAGATAGTGCCCTGGCTGGGATTCGAACCAGGGACCCAGCGCTGCAAGGCGAGAGAGCTGACCACTACGCCACCGTGCTGCACAGATGCGTGTAACTGGAGAACAGAGCAGGGACAGGCATACTACAATACAGCCTGTGCTGCTGGAGGGGTTAATTTACACAGCTGCTCTGCTTCCCGCTTGATCAAGTGTCCTTTGCTGGGGCCAGCGGCTGCTTAGTCTTAGGGCTCGTTTCCACTGTTGCGGTGCGGAATCGCCTGGATTCCACCGCAGAAGAAATCGCATGTGGCTGCATTTCCACCTGCGGATTTAGCCGCGATTTCGCATGGCAAGGAGCCAGGCGAATTTAACCATGTCACTGCCTGAGTACAGCTCCATAGCAAACCATGCGAAATCGCGGGGAAATCCGCATGACAAAGCCGCATGCGATTTCCCTATTAAATGCATTAGCGGCGATTCGCCCGCATTCCTCCCGCACGCGAAATCTGACGGCTCTGCCGTGCAGATTTCTGCCGCACCGAAAAACGAAAAACAAGTGGAAACAGCCCCATCCACTTACATTGACTATGCGAATCCGCATGCAGTGCCCGCATGCGGATTCGCTGTAGTGGAAACGAGCCCTAAGTTCTTGCCTGCTGGGAGGTAGAAAGAGGAACAGTTATAGTGTAGGCCAGGATTATGTGCTGCTGGGGCCCCTTAAACTCTGACTGGGGCCCCAAGCAGATGCTTGCGGTGCTTAGTGGGTTAATCCGGCCCTGCCATTACCACAGGCTCCTCTCTCTGCCATCTCTATGATGGCAGAGCACTGCCAGCCGGTCAGGAGCCGCTTTCATTGGTTCCTGACGCTGTCTATCAATGTAAGCCAATGTTCACAGTGATCACACGGTCAGGAGCCAATGAAAGCGGCTCCTGACCTGCTCACAGAGCTCTGCCATCTTATAGATGGCAGAATGAGTGAATTGCGGCGGGTCAAAAGCGGCGAGATTGGTGGTAACCGCGGTAGCGCGAAGTGCCGAAGCAGTAGAATTTACGTCCAGTCAGAGCTGCAGCACCACCTACTGGGCGTAGATTCATACTGCTTACTTCCAGAAGCAGTTAAGGTTAGTGCACTATTTACAAATGAGAACACTGAACACATGAACGGAACCACAAATCCCAGCAAGACCCTCACCACAACACCAGCAAAACAACAATCCTAACTGATTAACTGTAAACAAGTGAACAGCAAGCACAACTATATACAGGGATACGTGGTACAAAATCAGAGGGCAAGTAGGTAAGAAGGTCAAAAGGCAAAGCAGAGTCAAAACCAAAAAGGAATCATCAGGCAAAAAATAAAAAATGAGCGTTACTCACCTGAGGCTTTCTCCGGCCCCTTGAAGCCGACTGTCCCACGCTGGCCGCTCCGCTATCTGCCACCATCCCCGGCTCCCCGCACGGTGCAGAAGACAACCTCCAGGTCGTCCTTATTGCACCTGTGTAAAGCGCCTCTGTCAATCATGGTCATGTTGTCCCTGGCGCACTGCGCAGACGCAGTAGTTCTGCGCCTGCGCAGTGTGCCGCGGACAACGTGGCCATAATTGACAGCGGCGCAAGGGGCTGAAGAAAGCCCCAGGTGAGTAACGCTCGTTTTTTATTTCTTGCCTGATAATTCCTTTAAGATAAACAGATCAGGACAGGGAACAGGTACAGGAGGTGTCCAGATATCAGTAACGCTTGTGCTCAATAACATGGCACTTGACTCAAGCATAAACAGGCCTTAAATAGACAGTCCAATCTGTCAGGTGACTTGGTCTGCATATTTCTTTAAAACTCTATGCAACACCTGCAGGTGAACCGAAGAACTGCAGTGACTGTCCAAAGACTGGAGCTGGGCCCTCTGCTGGTGGGCAGTGGATGTCCATACAATTCAGGCAAGTGCTGTCACCAACAGGAGATCTGAGGCAACGATCATGACAACCAGGATCATAAGAGGACCTTGCCCAAAGACTCCTTACTGGTTAACATAGTGGCTTGAGACAGGATTTGAACCCTTGTGAAAGGGCTCATATCCCCCAACAGATTTTGCTGCTTTGTTTCTGATTTGTTTGATCAGCTCTGATTTGCTAGGATCACATCCTGGTTCAGTACATGATCACGACAAGCAAATCAAAGACTTACAGATCTATCACCTGACCAAACTGATCACATGCTTGTTTCAGAGTAAAATGTATTTTTTCTTATGTAGCTATCAGTTATAATAGATTATAAAAATCTGACATATCCAACAGATGTTGGACTAATCAATATCCTTATGGGGGATTCTCAGGCTTTTATATATGTTTTGAAAAACACTTCCTGAACAGCAATTACTCAGCCCAACTGCCAAAATAGTGTGAAAGCCATTAGAGGGATTAATTAGCATCTTTGTATAGGCTCCTTTCCAGGTAGTGCTTTTGTAAAGAATGAAGGAAATACTTGGAATCCCCATGAGGATATGGACTAGTCAAAAACATGTCAAGAACTGTCAGATTTTTACTGCCCCTGGAAAGTGACAGTAACATAGGAGAAAAGTAATTTATAGTACATTTTAATCTGGGAGAAATGTGATTCTTATAATGTACCATTTTTTGCAATAGTGGTCCTTTAAAGCAGGGGTCCCTAACCACCGGGCCGCAGCCCACTGCCAGTCCATGGGCAGTTTTCAGCTGGGGCAACTATACTAGCAATACAGGGGCAACTATACTAGCTATACAGGGGTAACTATATTAGCTATACAGGGGCAACTATACTAGCAATACAGGGGCAACTATACTAGCTATACAGGGGCAACTTTACTAGCTATACAGAGGCAACTATGTTAGCTATATAGGGGCAAATATGCTAGCTATATTGGGGTAACTATACTGGGATACTGGGGGCAACTATACCTAGATACCCTATACAGGGGGCACTTATTCCTGGTGGCTACCTACCTATCTATACACTCCAAATGGGAGGGTGCTGCTAACCCCAACACCACCCCCCCCCCCCCACCCCCACCCCCCGCTAACCCTGACTCCATCACGCCAAAAGACCCCGGAGAGAAGTTTGGTCTGGATAGCGGTCCCCAGACTGAAAAAGTTTGGGGACCCCTGCTTTAAAGGACACCTGAAGTGAGAGAGATCTGTAGATCACCATATTTATTTCCAATGCAAATTGCAAGAAGAAATAAAGAAGAAGAATAGAAGAACATTTAAAGAATACAAATGACAATTATAGAACTGACAAACACATTTGAAGAACACAATAGAGTACAGATAAAGAAAAAAACATTTTTTTCCCAATTTTACTTTGCAAAATATCTCTCTGTCTTATGTCATATAAGATATTTAATGCTTGATGTAGAAAGAAAAAAAGAAAGAACAACCGAGAACCCCCAATAGTGTATTATTGTTGATATAAGGTAATCTTCAATTTGTACAGCAGATATGACTCACAAGTCTGGGTTGCCGACCTCAGGCAACCACTCCAATCGCATATGGGGATATTAAGCCTGTCCCCACTCAGGCTAAGAAGTCGCTCTCCGTAGAAGAAAATCCACCAGGTGGATAATGATATTTGTAGTAGTTACAGAGGCACCAGCAGAATAAAAATTAGTAGTCTATTAAAACCAAATAAAAAATTGGGGGCCGGGGTGGATCCGTCTCGCCAATATATATGACACAACCACCATATATGGTATCCAGAAAAATATATATTTAATCAGTACTCCACATAAAATTATGCAACGCGTTTCGCGAGTCCCACTCCCAAGCAGTGCTGCACCTATCTGCACAACTTTGGAGTTACTCCTGCTCTTGTATTTGCCTGAGGAAGCGGGCTTGGGAACTGCGAAACGCATTGCATATTTTATGTGGAGTACTGATTAAATATATATTTTTCTGGATACCATATATGGTGGTTGTGTCATATGTATTGGGAAGACGGATCCACCCCGGTCCCCCAATTTTTTATTTGGTTTTATTAGACTACTCATTTTTATTCTGCTGGCGCCTCTGTAACTACTACAAATTTAATGCTTGATACTCATTTATGTAATTTTTTTTTACAAATTCACCTGATGGAGGGTGGGGGGTGGCCTGTAAATCCACACATTAGGCAGCTTATGGATTCCACCTCCTGCTTTTTGCAGCATACCCACACAATATTATAGACCATTTGTTCTAAAGCTGTCTCCAGCAGAGTAGCAATGGCCCAGATAGCATGGCATGTTGCAATTTTTGTTTAGTAAGTGCATGATAACAGTTTTTAACCCTCACACGTTTCCTTTCCTTTGTAAATGACCCTGCCCATTTTGACTCTGTTCTGTAAATTACATTTAGAAAACCATACTGTTTATTATTGTGAAGTATGTGTACACAGTATGCATTTTTTGTGCTTCTATACAATGATTAGTTGAGAACATAACAGATGTATAATATTACCTTTTTGTAAAGACTTCTAAGGTCCCTGTACTGCCACATGCTGTTAAGAACCTGAGAGGCTGCTTTGACTACTTTTGGTGAGTGCCTGTATTTGAATAGGAAAGAAAGAGTAAAGTTAGTCTACAGATATATCAGTTAATATTTTGTAAAAAGTCCAGAACTATATTGTTTAATATATAAAAAAAATAAAAAACATTACAATAAAATAAAAAAAAAATGTAAATATTTACCTAAGGGTCTAAACTTTTTAAATATCAATGTAAAGATGAAATATTTCTATTTTTTTTTTATTTTAAACTTGTAAATAGTGATAGATGCAAAACGGAAAAAATGCACCTTTGTTTCCAAATAAAATATTGTCGCCATACATTGTGATAGGGACATCATTTTAATGGTGTAATAACCGGGACATATGGGCAAATACAATACGTGAGTTTTAATTATGGAGGCATGTATTATTTTAAAACTATAATGGCTGAAAACTGAGAAATAATGAATTTTTTCCGTTTTTTTTTTTTTATTCTTCCTGTTAAAATGCATTTACAGTAAAGTGGCTCTTAGCGAAATGTACCACCCAAAGAAAGCCTAATTGGTGGCGGAAAAAACAAGATATAGATCAGTTCATTGTGATAAGTAGTGATAAAGTTATAGGAAAATGAATGGGAGGTGAAAATTGCTCGGATGCATAAAGTGAAAATGACTGAAGGCTGCATCCGTTTATTGAACCCTTCAAAACCTGATTCCTATTAGAATGCCAGACAGACCTTCCCCCAGCACAAATTTATCATCTAAAGGTGCCCATTAACGGTACAATCCCATGGCTGATCAACCATTTCCACCGTGGTAATCGGAAATGATGAATCATGCCCATTAATGGCTTAAAGGGAACGTTGACTGAACTTAAAAAAAGTTTAATTTACCTGGGGCTTTTGCCAGCCCCCTGCATCCGCCCTGTGCCTGCGCAGTTACTAAGCGATCCTCCGGTCCCCTGTAGCAGCTGAGTTTCGTTTTCAGTGACTGGGCCAGTCCATGGTCAGTGAGCCTGCCCTGCCCTGACCTTCGTGTCCTCGATCACACTCCCGTCACTTGGAGCGTCCTGCGCATGCTCAGCATGAGAAAATCATGCGCAGGATGCTCCCAGTGACGGGAGTGTGATCGAGGACACGAAGGTCAGGGAAGGCTCAGTGACCATGGACTGGCCCAGTCACTGAAAATGAAACTCAGCTGCTACAGAGGACTGGAGGATCGCTTAGTGATGGCGCAGGCACAGGGCGGCTGCAGGGGGGTGGCAAAAGCCCCGGGTAAATTAAACTTTTTTTTTTAAGTTCAGTTAAGGTTCCCTTTAATGGCCTCTAACCAATTCAATCAGATCAATGGAATCAATTCCATTGATCTGATAAAATTGGTTAACAGGAATCTGGCTATTAACCCATTCGCGTTCCGTCGTTTTCACGTGAGAAATGTTCACCTCCCATTCATTAGCCTATAACTTTATCACTACTTATCACAATGAACTGATCTATATCTTGTTTTTTCCGCCACCAATTAGGCTTTCTTTGGGGGGTACATTTTGCTAAGAGCCACTTTACTGTAAATGCATTTTAAAAGGAAGAATAAGAAAAAAATGGAAAAATTCATTATTTCTCAGTTTTCAGCCATTATAGTTTTAAAATAATACATGCCTCCATAATTAAAACTCACGTATTGTATTTGCCCATATGTCCCGGTTATTACACCGTTAAAATTATGTCCCTATCACAATGTATGGCGACAATATTTTATTTGGAAATAAAGGTGCATTTTTTCCATTTAGCATCTATCACTATTTACAAGTTTAAAATAAAAAAAATATAGAAATATTTCATCTTTACATTGATATTTAAAAAGTTTAGACCCTTAGGTAAATATTTACATGTTTTTTTTTTATTGTAATGGTTTTTTTTTTTATAGTAAACAATTTATTTGGGTAGTTTTGGGAGGGTGGGAGGTACACAATAGATTTATAATGTAAATGTGTGTTCATTTTTATTTTTTTCACTTACAGTTGTAGTATTACTTTTTGGCCAAAATATGGCGGCCATGAGTTTGTTTACATGACGTCACTCTAAGCGTAACACACGCTTAGAGTGACGCATCGGGGAGGGAACAGCCAGAAAAAGCACAGCTTCCGAGAGAAGCTGTCGCTTTTTCAGCGGGGGAGAGGAATCAGTGATCAGGCACCATAGCCCGATACATTGATTCCTTGGCTACCGAATCCGCGGCTGGGAGTGCGTGTGCACGCGCGCGATCGGTCGCGGGAGCGCGCGGTAGCGCGCATGGTTCCTGGACTTAGTTTCTACGTCCAGGAACCAAAATAGGTTAATGTGCACGACCAATCATTTTCAATAATTTACTGTGGGGTTTTGAAATGTTCAATCAGCTGCAGATTTGTACCATTAATGGGCATCTTAAGCCCAACCTAAATGCTAAATCCCCTTCATGATGACTTACCTACCCGCTAATGCTAAATCCCCTTCCTGTTGCCTGACACTAACCCACACTCCAGATGGTATATCCTTTGTGACATCTATCCCTAACCTCCTATGCTATGTCATTTTCCTGACACTAGATTCTGCCTACCTGCAAGAATTATGGCTACTTACATTGGTGTGTGTGTGTGTGGGGGGGGGGGGGGGATCTGGGGTCCTTCTGCCTACCTATGTTGGTGTATGCTTCTGACTACCTATACTGGGGGCCCTCTGGCTACCTTTACTGAGGTGGATACTTCTGTCTACCTATATGGGCATTCATCTCAGGCTACCTATACTGAACAGGCTACATCTGATTACCTATACAGGGGCTCATCTCTACTTACCTCAGGCTTCTTCATGTAGTCTTTCAGGTCCCTTATGGGAGGTTCAGCACCGCTATGTTGTCGTCACCACTTGGTGTCACTATCTCGGCTGTGCTCGCCTCCTCAATTGTGCTCCTGTAGCCAGTTTGAAAAACTTTTAACTTAGCAGGTGCAGAATGCTTTTGGCAAAGGGAGCGTGATTGAGGATTAATGCGTACTGGGCCAAGCATGAGCAGTCGCCGTATTTTTTTTTGGGGGGGGGGGTAGTAACAAAAATTTTGCTATGGGGCCCTGTGATTTCTAACTACACGCCTGCTCATGACCATCTAATAATACAGGAGGGGGAGGTGGGGCAGGAACAACCTTTTTGAGACAAGGGATATGAAAAACTGTGTGTATGTTCATAGAACTGGGAAGTTCCAACATGAAAGCCACTGTATTAACGACCTTTTTGATGGGAAATGGGCCGACAAACTTGGGCCCTAATTTCCTGGAGGGGCAACGAAGTCACAGATTACTGGTAGACAGCCAGACCAGATCACCAGGGGAGAGACTAGGACCTTCCTTGCGACTCTTGTCTGCCCAATGTTTAGCTTTCTCCTGAGATTCCAACAAAATGGACTGTATCTTCTTAAAATTTTCCGTTAAATAGGTAAGTCTGTCCTGTACAGTAGGAACTGAAGACTCAGTCACGACACCAGGTAAGTATGCAGGATGGAAGGCAAAATTGGCAAAGAATGGAGATTGTTTTGTAGCGGAGTGAACAGTATTGTTATACGCAAATTCAGCAGTGGCCAACAGGGTGGACCATAGGGATGGTCAGAATGCCAATTTCCGATTCCACGGTAAATCCGCATTCCGTCATGTACCAATTACCGATTCCGCTTTCTGCTACCAATTTCCGCATTCCAATGCGGAATTTCCGCCGGAAATCGTGGAAATTCCGCCCGACTTTAACATCGATTTTCTCAAAAACTATAAGGTCTTTTTGAAAACTTTTTTTGCATCTTGTTCAGAAGATTCTGTTTAATAAACCCTGAAAATTTGGTGTTTCTAGGACTTATGGGGGCTTTGCTATTAACCGCTAAAGTTGGCGGATTTTTACTGTAAGGTAAAATGCAGAAAATAGGCAGATGCAGATTTTCTGCATTTTACATTACAGTAAAAATCTGCCGACTTTAACGGATCTTGTGAACAAGATGCAAAAAAAAGTTTTCAAAAAGACCTTATAGTTTTTGAGAAAATCGATGTTAAAGTCGGGTGGAATTTCAGTGATTTCCGGCGGAAATCCGCCTACGGCACTTGCATCACCGATTTCTCATCGGAATTTCGGAAATTGCATTTCCGCGGAATCCGAATGAGCATCCCTAGTGGACCAGTCGTCTTGAGATGCAGAGGAGAAAATGAGTAGATATTGTTCCAAAGTTTGATTGGTCCTCTCAGTCTGGCCATTGGTTTGAGGGTGATAACCAGACGACAGGCAAGAACTAATACCCAGAAGTTTGCAGAGCTCCTTCCAAAACCTAGAGATTAACTGGGTTCCCCTGTCAGAGACAATCTCAGAAGGAAGACCATGGAGGGGGATAATCTCTTTTAAAAATACTTGGGCAGTTACTGCAGCAGAGGGAACACTTTTCAGGTGCACAAAATGGGCCATCTTGGTGAAGCGATCCACCACCACTAGGATGGTAGTGAAGCCCTCGGACAACTCAACTATGAAATCCAAGGCGATCTTATCTCAGGGTCGTTCAGGTATTGGTAGTGGATGGAGAAGACCCCAAGACTTAGATCTGGAACTTTTGGATTTGGCACAGGTCTCGCAGGTAAGCACAAACTGATTGCAGTCCTTAGACATTTCTGGTCACCAGAAGCTTCTCTGAAGAAGTTCCAGCGTCTTAGTAATTCCAAAGTGTCCTGCTAGCTTGTAATCGTGACAACTGGTAAGAACTGATTGACGGAGCTCGGAGGGAACAAAAATCTTATGAAAAAAGAGACCATCATTAAAGTCCAAATTAGAAGGAATTTATTGTACTGGAACTGTAGAACTGGCTTGCTTAATTTGGGTCAGTAATCCAGCCTGTAGAAGAAGAACGTGATTTGTAGACAGAATAGTATCAGGACTAGAATTAAGTACATTAAGTACGGGGTCTTCAAGAAACATACAGGAGAGCGCATTGGCCTTAGAGTTCTTAGAACCTTGGCGAAAGGTTAGATGGAAATTGAACCTGGAGAAAAACAGTGCCCAGCGAGCTTGACGTGGCTTCAGTCTCCTAGCAGAACGTGAATACTCCAGATTCTTGTGGTCGGTGAAGTTAAGAATAGGATGTAAAGCCCCTTCAAATAAATAGCGCCATTTTTCAAGGGCTGCCATTATAGCTAAAAGTTCTCTGTCAGCAACATCATAATTCCTCTCAGCAGAACTAAGTGTTCTGGAGAAAAAAGCTATCGGATGCAGGATGGATCAAAGCGTTGAGAGAGGATGGCCCCCAAAGCAATCTCAGATGAACCTACTTCCATGATGAAAGCTCGTGAAGGATCCGCGTGTTTGAGGATAGGAGCTGAGGTGAACAGAGACTTTAAGGCCTCAAAGGCGGACTGGGCCTCAGGAGTCCACTTAAAAGGAAGATTTACTTTGGTTAGTTGTGTGATGAGGCAACAGTCTTGGAAAAGTTCTTAATAAACCTTCGGTAAAAGTTGGCAAAGCCAATAAAACGTTGAAATGCCTTTCAGTCAGAAGGAACAGGAGAGTCAAGAATGGCAGACACTTTCTTTGGATCCATCTCAATTCCTTCAGAAGAGATTCAAAGGCCCAGAAACGGAATGTTATCCTACTCAAATTCACATTTTTCTGGTTTAGCATACAGTTCATGTGTACGTAGACGTGATAAGACCTTCTTAACATGATTCCGATGTTCTTCCAAAGAAGATGAAAAAATAAGGATATCAAGATAGACAACAAGAAAATCATCTATAAAGTCCCGAAGCACATTGTTGATAAAATGTTGAAAAGTGTCCGGAGCATTACAAAGGCCAAAGGGCATGACCAGATACTCATAGTGTCCGAAACGGGATCTGAAGGCAGTCTTCCACTCATCTCCCTTCCGGATTCTTACCAAGTTATAGGCTCCCCTTAGATCTAACTTGGTGAAGATCTTGGCAGAACGTAATCTCTGAAATAAGTCAGACATCAAAGGTTGAGGGTAACGATCTTTGGTGGTAATTTTGATTAAGTGCTCTGTAGTCGATGCAAGGCCTGAGAGAACCATCCTTCTTCTCCACAAAGTATATTCCTGCACCTGCTGGCGAAGTGGACGGTCTAATAAATCCCTTCTTAAGGTTCTTCTCAATGTAGTCATTAAGCACCTGTGATTCTGGTTCTGAAAGAGGCTATACCCTGCCATAAGGAATGGCTGCTCTGGGTTGGAGATTCACAGGACAGTCATAGATGCGATGAGGAGGAAGAGAGTCAGCCCCTTTTTTTTATCAAAAACGTCCAGAAAGTCATCATAAGCTGCTGGAATCATGGAAGCCTTCTCAGAACTGGTACAGAGCAAGCAACTGATACTTGGGAAGCAGAAACGAAAAACAGTAGGAGGAGTTGAAAAAAAACCTCCCCAGTGGACCAGTCAATTAGTTTATTATGACTGGCATCCCCAGGATAGCAAGAAACAACGGAGAAGGAATCAAATCAAAGCAGAGGTACTCCTGATGATCATCTTTAATGGTAATCATCAGAGGAAAAGTCTCTAAAGTAATGGGTCCGGAAGTGAACAGAAGATCCATCAGCAAGTTGAATAATTAATGGTTTACTCTTCTGACAAATTGGTAATTGGAGTTAGTGAGCAAAATAAAGGTCTAGGAAGCAGGAACAGGCTCCTGAATCGATATTAGTCTCGATCTTAAAGTTCTTTCCTTTTGGCCCCTGTAAAAGGAAAGAAAGAGGTATGTGAGCCGAGGAGGTCATAGGACTGTGGAGTTCCAGAGAACAAGAGGAATCTGGCTTACTTAGAGGATGGACTGGGCAGTCTTGATGGAAGTGTCCAGATGCTCCACAGTAATGGCAGAGGTTGTCAGTTCTCCGATGCTGTCTTTCTTCAGAGGATCGGGCAAGGCCCAGCTGCATAGGTTCTGGGTCATTAAAGACTGAAGGGCTAGGTACAGGAGCAGAGGCAGAAGGAAGGACCGGAACTGGAGGTGACCAGGAACTGCGGCTTAGTCCAGCTCACTTTGACGTCTCTCTCTCAGCCGTCTGTCTATCTGAATGGAAAACTGAATAAGGTCTTTGAGGGTAGCAGGGGTTCCCACACGAGCAAGCTCGTCCTTGATTGGTTCGGACAGACCAAGACGAAACTGGGACTTAAGTACAGAGTCATTCCAGTCCAGATCGCCTGACCAACGGCGGAACTCAAGGACATATTCCTCCACAGATCTTCTACCCTGACGAAGAGCACGTATGGGTGCATCAGCTGAGACTCCTTTACTGGGGTCATCATAAAGTTCTGCCATAGCCTCAAAAAAGGAAGTAGAGGCTTGTAGACAGGCGTGACCTTGCTCCACCAATCAAAGAGCCCAGGCTTGTGGTTCCCCTTGAAGGAAAGAGATAATGGCACCTACACGAATACTTTCACTGGAGTAGGTCCTAGGTAATAGAGAGAAGTGCAAGTAGCAAGCACTCCTAAACAGTCTGAACTTATTTCTGTCCCCGGAGAAGCGTTCAGGAAGAGGAACTTGGGTTCAGGAGCAGATGGGTCGGAGGATGCTGGTGATGGAGCTGGAACTGGAGCAGGAACTGGAGCTGGAATTGCAGGAGCTGCCACAGGAGCTGGTGGATTGGAAAGTTCACCATGGATCTGGGAACAGTCTCTCTGGATCTCTTGAACTGCGACAGTCAATTGTACAAGATCGCAGAGGGCATCAAAAGGAGTACGCTCTCCAGAGCCGTCCATCATGGCTGTTAGTTACTGTTAGGCTGTGTTAGGATACAGATGCTGTTGACCGCCCCACTGCGATATGGACTACCCAAGCACAGATTCTAAGTGACCACTAGTGTTCACCCACTCCCCCTTGAGGGGAGTGCAGGACTTTGCTGCCTAGTGCTCACCAGGTTGAGCTTAAGGTAATCCCACAGTGGTTAAGAGAACAGATGACGTCTCAATGTGGAGAGCCAGGAACTGAGAGTTCTCGTAGTCGTGGGCGGAGCAGAAGGTCAGGGCAGGCGGAACACTGGAAGGTCAAAGACAGGTTGGAGGTCAGGATTGGCTGCAGATAGACGTAAACAGTGAACTAGCCAAGGGGCAAGACGGGCAGCAAGCAGGAGTAGTCGGGTCACAAGCCAAGAGTCAATACCAGGAAATCAAAATCAGAATATAGCAATAAGCTTACAAGGCACACGATGTAAGAACTAACAGCACTGCTATATGGGGCAGAGCTGTTTTAATACGAAGTTGGGCGCCAAAAATTAAGCTTGCGTCTGATCACAGTGCGTGTGCGCGCGACCTTTTGCACGCAAACGTGCAACCTTTTTGGTGCACGCGCATACCGCGCAACGCCGTGCGCGCCATATAGCCCAGAGCAACAATAAAAGCCACTGCACCCGAGCACGCGTAGACACACCCACGGAAATGCCGGAAACCGCCAAGACAGTGAGCATGACAACAATGTGCAGTCACAGAGATGCAGTGAAATGTATGCACTGACTGTTACAATACAATGTGCAATCACAGAGATGCAGTGAAAGGTATGCACTGACTGGTATAATACAGTGTGCAGTCACACAGATGCAGTGAAAGGTATGCACTGACAGTATATAAAGAAGTGCAGTCACACAGATGCAGTGAACGGGATGCACTGACTGGTATATAAAACAGTGTGCAGTCACACAGATGCAGTGAAATGTATGCACTGACTGGTATAATACAGTGTGCAGTCACACAGATGCCGTGAAAGGTATGCACTGACTGGTATATAAAACAGTGTGCAGTCACACAGATGCAGTGAAAGGTGTGCAGTGACTAGAGATGGCCCGAACAGTTCACCCGCGAACGGTTCCAGGCGAACTTTGGGTGGTTTGCGTTCGCCAGCGAAGGCGAACTTTTACGGAAGTTCGTTTCGCCCCATAATGCTCCATTACGGTCAACTTTGACCCTCTATATCACAGTCAGCAGGCACATTGTCACCAATCAGACTACACTCACTCCTGGAGCCCCACCTCTGGAAAAGGCAAGGTTCTCCAGTTGTTTTACCCAGTCATCTGCCTACAGTAATTAGTTAAGTGACAGCTGCTGACAGACTCTGCTAGGGAAAGCTTAGTTAGGCTCTTGTTTGCTTGCTCCTGGTTAATTGTTATTCCTTACATTGCACACCACAACAGCGCCCTCTCCCTTCTCCCCCTCCCGGAGGAGGAGGACTTTTGTGAAGGGTGAACACCGCTGCATCCCACGAGACTCCACGACAGTGCACGACCTGGTAAGCAAATCCAGAAGTCACAGGCAAAAGAGAGAAGGTCCGCACATGTCAGTGAAGATTTCCTTTATTATTGGACATATCCATAAGCATCCAGGGCAAGCATCAGATAGCTGACATGTTTCGGACTAACCGTCCTTAATCATAGCTAACAAGATAATGACCATCTCGACATATAAGTAGAGGTGTGTATGTAAAAAAGCCCACCCATGAGTCCCACCCAAAAGGGGAGGAGTCATACGGGCTAGAACAGGTTAAAACACATGTATGAATATACAAAGAATAAAACTACATAAATGCAAGATAAAAACAAAATCAAAAGACAACATTCTCAGATCTGACCTGTAGGGACAAAGTTACACAAAGTCAGAAAATAGTAGCAAGATCCCATCTCGCATTTAAACCATGTGGAATTCTAGTACCCAATTCAAATATCCACATAGCTTCTCTTCGCAGTAATATTTTGTGTGAGTCTCCACCTCTATTGGATGGCATTACTCTCTCAATGCCGCAAAACGAGAAGCTAGTCATGTCTCCCATATGAACTTCCCGGAAGTGTCGCACCACATTGCTAATTTTTGAAGTATTCCAGCTTGCACCCAAATAATGTTCTGCTATTCTCTCTCTCAAGGGTCGGATAGTGCACCCCACGTACTGCAGGGAACATATCCCGCAAGTGATGAGGTACACAACATTTCTAGTGCCACAGTTAATAAACTGTTTAATATTGAAACTACGGCCCGTTGAGAGAGAGACAGCAACCTTGGTTTTACCGTGTACATGGCAGTATTTACAGGTCGGAACACTACATTTATGGGAGCCTACAGTGGACAACCACGTTTTATGGGCGGGCCTGGAATTAAATAAACTGGGGACAACACTTGTCCCAAAGTTGGAGCTCGTCTGCTTGAAAATCTAACCCCATCTTTTAAAACTGGTGTGAGGCCACTATCTGCCTGTAAGACTGGAAGATATCTGGAAATGATGTCAATAACTTTTTTGTATTCAGATGAGTACGTGGTGACAAAGATAGGTCTAGGGGGCTCAGGTTGGCGAGGTTCTGACGGATTAACTAGATCCACTCTGGATCTTCTGGCTGCCCGTGTTCTACCCCGCCTAATGCACCATTCTGGATAACCCCTCGCCCTAAGGCGAGCCTCCACCACATCCAATTCATGCTCTAAATTACAAGTGTTGGAACAATTCCGCTTAGCCCTTACAAATTCTCCCACAGGTATGCCACGTATGGTGTGGGCAGGATGACAGCTATCTGCCCTCAGGACAGTGTTGCCACTGCATGGCTTCCTGTAGGATGTGGTTACAACAGAGCCATGATTGGGATCACCTCTCAAAGTAAGATCCAGATAACTAATAGAGTCCTTGCTGGCAGAATAGGTAAACTGCAAATTCTGGTTATTACTATCAAAGTAATCTACCAGAGATCTTACCCCCAAGATATCTCCACTCCAAATGAGCAACAAGTCGTCAATGTACCTCCCGTACCACGCAACATCATCCAGCAGACGGCAGGCTCCCCCAAATATGTAGTGCTCCTCCCACCACCCCATGTAAAGGTTGGCAAGGGATGGTGAGAATTTGGCGCCCATAGAGGCGCCCCGCCTCTGGAGGAAGAACCTGCCGTCAAACATGAAATAGTTGTGGGCCAGGAGGTACTCGACGGCCATTAAAATGAATGTGCAGAGGTCAACTGAATAGTCTGAGTAGCGGGTAAGATGAAAGTCCAGAGCTTGGAGCGCTAGATTGTGGGGAATGCAGGAATACAGAGACTTTACATCTATGGTTACCCATGAATGGTTATCCTGCCTCTGAAATGTTTCCAAACTAGCTAACAGGTGTTTGGTATCTTTTACATAGCCCGGTAGTCGTCTGACTAAGGGCTGTAATAAAGAATCCACCCAACAACCCAAACGCTCCCCCAATGAACCAATGCCCGCCACAATAGGCCTCCCCTCGGGAGGAGATCCCAGCTTATGAATCTTAGGTAAGTGGTGAAAGATGGGCACAACGGGAAATTTTACCCACAGATATTCCATCATTTTATGATCAAAAATGCTCATACTTTCCCCACAAGACAAAAGGATCAGTAGTTTCTGCTGGAAATCCATGGTAGGATCGGCCTTCAAGGCCATATAAGTATCCTCATCTCCCAACTGTCTAAGAGCCTCATTTCTGTACATATTACTGTCGAGAACGACCACAGATCCCCCATTGTCTGCATTTCTAATGACAATTTTGTCATTGTTCTGCAGACCCCTTAGGGCTAGTCGCTCCGCGGCAGTGATATTGGTTGGATGTGTGCCAGTCAGACTACCAGCTAACTTGAGAAGATCTTTCTCTACCAGTTCCTGAAAGTTTTCAACATGTAATGTCCTCTCCTGGATCGGATAGAAATCAGGATTTCTCACGCAGATCGGTTTAGAATCTTTCAGGGTCACAATACCCGTGCTATCAGACGACAGAGCATCTAATGTCCACCTAGCACGGGTATCACTGAAATCCCCAATATTGGGTATATCAAAAGTCTGCAGAGAAGGCCGGACCTGTGGAGTATCATCTCCTTGATCAAAATGTTTTTTTAATAATAATGATCTTACAAATTTGTTAACATCCAAAAGAGTCTCAAAAACATTCAAATGGCAAGTAGGTGCAAATGACAAACCTTTAGAAAGGATTTTTATTTCTACATCATTTAGAACATATTTGGACAGATTGACAACATTGTTCAAGGATTCACCATTATGGGAGGGTACATGATGCTTATTGTGATTTCTTACACCTGCTCTCCGTGTTTTCCTCCTCTGCCGCCCCCCCTCCTCTTGTGATGTCTGTGCCTCCTGTAGTAGGACGGCTGTCCTGGCAAGTTTTTTGTCCTAACTGCCTGCTCTGAATGATTATCCCCAGTCTGTGGCTGAACCCCTGCTTGGGGATTGCCCACAGCAGCCACAGGTGTTTCTTGAACATCTGTGGCTTCAGGGGAACTAAATCTAACCTTGCGACTATTACGCTTATCACGGGATCGTGATCTAGGACGATGTGACCCAGGCGACTTAAATGTACTCTCCCAACGTCCCCACTCATAAACAACTTTCTTGGTATAATCATCAGTGTCCCTAATATATTTAGTGCGTTTTATATCTGTAATCATTATTTCCAATTTGATTATGTTATCCAACATTTTCTTATTTAATGCATCATACATTTCTATGTTATGTGACTTATAAATGGTACTCTTAATATCATCTACTTTCAATTTTAGTTCAATGAGTTTATTCTCCTCATAGGATATGATAAGACGCATCAATTTCAACGAACAATCAGTCAGTATTTCATTCCATTCAATGATAAATTGGTCTGAGTGGTCGGGACTTTTTTAATACGAAGTCCCCGGGGAATTATCCCTTCTGCCACATATTGTTTTAGGCTGGACAAGTCCCACCACACTTTAGTCTCTTTTGCCAAAATGTCCTCCAATCGTAAAAAAGCAGTCCGCATGTTCAAATCAGGATCTAAGACTGATACATTAGAGTTCCTAGAGAATACTGTGGCAAATTTATGGCACCGGTCCTGATAATAAGCGAGATCCCCCAAGGGAATAATATGTTTTTCCCTGTTACATGTGTCTGTGGCATTATTATTAACGTTTGAGATGACAGCATGTACAGGGCCAGGTACAGGTTCCACAGTGTGTGAGCTTTGGGCTATGACAGGAGATTGATCCAAATTCGCCTGAGTGGAGTAACCATCCTTCGTGATCAAATCAGTCTCAGGGGGTATATGAGAAGGAGGCATACATACTGGACTAACAGAGTTCACATTTTCTAGGCAGGGATTGGTAAGCACAACAGCAGAATGATTCAAAAGATCTCTTACCATCTCCCTGCAGTGTGGTCTGAGTTGCCCCAAGATCTCCCCAGACGCTGTCGGCATACTATCAGCTGGATGGGAGCGTTCCTGCGGGCGTGTCCTGGGGTCTGACGTCACTTCCTCCCATGTTGAGTGGCCGGACCATGAGCCAATGGAGTGTCGGCGGGTCACCTCTGCTCTGGCGCTGCTCCAGCGCAATCCACTCTCCTCTCGCAGTCGCGTCCACGCCTTCATGACGACAGACGGCCCGATCTGTGCCTCGGTGGACCCAGTCGCCGCGGCGCCGCCATTTCATTCCTCAACCAGGTAGTGTAGTTGAGCAGACTGAGTGGCATCAGGGTTTACTTTGGGAAGATCAATGGTGGTGATAACTTGTGCACGAAAGGTCTAGAATCGTCCTTAATGGCATCGATGTCCTGATGTATTGGTTCCTTGCTGACTTTGGAGGATCCCTTGACAGTAACATGAGTCAGGGCAGATACAGGAGTTTTACTCCTAAGAGAACGCTGTTCCTTGGAGGCCATAAATGAAACAGATGCAAAGCCCCAATATGATGTAAGAACTCCTTTGGTCGGCGAGAGAGCAGGTGTAAAGCTTAATACAGGACTTTTGTGAAGGGTGAACACCGCTGCATCCCACGAGACTCCACGACAGTGCACGACCTGGTAAGCAAATCCAGAAGTCACAGGCAAAAGAGAGAAGGTCCGCACATGTCAGTGAAGATTTCCTTTATTATTGGACATATCCATAAGCATCCAGGGCAAGCATCAGATAGCTGACATGTTTTGGACTAACCGTCCTTAATCATAGCTAACAAGATAATGACCATCTCGACATATAAGTAGAGGTGTGTATGTCAAAAAGCCCGCCCATGAGTTCCACCCAAAAGGGGAGGAGTCATACGGGCTAGAGCAGGTTAAAACACATGTATGAATATACAAAGCATAAAACTACATAAATGCAAGATAAAAACAACAACAAAAGACAACATTCTCAGATCTGACCTGTAGGGTCACATAACATAGAAATGTATGATGCATTAAATAAGAAAATGTTGGATAACATAATGAAATTGGAAATAATGATTACAGATATAAAACGCACTAAATATATTAGGGACACTGATGATTATACCAAGAAAGTTGTTTATGAGTGGGGACGTTGGGAGAGTACATTTAAGTCGCCTGGGTCACATCGTCCTAGATCACGATCCCGTGATAAGCGTAATAGGCGCAAGGTTAGCTTTAGTTCCCCTGAAGCCACAGATGTTCAAGAAACACCTGTGGCTGCTGTGGGCAATCCCCAAGCAGGGGTTCAGCCACAGACTGGGGATAATCATTCAGAGCAGCCAGTGGGGACAAAAAAACTTGCCAGGACAGCCGTCCTACTACAGGAGGCACAGACATCACAAGAGGAGGGGGGGGCGGCAGAGGAGGAAAACACGGAGAGCAGGTGTAAGAAATCACAATAAGCATCATGTACCCTCCCATAATGGTGAATCCTTGAACAATGTTGTCAATCTGTCCAAATATGTTCTAAATGATGTAGAAATAAAAATCCTTTCTAAAAGTTTGTCATTTGCACCTACTTGCCATTTGAACGTTTTTGAGACTCTTTTGGATGTTAACAAATTTGTAAGATCATTATTATTAAAAAAACATTTTGATCAAGGAGATGATACTCCACAGGTCCGGCCTTCTCTGCAGACTTTTGATATACCCAATATTGGGGATTTCAGTGATACCCGTGCTAGGTGGACATTAGATGCTCTGTCGTCTGATAGCACGGGTATTGTGACCCTGAAAGATTCTAAACCGATCTGCGTGAGAAATCCTGATTTCTATCTGATCCAGGAGAGGACATTACATGTTGAAAACTTTCAGGAACTGGTAGAGAAAGATCTTCTCAAGTTAGCTGGTAGTCTGACTGGCACACACCCATCCAATATCACTGCCGCGGAGCGACTAGCCCTAAGGGGTCTGCAGAACAATGACAAAATTGTCATTAGAAATGCAGACAAGGGGGGGGATCTGTGGTCGTTCTCGACAGTTATATGTACAGAAATGAGGCTCTTAGACAGCTGGGAGATGAGGATACTTATATGGCCTTGAAGACCGATCCTACCATGGATTTCCAGCAGAAACTACTGAGCCTTTTGTCTTGTGGGGAAAGTATGGGCATTTTTGATCATAAAATGATGGAATATCTGTGGGTAAAATTTCCCGTTGTGCCCATCTTTCACCACTTACCTAAGATTCATAAGCCGGGATCTCCTCCCGAGGGGAGGCCTATTGTGGCGGGCATTGGTTCATTGGGGGAGCGTTTGGGTTGTTGGGTGGATTCTTTATTACAGCCCTTAGTCAGATGACTACCGGGCTATGTAAAAGATACCAAACACCTGTTAGCTAGTTTGGAAACATTTCAGAGGCAGGATAACCATTCATGGGTAACCATAGATGTAAAGTCTCTGTATTCCTGCATTCCCCACAATCTAGCGCTCCAAGCTCTGGACTTTCATCTTACCCGCTACTCAGACTATTCAGTTGACCTCTGCACATTCATTTTAATGGCCGTCGAGTACCTCCTGGCCCACAACTATTTCATGTTTGACGGCAGGTTCTTCCTCCAGAGGCGGGGCGCCTCTATGGGCGCCAAATTCTCACCATCCCTTGCCAATCTTTACATGGGGTGGTGGGAGGAGCACTACATATTTGGAGGAGCCTGCCGTCTGCTGGATGATGCTGCGTGGTACGGGAGGTACATTGACGACTTGTTGCTCATTTGGAGTGGAGATATCTTGGGGGTAAGATCTCTGGTAGATTACTTTGATAGTAATAACCAGAATTTGCAGTTTACCTATTCTGCCAGCAAGGACTCTATTAGTTATCTGGATCTTACTTTGAGAGGTGATCCCAATCATGGCTCTGTTGTAACCACATCCTACAGGAAGCCATGCAGTGGCAACACTGTCCTGAGGGCAGATAGCTGTCATCCTGCCCACACCATACGTGGCATACCTGTGGGAGAATTTGTAAGGGCTAAGCGGAATTGTTCCAACACTTGTAATTTAGAGCATGAATTGGATGTGGTGGAGGCTCGCCTTAGGGCGAGGGGTTATCCAGAATGGTGCATTAGGCGGGGTAGAACACAGGCAGCCAGAAGATCCAGAGTGGATCTAGTTAATCCGTCAGAACCTCGCCAACCTGAGCCCCCTAGACCTATCTGTCACCACGTATTCATCTGAATACAAAAAAGTCATTGACATCATTTCCAGATATCTTCCAGTCTTACAGGCAGATAGTGGCCTCACACCAGTTTTAAAAGATGGGGTTAGATTTTCAAGCAGACGAGCCCCAACTTTGGGACAAGTGTTGTCCCCCAGTTTATTTAATTCCAGGCCCGCCCATAAAACGTGGTTGTCCACTGTAGGCTCCCATAAATGTAGTGTTCCGACCTGTAAATACTGCCATGTACACGGTAAAACCAAGGTTGCTGTCTCTCTCTCAACGGGCCGTAGTTTCAATATTAAACAGTTTATTAACTGTGGCACTAGAAATGTTGTGTACCTCATCACTTGCGGGATATGTTCCCTGCAGTACGTGGGGTGCACTATCCGACCCTTGAGAGAGAGAATAGCAGAACATTATTTGGGTGCAAGCTGGAATACTTCAAAAATTAGCAATGTGGTGCGACACTTCCGGGAAGTTCATATGGGAGACATGACTAGCTTCTCGTTTTGCGGAATTGAGAGTAATGCCATCCAATAGAGGTGGAGACTCATACAAAAGATTACTGCGAAGAGAAGCTATGTGGATATTTGAATTGGGTACTAGAATTCCACATGGTTTAAATGCAAGATGGGATCTTGCTACTATTTTCTGACTTTGTGTAACTTTGTCCCTACAGGTCAGATCTGAGAATGTAGCCTTTTGTTGTTGTTTTTATCTTGCATTTATGTAGTTTTATTCTTTGTATATTCATACATGTGTTTTAACCTGCTCTAGCCCGTATGACTCCTCCCCTTTTGGGTGGGACTCATGGGTGGGCTTTTTTACATACACACCTCTACTTATATGTCGAGATGGTCATTATCTTGTTAGCTATGATTAAGGATGGTTAGTCCGAAACATGTCAGCTATCTGATGCTTCCCCTGGATGCTTATGGATATGTCCAATAATAAAGGAAATCTTCACTGACATGTGCGGACCTTCTCTCTTTTGTCCGGAGGATGAGGGTCTTGTCTGCCAGGGAATTGTAGGATTTCAAAAGCCAGCTTACATGCCTTGGCCGGGAATCAAACCCAGGTCTAGTGCTTGGTAGGCAGCTCTCCTCACCCCTATACCACCACCAACACTACATGCTAAAGCCAGCCTAGCATGTACCATTATGATATATCCACGAGAAAAATGAGCTTGCTTAGGGATTTGTAGGATGTCAAAAGCCAACTCACATACATTGGCCAGGAATCAAACCCAGGCCTACCGCGTGGTAGGCTGCTATCCTAACCATTATACCACCAACACAGCACACTACAATGCTACATGCTGAAGCCAGCCTAGCATGTACCATTGTGATATACCCAACAGAAAAATGATCTCTCTCTCTCTCTCTCTCTCTCTCTCTCTCTCTCTCTCTCTCTCTCTCTCTCTCTCTCTCTCTCTCCTGAATTTTCAGCTTAAAACCATCAACGGATACCGCTGGATTGAAAAAGCAATTCCATTCCGACCAAACGGAACGGAATGACCAATTTCCGCCCAAAATTGCGGAAAATACAATTCCGCGGAAAGCGGTGACCATCCCTACTAAAGAGAGAGAGTGAGAGAGATGAATCTACATGGCTATCTGGGGTTCTCTTCGGACAACTGTTGAACACAAAAGGCAAGGCCATGCCTGGGTGGGCTTGAACCACCAACCTTTCAGTTAACAGCCAAACGCGCTAACCAATTGTGCCACAGAGACTGTGTACCACAAAGATTGTGCACGCAGTTGCTGTTGAATGATTTTATGGGGATGTACAGTGGAGGAAATTATTTGACCCCCTCACTGATTTTGTAAGTTTGTCCAATGACAAAGAAATGAAAAGTCTCAGAACAGTATCATTTCAATGGTAGTTTTATTTTAACAGTGGCAGATAGCACATCAAAAGGAAAATCGAAAAAATAACCTTAAATAAAAGATAGCAACTGATTTGCATTTCATTGAGTGAAATAAGTTTTTGAACCCCTACCAACTATTAAGAGTTCTGGCTCCTACAGAGTGGTTAGACACTTCTACTCAATTAGTCACCCTCATTAAGGACACCTGTCTTAACTAGTCACCTGTATAAAAGACACCTGTCCACAGAATCAATCAATCAAGCAGACTCCAAACTCTCCAACATGGGAAAGACCAAAGAGCTGTCCAAGGATGTCAGAGACAAAATTGTAGACCTGCACAAGGCTGGAATGGGCTACAAAACCATTAGCAAGAAGCTGGGAGAGAAGGTGACAACTGTTGGTGCGATTGTTCGAAAATGGAAGGAGCACAAAATGACCATCAATCGACCTCGCTCTGGGGCTCCACGCAAGATCTCACCTCGTGGGGTGTCAATGGATCTGAGAAAGGTGAAAAAGCATCCTAGAACTACACGGGAGGAGTTAGTGAATGACCTCAAATTAGCAGGGACCACAGTCACCAAGAAAACCATTGGAAACACATTACATCGCAATGGATTAAAATCCTGCAGGGCTCGCAAGGTCCCCCTGCTCAAGAAGGCACATGTGCAGGCCCGTCTGAAGTTTGCCAATGAACACCTGAATGATTCTGTGAGTGACTGGGAGAAGGTGCTGTTGTCTGATGAGACCAAAATAGAGCTCTTTGGCATTAACTCAACTCGCTGTGTTTGGAGGAAGAAAAATGCTGCCTATGACCCCCAAAACACCATCCCCACCGTCAAGCATGGGGGTGGAAACATTTTGCTTTGGGGGTGTTTATTCTGCTAAGGTCACAGGACAACTTAATCGCATTAACGGGAAAATGGACGGTGCCATGTATCGTGAAATCCTGAACGACAACCTCCTTCCCTCTGCCAGGAAACTGAAAATGGGTCGTGGATGGGTGTTCCAGCACGACAATGACCCAAAACATACAGCAAAGGCAACAAAGGAGTGGCTCAAGAAGAAGCACATTAAGGTCATGGAGTGGCCTAGTCAGTCTCTGGACCTTAATCCAATAGAAAACCTATGGAGGGAGCTCAAGCTCAGAGTTGCACAGAGACAGCCTCGAAAACCTTAGGGATTTAGAGATAATCTGCAAAGAGGAGTGGACCAACATTCCTCCTAAAATGTGTGCAAACTTGGTCATCAATTACAAGAAACGTTTGACCTCTGTGCTTGCAAATAAGGGTTTTTCCACTAAGTGTTAAGTCTTTTATTGTTAGAGGGTTCAAAAACTTATTTCACTCAATGAAATGCAAATCAGTTTCTATCTTTTATTTAAGGTTATTTTTTCGATTTTCCTTTTGATGTGCTATCTGCCACTGTTAAAATAAACCTACCATTGAAATGATACTGTTCTGAGACTTTTCATTTCTTTGTCATTGGACAAACTTACAAAATCAGTCAAATAATTATTTCCTCCACTGTATGTGTGTCTTTTGGAAGAAGGAAGTAAGTCTGCTCCGAGAAGTTTCAGCATGTAGTGTTGGTGGTATAATGGTGTGGATAGCAGCCTACCAAGCGGTAGGCCCGGGTTCAATACCTGGCCAATGTATGTGAGTTGGCTTTTGACATCCTACAAATCCCTAAGCAAGCTCATTTTTCTCTTGGATATATCATAATGGTACATGCTAGGCTGGCTTCAGCATGTAGCATTGTAGTGTGTTGTGTTGATGGTATAATGGTTAGGATAGCAGCCTACCAAGTGGTAGGCCTGGGTTTGATTCCTGGCCAATGTATGTGAGTTGGCTTTTGACATCCTACAAATCCCTAAGCAAGCTCATTTTTCTCTTGGATATATTATAATGGTACATGCTAAGCTGGCTTCAGCATGTAGCATTGTAGTGTGTTGTGTTGGTGGTATAATGGTGAGGAGAGTTGCCTACCAAGCACTAGACCTGGGTTTGATTCCCGGCCAATGTATGTAAGCTGGCTTTTGAAATCCTACAATTCCCTGGAAGACAATACCCTCCTGCTCCCTCTGGGAGAAGGGAGGAGAGAGGGAGGATTACGCTTCCTGATGTTGTAAAGCAGTGTAGGCCTGCAATTGAACATTCAATGAGATTTCTAACCTTAAAACACTGCTTTGTGTTAAAACCAGATTTTTTTCTGGGACTTTTGATGTCTATTCCACTCAACCATGTCTCCCTCCAGGGTATTAGACCCCTTGAAACATCTTTTCCATCACTTTTGTGGCCAGCATAATTTTTTCTAATTTTCCAAGTTCGCCTCTCCATTGAAGTCTACTGTGGTTCGCGAAAGTTCGTGCGAACCGAACTTTCACGGATTTGCGAACCTAAAATCGGTGGTTCGGGTCATCTCTAGCAGTGACTGGTATAATACAGTGTGCAGTCACACAGATGCAGTGAAAGGTATGCACTGACTGGTATATAAAACAGTGTGTAGTCACAAAGATGCAGTGAAAGGTGTGTACTGACTGGTATAATACAGTGTGCAGTCACACAGATCCAGTGAAAGGTATGCACTGACTGGTATATAAAACAGTGTGTAGTCACAAAGATGCAGTGAAAGGTGTGTACTGACTGGTATAATACAATGTGCAGTCACAAAGATGCAGTAAAAGGTATGCACTGACTGGTATAATACAATGCGCAGTCACACAGATGCAGTGAAAGGTATGCAGTGACTGGTATAATACAGTGTGCAGTCACACAGATGCAGTGAAAGGTGTGCAGTGACTGGTATAATACAGTGTGCAGTCACACAGATGCAGTGAAAGGTATGCACTGACTGGTATATAAAAAAAGTGTGCAGTCACACAGATGCAGTGTAAGGTATGCACTGACTGGTATAATACAATGTGCATTCACACAGATGCAGCGAAAGGTATGCACTGACTGGTATATAAAACAGTGTGTAGTCACAAAGATGCAGTGAAAGGTGTACAGTGATGGTATAATACAGTGTGCAGTCACACAGATGCAGTGAAAGGTATGCAGTGACTGGTATAATACAGTGTGCAGTCACACAGATGCAGTGAAAGGTATGCAGTGAATGGTATAATACAAAGTGCAGTCACACAGATGCAGTGAAAGGTATGCAATGAATGGTATAATACAGTGTGTAGTCACACAGATGGAGTGAAAGGTATGCACTGACTGGTATAATACAATGTGCAGTCACACAGATGCAGTTTAAGGTATGTAACAGCAGAGAGAGAGAGCAAAGCCAGCACTGCAATTGGGGTTGTTTATTGTGCAGTTATAAAACACTTACAGTCATGTTGCAGCCAGATGCTAAGGCAGGTTAAGTGGGCGCCAGGTCTGTGTCCCCGTGCGGACGTCCGTTTCGCGCTAACAGTGCTTGTTCACCGCAATGGGAGAGAGTTGGGGGCCGGCCGCATTAGCGTGAGTTACATACCCACGTCACGGCGGCACTTCCGCCTACGTCTGCTGGCCGCGCCCCCAGGTTGCTATGTAATACCTTTCACTGTTAGCGCGAAACGGACGTCCGCACGGGGACACAGACCTGGCGCCCACTTAACCTGCCTTAGCATCTGGCTGCAACATGACTGTAAGTGTTTTATAACTGCACAATAAACAACCCCAATTGCAGTGCTGGCTTTGCTCTCTCTCTCTCTCTGCTGTTACAAAATTACCATGTACTTTTTCACTCTGCCGGAGCACGCAGTTTAAAGGGACCTATCCTTGCAGTCCAAAGCTTATCACAGCCCAGCCCAGCCCCCTGCTGTTATCCATTGTGAGTGCTGGAACTTCACTTTCCTCCATCCGATGCAGTTTAAGGTATGTCCTGACTGTGCTGGGCCTGGCACAGTATAGCAGGGACCAGCTGCGACAGACAGGGCTGTATATGCAGTGTCATTGGCACACACACACACACACACACACACACAAAAACACATCCCAAGCACTTTAGCTATCAAAAGAGCTTTTTTTGTGGTGCTTTTTAGCAACAATTATCAGCAAGGAGCAAGCTAACAAGACCTAACTAACGCTTTCCCTATCTCTCCAGCAACCTACCCCTTCTCTCACTAAGCAAGCAGCAGACAGAGTGAGAAAAAGGCCGACGCATAGGAGGGTGGGGGTCCAGGAGGGAGTGTAGCCTGATCGGCTGCCATGTGTCTGCTGACTGTGATGTAGAGGGTTAAAGTTTAGCCCAATGATGTGGTATAGGGGGCGGGTCGAACTTGCTATGTGTTCGCGGTTCGGGCCATCTCTACTGAGGTGTATGCCCGACTGATTCCTCAGACTACTCCTAGGCTCGATAAGGCCAGAGCGGGGTGAGAGACAGATGTGGGCCCTATCATGGATGCTGAATGGGGGAGGTCTTGAGCTGTATGGATGGTGTTGCAATTTCTGCTGTGGATTCGTTTTTGCACCCCAAGTTTGTTTATAGAATGTACCGAACTCCAACTCAGCTACGTGTCATCTATGTCTACGTGTCATCTATCCAGACAGGTCTGATCTCTGCCCCAAATGCCAAAGGGAAAGGCTCCTTCTATCACATGGCCTGCAAGTTTCCTTAAACTTCTGTTTTAAGAAGGCAAATCACACCAAGCATGGCTTGAGCTTGCAAGACAGTTGAAAATTATTGGGCTAAGGTCAGCACACTGTTAACAGCGGTTATGGAGGAGAGAGTTGTGGCGGATCCTAAGAGCCTTTTACTGTGCTTGTACATGGATGCTACCCTCTCTAGTCACCAGATTACCCTGATTTAGATCTTGTGAATGTATGCTAGGAGGGAATTGTTTCATAAGTGGTTTTATGACCAGTCTCCCTCCAAAGCCTCATGGATTAGGAGAGTTAATAAGGCAATGACCTCGTAAAAATTGACATATATGAATAGGAAATGTCCCCAGAAATTCAAAAAGGTATAGTTTAACCACTTGAGGACCGCAGGCTTTACCCCCCTTAAGGACCAGAGCCTTTTTTTCCATTCAGACCACTGCAGCTTTTACGGTTTATTGCTCGCTCATACAACCTACCACCTAAATGAATTTTGGCTCCTTTTCTTGTCACTAATAAAGCTTTCTTTTGGTGCTATTTGATTGCTGCTGCAATTTTTACTTTTTATTATATTTATCAAAAAAGACATGAATGTTGTCAAAAAAATGATTTTTTTAACTTTCTGTGCTGACATTTTTCAAATAAAGTAAAATTTCTGTATACATGCAGCACGAAAAATGTGGACAAACATGTTTTTAATTAAAAAAAAAACCCATTCAGCCTATATTTATTGGTTTGGGTAAAATTTATAGCGTTTACAAACTATGGTGCAAAAAGTGAATTTTCCCATTTTGAAGCATCTCTGACTTTTCTGAGTACCTGTCATGTTTCATGAGGGGCTAGAATTCCAGGATAGTATAAATACCCCCCAAATTACCCCATTTTGGAAAGAAGACATCCCAAAGTATTCACTGAGAGGCATGGCGAGTTCATAGAAGATTTTATTTTTGTCACAAGTTAGCGGAATATGACACTTTGTGACAAAAAAAGAAAAAAAAAAGTTTCCATTTCTGCTAACTTGCGACAAAAAAGAAAATGAACACTGCCACGGACACACTATGCTCCTCTCTGAATACCTTGAAGTGTCTACTTTCCAAAATGGGGTCATTTGTGGGGTGTGTTTACTGTCCTGGCATTTTGGGGGTGCCTAAATGTAAGCACCCCTGTAAAGCCTAAAGGTGCTCATTGGACTTTGGGCCCCTTAGCGCAGTTAGGCTGCAAAAAAGTGCCACACGTGGTATTGCCGTATTCAGGAGAAGTAGTATAATGTGTTTTGGGGTGTATTTTTACACATACCCATGCTGGGTGGAAGAAATATCTCTGTAAATGACAATTGTTTGATTTTTTTTACACACAATTGTCCATTTACAGAGATATTTCTCCCACTCAGCATGGGTATGTGTAAAAATACACCCCAAAACACATTATACTATTTCTCCTGAGTACTGCGATACCACATGTGTGGCACTTTTTTGCACCCTTACTGCGCTAAGGGGCCCAAAGTCCAATGAGTACTTTTAGGATTTCACAGGTAATTTTTGTTTCAAGACTACTCCTCACGGTTTAGGGCCCCTAAAATGCCAGGGCAGTATAGGAACCCCACTAATGACCCCATTTTAGAAAGAAGACACCCCAAGGTATTCTGTTAGGAGTATGGTGAGTTCATAGAAGATTTTATTTTTCGTCACAAGTTAGCGGAAATTGATTTTAATTGTTTTTTTTTTCACAAAGTGCCATTTTCTGCTAACTTGTGACAAAAATTAAAATCTTCTATGAACTCACCATACTCCTAACAGAATACTTTTGGGTGTCTTCTTCTAGAATGGGGTCATTTGTGGGGTTTCTATACTGCCCTGGCATTTTAGGGGCCCTAAACCGTGAGGAGTAGCCTTGAAACCAAATGTCGCAAAATGAACTGTAAAATCCTAAAGGTACTCATTGGACTTTGGGCCCCTTAGCGCACTTAGGGTGTAAAAAAGTGCCACACATGTGGTACCGCCGTACTCAGGAGAAGTAGTATAATGTGTTTTGTGGTGTATTTTTACACATACCCATGCTGGGTGGGAGAAATATCTCTGTAAATTTTTTGATTTTTTTTTACACACAATTGTCCATTTACAGAGAGATTTCTCCCACCCAGCATGGGTATGTGTAAAAATACACCCCAAAACACATTATACTACTTCTCCTGAGTACGGTGATACCACATGTGTAACACTTTTTTGCAGCCTAGGTGCGCTAAGGGGCCCAACGTCCTATTCACAGGTCATTTTGAGGCATTTGTTTTCTAGACTACTCCTCACGGTTTAGGGCCCCTAAAATTCCAGAGCAGTATAGGAACCCCACAAGTGACCCCATTTTAGAAAGAAGACACCCCAAGGTATTCCGTTAGGAGTATGGCGAGTTCATAGAAGATTTTATTTTTTTGTCACAAGTTAGTGAAAAATGACACTGGAAAAAAAACAATAAAAATCAATTTCCGCTAACTTTTGACAAAAAATAAATTCTATGAACTCGTCATACACCTAACAGAATACCTTGGGGTGTCTTTTTTCTAAAACGGGGTCACTTGTGGGGTTCCTATACCGCCCTGGCATTTTACGGGCCCAAAACCGTGAGTAGTCTGGAAACCAAATGTCTCAAAATGACTGTTCAGGGGTATAAGCATCTGCAAATTTTGATGACAGGTGGTCTATGAGGGGGCGAATTTTGTGGAACCGGTCATAAGCAGGGTGGCCTTTTAGATGACAGGTTGTATTGGGCCTGATCTGATGGATAGGAGTGCTGGGGGGGGGGGGTGACAGGAGGTGATTGATGGGTGTCTCAGGGGGTGGTAAGAAGGGAAAATAGATGCAATCAATGCACTGGGGAGGTGATCGGAAGGGGGTCTGAGGGGGATCTGAGGGTTTGGCCGAGTGATCAGGAGCCCACACGGGGCAAATTAGGGCCTGATCTGAAGGGTAGGTGTGCTAGGGGGTGACAGGAGGTGATTGATGGGTGTCTCAAGGTGCGATTAGAGGGGGGAATAGATGCAAGCAATGCACTGGCGAGGTGATCAGGGCTGGGGTCTGTGGGCAATCTGAGCGTGTGGGCGGGTGATTGGGTGCCCGCATGGGGCAGATTAGGGTCTAATCTGATGGGTAACGGTGACAGGTGTTGATAGGGGGTGATTGATGGGTAATTAGTGGGTGTTTAGGGTAGAGAACAGATGTAAACACTGCACTTGGGAGGTGATCTGACGTCGGATCTGCGGGCGATCTACTGGTGTGAGTGGGTGATCAGATTGCCTGCAAGGGGCAGGTTAGGGGCTGATTGATGGGTGGCAGTGACAGGGGGTGATTTATGGGTGATTGACAGGTGATCAGTGGGTTATTACAGTAAAGAACAGATGTAAATAATGCACTGGCGAATTGATAAGGGGGTCTGAGGGCAATCTGAGCGTGTGGGCGGGTGATTGGGTGCCCGCAAGGGGCAGATTAGGGTCTAATCTGATGGGTAACAGTGACAGGTGGTGATAGGGGGTGATTGATGGGTGATTGATGGGTAATTAGTGGGTGTTTAGAGGAGAGAACAGATGTAAACACTGCACTTGGGAGGTGATCTGATGTCGGATCTGTGGGCGATCTATTGGTGTGGGTGGGTGATCAGATTGCCCACAAGGGGCAGGTTAGGGGCTGATTGATGGGTGGCAGTGACAGGGGGTGATTTATGGGTGATTGACAGGTGATTGACAGGTGATCAGTGGGTTATTACAGGGGGGATAGAGGCATACAGTACACAGGGGGGGGGTCTGGGGAGAATCTGAGGGGTGGGGCGGTGATCAGGAGGGAGCAGGGGGCAGTTTAGGGCATAAAAAAATAGCATTTACAGATAGTGACAGGGAGTGATTGATGGGTGATTAGGGGGGTGATTGGGTGCAAACAGTGTTCTGGGGGGTGGGCAGGGGGGGGGGGGTCTGAAGGGTGCTGTGGGCGATCAGGGGGAGTGTGTGGGAAAAAAAATGTGTGGTGCATACTCACTATTGCTTCCTCCTCGCTGGTGGTCTCTGGAACAATGAGACCACGAGGCGAGGAGGAAGCATGTATAAAGCACTTTGTTTACCCAACAAAGTGCTTTATACGCTTTAAATGCCGGATTTCTGTATTCCTCCGCCCGCGGGAGCTGCTAATTGGCCGGCGGGCTGGAGGCTAAATCCCCGGCCATCGATCCCCGGCAGAGGATCACGTCACGGATGACGCGATCGCTCCGCCTATGCCCATACAAGGACCGCCGCCCCTGAACATGAGCTGGTCCTTGCGGCATCCACTTTCCGACCGCCCCTGTGCAGTGGGCAGTCGATAAGTGGTTAACTGGTCTGATTATTATGCCTCTCATGATCTAGTTACTGATGTTTTATTATTTTGTACCATTTCTGTGGAACCAGGGAGGTCCCCATGTAATTCTGTACTATTTTGTTGGATGGTCGTACAATGCACAACCGGGGTGGGTGGTGGGAGGTATGTGTTTGAAATTGGGACGGGATTGAGTGGGGATTGATTTTGATGTTATGTTGTGGGGAAAAAAAAAAAAAGGATTACTTATTACCTTTGCTTCAGAGTTGTCATTCAGAGTTGACATTTTGCATAGCACACTTAAACGTATAATGAACTAAAAGATATACATTTGTTACCCTACAACAACTACAACAAATAACATTTGTAAAGCGCTTTTTTCCCATAGGACTCAAAGCGCATAAGCATGGCTCAGACCAATAATTGGTTGATCAGTAAGTCATGGTACAGAGGAAGAACTCTATGGGCTCGATTCACAAAGCGGTGCTAACCCAGTTAGAGACTTTAGGCGTGATAACCATTTTTATCATGCCTAAACTCAGTTTAGGCATGATAAGTTTAGGCGTGATAAGTTTAGGCATGATAAGTTTAGGCATGATAAGTTTAGGCATGCTAAGTTTAGATAAGTTTAGATCGCATGCAAAGTCCCGCACGCAAAGCAGCGCCATTAAACTCTATGCAAAGTGCACCAGACTTTGCTAGCGCAAAACTTTTGATCAGCTGTGCACTGCGGTGCTAACCCAGTTGGTGCTTAAACTTATCACGCCTAAAAACTTATCACACCTAAACGTATCACGCCTAAACTTATCATACCTAAACTTATCATGCCTAAACAGAGTTTAGGCGTGATAAAGGGCTTTTCACCAGGGTGCTAACTGTTAGCACCGCTTTGTGAATCAGGCCCTATAAGTCTGGAAATGCCAGGCTAAACAGGCTTTTCAGTCTGTATTTGAATAACTGCAGGGATGGGGCTATCTTTACTGAGTATGGTAGGAAGTTCCATAGAGTAGGGGCAGCATGACAGAAAGCTCTGTCTCCAAAGGTTTTGAGGTGACCTCGACCAGCTCCAACTTGCTTATAGGGCAAACAGATCCATGGAGGACGCCATCAATGCCAGCCTGGCATACATCACGGAGCACCTAGACTATCCTGCTTCCTACGCTAGGATCCTGTTTCTGAATTTTAGCTCAGCGTTCAACACAATCTGCCCAGACATCCTGCTCACCAATCTGGTGCAGCTCGGAGTATACCCCACCCTTCGAGCGTGGATCAAGGACTTCCTGACAAACAGAACGCAACAGGTGAAGCTTGGCAACTGCTACTCCAGCGTCAGAACCACCAATACTGGGGCTCCACAAGGCTGTGTACTGCCACCACTTTTGTTCTCCCTCTATACCAATAATTGCATATCATCCGCCGACTCTGTGAAAGTCATCAAATTTGCAGATGACACCACTATCATCGGCCTTATCGGCAGCAACGGAGAGCACGAATACCGCAGCAAAGTCGAGCGAATCTGTAGCTGGTGCAGGGACAATAACCTAGTACTCAACTCCGCAAAGACTGTTGAACTAGTCGTAGACTTCAGGAAGAACCCTCCCCCCCTCCCACCTGTCTTCATTGGGGGTACCGAAGTCTCTAGGGTTACATCCGTGCGGTTCCTCGGCACGACTCTCACTAACAACCTGAAGTGGGGGCTGAACACCTCCAAAATTCAGAAGAAATCGCAGCAGAGGTTGTTCTTCCTGCGCCAACTGAAGAGATTTGGCATGCCCAGGGAACTGTTGACCAGCTTCTATACTTCCACTATAGAATCCATCCTCTGCTCCTCAGTCATTGTCTGGTATGCGGGGGCAACGGCCAGCGAAAAACAAACTGCAGAGAGTCATAACTGACGCAGAGAGAATCATCGGGGCTCCTCTCCCACCACTTGATCTCCTCCACTCCGCTAGGATGATGAAGAGGGCCACTGTGATCTCCCGTGACTCCTCCCACCCAGGCAGTCGCTACTTCAAGCTCCTCCCATTGGGTCTATACCATGCAAAACCACCAGACGTAAGAACACCTTCTTCCCCCAAGCGGTCCGGCTGCTGAACTCCAACCTCCCCCCGTCAGGCCCGCCTACTGGCATGCCCTAGCGGGGTCTCTCAGTTCTCGCCGCTGCCCAAGGTCCGTACGGGGGCCACCACCACCACCACCACCATCATCAGCATCAGCAGTACTATTAGTATTATCATTATTATCATCATTCTTATTAGTGCTATGGGACTGCTACCGCCCCGCAGGAAGGAACACTAATCTGTCATATATACCATTGCTGCAGTTCTAAATTGTCTGTGCTGTGTGTCTTGTCTTCCTATACTATGTCTATGCCATGTGTACCACAAATAATTTCGACTATAGCTCATGCTGTATTTGGCAAAATAAATCTGATTCTGAGGTGCACTCTGGGAGTGACCAAGTTTATAGAGTCTGCTGATCTGAGGTTGTGAGAGGTGTGGTGCAGCTTCAGCAAGTCCTTCATGTATCCAGGGCCCAAATTGTGCAGTGATTTGAATGTCAGCAGTCCAATCTTGAAGATTAAATGATGTACAGAGGCGCCAGTAGTATAAAACACAATAAAAAGTTTAAAATATTCAGGTGGTGGTGGTGGACCAGCCAACCTAAAAACAGACACGATGCTGTCAATTAAAGTCAAAAATAATTTATTCACATACTCCGAGAACAAACTGCGACGCGTTTCACGGGTAAAATCCCGCTTCCTCAGGCATTAAACAACAGGAGTATCACACTACAAATGACAGAGATAAAGACCATATTAGGGAGCTGTAAATGTACACTTGTAAAACATTGGGGAAGTGATGAGGTAGTAATGTATGGGGGGGGGGGGGGGGGTGTAGTATATAATTTGCTGCTTGGTGTGTAGGGGGTGGTAAGAAGTATGGTGATAGTGAACTGTTAGTGCCTATGTATTTGGATAAGTGCCTGGAAATATGGATAAAAAGGCTATAAGGGGATAGACAGAGATCGGGGGATGGGGGAGGGCAATATGCTGGGAGTGTATGATAGGCAATGAGTGTCAATGGAATGATAGTACTGAGGGAGGGGAGGTGGAGAGGGGGGGGGGGTTATTTCTTTACATAGTGTGATCAGAATACATGTGGGTATAAAACAAGTAGATAAAGAGGGAGCGCTAAGGGGGTATTTATACACAGTATAATCAGAAAGTAAGTATGCATAAAACTTGTAGGGAATAAAGTATTTCAATAGATAGTATTGCAGTGAATGTCACTTACCAGCTCTAGGTCCAGATAAGGCTTGGCACCTCTGTGCTCGCATGCCCGCTCTAGACCTTTAAATAGCCGGATGTGAAGTATCAGATTGACCTACAAGGCAGTGACTGGAGGGGGTGGGCGTGGTACTGAAACTAGACTGATCAGCCAATAGGGCTGGCGAAGGGGTGGGGACTAAATGAATGTGGTGGACGGAGGCAGCTGAGGGGGATGTGTCTGGTGGAGAGGACGGGGCGGTGCGACGATAACGTCATACCGCTTCCGGCTATTGCGCCTGCGTACAAAACGAGTAATGCCACGTATTCTGTGGAGCAGTGGGGAGTGTAGGGTGTTTACTGCGCCTGCGCATGAGGCTCTAGTAGCCATGTTTGGTGAGGGTAAAGGTTGTGTTTGGCTATGGGACAATTCCTATCCCAGCCAGGGGAATATTGAGCGTATTAAGGTTCTACCAGGGGTATGGACGGGGTAATTCATAGTTTATGAAATTGTGGAGTTTAGAAAATATAAAACGAATGATGACTGCACTGCTGTAATATAATGCTGCCATCTAGTGTCTCTGTTTGGGACACATCATAATAGTGGCTAAAACATATAGTAGAGACACAGATACTTGTACAGGGTAATTCCTGTATAACGGCAGTTGGTTCACAGTTAAATAAGACATATACACTGTACACAGACATATAACAACATGATAATCAGGATAATACAAAATATATAAAAAATAATAAAACATATCCTAAAGACCAAATCAAATGAACCAAGTATGTATATATATGATATAAAAAAATTAATAAATATCGATGTGCATGAAATATGATATACAGACATATACACACAGTAAGTATGAAGAAGAGATGGCATAAAATCTATAATAATATCATCCTAAATGAAACAAGATAAAAATAAATAAAAATTGATAAAAAGAGAGCACAAAATTAAAAAGAGAATCGGCAATTTTTTGGGGAGTGAAGTTAATAGATTTTCTCCAGTACTTCGTTAAGACCGTCTGGAGTCAGAGTTTTCAGAATTTGTATCCAGTACATTTCTCGTTTTTTGAGGGAGTCAAAAGAGTCTGAATGGTGGTGTGGGCTGGATTTGATGAATGTAATACGAAACAGTGCGGGATTGCTGTTGTGGTGTGTGGAAAAGTGACGTGATACAATGTGTAGGGGATAATTCTTTATTATATTCCTTTTGTGTTGTCCCACTCTGCTTCTGGCTAGTTGGGTAGTTCTGCCCACATACTGTAGCTGGCACGGACAGGAAATGACGTAATTATGTATTTTGACCCGCAATTGATTGCGTTTTTGATGCTATATGTTGTATTCGTGACTGAGGAAGATATAGTAGGTGTATTTAGGACAAATTGGCATGATGAGCATCTCAGATGGTGACATGGAGCACTTCCTGGGGTCGGGGTGTTGAGGGGATGTGTGATTACTGATGGTGGCTGGCGTAGTCTGCTGGGGCCAACAAGCTACGTAAATTGGGAGTGCGTCTATACGTGATGGCCGGTTTTGTAGGTAACGTGGGTCGTAGGTGGGGGTCTTGGAGGAGGATCCCCCATCTTTTGTTAAAGATGTTGCGGATGGATTGGTGTTGGCAACTAAATTTCGTGATAAATCGGGGTACGTCTTTGATTTCGGTGTCGGGAGGTAGTGTTGGTGGGTTGAAAGTTTTGGCTTTACGGTGTGTGTCCTGTAGGAGTTTTTTGGGGTATTTCCGATTAGGAAACTTGGTTGTCAGGACTTTGGATTGGATGTTGTATTGTTGGATATCCGTACAGTTACGGTAGATTCTTTTATACTGGCTATATGGGGTATTTTTGGTCCAGGGGCGGTGATGGAAACTGTGGTAGTGATAGTGAATGTAATTATTGGCGTCGACGGGTTTAAAGAAGGTTTTGGTTTTAATGTGATGTTAATCTGTATATAGGACTAGGTCCAGGAATTCAATTGCGGCGGGATCATGGTGGGAGGTGAATTGGAGACCTGCAGAGTTGGTATTGAGGTAATCGAGAAAGAAGGGGATTGAGTCGGGGGTACCTTTCCATATAAATATCAGATCGTCTATGTATCTTTTGTAAAAAATAATGTTATTGGAGAAGGGGTTGTCAGGGTGCATTTTAGTGTATTCTAGAAATCCCATGGCTAAATTAGCATAGGAGGGGGAGAACGAGCTCCCCATGGAAACTCCGCTGACTTGGTGATAGGCGGATTCTTGGAATGTGAAGATATTATTGTTAAGGATGAATTCGGTACATTGTATCAGAAATGATTGTTGCGTAAGTGGCATGGAAGTATTAGATTTGAGGTAATGTTGTAGAGCTGTGAGTCCAAAGGAATGTGGTATATTGGTATATAGGGATGTGACATCACAGGTGAGCCAAATGTAATCGTCTTGCCAGGGTGTAGATTGTAAAAATTGGATGAGATGTTGTGAGTCTTTGAGGAATGATGGTAGGGCCTGGACATGGGGTTGCAAGTGTATGTCTTTAAAAACGGGACAGATTGCTAATAATGGAGTCGATTCCAGAGATGATAGGTCTGCCTGGTGGTATATGGATGTTTTTGTGAATTTTGGGCAGATAATAGAAGAAGGGAGTTTTGGGATGATGATTAATGATAAAATTCCTCTCATTTTTGGTGATAATGTTATTGAGTAGTGCGTTGTTGATGAAATTTTTAAGGGTTTTATTAATTTCCGGTGTGGGGTCTGTGTTGAGTAGTTTGTAATGTTTGGGGATGCTAAGTAATCGGAGGGATTCGTCAAGGTAGTCGGCTTTATCTAGGATGACTATCCCCCCTCCCTTGTTGGCTGGTTTTATGACAATGTCAACATTGTTCCGCAGGGTTTTGAGAGCCCTTCTTTCTGATGGTGATAAATTGGAGGTAGGAAGGGTTTCGGGGATGGTGAGTTCCTGTAGGTCTTTTAAAACTAGAGAATAAAAGGTGTCTATGAAGATTCCCTTGGAGGCAGTGGGGTAGAAGCGCGAACGCCCTTTCAGTTTAGTATTGATATATTTTTCTGTTTCTATTCCTGCTGTGGGAACAGATACAATGGGGAATGTGTCATTGCTGGTAATGATGAGACTGTTGGAATCGGTGTGTGTTGAGGTGTTAAGTTTTTTGATAGCGAAGTGTCTTTTGAGGGTGAGTTTGCGTATGTAGGTATTAAGGTCGCTAAATAATTCAAATAGATCTGATTGGTTGGTGGGGCAATAGGAGAGACCTTTTTCTAATAAACTGGATTATTGTTTTGTGAGGGTATGGCTGGAGAGATTGAAAATGCTTCTTTTAGTTTCTGTAGTTGGAGAGGGGATAGTTGTTGGATGTAAGGCTCTTATCGTTTGTTTCTTTTTTCTTTTGCCTCTATTTCCTCGTTTTCTGAGTCGGACAGTGGGCGTTTGGTCTTTTTCAATGGTTGTAGGAGGGACCGGGTGGAGATCGGGCTGGGTAATTGGGTGGAGAGAATGTTCTGTGTTAGGGAGGCTGGTAGTTCTAAAATAAAGGATGATAAAGTCTGATTTTGTGATTCATTCGAATTGGTATGTTGAGTGATTCTAGGTATAAAGAAATTACAGATGGTGGTTTGTAGAGGTTTATTAGAAGACGGGCTGGAGGGTGAGGTGGATGGATCTGGTGTTATGGGAGAGTTAGGGCCGGAGTTGTATATGCTGATTTGGGATAGTCTAAGGTCGTTGTCAGTACTGCTGACCACTAAATCTAGGTGGGGGGGGGGGGGCGGTAGTCATCCTTTTGGGGTCCTGGTGTGTTTGGTTTTGGTAGTGTGAGGGTGGTGGGGGGATTGGAGTTTGTAAAATTAAAGCTTGATAAATTTGGATTTATTTGAATTATGTTCTGGTCAGCCACAGTATGTGGGCCGTTGCTTTTGGGGTTCTTGATTGTTGGATTGGAAATCGGCCGAGGTTTGGTGCGACTGGGACGTGTAGTTTTGGGGGTGCTCTTCGAGGGGAGGGTTTTCTTGTATGTGAAACTATTTGGTGGTGGAGCCAGTTTAGAGAAGGAGATGGTGTCTTTCCGAGTGTGTGTGTTGTTCGTGGTGGTGGGTGGTTGTGGTGGTGGTGGAATGCCTCCTTTCACGAGAGGAAGGGGAGGATGTGGGTATGGTGGGTAAGTGTGTGATGTAGGTTTGTGGAGGGAAAGGCTCATAAGTGGTGGTGGGGGGGGAAGGGTGGGTAGGTGCCTGGTGCTGAGGGTGAGTTAAATAATCGTACTCAATGCCAAGCCGCTGCAGCTAAAGCGAACAAAATTTTGGGATGCATTAAAAGGGAAATAAAAACTCGAGATGCTAGCATAATATTGCCCCTGTTTAACTCTCTAGTAAGGCCACATCTGGAATATGGAATTCAGTTCTGGGCACCACATTACAAAAAAGATATTGCAGTTTTAGAGCAGGTGCAGGGACGAGCTACAAAATTGATACGTGGGATGGAAGGTCTCGCTTACCAAGAAAGGTTAGATAAACTGGGTTTATTTAGTCTAGAGAAAAGACGCCTTAGAGGAGTTCTAATTAACATGTATAAATACATTAGAGGGCAATATAATAGCTTGGCGGATGAGCTTTTTGTCCCTAGGCCTTCTCAAAGGACTAGAGGACATGAGCTGCGCATGGAGGAAAAACGTTTTAGCCATTTATTTAGGAAAGGGTTCTTTACAGTAAGAGTGGTTAAGATGTGGAATGCATTGCCACAGGAAGTCGTTATGGCAAACTCTATACCTGCATTTAAAGGGGGCTTAGATGCTTTCCTTGCGTTGAAAGACATCCATGGCTACAATTACTAGGTTATGCCTAATGATGTTGATCCAGGGATTTTATCTGATTGCCATCTGGAGTCAGGAAGGAATTTTTCCCATTTGTGGCTAATTGGACCATGCCTGGTGGGGTTTTTTTCGCCTTCCTCTGGATCAACAGGGGTATGTGGGGGACGGGCTGGAGTTGTACTTTGTACTGGTTGAACTCGATGGACGTATGTCTTTTTTCAGCCAAAATAACTATGTAACTATGTAACTATGATTAAGATGTGGAATGCATTGCCACAGGAAGTCGTTATGGCAAACTCTATACCTGCATTTAAAGGGGGCTTAGATGCTTTCCTTGCGGTGAAAGACATCCATGGCTACAATTACTAGGTAATGCCTAATGATGTTGATCCAGGGATTTTATCTGAATTCCATCTGGAGTCGGGAAGGAATTTTTCCCTTTAGGGGCTAATTGGACCATGCATTGTAAGGGTTTTTTTCGCCTTCCTCTGGATCAACAGGGATATGTGAGGGAGCAGGCTGGTGTTGTACTTTATACTGGTTGAACTCGATGGACGTATGTCTTTTTTCAACCAAAATAACTATGTAACTATGATGTTCAGCATAAGCAAATCGATCACGATTTAGTTTTTTGAGTTTTGTTTCCGTGGTGTCCTGTTCGAATCTTTTGACTCTGGTAGTGATGTTGGATAATAGGGGATGATACTGGGGGTTTGTGATATGTTGAGCGAGGACGTTTTTACACTCTGTAATTGTGGGCTGTATTTCAATAACTATAAAGAGCTATGTTTCCCACAGTAAGTGGCTGGTCATAAGGATTTAGTCCTGTGTAACACTCCTGGAGTATCAGCCTTGCTCATTGTTTGAAGATTAGCTTAGAGTAATTCCTGGGACTGCACTAGGCAGGTTTCCCTAGTGCAGTTAGAATTGCTTATCTGTTTTGTTTGTCTGTTGCGATTGTCCTGTCCCAGCAGTGGTCGACAGGAGATCGTTCTGTGTGTCTGGGTGCTAACCTGAACAGCGGTTGTTACTGGTAGCCCCTTCTGATCTGTCTTCCTGGATCGCACTAGCCTCTTGTGCTAGTTCTGTGGATCCTTCTGTTCTGTCTGCCTGGATCGCACTCGCATTGCACTAGTGCTGTGGATCCTTCTGTTCTGTCTTCCTGGATCGCACTGGCCTCTTTCGCTAGTGCTGTGGATCCTATCTCTCGCTTGTTCCTGTTTTCGTGTGTCTGTCTTGTCTGCTACGAACGCTTGCTGGAGGCTCGGTGAGGTAACCGTTAAGCAGGCGCTCGCGTCCTCTGTTTCATGTTTGTCTGTCGGTGGTTAGTTAGGCGTGCTTGTCTCTGTTGTGCTTATCACGCGGAGACCGCGCATAAACGCGTGCACTGTTGCAAATGAGTGCGGTGTTCGCGTTTAGCTAGCGTTTGTTATTTTCCTTATCTTCTCTTTGTATGATTTGCTGTGCCTTTGCTACTCTCGTGTTCTGCCTTGCTGTAGCCTTGTGTCACCTCTGGCAATCTCCTCTCCCTCGCGATTGCGTTCCTACTTCAGATCTGCTGTTGTGTATGCACCGTCGCGGGTTGGCGACTAGTTTGGTGCACACACATACAATCTGTCCCTGTGCTCATTCTCTTCCGCAATCGCTTCTCTTGCGATTGCGTTCTCACTTGGTTTCTTCTGTTGTGTGTCCACCGTCGCAGGTGGCGGCTAGATTGGTGGACAAACATACATTCCTCATTTGTGCTTATGCGGTCTTGTGTCGCTGTTAGCAATCGCCATCTCCGGCGATTGCCTTCTCGCTTTGGCTTCCTGGTTGTGTGTTCATCGTCGCAGGGTGGCGACTAATTTGGTGAACACACATACCCTCTGTCGCTTTGATCTCTCTCTTTCAGGGCTATCTTGCCCTGCGTTTCTTCCCTTCGTACAATTCCTGTCTGGCGTGTGTGGCAGGGCAGCGGAGCTGTTCCTCTGCACTCCACAGCTCCCCCTGTCGACAGGAATTTCCCTCTACAGGTGCATTGCACCTTTTGCTGGGTTCCCGCAAATTATACGCTTGTGGAGGATTTCCGCAGTGTCAGCGCACGTCTTGTGCGCTGATCACGGAGAGAATTCCACAATCGTTACAGTATCTTTAGGAAATGCTGACAAGATTTTGATTCTTATGCCATCAGGAGAGATTTTCTCACTGATGTATGTCTCCTGCATAGTAATGTCTGCTACGTTAAAGAACTCGTCTTTGAGGACCGTATCTAGTTTTTGGAAAGTAGGCTTCAGGTCCACAAGAGGAGGAGTATCAATAGTAGGAATAGAGTTACTGGGTTCTGGCATAGACTGTTGAGTCTTCTTAAATTGTGCCAGGAGTTTGATCCTATGTGCAATGTGATCTTCAAATGGATCCATGTGGTAAATACTGCTGGGCTGCGATCAGGTTGGGGTTGCCGCGTCGTCAAGCGAGGTGGCCAAGTAAACTTGTAGGAGAGATAAATAAATAAACCGAGAGCCCGATATGGTGTAGTAAGTTTTGAACAAGAGGAAAAAATGACAAGTAAGTGTTATACTTACAAACATGGGTTACCGCACAGGCAACCACTGTATAAGCAGGTGGGGAGATTAGACCTGTCCCCACTCAGGATTAAGATGTCGCTCTCTGTGATAGAAGAAAAGGAGGGTGTATCACCCTTCCACCAAGGGTGGAAGACTGGATATAATGATGTACAGAGGCGCCAGTAGTATAAAACACAATAAAAGTTTAAAATATTCAGGTGGTGGTGGTGGACCAGCCAACCTAAAAACAGACACGATGCTGTCAATTAAAGTCAAAAATAATTTATGCACATACTCCAAGAACAAACTGCGACGCGTTTCACGGGCAAAATCCCGCTTCTTCAGGCATTAAACAACAGGAGTATCACACTACAAATGACAGAGATAAAGACCATATTAGGGAGCTGTAAATGTACACTTGTAAAACAATGGGGAAGTGATGAGGTAGTAATGTTTGGGGGGGGGGGGGGTGTAGTATATAATTTGCTGCTTGGTGTGTAGGGGGTGGTAAGAAGTATGGTGATAGTGAACTGTTAGTGCCTATGTATTTGGATAAGTGCCTGGAAATATGGATAAAAAAGGCTATAAGGCAGTGATGGCTAACCTTTCAGAGGCCGAGTGGCCAAACTGCGACCTAACATCGACTTATTTATCTCCGAGTGCCAATGGGGGGGGGGGGGTTGCGCCGCGCTGAGAAATGGGCGTGGCCATGATATTGTATGGGCGGAGCTAACGTAATGATGTAACAGCGAGGCATAAGAAAGCAGTGTTTCCGCCATGATGTGGTGAAACGAGGATTCGCATCATGGGTGTGCAGAAACTGTGTGATGCTATTTATTAGTATACCCGCCGTAACCCCAAAGCAGCAAATATAGCCAACTATGACCATTAAGGGCTCATTCACACTATGTGCTACGCTGTCAGTTTTGACGCAACGCACATAATGTAAGATTCATATGGTAACATGAAAGTCAATAGACTTCCATGTTACCATTCACACATCTGTAACGCATCTGGGAACATTTTAACGCACAACGCATACCTTTCCCCGATGGGTAATGCTGCCGACGTCCACGCTTTAGCGCACCACAATGTGCATTTCGTGCGATCACTGTGCGTTGGCAGCGCATGCATGAAATTGCATTCGTGCATACGTTCTGTAGTGTGAATGAGCCCTTAATAATAAATGCAGCAACAGTTACCCCAGACACCAGAAAATAAACGCAATGTGTGCAACATTTCAGCAGAAAATCATGCAATGTGGGCCACATTTCACCAGAAAACAAACGCAGTGGGCCACATTTCACCAGAAAATAGACGCAGTGGGCCACATTTCACCAGAAAATAGACGCAGTGGGCCACATTTCACCAGAAAACAAACGCAGCGGGCCACAGTTCACTAGAAAACAAACGCAGCGGGCAGCATTTCACTGTAAATAAATGCAGTGGGCCACAATTCACCAGAAAATAAATGCAGTGGGTCACAATTCACCAGAAAACATACACAGTGGGCCACATTTCACCAGAAAACATACGCAGTGGGCAGCATTTCACTGTAAATAAACGCATTGGGCTACAATTCACCAGAAAAAAAACGCAGTGGGCCACAATTCACCAGAAAACATACGCTGTGGGCCACAATTCACCAGAAAACATACGCAGTGGGCAGCATTTCATAGTAAATAAACACAATGTGGGAAACATTTTAGCAGAAAACACCACAGTGGGCCGCATTTCACCTGCAAAAAAAAGTAATGTACTCACCTGACAGAAGTCTTCCCTCTCGGCTGGGCTCTGGCGTGCATCTTCCCCGGATCTTCTGCAGCTGAGTCTCCCGCGCTGCCGCTGACAGGCAGAGTGCAGGGCTATGGGAAGATGGCTGCCGCCGAAGCCCTGTACTGGAGACACACATAGTCTCCAGTACAGGGCTTCGGGACGGCAGCCATCTTGCCGTAGCCCTGGTCTGCCTCCCGGGAGACTGCGGGGCTGCAGGCTATGAACTGGCGCGGCGGCGTCTAGTAGACGCTGCAGCCAGTTCATAAGCAGTGGTGGCGTGCCAGCAAATTAGGCTACGCGTGCCGGGCCCGGCACGCGTGCCATAGGTTCGCCACCGCTGCTATAAGAGGATAGACAGAGATCGGGGGATGGGGGGAGGGCAACATGCTGGGAGTGTATGATAGGCAATGAGTGTCAATGGAATGATAGTACTGAGGGAGGGGAGGTGGAGAGGGGGCACAAGGGGGGGGGGGTTATTTCTTTACATAGTGTGATCAGAATACATGTGGGTATAAAACAAGGAGATAAAGAGGGAGCGCTAAGGGGGTATCTATACACAGTATAATCAGAAAGTAAGTATGCATAAAACTTGTAGGGAATAAAGTATTTCAATAGATAGTATTGCAGTAAATGTCACTTACCAGCTCTAGGTCCAGATAAGGCTTGGCACCTCTGTGCTCGTATGCCCGTTCTGTACCTTTAAATAGCCAGATGTGAAGTATCAGATTGACCTACGAGGCCGTGACTGGAGGGGGTGGGCGTGGTAGTGAAACTTGTTTTACAAGTGTACATTTACAGCTCCCTAATATGGTCTTTATCTCTGTCATTTGTAGTGTGATACTCCTGTTTAATGCCTGAGGAAGCGGGATTTTGCCCGTGAAAGGCGTCGCAGTTTGTTCTCGGAGTATGTGAATAAATTATTTTTGACTTTAATTGACAGCATTGTGTCTGTTTTTAGGCTGGCTGCCACCACCACCTGAATATTTTAAACTTTTTATTGTGTTTTATATTACTGGCGCCTCTGTACATCATTATATCCAGTTTTCCACCCTTGGTGGAAGGGTGATACACCCTCCTTTTCTTCTATCACAGAGAGCGACATCTTAATCCTGAGTGGGGACAGGTCTAATCTCCCCACCTGCTTATACAATGGTTGCCTGTGCGGTAATTGTTTGTAAGTATAATACTTGCTTGTCATTTTTTCCTCTTGTTTATCAATCTTGAAGATTATTCTCCATTCTACTGGTAGAGCCAGTGCAGTGAGTGAAGGATTAGTGTAATGTGACAGCGGCAAGGCTGGTTTGTTAGCAATCTGCAGCAGCATTCTGCACTAATTGCAGGCGGAGCAAGTCCTTTTGGGGAGGCCTGCATAAAGGGCATTGCAGTTGTCCAGCCGTACTGAGATGAAGGCGTGAACTAGGGTTGGAAGATCCTCTGGGGGAATCAGATGTTTAATTTTTGCAATGTTCTTTAGATCGAAGTAGGAAGATTTGACTACGGGCAAAATTTGGTTTCTGAAACTCAATTCATCGATTTGCACACCAAGGCTGCGCACAAGGTTGGAGCTGTTTATGTCTGAATTCCCAATCCTGATTGGTGTTGATTAAGGAGAGAGCTGTTTTGATGGCTGGTTTTGGGTAACAAGAACCCTAGCTTCAGAGTTGACATTTTGCATAGCACACTTAAACTTATAATGAACTAAAAGATATACATTTGGCCGCATTTCCTGCATGAACAAACCACAAGAATTGGCATGCACATCCCAGCCCACATCAGAAGCATCAGGCTCCACTATGGATTGCAACAGACCAATGAGAATCTTCCTTGATGCTTCTGATGGGACTCAGATCTGTGTACCGGTGCTTCTCCCATACAGTAGACCCAAGCAGCGGTGCCAGCAGCGGGGAACGATAGCGATTGTGACAGCAACAGGTATACAGGTATATGATAGGCAAACAGTGGCGTAGCTAAGGAGCTGTGGGCCCCGATGCAAGTTTTACATTGGGCCCCCACTAGCACTCTATACATAACAATTGATGCGGCGCACCAAAACCTGCCAATGGCAACTACAGTGTCAGAGGTGCAAGAAGGGAATGGGGAACAGTTTGTTAATGATTACTACTATTCAAAGTATCTATAGAAGTGATTATTATGAGCACAGGACCAATACAGAGCCAATACAGCAGTTGAGGGAGGGCCCCTATTGCTACACCCCTGTAGGCAACATTATACAAAATGAAAAAAATGTAATTGTAACAAATTGATTTATTTAAATGGAAAACGGATCCGTTTTTACAGGATCATTTTTTTTTTAATCTGGTACGGTGTGAGCCTTCATCCCCACCACCCTGGCTAGCAGTGATTAATAACAGTTAACCCTTTCCTTTCTCATGTACATGTTAAAACACACCTGAGCTAAAAATATGAGCTGTCAATACCTGGAACATCATTGATGCCCCATTCCTTGCTGCTGGGAACATTTCACCTAACCCTGGACCCCCACTCCCCCCTGCTAATAACACTGTTTGCAACAAATCAAATTTCCCTTCCTCTTACCGTAACCTTATTAATATTCCACTCCTTCCCCCTACTCCCCCTCCTATCTCGGCTGCCCTCTGGAATGCCCGCTCAGTCTGCAACAAGTTGCCCTTCATCCATGATCTTTTCATTTCCAATGCTTTCACTTTCTTTGGGATCACTGAAACCTGGCTGACCACTTCTGACACAGTCTCACCTGCCGCCCTCTCCTATGGAGGTTTCCACTTTAGCCACACTCCTAGAAGTGGGAATAAACATGGTGGAGGGGTGGGCAGTCTTCTCTCAGACTCCTTCAAGCATCTCACTCCTTCAAGCATCTCACTCCTATTCCTTCTCTCTCCCTGCCATCCTTTGAAGTCCATACAGTCCATCCATACTCTCCCTCGAACGTCCAGATTGCAGTTATTTACCGCCCTCCAGGCCCTGCTTCTGTTTTCTTAGATCATTTCTCTGCCTGGCTTCTCCAGTTCCTGTCCTCTGACATCCCTACCATCATTATGGGTGATTTTAACATTCCTATTGACACCAAGAATGCTGTCTCCAAAAAACTTCTTTCACTCACTTCCTCCTATGGCTTGTCTCAGTGGTCCTCTACCTCAACCCACACTGATGGCCATACGCTTGACCTCGTATTCACTCGTCTCTGCTCTGTCACTGACTTTACTAATGATCCACTACCACTCTCTGACCATAACCTACTTCGCTTCTCTCTCTCTTCCTCTTTTCCTACCACCCTGGCAGAAACACGCTCACATATTCGCAGAAACTATCGCAATCTAGACATGCAATCCGTCTCTGATGCCCTGGCACCTCTCCTCACACAATCCTTCACTAATCCAGACTCAGCTGCTATACACTACAACTCCATTACAAAAGTCATGGATGACTTCGCCCCCCTCGTCAATGTCCGCCCTCAACGTGTCAGTCACCAACCCTGGATGACCAAAGACACTAAACAGTTACAAAGATGCTCTAGAGCAGGGGAAAGTCGTTAGAGGAAAAGTAGCACAAATGAGGACTTCATCTCATATAAAATAGCCTTGAACAACTTCAGAAACGCACTCTCTGTGGCAAAACAGTCCTATTTTTCCTCCCTAATATCCGCCCATGTACACAATCCAAAACGATTGTTCAGCACCTTCAACTCAGTTCTCCATCCCCCTCCTCCTCCTCCTTCATCTTGCTTATCAGCTGAAGAATTTGCAACATACTTCACTGATAAAATTGACAAAATCAGAAGTGAATTCTCCACGCAGCCCTCAAATCCCACCTCCACGCCTCTCATTGACTGCTCTCTAGCTGCCTTCTCTACACTCTCTGAACATTCTCTCTCATCTATAATATCCAAAGCTGATCTAAACACTTGTTCTTTGGATCCAATTCCCTCCCATTTCATTCCACAGCTATCCTCATCTCTCATGCCTGCACTAACATCGCTATTTAACCTATCCCTCTCCACTGGCATCTTTCCGTCGCCACTCAAAAAGGCTGTTGTGACACCACTACTTAAAAAAACATCTCTAGATCCTACCACACTCGCCAACTACCGCCCAGTGTCACTTCTCCCATTTGCATCCAAACCAATTGAACGCCACATACATGCAGAATTAAGCCATTATTTATCAGCTAACTCCCTACTTGATCAGTTCCAGTCTGGCTTTCGCTCCAACTACTCCACGGAAACGGCCCTTACCAAAGTGGCCAATGACCTTCTTACAGCTAAATCCAAAGGTCAGTTTTCCATACTCATCCTTCTTGATCTGTCATCAGCATTCGATACGGTCGACCACACCTTACTCTTACAAATACTTTCAAATGTAGGAATAAAGGGCCTTGCTCTCACATGGTTATCTTCCTACCTCTCTGGAAGGTCCTTCACAGTCTCCTACTCAGATCAGATATCTTCTCATGCTTTGTCTGTCGAGGTTCCTCAAGGCTCTGTCCTTGGTCCCCTCCTCTTTTCCATCTACATGCATGGTCTTGGTGACTTAATCAACTAATTTGGGTTTCAATACCACCTGTACGCAGACGATACGCAACTGTACTCTCAGACCCAGACCTTAATGCCCTCCTCAAACGTGTTCCTGACTGCTTGTCTGCTATATCTTCCTTCATGTCCTCTTGCTTCCTAAAACTTAATATGAGTAAAACGGAACTAATAATTTTTCCACCGTCTCCGGCCACCTCTCTGCCTGAAGTAACTATAAATTTTAATAACACTCCCATAACTTCAATTCCCAAAGCACGGTGCTTGGGGGTAATATTCGACTCTTCTCCTACTTTTATTCCTCATCTTAACTCCATAACCAGCTCCTGCAATCTCCAACTCAAAAATATATCTCGCATCTGTCCCTTTCTCACTGAAGACACAACCAAAATGTTAATACATGCTCTTATAATTTCTCGTCTGGACTACTGCAACGTACTACTTTGTGGACTACCTTCTAACAAACTGGCCCGGCTCCAGTCGGTACTGAACTCAGCTGCTCGTCTCATTCATCTTTCTTCTCGATCTTCCTCTGCTGACCCTCTCTGTCAAGCTCTTCACTGGCTGCCAATTAACCAGAGGATCCAGTTCAAACTCCTAACCCTAATCTACAAAGCTCTCCACAATCTCTCTCTCTACATATCCTCACTAATTTCCAGATACAAACCCAATTGCAATCTCAGATCTGCACACGATCTTCTGTTGTCCTCCTCTAGAATCACCTCCTCACATTCACGCTTACAAGATTTTGCACGCGCTTCACCCCTTCTCTGGAATCCCCTCCCACAACACATCCGTCACTCGCCAACCTTTGTTACTTTTAAACGCTCTCTAAAAACTAATTTGTTCCAACAAGCATATGCGCTACCTTAAGCCACTTCCCTTTGTCCTAAGACCAAATTGCACTCCTACTACCTATACTTGCAGATAGATCAAGATGGCGCCGATGAGGGCTGCCTCGGCACACAGCTCCCGCAGATTTCCTTTCTTTTAGTTGTTTTTTAGCCGTTTTGTTGTTTCTAGCTGTCCTTGTCATTTGTCAGTAGTTTTGTCAGTCTTTTAGCATCTTTAGTTTAGTCGCATTTATGATAGTTTTTAGGATAGTTAGTTGTAGCATTTAGGTGTGCTCCTCGTGCATTGGCACTGCGGCCACATACCTCCTGATCCCACGGGAACCCAGACGGCCTGGCTCCGTTCTCCTGCCTCCATCCTGCTGCTCGACCCCGCTGCTCCACGGCCCTGCTGGTCACCAGACTGCAAGAGCGACCTCATCCCGGCACCATCAAAGAGATCGCGGCTGTGTCTCCGGGTCCCCAACTGCCACCTGGATTCTGCCCATCCTCCGCCGGAGAGAGCCTGTTACGATACCTGTCTGCAGCAGTCGCGTGCACGCTCGTCTACGCGCGCGCGATCACACTCTGTCTTTTATGACAGTTGGGCGTGTTCCTGGGAACCGTTGCGCCGCGCGCACAAGCGTTCGCGTCAGCGCGCATGCGTGCGCACATGCGCGCACGCACAGGGCGCGTCTTTCGGCGCCAATTTTGAATTCAATACTTAAGCGAGCTGCTGGAGGTGGCCAGTGCTGTTTCTTCTGATCAGCTTGGTGCCAGTAGCCGCTGGAGCCTTGTATTGATTGTGTTTACCTGTTGCCGACCTTAGCCTGTTCCTGACTCCCGTTGATATCGCCGCCTGTCCTGACCTCAGCCCGTTATTGATTCCACTTGTCTGCAGCCTGCCCTGATCTCTGCCTGTGACCTCGACTCTGATTGATATCCGCCTGCCCCGACCTTGGCTTGTGACCCCGACTACGTTTCTGTCTTCAGCTCCTGTACCTGTCTCACTGCTCGCTACCTCGGCAGTACCATCTGTTCTCCAACCCTCTGTGGGATTTACCTAAGCGCAACCTGGTGGGCACTAGGCAGCGAAGTTCCACTTCCCCCTCAAGGGGTTGTGGTCCTGCTTCCCCCTCAAGGGGTTGTGAGTGAAGACCCGTGGTCACTTAGACTCTGCGCTTGGGTGGTCCATACACGCAGTGGGGCGGTCAACAGTCTCTGCATCCAGTTCCTCGTAACAGAGCCGCTGGTCTCCAGCCTTTGGAGCCTGGGTACGAGCAGCCCTTCCGCCTCCAGCTGCGTGCCGCTGCGTCCCTCCGGATTGGGGCAGCGAGCCACTGCTCTCTCCGCTCCAGCCCTCCATCACTGCAGGTGCCCAGCTCCCACGTGCTCACCACGTGGTCTGCTTCTCCCAGCTGGGTCCAACATTGCGAGGGAGGCCTGACGCCACTAGCTGTATACCAGAACAGACCTGGTATTCGGCACCTTGGTCACCTCATCACCGCCTGGAAGGGATACGACCGGCCACCCACGTGGTGGGTCAGGCGCCGCCCGGCAGCCATAGCACGCCTCTTCCCTGTTCATCACGGGTAAGCCTGCTGCCACTACACTCGCTGCTGCTCCCTGTCCCCAGAGACTGCTGATCAGGCCCAACCCTGGCGATATGTTCCACATGCTGCTTCCCACATGTTCTGCACTGGCTCAGGGCTATGCTGCTTTGTTTAAAGGCACTCTGCCTTCTTATACTGGGGCAACAGGCTTGTTGATTTTGACTGTGTAATCTGCTCCTACCGTTATTACTGAACTGCTATTTTAACTGCACTGTGGCATATGGACGGTATTCACTGTTATTCCAACTGCACTGAGGCACATGGACTGTTTTTCAACTGCACTGTGGCACATGGTCTGTTTTTTAACTGCACTGTGGCATACGGACTGTTATTCATCTGCACTGTGGCATACGGACTGTTATTCATCTGCACTGTGGCACATGGACTGTTTTTTAACTGCACTGTGGCATACGGACTGTTATTCATCTGCACTGTGGCACATGGACTGTTTTTCAGCTGCACTGTGGCACATGGTCTGTTTTTCAACTGCACTGTGGCATACGGACTGTTATTCAACTGCACTGTGGCATATGGACTGTTATTCAACTGCACTGTGGCATATGGACTGTTATTCAACTGCACTGTGGCATATAGACTGCTATTTCAACTGCACTGTGGCATATAGACTGCTATTTCAATTGCACTGTGGCATATGAACTGTTATTCATCTGCACTGTGGCATATGGACTGTTATTCAACTGCACTGTGGCATATGGACTGCTATTCAACTGCACTGTGGCATATAGACTGCTATTTCAACTGCACTGTGGCATATGAACTGTTATTGAACTGCTCTGTGGCATATCGACGGTTATTTAACTGCACTGTGGCATATGGACTGTGTTGCTCTGGCAGTTGGTCTGTACTGATCTTACTCCTGCACATGGCCATGCCACCCATCAGCAGCCAATGGCGCTCCACCACCACCCGACGACCCAATGTCAACAGCCCAGGATCTGCTCCCCACACTCCGCAGCCCAGTTGCATCACCCTCTCCAGACCACAGCTCCTTCAGTGGGAAGGATATGGTTCCTCATCCCCTGAGGGCACGCGAATTTACGATTCTGTCTGGAGTCATGCTCAACTAATCTCTGCCTCTGCCCCAAGGTCCCATGCGGGTCAGCGGCGTAGGGGCTGTCGCTCAGGCGCACTGGTGAGGCTAAGGAGGAAAGGCCTAAGGTCAGCCATCCCCTCAATCCTCCTAGGAAACGTACGCTCCCTGCCCAACAAGCTGGACGAACCGCTCCTCCTCTGCGACAGGAGGGAGTACAGCGCAAACACCCCAGTTTTTTGCTTCACAGAGACCTGGCTCCACAAGGATATCCCTGATGAGGCCCTACAACTCCCAGGCTTCAGCCTCATCCGAGCTGACCGTGACACTGCTCTGTCCGGGAAAAAGAGAGGCGGCGGCATCTGTTTCTACATCGGCTCTGCATGGTGTCCCAACATTTCAGTACTAGCCAGGAAATGCTCCCCGGACGTCGAGCTCCTTCTTGTTAACTGCAGGCCAGTATACTCACCAAGGGAGTTCTCCTCCTTCGTCTTGGTTGGAGTGTACATCCCTCCGGACGCCAATGTCAACTCTGCCCTGCTTGACCTGAGCGACTCCATGTCCCAGTGGGAGACGTCTCTCCCGAACTCTTTGTTCATAGTTATGGGCGACTTTAATAGAGCCAACCTCTGCCACGAGCTACCGCGCTATCACCGGCATGTTGCCTGCCCCACTAGAGACTCGGCCACACTTGACCACTGCTATACTGTACTGAAAGATGCATTCAAAGCTGTCCAGGGGGCCGCGCTGGGCTCCTCTGACCACTGCCTCGTCCATCTCATCCCCACCTACAAGAGGCGACTGGAGTCAGCAAAACCGGTCCTCAGGTCCTCCAAAGTCTGGTCTACTGAGGCCAAGCTCCAACTTCAAGCCTGCTTCGACTGTACGGACTGGCAGGTTCTGGAAGATCTTAACCTGGATGAGTGGGTGGAGAACGTAACCTCATACATCAGCTTCTGTGAGGACTCCTGTGTACCAACCAAATCCTATAAAATCTTACCGAACAACAAGCCATGGTTCTCCAACAAGCTACGGCAACTTCGGAAGCACAAGGAAGCTGCGCATAAGTCAGGCAACATTGAAGAATATAGGAGGGTGAGGAACGACCTGAATCGTGAATTGAGGGCTGCCAAAAGAGAGTTCGCTGAGAGGATGGAACAAAACCTCTGTTCAAAAGACTCACGAGCCGTATGGAAAGGCCTTAAGGCTGCCACCAATTACAAGCCCCCCCCCCCCCAACACGCTCCACCTAGCATTGAACTTGCTGAAGAACTCAGTAAATTCTACTGCAGGTTTGAGTGCCAGGATTCACCTGCGGGGGATCAGCCACCGCCCACTTCTCCTTTGGCACAAGCGGACCTCGCCTCGAGTCTAAGATCACCCCCCATGCCTGTGAGCGAATCCGTTGTCGCGCGTCACCTGTCAACTATGAACTCCAGGAAAGCCTCTGGTCCGGACAGAGTGTCCCCAGCCTGCCTGAAGTCATGTTCTAGGCAACTTGCCCCTATTCTCACCACCATTTTCAACAAGTCACTTCAGATGGGCAAGGTTCCTGCTTGTCTTAAGAGATCCGCCATCATTCCGGTTCCCAAAAAGCAAGGCGTTACTGACCTCAATAACTTCAGGCCTGTGGCACTAACATCCGTTATCATGAAGACCCTTGAAAGGGTTGTCCTGTCCTTTCTGAAGTCCTCCACCACGCCCCTTCTAGACCCATTCCAATTTGCGTACAGGGAAAATAGGTCCACCGATGATGCCATCAATATCTGCCTGGAGATCATCAGCAACCACTTGGATAGGCCAAATTCGTATGCCAGAATCCTCCTCCTGGACTTTAGTTCAGCATTTAACACCATCTGTCCATGCACACTTCAGGAGGGTCTAGCTGCACTCAGTGTCCATCCCAGCCTACGCCTTTGGATCACGGACTTCCTATCCCACGGGTCACAATCGGTCAAGCTGGGTGACATTTCCTCCCAACCACGGTCCACGAACATGGGGGCTCCACAAGGCTGCATCCTGTCTCCAATGCTGTTCTCCCTCTACACCAACAATTGCAGATCCACAGCGGACTCTGTCAAGGTTATCAATTTTGCAGATGATGCCACTATCGTTGGCCTTATCACCAATAACGACGAGAGTGCCTATCGTCAGCAGGTAGACAGAATCTGCCACTGGTGCAGGGAGAACAGGCTGGTCCTTAATGCAGCAAAAACTGTGGAGATGATTATCGATTTCAGGAAGCACGCCCCCTCACCACCACCAATCCACATTGACGGCACTGAAGTGGCGATAGTTCCCTGCGTCCGCCTCCTGGGCAACACCATCTCAAACAACCTAAGATGGAAGGCTAACATCAGCTCCACCTTGGCAAAGGCCCAGAAAAGGCTCTTCTTCCTCCGACAGCTGAAAAAGTTTGGCATGTCCCCTCAGGTCCTCACAAGATTCTACTCTGCCCCACAGAATCTATCCTCTGCTCTTCCATCCTGGTCTGGTACTCTGGTTCCTCCGTCAGCGACAGACAAAAACTCCAGAGGGTGATTAGATCAGCAGAGAGAATCATCGGGAAACCCCTTCCTCCACTTGACCTACTCTACAATTCGAGACTACGCACTAGGGCGCTGAAGATAGCCATGGACCCCTCTCATCCTGGCCACTGCTACTTCAGTCGCCTGCGCTCAGGGCGTAGATTCCGGGTCATCCCCACAAGGACCACGAGGCACAGGAACTCTTTTTTCCCTTCTGCAGTCAATCTCCTGAACTCCACCCACGTCTTATCTACACCCCATCTTTCTTAGGTTCACAGACGTGGTCCGGTCACAGTCATTGTGCACCTGGAACTTACAACACTGGCTGTCCTCAGGGGCCCAGCCCTCCTAGCCTGTCACCACCATTTGTATATTGTATCTAGTATCTTTTTTAAATGCTTTATCATGTATGTCTCTTATTTAGTGCACTATTCTTCATGTCCATGTAGATGTTGAGCTCTGTTGCCAAACCCAATTCCAGGCATGATTCTGTCATGCTTGGCGAAATAAAAATGATTCTGATTCTGATTCTGATACTAGGTATCCTAAAACACACTGCCTTTATATATTTTATCGTATACTACCCCTCCTCTTGTTTCCCCCCATTCCCTTTAGATTGTAAGCTCGCAAGGGCAGGGCACTCTCCCCCTTTTGTGTCTTGGAAATCATTATACATTTTATTCATCATGTTACTTTTATCACTGTCATTACCACTTCTGTATTTTGTATTCTGTATGTTGTATAGTTTTTTGTATTTTGTCACTAATTATGTATTTTGTATATTAGTGTACACCATTGTCTGTATTATGTACCCCATGTTTGTTTCTTACTTTGTACTGCGTCACGGAATATGTTGGCGCTTTATAAATCAATAATAATAATAATAATAATAATATACTCTTGTCAGCTCTTATGTTTGTGTTGGTGTCGGGTCGTCCTTTCACCAGGAGAGGGTTGTCCTTGACCTATGTAGAAGGTGAGACCGGGAGCCCTTATGGTGCAGTATCGTTGAATAATGGTTACGAAATTAATATGTGAATAGTTTATACTCACAAAAGTAGGTTGCAGTCCTACAACCACCGTATGCGCATGTGGAAAAAGACCGTTTCTGTTCGGTTGCCCGGACACTCTGGAACCAGGTGGTCGCTCTCCTCCTTGGGTAATGTCCATCGGTAAGCTACGCTGTCCCAGTGGTGAGGATAACACCTCGGAGAGGTGTGGGGTATACAGAAAAAGCACTTGGTGGAGGCACCCAAGTTATGTATTTTTTATCAAAGTTGAATAGGTGTAGAACAAAAATAAAAAATAAAAATGAAAAACTATGATAAATAAAGGAGGTCTCTTACCTACAAAGAAGACTCACTGGATGGAAAAAAGAGTCTTTATTATAATAAAAACGGTTATACTGTAGACAATGCGTTTCATGGGACACAACCCGCTTCCTCGGATCAATAAGACAGTTAACCTTATTACCAGCCGTGCAGAGCGGGGGCGCATAGATCTGAGCGTTTGATCTATGCACCCCCTCTCTGCACGGCTGGTAATAAGGTTATCTGTTTATTATAGTTTTATTTTTTTTATTTTTGTTCTACACCTATGCAACTTTGGTAAAAAATACATAACTTGGGCGCCTCCACCAACGTGCTTTTTCTTGTCAGCTCTGCCAGGCTCCCCTCCAAAACACAGCAACACCTTAGACTGCAATGTTAATTTGCTGCTAGCGTTTTTCAGAGCAGTTTTCCACTTTCCTATACTTTAACATTGAGGCAGAAACACCTCAGATATCTAAAAAAATGTTGCAGCCCCCGAGTTTGCGTTTGTGGAAAAAAACAAATTGCTCTGGTGTGCACCATCCCATTCACTTTCATTAGCCAAGCGGTTTTCCCCCTGCAAGCATTTTAAAAAACGCTCCAGAACAGCTCTGGTGTGTACCCGCCCATAGAGAGGGAAGTTAATGCTAAGCAGAAGAGAGGGTATAACCAGAATGGGTTATGACTCCCTAACCTATTGGGCCATCTCAATATGTCAGCCATTCATGAGATACCCACTCCACATCTATCCTAACAGATGTTCACATAATTGCATATCCCATAATGTATATGAAAAAAAAAATTTTTGCTTGATACCCTGATCCTGCAATGTGAAAGACATGGTACCTGAAATTGTACTGTGGGGACATGATGTTGGAACTTACAATATACAATACAATAACATTTCTATAGCGCTTTTCTCCCATAGGACTCAAAGCGCTTAGGCTCTCTCAGATTCAGTAAATGGTAGTAGGATGAAGTATTCACACACCAAAAGTTATATTTCTGCAAATGCCAAACTGAACAGGTGGGTTTTCAGTCTGGATTTAAACACGTCCAGGGATGGAGCTCTCCTGATCTGTTGAGGTAAGGAGTTCCAAAACGTAGGGGTAGCATGACAGAAGGGTCTGGGACCAAAAGTTTCCAAGTGGACTCTGGGTATGACTAGATTATTAGAACCTGTGGATCTGAGAATGCGGGGATTGCTACGCAGCTGCAACATTTCTTTCATGTATCCAGGGCCCAGATTATTCAGCGATTTAAATGTCAGTAGGCCGATCTTGAATAGGAACCTCCATTCTATAGGTAGCCAGTGGAGGGAGTGCAGGACTGGCGTTGTGTGGCAGTGACAGGGTTGGTTGGTTAGCAGTCTGGCAGCAGTATTCTGTATCAGCTGTAGGCGGTACAAGTCCTTTTTTGGAAGGCCAGTGTAGAGAGCATTTATTTATTTATTTATTGTATTTATAAAGCGCCAACATATTACGCAGCGCTGGACATTAGTTTAGGTTACAGACAATATTTAGGGGTGACATACAGCAAAATGACAATACCTGAATATAAGAAAGACCAGATCATGCAGCACAGTATGAGTACATGCTTAGTCACTGGAGGGGAGCATGGAGATTAGGCAAGTTAGGTTCACTCAGATGAATAGCATGGGCTCACAGTAATGGAGGCGCATGATCAGGTAGGACACAAAAGGAGGAGGACCCTGCCCAAAGGCAACAATCTAGAGGGAGAGGTAAGGACATGAAAGGTAGGGGACCAGAGTTCAGCTGTAGGTTTAGAGCACTTGTGAGGGGTAGTAGGCCAGAGTAAAAAGGTGAGTTTTGAGGGCCTTCTTGAAGATGTTGAAGGAGGGGGCTGCCCAAATGGGTGGAGGTAGGGAGTTCCATAGTGTTGGAGCTGCATTGCAGTAGTCCAGTCAGGAGGTAATGAAGGCATGAACTAAAGTTGGTAGATCTGGGGGGATAAGGTGCTTGATGTTTGCGATGTTCTTAAGGTGAAAATAGGATGATTTCACCACAGCAGAGATGTGAGTTCTGAAGTTTAAATCCCCATCAATTAGAACTCCCAGGCTACGCACATGATCAGAGCTGTGTAGATCATTGCCTCCTATTCCCGGTGGTGAAGACTGCAAGTTGTTTTGTTGTCACGCGCTGCCCTCCGATCAGAAGGACTTCAGTTTTTTCTGCATTTAGTTTCAGCCAGTTGTCATTCATCCATTGCTGTACTTGAACTTGTTCTGTGGGCGTTTTTTTATCTGTTGTGTTTTTTTTCCTGTTTTTATTTAAAGTGTTTGGTGGCAGCATTTACTAACATGGTGCTTGATTCATTAATCCTTTCTACTAGTATGTAGTTTCTCTTCCCGTCCCTTTTTTTATATCTACCCTACCCTGCTTGATTCATTAATCCTTTCTACTAGTATGTCCCGCATAGCGGGACATTGCTATTTTTCTGTTGCGCTCGTACGTCCCGCAGAGAGGGACATAAATATAGCAGCGGTTTTCAGGTGCATCTGCCCCCCAGCAATGCCTGATCTCTCTCCCCTAGTGAACGTGGGCATGTAGACTACATGCCCACACAGGTGGTAACCCCCTGGCTGAAATCGGAAGTGCACGAAAAGTGCACTATACAGGAAGTGGCAGATTAATTGCAGATTCATTGCAGATTCTTTGTTGCTGATTCCTTGCAGGTTCTTTTTTGCAGATTCCTTGCAGGTTCTTTTTTGCAGATTCCTTGCAGGTTCTTTTTTGCAGATTCCTTGCAGGTTCTTTTTTGCAGATTCCTTGCAGGTTCTTTCTTGCAGACTCCTTGCAGAGAGGAGCAATGGCATCCTCTGCAGCAGGCAAAAAAAAAAAATGTCAGCGGCTGAGGTGGCACAGCTGCTTATGGAGGACTGCAGCACAGGATCAAATGTGATGTAGAAGGTGGTTGCTGCGCTCCTCTTTTAATAAAACCTAAGCTACAACCAGGTGGATCGCTATGCACTATGGGGGGTATCAATACCCTAGAAAACAATCTATGTGATGTGCACTGCGCTAACACCTAAGATTGTATAGATCACAGTACTAAAATATTCACAATAGAACCAGTATCAAATGCCAAAGCAATGAGTCCATATACAAAGTCCAATCCAGTATAGGTGATCACTTCCACAGTTCCTTAATGACCATTGTAAGTAGATGCAAGTACGCTCACCAACAGTGATGGCTGATTTAATAAAAGATCAGCATATCAGTTATGTTAGAAATCTTTAATTATCTCTCCATGCAATCAGCAGTCTCCCCTAAATGTAGCTCAGTAAGACATAGAAAAGGGTAGACATAGCGTAATCCAGCATAAAATATTTGCGACCACCACCACACCTGTGAGTAGTGTATTCCTGCTGGCACACAACAACTGATACAAGTAAAATACAGGCTCACCAGATTTAATGGCTCACCTCGAGTGGACCAGCTATAAGCAAGTGACAGTCTCTAGTGATCTTAAAGCGGATCCGAGATGAAAAACTAACTATAACAAGTAACTTGTCTATATATCTTATCTAAAGTTTAGATGGTTTACACAGCAAATCTAGCTGTAAACAGTTTTAATAGAATATGATTAATTATTCCTGTGATACAATGACAGCAGCCATGTTGTTTGTAAACATTACACAGAGGCAGGCTTATCTGTATCTTGAGCCATTAGCCTAATCCCCTCTCCTCTTCCCTCCTCCCCTCTGCCTCTGAAATCAATGGTTAGTAACACCTCCCCCTCCTTCTGCCCAGACTGAGCTCTCATGAGCCCTTGCTACTGCCAAGGCTCTCTGAAAACCTGTGGGCGTGGCTTTTTTTTAGTTTATAGGGAATTAGAGTATTAAAACAAAAACAAAAAAGTATTTGGCTTGAGGAATGCCCTATAAACAATAGGAAAGGAACACAATTATGCAATGTGTAAAAGTTCACCTCGGATCCACTTTAAGCTTTTTCCTCCGGTGGCCAAGTTTGCATTAAAAACAGCTGTTTGTGCTGGATTTAGTGCTACTCCATAATTTGTTATTATAGCACTTGTCTCTGCAGGAACTTTAAAATGTTGCACAGAGACCGCAAACCGGTACAGCCTGTACCAGTTTGCGGTCTCCATGCAAAATTTTAAACTAAATCCAGCACAAACAGCTGTTTTTAAGGCAAACTTGGTCACCGGATGAAAAAGTGTAAGATCGCTGGAGACTGTCACTGAGCGCTTATAGCTGGTCCACTCGAGGTCAGCCTATAAATCTGGTTAGCCTGTATTTTACTTGTATCAGTTGTTGTGTGACAGTAATCTGATAGTGGGAATACACTACTCACAGGTGTGGTCGCAAATACTTTAAGCTGGATTACGCTATGTCTACCCGTTTCTATGTCTTACTGAGCTACATTTAGGGGAGACTGCTGACTGCAAGGAGAGATAGTTGAAGATTCCTGCTTCATAACTGCCTAATAGATATGTTGATCTTTTATTAAATTTAGCCATCACTGTTGGTGAGCGTACTTGCATCTCCTTATTATGGACATTATAGAACTGTGAAAGTGATCACCTATACTGGATTGGAATTTGTATATTGACTCATTGTTTTGGCATAGGATACTGGTTCTATTGTGAATATTTTAGTACTGTGATCTATACAATCTTAGATGTTAGCGCAGTGCATGTCACATACACAGGATCAGATGTGCAGGATTCTGGTGATGACAGTGACTTTACTGTCACTGATGATGATGATTATTGCTACAGTGATGACACTGATATTGATGAGCCTGATGAAAGGGGGGGGGGGGGGTGCTGAAGGTGGGGAGGCTGCTGAAAGTGGGAAGGGTGATAGTGATCACAGAGAATGGGCAAGCTTCCTTCCAGTCCTTCCAGTGACTGCTTGCTGCATAATTTCCCCTTTACTGTGAGTAATGCAGGGGTACAACTTTCTGCAGCTAATGTTCCAGAAACTGTCAGTGGTTTTTTTTAGCTTTTTTTTACACCGGCCCTATTACAAGAAATTATAAATGAAACAAATGATTATGCAAAAAGGAAGTTAGAAAATAAACCTCCTTCACCTAGATCCATCTGGAGGAAATGGACTGATGTTACTATGCAGAAAATAAAGGCATACTTAGCAGTAATTCTTAGGATGGCACTGCAAGGAAGGGGAACTATCCAGGATTGTTTCTCAACTCGGTCGATCAATTACAATTACAGGGGGTGTAATTGATTGACCGAGTTGAGAAACAATCCTGGATAGTTCCCCTTCCTTGCAGTGCCATCCTGAGAATTACTGCTAAGTATGCCTTTATTTTCTGGTCAGGAACTTGACAGAGCATATGAAAGAAAGATGCAGTCTGTTTGTACCCCATAGGAATGTAGTAATTGATAAAAGCACAATTAGTTTCAAAGGAAGAACAAAGTACAAGATGTACAATCCTCAGAAACCAAGCAAGTGGGGGCTACGAGTGTTTTCTATGGCTGATTGTGAGACTGGATACCTTTTTGCGTTTGAACCGTATTATGGATCTGCAACTACGGAAAGCTTGCCAAGGCCAGACTTGCCATTTTCAGCTTGCATTGTCCTTCCTCTTTGTTCAAATCTGAAACAAGCTACTCCTGCACATGGATACCTTTTATTTACAGATCGATTTTATACCAGTCACATATTGGCACAAGAGTTACTAAAAGAAAAAAAAAAAATCACATAACTGGAACGGCCATGCACAATTATAAGAGTCGACCAAGTGAAATAAAAAAAAATTGAAATTGAAGAGTTCTGAAGTTCGTGCTTGGAAACTTGACAGTGAAGAAATGGTATTGGCATGGAAGGATAAGCGTATTATATACACGCTTAACACTTTCTACCCTGCTACTACAACGACACAGCAGAGAAGAAGGAAAGGTAGAGAAACTGAAAATGTTGAGAAGCCCACAGCAGGCGTAGACTATACTAACCACATGGGAAGGGTTTGATCATTATGCCAGTAGTTCCTCTTTCAACAGGAAGTCTCTGAAGTGGTGGAGGAAGACCTTTTTTGGTTGTTGGAGCTGGCACTAGTGAATAGCTTCATAATTTTCAACCAGTTGCATCCACTTGAACCAAAGGATCATATCAGCTACCGCAAGAAGCTAATTCTTGAGCTGGTTAGCGAACAACGAGCCTCTAGGCCTCAGCGGAGATATGGCCACCCTTGTTCATTAGATGCGGAGGAGCGCCTAAATGGTAGCCAACATTTCATTGCTCTAATGCCCAATCAAAATATCAAAGATTGCACAGTGTGCAGTGACAGGAAAACACCAGGTGGCAGGCATAAACCACCTATTATTGTGAAACTTGCTCACGCAAGCCATGATTACACCCAGGAAATTGCTTTAAAATGTACCATACCTTGGCCAACTTCTCTGCTACCAGCCAATAGAGGATACCAAACTGTCCAAATAAGGTATTAAATGCTACAATCTGTTCTTTAAAATAAGACATACCATGTTGCGTACATCAAAAAAGGGCGTCGGGAAAAAAGGGCGCGTGGTGTAAACGATAAGCAGTATTATCGTTTATAAAAATATTGTGTAAAATTTCGTTTACAAATAGTGTTTTAACAATTTATAAATCATTAAATAATGTGTATGAAATCGCAATTCTTAAAACGTTAATCTTCCCTGTTTGTAAACTGAAACTTATAATTACGTTTGTTAAAAAAACAGTAATATTTGTTTAAACATTATAATTATATATTGTTATGAATAATCTTGATTTATCGTTTATTATTATAATAAAATGTGAAAATATTGTTTATAACAATGACATTAATATAAGTACATTCATAATAACTGTTGATTAGTATTATTAAAATTGTACTAAAACTATTCCTAACCCTACTCTCACACAAAACCCTCCCAGTACCTATCCCTAACCCCTAGACCCCCTGGTGGTGCCTAAACCTAAGACCCCCCTGGTGGTGCCTAAACCTAAGACCCCACTGGTGGTGCCTAAACCTAAGACCCCCCTGGTGGTGCCTAAACCTAAGACCCCCCTGGTGGTGCCTAAACCTAAGACCCCCTGGTGGTGCCTAAACCTAAGACCCCCCTAGTGGTGCCTAAACCTAAGACCCCCCTGGTGGTGCCTAAAACTAACCACCCAAAGCCCTCCCTGTACCTATACCTAACCCCTAGACCCCCAGATGGTGCCTAAACTTAAGACCCCCCTGGTGGTACCTAAACCTAAGACCCCCCTGGTGGTGCCTAAACCTAAGACCCCCCTGGAGGTGCCTAAACCTAAGACCCCCCTGGAGGTGCCTAAACCTAAGACCCCCCTGGAGGTGCCTAAACCTAAGACCCCCTATGGATAATGTTTTACAAACATTAATAAATAAAAAATTTAAATAAAAAAAATTAAATCATTTTTTTGGGTGGATAATAATGTTTTAGAAATGTTTTACAAATAGTGATTGTAAAAAATATATTGCAATTTACGTTAGGTACTGATCGCTTTATTTTGTGAATAATAATGTTTTACAAACAGTAAGGGATAAAATGTTAAATAATGTTTTAGTTAAATAGGATAAATATGTTTAGTATTTTTGTAAACGTTATTAGTCATGGGTGCATTTTCTAAACGTAAATCATCACAAGCACAGTTATAAAACATTAAAAATCTCCAGGCGCCGTTTGTAAAACGTTATTTATCTCCAGCGCCCTTTTTTCCCTGTTCGGCGCCCATTAAACGATATTTATAATGGGAGTGAATGGGGCGCCCTTTTTGTCCACTTGTCTCATGCGCCCAAATCTCCTGCTTCCTACCATGTTACCTTGTTACGTTCCATGTTACACTGAGAGAGAGTGCATTTCTGTAAAAAAAAAAAAAAAACTGAGCAGAAACAGCTCAGAGTGGAAAGGGTTAAGCTACACTGCTAAAGCAGCGCACCTTAATGTGAAGGAGCGGCCGCTAATGCATGCCTTACATAGTAGCGCTCACTGCTATGTAAGGAGCGTGACTTCCTTAGGAGCTTGCCTTACTTAGATAGGAGCATGCCTTCCTTAGATAGAAGTGTCCCTTTCTAGACATAGTAACTATGTATAGGAAGGCACTCTTCTATCTAAGGAAGGCACGCTCCTATCTAAGGGGGGCACGCTCCTAAGGAAGGCATGCTCCTAAGAAAGGCACGTTACTATCTAAGGAAGGATTCACAAGAGGAAAAGCAGATCTGCATAAAAACCGCACCACTCAAAAAAATAAATATTGAATTCCATCTTTATTACATACGAAAAAGTCACTTAGGAAACAGTAAAAACCATTAAAAACCAAATATAGGGTGGCACCCAAGTATATACAATCAATTCAAATATAGTAATGAAAGAATTGTTCAAAAACACACAGAAGGCTCAAGTTAAGTGTACATCTATAGATGAGAGGTCACTGCAGCACCTTAGCACAATAGTGGACAATATTGCAAATGGTTATACATAAATAATCAAATGAACAACCCCTAGTGTGAACAAACAATGAATGATAAAGGTGAAAGTGGAGTGAAAGGTAGGAGAGAAATCCCATATACCCAATAGGACAAGTGGGCTTGAAAAGTAATAACAGTGAGAGACTGGGCTGGAACTGCCCAGAAGAAAAGTACAGTGAAAAAGTTAGTGCCCTGGTGTGGGTGAGCTGCGGGAAAACCAGCAGTAAGGTGCAAGAAGAGAGGCAGGTAAGGAGCTGAATAAAAAGCTTACCGAATGGATGTGGACAAACTGCGCAGCATGCCACCCGACACAATCGCAATTCGCCGCTACACAGTGGCTTCTTCCGGGCTGACGTCACAGCCCAAATATATACACAGGTGAAGGAGGGGTGGGAGCTAGCTATAGAGTTTGTGCGCGGCCGCGCACAGGAATGCTGGCAAGTGTGCTGAATTGCGCATCTTCAGCATCCCTCCCGTCTGAATACTATCTTTACTGATACTGTGAGGGCATGAGCCAGCAGAGTACAGAATAAGGATAGAATAAGGATGAGAAGAAAGCTTGTAACGAACGATATGAAAGAAGAAACCGAGAGCCCAATATAGTGTAATATGTATTGGAAATATGGTGGGAGAAAATGAGACGTAAGTATTATACTTACAAACCAGGGTTACCTCCAAGGCAACCACTGAATAGGCAGGTGGGGAGAACAAGCCTGTCCCCACTCAGGAGTAAAACGTCGCTCTCTGACAGGGGAGAAAAGAGGGTGTAACACCCTTCCACCAAGGGTGGATAGCTTTGTATGTAGAGATGTACAGAGGCGCCAATAGGATAAAAAGCACTAAAAACGTTAAAAAATTGCGGTGGTGGACCAGCCAACCCAAAATAGACACCGGTACTGTCGATTATGGTTGAAGACAATTTATTCACATACTCCTAAAACAGGTTGCAACGTGTTTCGCAGGCAATATCCCACTTCATCAGGCATTAAACAGGAGCAAAAACACTGAAAATGACAGAGATGAAAAAAGCAACAATCAGGTATCTGTGTATAGCGGTTATGTGTTTGAGAGTATACATAAAAAAAGGGGGTGGTAAGACTTCAGTAGTGTAGAAGTATAATGTGTGCAAGAGTACCATAATATTATGTGATGTACATTGGTGTAAGATGGGAATTAAAGTATCAATCAGTCCTAAGATATATTTGGCGTATTGTGCCGAACAAACATTGACCAATTGAAACACAGAAACATTTGTATCAGATAAGAAAAAGTACAATGTGTTTGTAAATATACACATAATCTATACATGCCTATATACCCGCATTAATAAAACACTATAAAACTATACCAATGTGGGACCTCTGTGATATAGGTCGATATAAATGTGTATGGCTTATTATGGGAAGACGGGGGTTGGGAAAGGATAGGATGGGAAAGAGTAAGGGACATGTAATTCGGGGAGCAGCATGATAGTGGAGGTATAAGTGGAGGATAAGCCAAAGAAGAAGGGGTTAAAGAGGTATATGGGTAGGTATAATAAAATAATATAATCAGGTAAAGGTGTAATTCACTTACCAGCACGGATGCAGATTTACGCTTGGCACCTCTGTGCCGATCTAGTAGAAATGCCGGTGTCATGTCAGCTATTGCAGCCTCTCAGATTTTGCAGCCCCGCATGCGCAGTAGGAGCCTGCGCCCCATTACATTGTGCAGCCACGTGTGAAACGTCCTAAATATCTCCGCTTCCGCACCACGTACACCCCCGAAATTTTCAGGGGAGGGAGGGGACCCCCACATCTAGCTCTGTGCTGAATTGCAGCCCCCGAGCCCCGCTGGTTCCCGAGACTGATTGCAGCAAACCTATCTCGGGAACTACCGGGGCTAGGGGGCTGCAATTCGACACAGAGCTGGATCTGGTGGTCCCCTCCCTCCCCTGAAAATTTTGGGAGTGTACGTGGTGCGGAAGCGGAGATATTTCAGCTAAATAATGTCTAACTTCCCACTGAGCATGCGCGATACTCAGTGAGGAAGGCTGCTTCCGGGCTGCAATATCTGACATTACACCGGCCTTAAGTAGGGGAGATGATTGGATAATTGGAAGGCATGTGATGTATGTGGGCCGGAGGATCGAGGAAGTGGTGTGTGCGTGAGTTGGGCGGAGTAAGAGATGGAAGGGAACTGGTAGCCAATGAGAAGGATGTGGGCGGGGACAGTGTGTCTGATGACTCTATTGGCTGGGAAACCTCTGATGCAATGACCTCTGGTGAGGCAGATGCGGCCATGTTCTTTAGGGGAAACATGAAAGCGGGGATGGAGCTAGTAACCTTCGTAAACCACTAATAATAATGTTTATAGAGGATGAGAAGGGGAGGGAATAAATGTATAGCTGACAGTGAGGGAATTTTGTTCTAACATGATCTGCTATTTGGAAGGGTATGGGCAAAGCGCTGCTGCCACCTACTGTTGTAAACGGGAAAGAAATTAAGAACAGCCATCTGACCTGAGTAGCCATAATAATAACAATAACAGTGTCCAACATGTGTGAGCATTCATTATGGAGCAGTAGTAAAAGAACAGTGAAGAGACTTTAGACATATAAAAAATATAAAAGAATAAAACAAACTTCATGTAGTTAAATGAAAATAAAAAATGTTTCAAAAGGTTGCGTAAAATCGGATACAGTGTCCATTGAACCTTATGTGAATATAAATTAATGAACATGATATAAAACTTTTATACTAGAAGTACATTAAAAGATTTTTTTGTATATTGACTGTTATAGGTGTATAGGTATATATATGACTGTTAAGGTGATAAATCAATAAATGTTCTCCAATTGTTCATTCAGACCGCCTGGAGATAGAGTTTTCAGAATCTGGATTCAATATATTTCTCGTGATTTCAGGAGCTCAAAAGAATTTGAACGGTTGGGTGGGGTGGTTTCAATAAGGGTGATGTGAAAAAGTTCCGGATCGCTGTCGTGGTGGGTGGAGAAGTGTCGTGATACGCTGTGGAGAGGGTATTTTTTTAGGATATTTCTTTTGTGTTGTCCTATTCTGCTTCTTGCGGCTTGGGTCGTTCTACCCACATACTGAAGCTGGCACGGGCAAAAGATAATATATACAACGTATTTTGATTCACAAGTTATGTGGTTTTTAATGTGAAATTCAGTATTGGTGACTTGAGATCGGAAAGAGGTGGTCTGGTGAATGAATTTGCAGGCTAAGCACCTTCCACAGTTGCAAGCGGTGCAACCAGGTGGTGGGACCGTGAATTCATGGGCGGGATCTAATGGTGGTTGGCGAAACCTGCTGGGGGCTAGAATGCCACTGAGGTTCGGAGCGCGTCTAAAGGTGACTGCTGGTTTGGGGGGCAGGATGGATCGGAGGTGGGGATCTTGTTGTAGGATTTCCCATCTATTGTTGAGGATGTTTCGTATGGGTAAATGCTGAGAGCTGTATTTGGTGATAAACCGGGGTGTATCGTGTACTTGTGTTTTTGCAGTGGGTTGTGTGGGGTTTTGAGTTTTCGCTTTTTGATGTGCGTCCTGTAATAATTTCTTTGGATATTTACGATCTGTGAATTTTTTTGTTAAAATTTTGGACTGGTTGTTGTATTCCTGTAGGTCTGTACAGTTCCGGTATATTCTCCTGTATTGACTATAGGGGGTGTTTTTGGTCCAGGGGCGGTGATGAAAGCTGTGGTAGTGGATATAATTATTAGCGTCTACAGGTTTAAAAAAGGTTTTGGTTTTGATATGAGTGGAATCAGTGTAGAGAATGAGGTCTAGGAATTCAATGGAATGGGGGTCCTGATGAGAAGTAAATTGTAAGCCTGCCGGATTGTTATTGAGGAATTCTAAGAAAGAGGGAATTGTGTTGGTGGGGCCTTTCCATATGAAAATGAGATCATCTATGTAGTGTTTATAGAAAATAATATTGTTAAGAAATGGGTTGTTACTGTACATTTTGATGTGTTCAAAGTAGCCCATGGCCAAATTTGCATATGATGGGGAGAAGGAGCTTCCCATTGAAACTCCGCTTACTTGTTGGTAAACATTGTCCTGGAAGGTGAAAACATTGTTCTGTAAAATGAATTCGGTGCACTGTAGGAGGAGAGACTGTTGTGGTTTGGGCATATGAACATTTGATTGGAGGTAGTATTGTAAGGCGGTTAGTCCGAAACTGTGTGGTATATTGGTGTATAAAGAGGTCACGTCGCAAGTTAGCCAAATGTAGTCGTTTTGCAAAATAAAAAAACTAAATGCCAATCCCCACATGGATCCTCCCAGCCTCATCATCACCCTTATTGAAACCACCCCACCCAACTGTTCAAATTCTTTTGAGCTCCTGAAATCACGAGAAATGTATTGATTCTGAAAACTCTATCTCCAGGCAGTCTGAATGAACAATTGGAGAAAATTTATTGATTTATCACCTTAACAGTCACCAATATTTCTCGTTTTAATTCGTCCTCCTTTTTATTATCACTGTGTATATATATAAAAAAATCTTTTAATGTACTTCTAGTATAAAAGTTTTATCTCATGTTCAATAATTTATATTCACATAAGGTTCAATGGACACTGTATCCGATTTTACGCAACCTTTTGAAACATTTTTTATTTTCATTTAACTACATGAAGTTTGTTTTATTCTTTTATATTTTTTATATGTCTACAGTCTCTTCACTGTTCTTTTACTACTGCTCCATAATGAATGCTCACACATGTTGGACACTGTTGTTGTTATTATTATGGCTACTCAGGTCAGATGGCTGTTCTTAATTTCTTTCCCGTTTACAACAGTAGGTGGCAGCAGCGCTCTGCCCATACCCTTTCAAATAGCAGATCACGTTAGAACAAAATTCCCTCACTGTCAGCTATACATTTATTCCCTCCCCTTCTCATCCTCTATAAACATTATTATTAGTGGTTTACGAAGGTTACTAGCTCCATCCCCGCTTTCATGTTTCCCCTAAAGAACATGGCCGCATCTGCCTCACCAGAGGTCATTGCATCAGAGGTTTCCCAGCCAATATAGTCATCAGACACACTGTCCCTGCCCACATCCTTCTCATTGGCTACCAGTTCCCTTCCATCTCTTACTCCGCCCAACTCACGCACACACCACTTCCTCGATCCTTCGGCCCACATACATCACATGCCTTCCAATTATCAAATCATCTCCCCTACTTAAGGCCGGCATTTCTACTAGATCGGCACAGAGGTACCAAGCGTAAATCTGCATCCGTGCTGGTAAGTGAATTACACCTTCACCTGATTATATTATTTTATTATACCTACCCATATACCTCTTTAACCCCTTCTTCTTTGGCTTATACCTCCACTATCATGCTGCTCACCGAATTACATGTCCCTTACTCTTTCCCATCCTATCCTTTCCCAACCCACGTCTTCCCATAATAAGCCATACACATTTATAGCGACCTATATTACAGAGGTCCCACATTGGTAAAGTTTTATAGTGTTTTATTAATCCGGGTATATAGGCATGTATAGATTATGTGTATATTTACAAACACATTGTACTGTCTGTTTCTTATCTGATACAAATGTTTCTGTGTTTCAATTGGTCAATGTTTGTTCGGCACAATACGCCAAATATATCTTAGGACTGATTGATACTTTAATTCCCATCTTACACCAATGTACATCACATAATATTATGGTACTCTTGCACACATTATACTCCTACACTACTGAAGTCTTACCACCCCTTTTTTTATGTATACTCTCAAACACATAACCGCTATACACAGATACCTGATTGTTGCTTTTTTCATCTCTGTCATTTTCAGTGTTTTTGCTCCTGTTTAATGCCTGATGAAGCGGGATATTGCCTGCGAAACGCGTTGCAACCTGTTTTAGGAGTATGTGAATAAATTGTCTACAACCATAATCGACAGTACCGGTGTCTATTTTGGGTTGGCTGGTCCACCACCGCATCCCAAATTTTTTAACGTTTTAGTGCTTTTTATCCTATTGGCGCCTCTGTACATCTCTACATACAAGGATGAGAAGAAAGTAGATTTCACCCAGATATGTATAAGTACATTGGGACATTGGAAATAATGCGATTCAATAATTTAAACATAAAATCATATAATTATAAACATAATCAACTGGAACGTTACTTTAATGGAGAATTATCTATCTCTCTAAGGAAGGCATGCTCCTAAGGAAGGCACGCTCCTTGCATAGCAGCGAGCGCTGCTATGTAAGGCATGCATTAGTGGTGCACGGTGCGGAAGGATCGTGCAGGTCAGGAACGTCCCCTCCGACGAGGGAGCGGAACTGAGCGGCACGTAGCAATGTGAACTTTCCCATCGGGAAAGCATTGCTGCCGCTGCTGCGCTCCGCTCATTGGAGCGGAACGCAAGCTATTTTAGGCTCAATGTGAACCGAGCCTTTCTGTGCTGCTTAACATTGCAGCTTAATGAATCAAGCCCATGGTTTATATCATATGGGTTGTGTTCTATTATATAGGGTGTGCATTTTTTGGGGGGGGGGGTGACAATGGATTTATTCTGGGGTGACAAAAAGGCTAGAAGCAGTCCTGATTAGAAGCCAGAAAGGTTTAGCTGCATGTCACATGGACTGCATATGTGTTGGGCAGAACAGTGACACATAAACACTCCATTAGCTTTCCTCCAGAAAAACTAATGTCACAGTCACAAAACAGTTTCTACATCAAAATCATACTGCTCACAGAATCTCTTGCACAGTTTATATTATTTTATGAACAAGGCAGAAAAACACATCAGTGCATATATTTTAACAGTACAAACAATGGATATTATTTATGAGTTTAAAAACAGCCAACAAATATTGTGAATTAAGTTTAACATACTTGTCTCCTTTGCTTTTTGAAATTCCGACTAGTTTTTCAATGCCTCCTGCATCTCTTAAAGCTTTGGCATTTTCCATGTTTTTAGTTATTACTTCATGCAGGGTGCAGCAAATAGCAGTAACAGTGTCATCAGACATAGCCTTGCTAGACAGATTGTTAGGGTTGTTTCCCCCAGGAAGACGGTGGACAAGATCTCTCATAGCATATTTTCCTGTTGAGAGAATATAAAACGTAAAAATTCAAAATGCATGTTACATTACATGGGCTGGAAGCTACTTAAAGAGACTCCGTAACAAAAATTTCATCCGGTTTTCTTCCATCCTACAAGTTCCAAAATCTATTCTAATGTGCTCTGGCTTACTGCAGCACGTTCTGCTATCACCATCTCTGTAATAAATCAACTTATCTCTCTCCTGTCAGACTTGTCGGCCTGTGTCTGGAAGGCTGCCAATTTCTTCAGTGTTGTGGTTCTGTGATGCATCTCCCCCCCTCCAGGGCCCTCTCTGCACACTGCCTGTGTGTTATTTAGATTAGTGCAGCTTCTCTCTGCTCTATTATCTTTAACAAGCTGGATAAATCCTCCTCTGAGCTGGCTGGGCTTTCATATACTGAGGAATTACATACAGGCAGAGCTGTCTGCACTCTGCAGTAAGAAACAGCCTGACACTTCAGTGGAAGATAGCTGCAGGGGGAAAGAAACACACAAATGATCTCTTGAGATTAAAAAGGAAGGCTGTATACAGCCTGCTTGTGTATGGATGTATTTTCTATGTGTGGACATACTGTACATCAACCTACTTCCTGTTTTGGTGGCCATTTTGTTTGTTTATAAACAAACTTTTAAAACTGTTTTTAACCACTTTTAATGCGGCGGGGAGCAGCGAAATTGTGACAGAGGGCAATAGGAGATGTCCCCTAACGCACTGGTATGTTTACTTTTGTGCGATTTTTAACAATACAGATTCTCTTTAAAGGAGATATCAGCCAAATTAGAAGAAATGAGCTTTACTCTCCTGGGGCTTTCTCCAGCCGACTGTCAGCTGCAAGGGGCAGGAGAAAACCCCACGTGAGTATAGCTCATTTCTTCTAATTTGGCTGATAACTCCTTTAACCACTTGAGGACCAGAGGTTTATACCCCACTAGTGACCAGGTAATTTTTTACAATTTGGCACTTCACAACAGTTTATTGCCTGGTCATACAATGTAGCACCCAAATTTATTTACCCCCTTTTCATCTCACAAATAGAGCTGCAAAAAATGCACATACAGTTTAATTAATTGGCTTCCCCTTTAACCACTTGCCGACCGCCCATAGCCAATTGGCGGCGGCGAAGTGGCACCCCCAGGACTGCGTAACGCCAATTGGCGGCGGCTCCTGGAGGACTGAATTGCCGGGGATCGTGCGCATCCGCCGGCATTAGGCTCCGCCCACCTGCAACGTCAACCCGCCGGCCGTTTAGAAGCTCCGGTGGATTGTTAACCCTCGATCTGCCGCATGCAAAGTGTATAATACACTTTGTAATGTATACAAATTGTATTATACAGGCTGCCTCCTGCCCTGGTGGTCCCAGTGATCGAGGGACCACCAGGGCAGGAGGCAGCACCCCTAGTAAAAACGCACACACACTGATTCTGCCCCCCCCTGCCCACTGATCACCCACAGCACCCATCCGACCCCCCCCTGATCACCCCCTCAGACCCCTGTTTGCACCCAATCACCCCCCTACTCACCCATCAATCACTCCCTGTCACTATCTGTCAACGCTATTTTTTAGATTAGTTCCTAAACTGCCCCCTGGGGGCTCCTGATCACCCCCACACCCTCAGATCCTCCCCAGACCCCCCCCCCCTGTATACATCTATTCTCCCCTGTAATCAACCACTGATCACCTGTCAATCACCCATCAATCACCCCCTGTCACTGCTACCCATCAGATCAGACCCTAATCTGCCCCTTGCGGGCACCCAAACACCTGCCCACACCCTCAGATTGCCCTCAGACCCCCCCTTATCACCTCCCCAGTGCATTATTTACATCTGTTCTCCCCTCTAATCACCCACTGATCACCCATCAATCACCCCCTGTCACTGCTACCCATCATACCCATCAGTTCAGACCCTCGTCTGCCCCTTGCGGGCACCCAATCACCCGCCCACACCCTCAGATAGCCCTCAGACCCCCCCGATCACCTCGCCAGTGCATTGCTTGCATATATTCTCCCCTCTAATCACACCCTGATCACCTATCAATCACCCCATCACCACCTGTCACTGCTACCCATCAGATCAGACCCTAATCTGCCCCTTGCGGGCACCCAAACACCCGCCCACACTCTCAGATCTCCCTCAGAACCCCCCCCCCCCTTATCGCCTCCCCAGTGCATTGTTTACATCTGTTCTCCCCTCTAATCACCCACTGATCACCCATCAATCACCCCCTGTCACCACCTTTCACTGCTACCCATCAGATCAGACCCTAATCTGCCCCTTGCGGGCACCCAATTACCCACCTACACCCTCAGATCGCCCTCAGACCCCCCCTGATCACCTCCCCAGTGCATTGCTTGCATCTATTCCCCCCTCTAATCACACCCTGAGACACCCATCAATCACCTCCTGTCACCACCTGTCACCCCCTAGCACACTTACCCATCAGATCAGGCCCTAATTTGCCCCAGGTGGGCTCCTGATCACTCGGCCAAACCCTCAGATCCCCCTCAGACCCCCTTCCGATCATCTCCCCAGTGCATTGATTGCATCTATTCTCCCCTCTAATCACCCCCTGAGACACCCATCAATCACCTCCTGTCACCCCCTAGCACTCCTATCCATTAGATCAGGACCTAATCTGCACCCTGCGGGCTTCTGATCACCCGGCCAAACCCTCACCCGCCCCACCCCAGTGACAGAATTTTTTTTTTCTGGTCACTGCTGGTCTCTACTTAGAAAATAAAATACAGCATACCTCCCAATATGAGAATCATGATCCTATTCTCATCCAGACTCCTGGTGTAACTTTTATAAAGTAACATATCACCCAATTAAACATAGAACGGATAGAAAGTGGCAGGGTTCTTGATACATTAAACCAGATAGTACAAATTTATTCCGTTTTAAATGAATTACACGCTTGATTGCATGCAAAAATCAGCATAATCTAAAACCAGCTAAAATCTCTTGCTGGAGCTGCAGCACCCAGTGGATAAGCTAAACACTAGCTAGTACCTAACGAAGCTATGCCGGTGTTCCAACTAACTAGCATACATTGACAGAATAGCATACATTTAAAGTGATATACCCCTTGTTAGTAGAATCAATGTCCCCTTGCCCGCTCGCTTCGCTCGCTGGGCTGCGGGCTCGGTCCTCGCTTCGCTCGGACAACTTTTTATTCTAACTCTATGTCCACTTGGATAGTGGAGATTGCACATCAGCACACAGGCAGCTAACTGGGGTTGAAAAGGTTAATGCTGCTGATGGGTATTATGGGGTTAATGTATGCCCTGCATGACTTTGCACATGCTCAGTAGCATTTGTATGCTATTCTGTCGGGTATGCTAAAATGTTGGAACACCGGCACTTCCAACCACCAACACCTTGCATACTGACACATGGGCCCAGACAGACATTATATATATATATATATATATATATATATATATATATATATATATATACACAGCTACTTAATAGGACGCTATAAGCTCCCCATAGGGGGCATGAAGTCCACCTGCACAGCAGCGATCAGCATGGATTAGTGCATAAGCCCCAGGGGAAAGTTAGTAGCTGATGAAGCAATTCAAGAAGCCTCAGCTCATCCACGTAGTCCGCATCAAGATGGATCACTGTTTAACGGTGAACAGGTAGCAGCCAGTGATGTAACATAATTTCTCTGTCCACCGGCAGTTCGTCCAACAAGGATGCCGGCTGGGCTAACACGTGGGATGCCGTACAGGAGCGCTCCTGCAGTCAGGGCAGTGTGTGGGGATTGCCACTATGGCGTGCTGGTTCCGCCCATCGACACATTTCCCGCCCCTCTAGTGAGCGATTCATCAGGATGTGAGCCAGGCGTGTCCAGTGTTCCCTTTTATGTCATCAGACCCAGCCTCCTCAGCTATGAGTCACCACCTCTTTCCTTCTCATCACTCTCTGGGGAAATCAACCAGATCTGCAGCCATTCATACAGGCATAGCAGCAGCAGCAGCATAAAATGACAGATCGTCATAAGCATAGCATAGCAGCCGTGATACAGGATGGAAGTTCAGCATACACATAGTGGCTGAAGCACAAATTGGCAGTTCATCATAGGTATAGCAGCAATAGAACACAGTGACAGGTCCTCAAAGACACAACAGCAGTAGCACAAGATGACGGTTCATCCTGCTGGCTAACATCATTAGTAAGGGAGTATTGTGAATATGTTCTCATCTTCACATTTAAGGCACAGCCCCCTCTCCATAAGCAACTGCGCTTCTCAATCAGAGTGTTACTAAGTGAAGCATCTTTTTATGCTTCACTTGCTTTGCAGAACCCATTTATATCAATTTGACTGAGCCCAGATTTTTATTTCCCTCTATTAGGGTTTTACTAACAACAAAGAATACACAACACATCAGTCACAGACCAATATATCTAAGAGGGGAGATTGTTACAGTGAACCAATGCCTGGCACAAATAACAACATTAAGACGTAAGACCAAAGGCACTCTGCCTCATCCATACACCTCATGTTAACTACATAGCAACAATTATTCAGTATACACCTGTTTTTTTCAAAAATGGTTTTAGATCAAAATCGCCATTTAGAGACTTCCGGTTCCGGCGCCTGGATGTAAGCAGGAGGGGAGAAGAGCTCCGCAGACCGCGCTGACTACTAACAGCCGCAACAGCAACTAAAGTGCCCCCACTCACAAGTGCAGGCTGCGGACATCCTCCTGTGAGACCAGCGCTCACCCTGACACCGAACATGGACCATTACGTCATGCGGTCGGGTCGCAAGAGAAGCAAGGAGGGCGAGGTAGTCAAGATGGCGCCGGGCGCCTCCTCGCAGCTCTCAAACGCCGGCAGCCAATCCCCCGAATGGGAGGACAGCCAGCAGCGTGACGATTGGGACACCGCTGCTGATCCCCAGGGAGCAGGTGAGCAGATGTCCACAGTTGACTACAAGAGAATAGCCGCAGAGGTAGTAGCAACGTTAAAACCCGAATTACATGCCGCAATACAGGCTGCCCTGGACAGGTCCATGAAGGATATACATAGGCAGCTGCAGAAACATGAATCCAGATTCACACATGCAGAAGATCGCATACAAAAGCTGGAAGATAGAGAAAAGCAGAGAGAGAGTAAGGTACAGTTCCTCCTGGATGACAATAAGCAAATGTACTCCAAACTGCAGGACTTAGAGAATCGATCTAGACGAAATAACATCAGAATTGTAGCCCTCCCAGAATCTATGCAAATGCAAGCCCTCCATGATTTTTCTGCTGCGGCACTGCCCAAACCCCCGCAACCCAGATGATAAGAAACCTCCTAGAATGACCCGCTACCTTGATTTCGCAGATAAAACTGCTATAATGAGGGCATACAGAGCACTGGAGGGCGTGTACGTTAAAAAGGGGCGCTGGGAAAAAAGGGCGCGGGGTTTTAAACGATAAGCATGGATAACGTTTAAAAATGTATTGTACTATATTTCGTTTAAAATTAATGTTTTATAAAGTTATAAATCATTAAATAGTGTGCATTAAATCGGCAATTGTAAAAACGTTAATCTTTCGTTTAAATAGTGAAACGTATAATAACGTTTAAAAAAAAAAATTACTAAGTAAGCCTCCCTGTACCTACCCCTAACCCCTAGACCCCCCTGTTAGTGCCTAAACCTAAGACCCCCCTGTTGGTGCCTAAACCTAAGACCCCCTGTTGGTGCCTAAACCTAAGACCCCCCTGTTGGTGCCTAAACCTAAGACCCCCCTGTTGGTGCCTAAACCTAAGACCCCCCTGTTGGTGCCTAAACCTAAGACCCCCCTGTTGGTGCCTAAACCTAAGACCCCCCTGTTGGTGCCTAAACCTAAGACCCCCTGTTGGTGCCTAAACCTAAGACCCCCTGTTGGTGCCTAAACCTAAGACCCCCCTGGTGGTGCCTAAACCTAAGACCCCCTGTTGGTGCCTAAACCTAAGACCCCCCTGTTGGTGCCTAAACCTAAGACCCCCCTGTTGGTGCCTAAACCTAAGACCCCCCTGTTGGTGCCTAAACCTAAGACCCCCCTGTTGGTGCCTAAACCTAAGACCCCCCTGTGATAAGCATTAATAACGTTTCAAAAACATATTGTGCGGTTTTTTCGTTTAAAAATAATGTAAAAAAAATTGTACTGTTTTTCGTTTAAAAATAATGTTTGAAAAAAATATTGTACTGTTTTTCGTTTAAAAATAATATTAAAAAATGTATAAATCATTAAATAATGTGTAATCATGAGAAGCAGTAATAAAACATTAAGTCTCCGGGCGCCGCTTTTAAAACGTTATTTTTCTCCGGCGCCCTTTTTTCCTATCGGGCGCCCATTAAACGATATTTATTATGGGAGTGAATGGCGGCGCCCGATTTGTCCACTAGCCTCCTGCGCCCTTTTTTACTGTTACCCTGGAGGGCCCCCTCGATTTTCAGGGCAACACCATCAGACTATTCAATGATTACTCTGCAGAAGTCTCCAGACAAAGACAGGCTTTCAACCCTGCGTGTGCGCTTTATGCATCCAGAAGAAGATAAAATTATCTTTGCAATACCCTGCTATATTAAAAATAACCGACGGAAATGAGGAGCTACACTCCTTCACATCAGCAAAGGAGGCTTTAAAATTCCTAAAAAACAAGGATTTACCTCCATCACAGAATCTTCCAGAATGACCTTATTTTGTATTTCTTTGGAATCATTTCCAGAAACACTAGGGGGCACTGTTGCATCAGTAATAACTATGCAGCTGGAAAACTGTCATTACCTACTAACTCTGAAATTCATACAGCACATAGGAACTTTGTTTGGAACTTACAAAGGCTGTATACAAGGAGGCTAGGTCTTGGAGCTAATATAGAACTAACTGCTTCCAGGGAAGAAGTGAAGTCACAGTTCTCATGTTTTGGTTTTTCGTTTTTTTTGTTCCTAAAAGCTTTTCAAACCCATGGAAACCCGATGTTACATGAGCATCTCCAGCACGACATGTTTCACGACTCCAGTCGTGGCTTGCTGGGCTACTTCCAACATCATATAACTTTATATGCATCTGACTTCCAGTCAGGGTTTATTTGTTCAGGGGGGGAGGGGGGAGGGTTACAGTTGGTCAATCCTTTCTATTGTCTAATGTTTGATGTTATAAGGGATGTGAAACGCGCAGTCGGACTCTTAGACCCAGGTTAGGATGTCCTTCAAAATTACTAGTTGGAATGTAAAGGGACTTAGATCCCCAGGTAAACGCTCAGTGATCCTGAAGCACCTAAAAAAAAAATCCACACTAACATAGCATTATTGCAGGAAACCCACCTAACCAAAGAACAATTCATCTATATGAAAAAGTCATGGGTTGGACAAGTCTATGGTTCCCCATCCCAAGAAAGGAAATCAGGGGTGCTAATTTTAATTCACAAAAACTTCCCGGGGGAAATGATAGAATATAGCAACGATGATAAAGGTAGATGGGTAAAGATCCGACTGCGAGTTCACTGCGAAGAATATGAGATTATGAGTGCGTATGCCCCAACAGATGAAGACAGGGTTTTTTTAGATCTCTTCTTGCCAGCACATTATCAGCCAATACAGCCAAATTCATACAAGGGGGAGATTTTAACTCATTAATGCACACTAAAGAGGGTAGATCTGAGTCCACCTTAATCAGCCCCTCGACCAGAAGTAAATCAAAACTGCTTGTAGATTATGTAAATGAAGCTGGTCTATGTGATAGCTGGAGAACCCTCCATCCTGATGAATCTCAATACACTTTCTACTCAAGCCCCCATAACTCTTGGTCCCGTTTAGATTACTTCTTCACTTCGCCACTTTTAATGCAGCAAATAGAATCTGCGGAAATACTCGATCTATTAATCTCAGATCATGCCCCAGTACAATTATCAGTACTCCCTAAAATGCCGAAAGGCTCTGATATACTTTGGAGATTTCCGAATTACTTATATCAGGATGAAGGGTTCGCAGCTCTACTCCAGCAATGGTGGTGGGAATACAAGGAAACAAATAACGAACATATGGGAAATGTTTTCTTATTTTGGGAAGCGGCCAAACCGGTCCTCAGAGGGAGAATAATCAGCTATATTGCAGGGAAAAAGAAACATTCAAATGCACAGTACTTGGAGTCAGTGGATACCCTTCGCTCGGCGCACAAAACTTTCTTAGACAGTCCATCCTTAGAAAATAAATTAGCCTGGCTCCGAGCTAAAGGCCAAGCAGACCAATGCTTAAAAGCCAGAGACAAATATCTTAAAACCTACAGAGATCTGTACTACCATAAATATGACAACAAAATGGGCACTCTACTGTCAAGATTAGCGAGACCTCCCCACACAAATTCCGTAATATCCAGCATCTATATTAATCCAGGCCAGGTCACCCATGACCCGCGCAAAATAAATAACACATTTAAAAAGAATTTACGAGTCCCTATACCAGAACCAAAAAGCCCAAACGAGCCCCGCGCAAAACTATGATTGGCTAAGAAACATTGACTTGCCCACACTTAGTGAAGAGGATCTTACTTTTCTTAATGCAGAGATAACCACAGCCGAGGTCATTTCTACTATTAAACACTTAGCAAACAGCAAGGCCCCTGGGCCAGACGGTTTAACCCCAGAATTCTATAAACTACTTAAAACTGACCTAGCGCCGGTACTTACATCCCTCTTTAATCACATCTTAAAGAGACACTTAAGCCAGAAAAAAAAATGCGTTTTATTCACCTGGGGCTTCTACCTTCCCCCTGCAGCAGTCCTGTGCCCTCGCAGCCACTCACTGATCCTCTGGTCCCCCGCTGCCAGATAGTTTCACTTTTGCCGACAGGCCCGTCAGGACTGGCCACGCGTAGCTTTTTCCGCATTCCCAACTGTAATTAGCGCTATTGCAGGCCGCAACGCGTACAAAAATACGCGTTGCCACATTACGCACGCATTTTGGACGCGTTGCGGCCCGCAATAGCGCTAATTACAGGCGGGAATGCGGAAAAAGCTACGCGTTACCAGTCCTGACGGGCCTGTCGGCAAAAATGAAACTAGCTGGCAGCGGGGGACCAGAGGATCAGTGAGTGACTGCGAGGGCACAGGACTGCTGCAGGGGGCTGGTAGAAGTCCCAGGTGAGTAAAACTCATTTTTTTTCTGGCTTAAGGTTCACTTTAAAAGAGGGCAAATACCCCAACTCTGCAAACATAGCATACATTAAAATATTATTAAAACCAGGTAAAGACCCCCTGTTACCCAGCTCATACAGACCCATATCGCTCATAAACCAGGATCTCAAGCTTTTATCTAAAATAATGGCAGACCGCCTGGAAGAGCTAATGCCTAAACTAGTGAGCGCCCACCAAGCAGGCTTCATCAGACAGAGATCAGCGGTCTCAAACGTACGCAAGCTCCTAATAGCCCAAGACTATGTAAAAGCATACCCCATCACATGTAAAAATTACGGCATCTTATTAATTGACGCGGAAAAAGCTTTCGACAACGTACAATGGGACTGGCTAGACAGGGTACTAGACAAGATAAATATCACAGGCCCCTTCCGTAACCTTGTTAAAGCTACACAGACTGATCCTTGTGCCCAAATTTACACACCGGGATTTCTCTCTCCTAGATTTAAGCTAGAAAAGGGAACAAGACAGGGCTGCCCCCTGTCCCCCCTTCTTTTTAACCTAGCGCTGGATCCACTGACCCGAATACTGGATGCACACATAGAGGGCGTTAGAATAGGGACACTATGCTGACCCAAGCATTATTTGCTGATGATGTTATGATCTTCTTATCTGACCACGCAAACCAAATAAAAACAGTTTTCAGCCTACTGGAAGAGGTGGGAAGAGAGAGTGGGTTTAAAGCAAATGTGTCAAAATGCGAAATCATGTTCCTATCGAAGCAGGCTCTTATCCCCCCACAATCCACTTGCCCCATAAAAATATGTTCACAAGTTAAATACTTAGGACTGAACTTTAGCAGACACCCAGACAAACTGTATACCCTTAACTATACCCCTTTGATAGCCAAAATCAAACGTCAATTGTCGAGCTGGGCTTCCCTACCAATCAATCTAGTAGGCAGAGCAGCATTACTCAAGTCTGTCAGTTTTGGCAGGCTACTATACCCACTCCAAACCCTTCCAATCCTCATGAAACACACAGACATCAAAGAGCTAAATAGGGCCTTTACACAATTTCTATGGGGGAAAGGAAAACACAGGATCGCCCTCAGTAAACTCCAGATGCCCAAAGAAAAAGGGGGGCTAAATATACCTGATATTAGACGCTACAACTTGGCGTGCATGACCAGGCATATCAGAGACTGGATCAACGGTTCTAGCATTTTTTCAAATCACACTTTAGAGGCAGCATATGCCGAACCATGGACTTTACCGGGCCTTCTACATAGCAAAATCACATCTTTGCCCCTGCGCCTCGGATATAGTGAAACGATGCGAGATACAATAATCACATGGAAAGAGGTCTGTAAAAGATTTAAGATCCCCTACCAGATTACAAAATATATGCCTTTTTGGGGCAATCCTGGTTTTCCTCCCAGTTTGACACATAGGGGCTTCTTAGATTGGGAAAAGAAAGGACTAGTAAAACTAGGTCAACTCATACAACTAAGAGAAAATAAAATACTATCCTTCTCTGAAACCAGAGCAAAATTCTCCCTCCCACCTCATCACTTTCTGTACTTCGGACAGATGAGAGCCCACATAGCCAGCAAGCTGAAAGACTTATCTAGCCTAGTACATATAAATGCATTTGATACCCTCATTGCCCCACACCTAACAAGAGTGTCCCTATCCCAATTACAATCCTCCTTCCAGAATCAGGACAATCCTTTGAAACCATATCTTTCTTTCCAGTCATGGAGCAAGGATTTATCAGACCCAAACATTATTATTATTATTATTTATTGTATTTATAAAGCGCCAACATCTTACGCAGCGCTGCACAATAGATAAATGGGTTAACATACAGGTAGAACATACGGAAACTCACAACAAAACAAGATCATGCAAATGATTTGATAACAATACAGTGTCATAGGTCAAAATAGAGACTGTTCGAGTCTGCAAGAGGGGTGGTTGCGAGTAAGATTGCATAATCCAGCTGGATACGTTAGGGAGGAGGGCCCTGCCGGAGGCTTACAATCTAAGGGTGGGGTGGAGACAATAGGTGCATCTTTTGAGAGGGGGTCTAACAGAACATATTATGGTGCTGGTGTAAGGGGGTATGCGAGCGTGAAGAGGTGAGTCTTGAGAGCTTGTTTGAAGGAATTAAAGGTGGGGGCGAGTCTGACGGCTGGTGGGAGAGAGTTCCAGAGAGTCGGGGCGGCCCTGGTAAAGTCCTGCAATCGTGCGTGTGACTGAGTTATGCGTGGTGCGACTAGGCGCAGGTCATTGGAGGATCGGAGGGGGCGGGCTGGTATGTGCCTGTGGACCAGATCAGAGATGTAGGTTGGGCAGGTCTTGTGCACTGATTTGTAGGCAAAGCACAGGATTTTGAAATTGATCCTAAAGCTGATGGGGAGCCAGTGTAGTGCTTTACAGAGCGGAGTTGTAGAGGCACTGCGGTGAGAAGAATGTATCAGTCTGGCTGCCGCATTCATTACCAATTTAAGTGGGTCAGTACGGTTAGAGGGGAGGCCAGATACAAGAGAATTGCAGTAGTCTAGGCAGGAGATGACAAGGGCGTGGATAAGGAGTTTAGTGGTGTCAGGGGACAGGTAGGAGCGGATCTTGGAGATGTTGCGGAGGTGGAAGTTGCAGGATCTGGCAATACCTTGGATGTGGGCGGTAAAGGAAAGTTCAGAGTCCAGAGTAACGCCTAGACAGCGGGCTTGGGAGGTAGGGTGGATTATAGTATTTTCAATAGTGACGTGCAGATCTGGGAGGGGTGCAGCTGTGCGGGGTGGGAATATTAGAAGCTCAGTCTTGTCCAAATTAAGCTTCAGGTACCTGGCAGCCATCCAGGAGGAAATGGATGTGAGGCAGGCAGAGACTTTGTCCATGGTAGAGGAGGAGAGGTCTGGGGTGTGGAGATATATCTGGGTGTCGTCGGCATACAGGTGGTAATTGAAGCCCATGGAGGAGATGATTTTGCCAATTGAGGCAGTATAGAGTGAGACCAGTAGGGGTCCTAGGACGGAACCTTGAGGAACACCAACTGAGAGGGGTGTAGGAGTGGATGAGGAGCCATTGAAAAATGTTGTAAAGGAGCGGTTGGAGAGGTAGGAGGAGATCCAGGCTAAGGCTAGGTCCTAAATGCCCATTAGCTGCAGGGAGTGGAGGAGGAGGGAGTGGTCAACAGTGTCAAATGCCGAGGAGAGGTCCAGGAGGAGCAGGATGGAGTATTTACCTTCGGCTTTGGCAAGGGCGAGGTCATTTACCACTTTGGTGAGGGCGGTTTCTGTAGAATGGGCTGTGCGAAAACCAGATTGCAGGGGATCGAGAAGGGAGTTGGAGTTAAGGAAGTTGGTCAGGCGTTGGTGGGCCAGGCGTTCAAGAATTTTTGAGGCAAAAGGGAGGATAGAGATTGGGTGGTAGTTGGATGGCAGAGCAGGGTCAAGTGAAGATTTCTTTAGTAGGGGAAGCACAGTGGCCTGTTTGAATACGGAGGGGAAGATGCCGGTGGAGAAGGAGAGGTTGAACAGATGGGTGAGGACAGGGGCCAGATCAGAAAAATGTGGGTGCAGAGAATCAGATGGGACCGGATCTAGGGGGCAGGAAGTGGCAGGCGAAGTTGCCAGCAGCTGGTTGACTTCCTCCACCGTGACAGGATTGAAGGAGGTATGGGAGGAGAAAGAGGAAGGAGTCGGATGTGGTGGGGAGGCGGGGGCGATAGAGTGGAGGAGAGAAATATCCCTCCGGATGGTTGTAATTTTGTTGATAAAGTAATTTGATAGGTCAGTGGCTGAGAGGGTGGAGGTTGGGGGGGGAGGTGTGGGGTTAAGTAGGGCATTGAAGGTGGCAAAAAGACAACGTGGGTTGGAGGTTTGGGTAGCGATCAAGTGAGTGAAGTATATCTGTTTACTATCAGCGAGGGCAGCATGGTACGTCTGCAACTTGGTCTTGTATCCCAGGAAGTCATACCATACCATCCAAAATAATCTCGGGCAGGGTCGGACTGGGACACTGGGGGCCCACCAAAGAAAATTCAACCTGGGGCCCACACATCCCATGATTGCGGTGAAAAAAGGGCGTGATCATGCATCGGAAGGTGGGCGTGGTCATGATGTATTATGGACAGGGCCAAATGTACATGATCTTAGCAGTATTGTAATTCAGAGACACTGCTGCCCAGCAAAACTTTGCATAGAGTCCCCTCCTTCAATATAAAGTAATGTCCTACTTTGCAAAGGTTGCGACCGCAGAGGTTGCGACCGCATCGGGGCCCTTGGGCCAAAGGGGCCCCGAAGGGTCTTCCCTCAACTACAGTATTACCTCTCTATTGGTCATGTGCTCATAATAATCACTTTTAAAGATACTTTGAATAGTGGTAATCATTAACAAGCTATTTTCCATCCCCTTCTTGCACCTCTGACACTGTAGTTGCCATTGGCAGGTTTTGGTGCGTCGTATCAATTGTTATGTGTAGAGTGCTTGAGGGGCCCCATTATAAAACTTGCTTGGAGGCCCACAGCTCCTTAGCTACGCCACTGCTCTCAGCATGAGTGATTACAGCACTGAGATGAGAATTTTTGTGCTGCAGGCAGCAATTGGAGCTCTGTCAGACATGGAGTGGGGGGCCCACCAGAGACCTGGAGGGGGGGCCAACCGGGGGAAAAAACTGTACTACTGTGGCCCAGTCCGACCCTGTCCCTGGGCCAATCAGAGGCCCCCAGTCAGACCCTAGCTACCAATTATAGGAGGGGAGGCTATGCCCTCCCCTCCTCTATAAAAAGAGAAGAGGAGGGCATAGCCTTGCTAGACTGTGGCACTGAGAGGATCATCTCCAGGCCATTATTGCTTCAGCAAGCACTTTCATTGTTAAAAACTTAGCATTTTTACTCCTAACATTGCTCTGATACTGTACTTGTCAGTTATATTTAGCTAGCTAGCCTGTTAGTGATTTGTTATTACTTCAGTTAGCTGTAGTCAGTGTAGTCATAGTGAGAGTGTATTGATTACTGTGCTTAGTGCAGGAATGATTATACTGCTGTATTGCTGTATACTTGTTATCTATCTGAGCCAGCCATCCAGCCAGCCAGCCAGTGATCAACTTCAGTTAGTTGAAGTTACTGTCACTGGTCAGTCACTACGTTTAGTCAGTGAGTGATATTGTACTGTTCTATTAGTGCACTGCAGGCAGACCGCTGTCCACTCATTTTTGTGTTCTATATTATTTTACTGTATAATTTGTATTCAGCTCATAACCAGTGATCAATGTCAGTTAGTTGCATTCACTGCCACTGGTCAGTCACTAAGTTTATTTAAGAAGTTTTAAATCAGGATGATACCATTTATTGGCTAACTAAAAATGAATAAAAATAAGCAAGCTTTCGGCCTTGCAGCCTTCGTCAGGATTATATCCTGTTAGTTTGCAAGCTGGTGGTACAGACAGCTTTATACATGCAACATTAAAAGGGAAAACAGATATTTTTTTCAAGCATAAATACATGTCATTAAGATGCCTTAATTCAAACAGACCATCTAAATGGGGTCAGAGGTTGTTAGCTAAGATAAGGATCCTTGTTTACTCCATGCTAACAGGCCTGGGATTAGGATTGACCCAGAGGTATCGTAAATTCATAGTTCACAAGTGCAGCTAGAATGGCTGAGAAAGTTCAAATATCATCAGTCTCATACCAATATAAAAAGTTGTTGACCTTATTATTATCCTCTTATCAGGTTACTGAAGCTGAAATGTCAGTACTCTCCAAAGGCCTGTCATTCTGCCCTGCGAGACCCATAGACAGGATTGCACTCTGTGGAAATATGGAGGAATTTTTCAGAAAGCTGCGACTCAAGGAACACTATCGTGATAAGGAAGCCTGTGATACAATGGATAATTGGATAATTGGACCTACAAATCTGTCCACAAAACCTGTCCAACCTACATTTCCGATCTTACTCAGAGGTAAACACCTAGCCGCTCACTCCGCTCTTCCAATGAACTAAGCCTAACCGCCCCCCACATCACCCAGTCCCATGTACGCCTCCAGGACTTCTCAAGAGCTGCTCCAACACTATGGAACTCCCTACCTCCACCCATTAGGGCAGCCCCCTCTTTCAACATCTTCAAGAAAGCCCTCTAAACTCACCTTTTCACTCTGGCCTACTACCCCTCACAAGTGCTCTAAACCTACAGCTGAACTCTGGTCCCCTACCGTTCGTGTCCTTACCTCTCCCTCTAGATTGTAAGCCTTTGGGCAGGGTCCTCCTCCTTTTGTGTCCTACCTGATCATGCACCTCCATTACTGTGTTCTGAGTGAACCTAACTTGCCTAATCTCCATGCTCCATCCAGTGACTGACTAAGCATTACCTGGTACTCATACAGTGCTGTGTGATCTGGTTTTCTTGTATTCCTGTATTGTCATTGTTATAATTTAAGTAGGCCTCAGTCATTTGGACTGAGTTTTAGGTAAAAGGCTTGTTCGCAGAATAGACCTTTAAAATAGAGTTTCTTGTCATGCAGGCATAAGCATCTCAGGGTCTGCTTGAAGCAGATGAATACTGAGAACATGTTCCTGAAGGAAGGCCACAGGCCTACACTGCCCCAGACATATGGACTATGAGAACAATCAACATAGGCCATATTTACAAAATACCACATTCTTGTAAGTAAGGGAAAAGTGACATTAAATATTAATCGAGTAGGTGGGCATCATGACACCACGAGGGGTCTAAGCCAATAGTCCGGTCTGGGGGATGGCTAAGATGAGGTCACATTTAACTCTTTCCTGGTCAGTATTAAAGGGCCGGGTGGGCGAACGGAGCTCACTCTGATTCCTACTTTCCTGCTCTCTATATGCTGACTGGAACACCTAATAATTTTCCTTTCTTTATGTAATCTGATATAATGTATGCTGTACATAGGTAGTCTAGAAGATGTAACGTAGGATAGATATAAGAAGACCTGATTGCCCTCAGCAGGAAGGTAATCACGCCGCTGTAACGCAACATGGAACTTTGCTTGGCTAGGATATGATGAACTGTATCTGTATAGCTGTGTACTTAATAAACTCCATCAAACTTTGAAGACGACTGAGAAAGTCTATCTCCTGCTTGCTGTGATTTGCAACTCTTGCTGATGAGTTGCTGGTGCTGGAGCAAAAGGTGGATTATAACAGTGGTGCCGATAAACCCTTCACTGTCATGAAATGGAAGGAGAGACACAGTACCTGGCACCAAATGCAGCAGGGCAGACACACCGGAAATGGGAATCAGAGCGTGCACATCCGAAGTGTAGTTGAAATCCAATGGAGTAGAAGACAAAGATTGAGGCACCGCTTCTTTAAAATCCCTTTATTCCGGTTGGGGAAATAGCAGGTACATAGCAGTAGGGGTATCAGTAGGCATCTGATACCCCCACTGCTATGTACCTGCTATTTCCCCAACCGGAATAAAGGGATTTTAAAGAAGCGGTGCCTCGATCTTTGTCTTCTACTCCATTGGATTGAAACCCTTCACTGTCTAGCAAACAGGCAGACAAGGGCCAGGGGCCGAAGGTTTCAAGACATTCCACAGCAAAACAAGCGGAGTAGACGCGGACTGGAAAGCTTATCAAGCTGATAAGTGGTGTGCGTGAGCCAGCACACGGGCTGCAGTTCGAGGAAATCAGCGGCGAAACTCTTGGACGTTAAAATTAAGCTGCAGGTGCACATGCAGTTAAAAGCCTAAACAGGATCGCAGGTTGCTGGAACGCTCCGAGGCCGGCTGGCAGCTGCCGCGGGAGAATACGATCCACTGAGCGGAGGGGGGGGGGCCCACTCAGGAGCTCCAGGGGTCCAATCAGTTTCGTGGAGAAGTTTCCAAAGCTGATCGAATTGGCGAGCGATTAGAAGTCCGCGGACCTCAGGCAAGTATGGTTTACGTTGTTATATTGCATTATCTTTATTGTATTTGGAGTTGTACAAGGAGTTGATAATGCATTCTGTGTTATGTGCAGCTGCGGGTGAGGATTTCCTTTGATTTCATGTTTCTGTGTTGTATGTTACGGTGTACATAATGGTTACATCCACATTTGTCACAGGCATGTTTTCTATTCGCTGGTCAGAAGTTGATTGTTTTTTTTTTCCTTCTCTTTTCATTTTTTTTTTGTCTGTCTCTCACTCTCACTTCACAGAAAAGTTCTGGGAAGTAGGCCAGATGTGGGGGTAGGGCCCCCGCAGCAGAGATAAGTCGGCAGGTGGAGAGGAGGGAGTGGAGCGAAGGGTAGTTGTTGGGAGAGACCCTAGGAAAAACCAAGCTAGTTCCAGTTAGTGCTAAAATGTTATTTTTAATGTCTGCATAAGTTTATGTTATTCAGCCAGCTACGGCTGATAAATGTTCGTCTCAGAATAAGTTTGTATCTGGGATGGTAACAGTTAAGGTGGTTTAGAGTTATACAGCACGCTCTAGTAGTTCTGAGTTATGTCTGAGATAAGCGGATGGTTGTGTAGAGAGAGATTCGAACGTCACTGGGTGATACTAATGTCTATAGCATTTAGGATTACTGCTGGGACGGGGGTTTTCCAAGTTTTCCACGCACGTATCCAAGAAGTGTATGTAGCGGAATGCTGATTTTCTGTAATGTGTAATTATGCTATATGTAACTAGGCATAAAATGTTTGTTCTGTTTGATTTTGTTTTTCTCCTAATGTGTATAGGATTAAGAGGTTGTTATGGGAGATTGCATAGCAGCCATCTTAGCTGGCAGTCCAGGACTCAAAATGACGGCATTGGGGAGGGCCCGCCCTTCACGAGTCATGGCCCCCACACGTCATGGCAGGGGGGGAGGAGGGGCAGGGGGATCCACGTCACGTCAGGCTGTGCTCACGGCAACGGGCAGAGCAGCTGAGAGGAAGGGATGGTAGAGATAATGAGACGCTCTACTGAGTATCTCGGATCCTGGAGTATTTCCCCAGAGCCTGGGTCCAGGGAAAGGAATGCCAGAATATGTGCACCAAGCAGTTGCTGTGAGACTAGCATGGTCACGGATAGGAAGTGTTTCCCAGCTAGGGGCATGGAGACACGAAGTCAGATATTTCCCAGGGAGTGATTTGCAAATGCAGCGCAGATCAGGGAAGTATCTGTACTGGGTTGCTTATGGGATTATTCCTTTAAGTGAGGCACCTTAACGGGTGGTGCAGCATGAGTTCCCAAGAGAATAAAGGGGGGACAGTGCATCAGGGGGTGCCGAAGATGGAAGAAAAGGGAGATGACCAATCCAGGTATCCGTCGCCGCGGGTGCAGAGCGGTAACGTTTTTCCAGTTTTTGTCGTGGACAGGGCCAGAGCTTGATTAAGAGGTCAATGCTGGGCTGGGGCTGTTTGTGCGTTTTTTCGTCCACTAATTGGTCAAATTTTTTTTTCCAGCACCTACCAAGTGTAGCACAAAGAACAAGAACTGGCAGCAGTTCATGGGGCAATTATAAAGATGAAAGAATTGCCATTTACAGAGTGACAGTGTATCAGTACAGGTTTGCCATATGACTGCCTACCAAGTGGGCATTCAGGGATCTGCATGCAGGCATTTGATGCTGGAATGCTTAGCCCTGCACCCTGTGTAGTTAAGTGCAAGGTGCTCCTTCCTACAGAGAGGCAGCCATTTTTTTTGTAGTCTGGGGGTAGTAGCACGGCAAACAGTGGTCAGAGGGTACGACACACAGGACTTCTAGTAGAGCTGGTATCGCAATGAGGTTCTAGGTAAGTAAATGCGAAAATGAGCAAGAGCATTGCAGACTCACCTGCAAAGCAGCAACAGGTGTGTGGCATCCATACTCTGTGCGTACGACGGCCGTGTATGTACAGAAGGGGGGATGTGGGGCGAGAGCTTGCAATGAGGTGAGAGCTTCCAAAGGTGAAGTCCGCGGGAGCATATTTTAAGTACTTAGGACAGTACTTAGGTAGGGGAGAGAAGTTTAACTCCGAGTCTACCAAAAAGAGTAAACAGAGTTCATGAGAACCATAAAGCAACGAGATCAATTACGGTATATATATTGATCAATTTAAAGTGTACAGAGTACAAGCTGCAGGGCGAACCCCAAATCATTAATAAGAATTGATTTGTTTGTATTTCGATTTCAGGAGTTTGGCAATATGGAATCGAGACAGCTGCAGTGCTGGCAGCAAAGATGGAGATGTCAGTCAGAAAAGCGAAAGGTTCCAGATGCCAATCTGAGTTTGGAGAACAGCAAGATTCCTGAAATTGGAAAGAGACTAAAAAACAAGATTTCGGAGATCGGAAAAAGACTAAAAAAACTGACTGAGCAAAGCATAATGCAAATTGCTAATGTTTTTCTTTTCCAAGGAGGTGCTTTTATAATGAAGAGTACCATGCTGATGGTGATCCTAGGCTGCCATTTCATCCTAGGAGAACGAAGAGAGGACATTCTCATGAATAATAAGGGGTTAATGAGAACACAAGGCCCAAGCATGTTAATGTTTGGTGACAAAGTTACTAATCCTTTCACACCTCCCTCTGATTGGCACAGATGGACCAAGCAGGGATGGAGGAAAAGAGCACTTGTGCCAGGTGAAAACGAATTTCATGGCACAATTTTAGTGAAAGGTCTGAAGGATCAGGTGTGCTGGCAGTGTGAATTAAACGGCAGTGTAAATCTGCTATTGAATGTCACACTCCCAGAATCGATACACCGATCCAAAGTTTTGTTAAAGGGTACATTGCAGTACAATGGGTACATGCAAAAGGTGGAGTGTGTGATTCAGGGGTATCTTGTCTTGGTTATACAGAGTGAGATGGTTCCAGATTGGAGAGGAACGAGCAGGAGGCGTCAATTCTCCTACGGGGGAGACGCATGAGACAACATCACACTCTGGGGTTACCAACAGAGGGTGTCTCTGAAACAACTATACACACGTAAAGGCTGGAAAGCCGAGGGTGAGTGGTTCTCAAAACAAGAAGTAAAAATCGAGATCAAGCCACATTTCCAGGTGACAAAGAGGGTGGGTAGAGCGATCCCGGGGGAGGGAAAGCCAACACAGGGAACCCCATTCTCACTACACGGGTCACAACAGGGGACAATATTACACAGTCCATATGCAGCCACTTATCCTCATGCTAGTTGGGTAAGTGAAGAGGTACTCTTAATTGAAAGATTGCAGAGAGTACAGTCTTCCCGACCTCAGGTACACATTGTGCCTCGGGACATAAGGGGGGAAGAGGTCCAATCAGGACAGTTGTGGTTTGTTTTTTAAACAGGAGGTCTAATGACTAGAGTTGGGCCGAACCTCCGATTTTAGGTTCGCGAACCTGGTTCGCGAACTTCCGCGGAAGGTTCGGTTCGCGTTAAAGTTCGCGAACCGCAATAGACTTCAATGGGGATGCGAACTTTGAAAAAAAAATAATTATGCTGGCCACAAAAGTGATGGAAAAGATGTTTCAAGGGGTCTAACACCTGGAGGGGGGCATGGCGGAGTGGGATACATGCCAAAAGTCCCGGGGAAAAATCTGGATTTGACGCAAAGCAGCGTTTTAAGGGCAGAAATCACATTGAATGCTAAATGACAGGCCTAAAGTGCTTTCAAACATCTTGCATGTGTATACATCAATCAGGTAGTGTAATTAAGGTACTGCTTCACACTGACACACCAAACTCACCGTGTAACGCACCGCAAACAGCTGTTTGTGTAGTGACGGCCGTGCTGGACTGGTGCGCACCATGGCCAGAGTGCAGGTTTTGGTGGCTTTACAGCCCATATGGTCGCCTGGCTGATGTAGCTGAATGACAGAACAGTGACTGTCCAGCTGATCAAATTTGGTCTGACCACAATGAGGCAACGACCTTATTATCGTGGGTGTGCCCCCCGAGACACTCACTCTAAACAGAACAGGTATACAGTGGCGGGTTCACAGAACAGGTATGCAGTGGCAGGTTCACTGAACACAACAGGTATGCAGTGGCGGGTTCACTGAACAGGTATACAGTGGCGGGTCCACTGAACAGAACAGGTATGCAGTGGCGGGTTCACTGAACAGGTATGCAGTGGTGGGTTCACAGAACAGGTATGCAGTGACGGGTTCACTGAACAGGTATGCAGTGGTGGGTTCAATAAACAGGTATACAGTGGCGGGTCCACTGAACAGAACAGGTATGCAGTGGCAGGTTCACTGAACAGGTATGCAGTGGTGGGTTCACAGCACAGGTATGCAGTGGTGGGTTCACAGAACAGGTATGCAGTGGTGGGTTCACAGCACAGGTATGCAGTGGTGGGTTCAATGAACAGGTATACAGTGGCGGGTCCACTGAGAACATGTTCCTGAAGGAAGGCCACAGGCCTACACTGCCCCAGACATATGGACTACGAGAACAATCAACATAGGCCATATTTACAAAATACCACATTCTTGTAAGTAAGGGAAAAGTGACATTAAATATTAATCGAGTAGGTGGGCATCATGACACCACGAGGGGTCTAAGCCAATAGTCCGGTCTGGGGGATGGCTAAGATGAGGTCACATTTAACTCTTTCCTGGTCAGTATTAAAGGGTCGGGTGGGCGAACGGAGCTCACTCTGATTCCTACTTTCCTGCTCTCTATATGCTGACTGGAACACCTAATTATTTTCCTTTCTTTATGCAATCTGATATAATGTATGCTGTACATAGGTAGTCTAGAAGATGTAACGTAGGATAGATATAAGAAGACCTGATTGCCCTCAGCAGGAAGGTAATCACGCCGCTGTAACGCAACATGGAACTTTGCTTGGCTAGGATATGATGAACTGTATCTGTATAGCTGTGTACTTAATAAACTCCATCAAACTTTGAAGACGACTGAGAAAGTCTATCTCCTGCTTGCTGTGATGAGTCGTGTTTGCAACTCTTGCTGATGAGTTGCTGGTGCTGGAGCAAAAGGTGGATTATAACAGTCATATTGCTGTATGTCACCCCTAAATATTGTCTGTAACCTAAATTAATGTTCAGCGCTGCGTAATATGTTGGCGCTTTATAAATACATTAAATAAATAAATAATAAATAAATAATAATGGACCAAAACGCACCAGATCTAAAAAGAAGAAAAAAAGATGGACCCCCAAAGAAGGAAAAAACCCGGCCCTGGATAAATACATCAACAAATTCAGACGCAGAATCTCTGACAGGATCCTGAGTAAAAGAAATACACTGGCCCAGAACGTAACCCCACAGGAGCGACAGGCCATCAGATCCCTTAAAGGGGAACTGAAGAGAGAGGTATATGGAGGCTGTCATGTTTATTTCCTTTTAATCAATACCAGTTGCCTGGCAGCCCTGCTGGTCTATTTCTCTGCAGTAGTATCTGATTAAAACTAGAAACAAGCATGCAGCTAGTCTTGTCAGATCAGACTTATAAGTCTGAACCACTGAAACACCTGATCTGCTGCAGGGGCTATGGCTAATAGTATTAGAGGCAGAGGATCAGCAGGGCTGCCAGGCAACTGGTATTGTCTAAAAGCAAATAAACATGACAGCCTCCATATACCTCTCTCTTCAGTTCCCCTTTAAAGGGGCACTACAGCGAAAAATTGTAACATTTAAAATATGTGCAAACATATACAAATAAGAAGTACGTTTTGTCCAGAGTAAAATGAGCCATAAATTAATTTTCTCCTATATTGCTGTCACTTACAGTAGGTAAAACAAAAGTTTGCTTTCCTAAAACAGAAAGAATTTGCAATAATTCAGGTTGGAGTGAGCTTGAGATGTCTCCCAGGCACCACTGCTGAATATATGCAAATTAACCATTGTACCCTTAGAAGCTAAACACACCTCCAGAACCGCTGGAATGCAATGATGTGTCAGCTTGTGAATATGTACAGAGCCATAATAATCCAACATGCATACAGACTGTTTCGGATTGTTTGATTCTCATCAGTGCATGGCATGGATTAATTTGGCTCTATGGAGTAGGGCTTGTAAATCCGAGAGGCACAGATTAACCAGCAAGCTCATGGTGACCCAGAACTCATTGGGGTGTGTAAGGGACTACAATGGTCCTAAAAGCCCCCTTACTAAGATGTTAAGAAAAACAAAAGTTTGCTTTCCTAAAACAGTAGGTAGTAGACATCTGACAGATGTGACAGGTTTTGAGCTAGTCCATCTCTTCATAGGGGATTCTCAGCAAGGCTTTTATTCTTGATAAAGCTATTCCCTAAAAAGGATTTAAACAATGATGCTGGCCAGCTTCCCTGCTAGCTACACAGTTTTTTGGCAGTTGGGCAGAGCAACTGCCATTCACTAAGTGCTTTTGAAAAATAAATAAATCCCTGATAATCCCCTACGAAGAGACGGACTGGTCCAAAACCTGTCACTTCTGTCAGATGTCTACTACCTACTGTAAGTGACAGCAACATAGGAGAAAAGTAATTTATGGCTCATTTTACTCTGGACAAAATGTACTTCATATTTGTATAGTTTGCACATATTTTAAATTTTACAATTTTTCGCTGTGGTGCCCCTTTAAGGAGAATAAGGACATTATTATTAAACCAGCGGATAAAGGTGGTGCCATAGTCATAATGAACACCAGTGACTACATCCAGGAGGCACAAAGACAATTATCCAACACCGCTCACTATGCCAAATTACAGGGGGACCCCACAAAAGGCTACAGGATGGCACTCAATAGGATGGTTAACAGATTGCCTGCAAACATCAGACAACATGTAAGGACCCTTATCCCTGAAGAGCCTAGAACAGCCTGCTTTTACATGCTTCCCAAGATCCACAAAGAGGGAAACCCAGGCAGGCCCATAATCTCAGGGAGCGGACCTTTTACAGAGAACATCTCATGGTGGCTGGAAAACATCTTGAAACCTTTTGTCTGTAAAAGACCTAGCTACATAAAGGATACCATCCACCTCCTGAACAAACTGACAGCCATCGGCCCAGTACCTGAGGGAACCATACTGGTCACGATGGACGCGGAGTCCCTGTACACGAACATTCCTGATGATGATAGTATTGCGGCCTGCTGTAAATATCTTCAGGGTCAGGGCATACCTGTAAAGCCTATTGCTGGACTGATCAAATTCATTCTCACTCATAATTATTTCACTTTTGGACAGGACCTCTATTTACAGCAGATGGGCGTGGCAATGGGTTCGCGATTCGCACCACAGTATAAGGGGCGCCTCTAGCCATTTTGTCACTCCAGGCAAGAAAACCTGTGGTGCCCCCCCCATGACAATAATCTTAAAGTACCCCTGACCTAGACCTTGGTCCCGATATTTTTAATATTGATTACGTTATTGGTGCGGTGCGACTGGCACACAGCACCATCCTCCCCCTCCTGTGCCCCCTGTAGACCCCATTCTGCTCTGTCGTAATCTTTGACTGAGGCAGAACGTTGAATATGGTCAGATAGGAAGTGGCAGTTCTTTGTCCCCTCTGCCCGTTCATAATGCAGCCCCCTCCACCTGCCGCTCTAGTTCCACTTATGAATCACTGCACACAGCGGGCTGCGGAGCTGGGCTGTGTGCGGACTTGTGATTACTGAGGTCGGATATCCTTCCAACCTCAATCACCACAAGACCGCACACAGCGCAGCTCCCCTGCGTGCTGTGTGCAGCAGATCATAACGGAAACTGAGACGGCAGGTGGAAGGGGCTGAGTTGAGGACTGGCACAGGGAGGAAGAACTGCCACTTCCTCCCTGTCCATATGTGATGTCAGAACGGGGGCCGCAGGGAGTGCTGGAGGTGGGAGGATGACGCTGTTTGCTAGTCACACAGCACCAGGGAGGAAAACATATTAAAAATACTGGCGTCAGGGGTACATTAATGCAGCAATGTTTCACCATAAAATAATCCTAATGCAGCAATGTTTCACCATAAAATAATCCTAATGCAGCAATGTTTCACCATAAAATAATCCTAATGCAGCAATGTTTCACCATAAAATAATCCTAATGCAGCAATGTTTCACCATACAATAATCATAATGCTGCAATGTTTCATCAGAAAATAATCTTAATGCAGCAATCTTTTACCAGAAAATAATCCTAACGTGCAGTATACGTTACCTGTCTGTGTCCGCCAATGGCTCCCTCTCCACACTGCCTCACATACACATGCCCTGCGTGGTTACCGTATATGTGCTTGCCTGTGTGATGTCACATACACACCCACATATACACCGGCACAACCACGTAGGGCACATGTATGTGAGGCAGAGCAGAGACGGACACTGCCAGGTAACCTATACTGCACAGGGAACCTGGGGACACAATTTACATTAGGGGATAGCGTCGGGCGGTCAGATGCGGCGTCACAAGACTAATTCCTGATCAGTTTCAGCATGAAATTGATCGGGAATCAGCCTGTAGTGTATGGGCAGCTGACAGATCTCTCTCTGATCAGATTCGTTCAGAGAGAAATCTGTCGCTTGGTTGACCTACCTAACATGGCTAGATGTATGGGCACCCAGAGCAATGTCCTAGATAGTTGCTCTAAGAGGCGTAGCAACAGGGGGTGCAGAGGTAGCGACCGCATCGGGGCCCCAAAGGGTCCACTCGCTATCACAGTATTAGCTCTCTGTTGGTCCTGTGCTGGTAATAATCACTTATATAGATACTTTGAATAGTAGTAATCCTTAACAAACTGTTCCCCATCCCCTTCTTGCACCTCTGACACTGTAGTTGTCATTCGCAGGTTTTGGTGCGCCGTATCAATTGTTATGTATAGAGTGCTTGGGGGGGGCATGTAAAACTTGCACCGGGGCCCACAGCTTCTTAGCTACGTCACTGCTCTAACTTGTGTGCCCATGTTTAACTTCCCCACCCTTCCCCCCACTGTCAGGATGTATGCTGCTTTTTATTGCTTCCCCTCCCGCCCAGCAGGTGACGGTCAGTGATGGTTTTTATCAGGAGTGAGATCTCCTGGCAGCAGAGCTGATAAGAGCAGGGGATGTGTGTCAGTCCCCTGACAGGCAGCTGTGCACTATGAGCTGCTCAGAGCTGTGTATATCAGCATCGTATAGCTCACATGCTAAATGCTGATATACACAGCTCTGGGCTCACAGAGTGCACAGCTGCCTTGTCTCTCCTCTGCACTGATCAGCAGCACTGCTGGCTGCCGCTGATTCCAGTCTCCCCCCCTGCAGCTCATCCTCACCTCTGCCTGCTCGTCACACAGGGTGACACAGGGGAAGCATGGTGGATGGGTCAGACAGCGGCAAGCCTAGGGACCCGAACTTCTGGCTGGCGGGGGGCGGAGTTAGAGGCAGCACCACACGCAGCAGTAAACAAATCGTGCGGCTGCTGCTAGGGAGAGGGGCGGGACAGGGGATTAGGAGGAGGTGGAGTGGGTGGGACTCTAGTGAGAGGTTCCTGGCTAAAAGTCTATTGGCTGGGCCTGGGGCGTGCATACAGGCGGCAGAGTGTAAATAAACCAGGATTGGAAACAAGCTCAGCTGCAGCTGATTTCAATAGCGACGATTAGCTGCAGTTTCCCCCCGCAGCAGCGCGCCCCCCCCCCCCCTTCATGTCGCTCCAAGCAGCTGCCTTTAGTGCCAGTGGCTTTAGGCGCCCCTGCACAGTATGCAAATCTCTTCATGGCCAAAATCGAAGAGAAATACCTCAATGCACGTGGCATAAAACCCATGGCCTACTTCCGCTTCATTGATGATATTTTAATCATCTGGTCCGCAAGTGAGGATGATCTTCTACAGTTCCACAGGAACTTCAATGCCTTCCATCCTACAATCAAATTGAAACTTACCTACTTTCACACAGAGATTAACTTTCTGGATACCACCATATACATCAGGGGTAACAACAAACAAACCTCTGTGTATCACAAACCTACAGGCCGTCCCTGTAGAAAAAGACAAAACAAAGAAACCGAGAGCCCGGTATGGTGTAGTATGTATTGGAACCAGGAGAATAATAGGCAAGTAAGTAATATACTCACAAACGAGGGTTACCGCATAGGCAACCACTGTATAGGCAGGTGGGGAGATTAGACCTGTCCCCACTCAGGATTAAGATGTCGCTCTCTGTAGAAGGAAAAGAGGGTATATCACCCTTCCACCAGGGTGGAATTCTTGATAGTAAGCTGTGCAGAGGCGCCAAAAGAATAAAAATATACTAAAAGGTTTAAAATATTCGGGTGGCGGCGGTGGACCGGCCACTCCAAAAAGGACAGGAAAATTGTCACTTGAGGGTAAGACAATTTATTAAATACTCCACAAATGATTCGCAACGCGTTTCACGGGCATATCCCGCTTCATCAGGCAATAAACATACGGAGTATCACGGCTAGACGTCCAAAACACGCTTGGCACCTCTCTCCAAGCGTGTTTTGGATGTCTAGCCGTGATACTCCGTATGTTTATTGCCTGATGAAGCGGGATATGCCCGTGAAACGCGTTGCGAATCGTTTGTGGAGTATTTAATAAATTGTCTTACCCTCAAGTGACAATTTTCCTGTCCTTTTTGGAGTGGCCGGTCCACCGCCGCCACCCGAATATTTTAAACCTTTTAGTATATTTTTATTCTTTTGGCGCCTCTGCACAGCTTACTACAGGCCGTCCCACATACCTAAGATATGACAGTTTTCATCCCAAGCATATTAAGAACTCTATAATTTACAGCCAAGCTATAAGGTACAATCAGATTTGTTCTGACAGGATGGACAGAGACAAGCACCTGGATCGCCTTAAAGAGACTCCGTAACAAAAATTGCATCCTGTTTTTTATCATCCTACAAGTTCCAAAAGCTATTCTAATGTGCTCTGGCTTACTGCAGCACGTTCTACTATCACCATCTCTGTAATAAATCAACTTATCTCTCTCTTGTCAGACTTGTCAGCCTGTGTCTGGAAGGCTGCCAAGTTCTTCAGTGTTGTGGTTCTGTGATGCATCTCCCCCTCCAGGCCCCTCTCTGCACACTGCCTGTGTATTATTTAGATTAGAGCAGCTTCTCTCTTCTCTCTTATCTTTTACAAGCTGGATAAATCCTCCTCTGAGCTGGCTGGGCTTTCACATACTGAGGAATTACATACAGGCAGAGCTGTTTGCACTCTGCAGGAAGAAACAGCCTGACACTTCAGTGGAAGATATCTGCAGGGGAAAGAAACACACAAATGATCTCTTGAGATTCAAAAGGAAGGGTGTATACAGCCTGCTTGTGTATGGATGTATTTTCTATGTGTGGACATACTGTACATCAATCTACTTCCTGTTTTGGTGGCCATTTTGTTTGTTTATAAACAAACTTTTTAAAACTGTTTTTAACCACTTTTAATGCGGCGAGGAGCGGCGAAATTGTGACAGAGGGTAATTGGAGATGTCCCCTAACGCACTGGTATGTTTACTTTTGTGCGATTTTAACAATACAGATTCTCTTTAAGAACACTTTCATTAAACATGGTTACAGTCCTCCTATGGCTGAGGCCCAAATCAGGAAATCCAGCATCATCCCCAGGACTGAACTCCTGAGATATAAGCAAAACCAGAAAGAGGACCGTGTCCCTTTGGTTGTCACCTACAGCCCACACCTGGAAATCTTAAGGAGGATTGCTAAGGAACTTCATCCCATTTTACACAAGGATCACAAACTGAGAATGATATTCCCTTAACCTCCACTCTTGTCATGTCGGCAACCACACAATCTAAAACAGATGATTGTCAGAAGTTCTTTGAATAGGCCTCAACAAAATGGAACATCACCCTGCCGATAAAAAATATGTGGGACCTGCAGACACATTTACTCCACTGACAGGGTAACGATACCAGGTTCACAACAGGAGTACAGAATACAAGGCACATTTTCCTGTGGTTCCACCAATCTGGTATATCTGATCATGTGTGCTAAATGCTCAGCTTTTATGAGGTAGTGAATGCTAATATGGATATTGGGAATGCTGTAGATGTGATATACTTGGACTTTGCAAAGGCCTTCGACACTGTTCCCCACAAAAGTCTGGTGCAAAAGTTGAGGATGCAAGGACTGGGGAAGAGTCTGTGTTCATGGATAGGGAACTGGCTAATGGACAGAAAACAAAGAGTTGTGGTCAATGGATCGTACTCAAAATGGGAGACTGTTAGCAGTGGGGTCCCACAGGGGTCTGTTCTGGGTCCAGTGCTCTTCAATTTATTTATTAATGACCTAGTAGATGCAGTAGTGAGCAATGTTGCTATTTTTGCAGATGATACAAAATTGTGCAGAATCATCAACTCTCAGGAAGATAGTGTCATATTGCAACAGGATCTGGATAGGATGGCTATATGGGCACATACATGGCAGATGAAATTCAATGTTGACAAATGTAAGGTCATGCATTTTGGACGTACTAATGGTCTAGCACCATACAAAATAAATGGGATACAGTTGGGGACATCAAACTTGGAGAAGGACTTAGGAGTACTCATTGACAACAAGTTAAATAATCGTACTCAATGCCAAGCAGCTGCAGCTAAAGCTAACAAAATTTTGGGATGCATTAAAATGGAAATAAAAACTTGAGATGCTAGCATAATATTGCCCCTGTTTAAGTCTCTAGTAAGGCCACATCTGGAATATGGAATTCAGTTCTGGGCACCACATTACAAAAAAGATATTGCAGTTTTAGAGCAGGTGCAGAGACGAGCAACAAAATTGATGCGTGGGATGGAAGGTCTCACTTATCGAGAAAGGTTAGATAAACTGGGGTTATTTAGTCTAGAGAAAAGACGCCTTAGAGGGGATCTAATTAACATGTATAAATACATCAGAGGGCAATATAATACCTTGGCGGATGAGCTTTTTGTCCCTAGGCCTTCTCAAAGGACTAGAGGACATGATCTGCGCATGGAGGAAAAACGTTTTAACCATTTATTTAGGAAAGGGTTCTTTACAGTAAGAGTGATTAAGATGTGGAATGCATTGCCACAGGAAGTCGTTATGGCAAACTCTATACCTGCATTTAAAGGGGGCTTAGATGCTTTCCTTGCGTTGAAAGACATCCATGGCTACAATTACTAGGTAATGCCTAATGATGTTGATCCAGGGATTTTATCTGATTGCCATCTGGAGTCGGGAAGGAATTTTTCCCTTTAGGGGCTAATTGGACCATGCCTTGTAAGGGTTTTTTCGCCTTCCTCTGGATCAACAGGGATATGTGAGGGAGCAGGCTGGTGTTGTACTTTATACTGGTTGAACTCGATGGACGTATGTCTTTTTTCAACCAAAATAACTATGTAACTATGTAAAATGCCCCAATGTTATGTACGTGGGAGAAACTGGACAAACTCTGCGCAAACGTATGAATGGACACAGGCACACTATTAATGATACCAAATCTGGACTCCCAGTTGCTACACACTTTCGGTCCAACAGACACAGCATGGAGGATCTTCGTGTCACTGCCCTGAAGGGTGGCTTCAAAACGTCAAATGATCGATTAATAGCAGAAACAAAATTTATAAATTGGTTCAAAGCTGTGCAGAACGGTTTGAATAAGGACAACAACTTTTTATATTGGTATGAGACTGATGATATTTGAACTTTCTCAGCCATTCTAGCTGAACTTGTGAACTAAGAATTTACGATACCTCTGGGTCAATCCTAATTCCAGGTCTGTGAGCATGGAGTAAACAAGGATACTTATCTTAGCTAACAACCTCTGACCCCATTTAGATGGTCTGTTTGAATTAAGGCATCTTAATGACATGTATTTATGCTTGAAAAAAATATCTGTTTTCCCTTTTGATGTTGCATGTATAAAGCTGTCTGTACCACCAGCTTGCAAACTAACAGGATATAAGCCCGACGAAGGCTGCAAGGCCGAAAGCTTGCTTATTTTTATTCATTTTTAGTTAGCCAATAAATGGTATCATCCTGATTTAAAACTTCTTGCTTTTACTGATGGCTAACACGGTACAATACCCTACTGCTAACTTTATTTAGTTACATTGTACTGTGCTAGTAGCTTGCAGCCAGTTACTTTGCTGTGCGCATAGTGCAGTCAAACCGCGGCGCTGTCCAGTGATTTTTGAGTTTGATTACTGTATTCAGTATTTGTGAATTGCACCGTCTGCGCATTTGTTTGTTTTTTGGGTTTTTTGGGGGGTTTTTGTTTTTTTTCTGTCCCCAGGCACACACATGTATTGACTGTAAAAATCAGCACACTTTATACACCTTGAAATATTTGTCATCCAATATGTCTGGCAGGGGTCATGGGGTGGCAGGAGAGGGATTGCCATTGCCTCAGCCACTTCTGGGACTGCGCCATGGCCAGGGAGAGGGCGGATTGTACAGGTTCGGGGTGCAGCAGAGCCTGGGCTGAGTCATCCGACACCGGTGTCACAATTTTTCAAACCTTCGGGTCCATGTGTGGTGGTCGAGCAGCTTGAACCTGACGTATTGATACACATGATGAGTGTATCCCAGACCTCCACTGTGAGCAGCACTCCCAGCAGCAGCAGCAGCAGCTGCCAACACCCACACTTGCTGTGACATCCACCCCAGCAGCAAGTGGTCACCAGTTCTCCCCGGACGAGAGCATTCTGCCTCTCAGTCCGGCATCTGGGAACACCTTAATGGCTGAAGCTCAGGACATACTGGGGACTGATGTGGAGGAGATTGTGCTCGGGCCAGGATCAGAAGTCTTTTTTGAGGATGAAGAGGGGTCTGTGTTTGGGGATGTAGGGGAGGAAGAGGAGGTGAGGGAGTCAGAAGAAGAGCTTTTTCCTGATGATGATGATGATGTTGTTGTGGACCATCTGTATGTGCAGCCTCAGTCCACGGAAGAAAGCTCAGAGCAGGATGATGAGTCACCTAGGCAAGTTCATATGTCAGGCAGGGGCCAGTCCAGCAATGGGCGTGGAAGAAGACAGGCCGCTGTCCACCACCACCAGCAGTAGCACCACCACTACTACCACCACCATGCAAACCCCAACCACAGAGATTCCCGCTGCACCCTCTGCTTGGCGTAGCGGCCAGGGCCACAGGTCATTAAAGTCCCCAATATGGAACTTTTTTGTAGTATCAACCCAGGACAAAACTTATGCATTCTGTACTTTTTGCAGAAAAACATTGAGCCGTGGGCGCAACATGTCCAAGATGGGTACCTCATCCCTCCAGGGCCACCTGAAGAGCTCCCACTGCCATGAGTATGCTGAGTTCAAGAGGATGCAGGCACTGCAAGCTGGGGGTGCTCAGAGCACAAGGCCCACCACCGCAGCAGCATGTAAGCAGACTACACCCTCCAGTGCGGCCTCAGCAGGTGACACAGAAATTGAGGTTGGTGAGGCCAGCCAGTCCTCCTCCTTGGCCTTCTCTATTTCCCCTGCAGCACAACATCGGTGTCAAACCCTGCTGAGTGACACCTTTTCAGGGTCTGACCGAGCCTCTGCCTCCTAATCACAGGCGTTTCAGGAAATTAAATGGCTTGTTGGCCCCGGCCATGGTATCACAGCTCCTTCTCTACACCCTGGTGCAGGGAGTCCTTGATAAAGCGAGGTGACGCTCGCGGAACTAGTGGGATCTTGTCCTCTGAGGGGATTCCTTGTTCCCTGCTGTGCTACTGAGATTGACTTCACCATTTCGGGCTAAGTATTTCCTATTATTTGCACTACTCCACTTTATGCTCTTTTTCCTATGGGCTGCTCCATTGCCTTCATTTTTTACTAGGCATCTTATCACTAGTAATACTGTATATTTGGATAGCAATTGTGCACTTTATTTCATAATCTTATATATGCGATATTTATTCGTGTTTTTTTTTTTTTTTCATTGCACAGGTGTTGTTTATTGGTCTTGCATCACACTAGATACTGTATACTGAACCCAGGTTCTCCCCCTGTTGGGCTCAATATTGAGCCTACTGTGGGGTTTTATATCTGACAGCAGCATTGTGTCATTATACAATATATTGCATTTAGATTGATTGTTTCATATGCAGCAGGGATCATGTTGGAATATTTGCTTGTTTTTTAAATGGTTTTATTCTTTATTGAATCATCAGTACTGTGATTATTAATATACCCAATGTTGAATAAAGATTTTTGTTATACTTATTCAAATTTTGCTGTGGGAGGTGCTATTTTTAAGGGCTTCCTCTACCATATAATTGCTTTTGTTTTGAGCCCTAGAGCACACAGTTATTTGGTTGAGGTGTTGCAGACACTTCCTAGAAACTATCAGGCATGTCAAATGGGACAACGCCGACGATGAAGATGTTTTTGCCAATGCCCACTTGTTCCCCATGGCTGTGCACATGTTGTGTTGCCTTCGCAGAGACCCCCATGTGATCCAGATGCGGCAAAGGGAGGACATCTGGATCACCTTGATGCTGGACCCACATCTGAAGGGGAAGCTGAGAGAGTTTATGTCTCCATCCACCATCGAGCAACGCTCAAGGGAGTTGCAGGAGGCCCTAGTGTGCGGACTATTGGAAGCATTCCCCCAGCCTTCCACCCCCCTGTTGCTGTTCTGCCAACCCAGCAACAGGCGCCTGCAGCCACCACCAGCAGCAGCTGGTGCCCCGGAGACCTGCAGAGCCTAAGTAAGAGCCTGTATGCAGTGCAGCTGCCCAGCGCAGAGGTGCCAGACACAGCATCCTTCTCCAACCAGCACCAGCAGCGACTGACCAGCATGGTGTCTGACTACATGGGGTCATTCAGCGGGCTTAATGACACCAACAGTCCCATGGACCCCTTGGAGTACTGAGTCAAGACATCCTAGCACTCCACAAGTTTGTGGTGGAAAATGTGTCCCGTTCACTTGACTGCGCCGCGGGCGAGCAGGTCCACATCACCATTGACTCGTGGAGTAGCCAATTTGGGACAGGCCGCTACCTGTCCTTTACAGCGCACTGGGTGACACTGGTGGAAGGGGGGGAGGACAAGAGTGCCGCAGCCAGCTGGTAGTGCCACCACACAGGATCAAGGGGGATGCAGCAGGCTCCTCTGATCCCATTTCCTCCACACCCTGCAAGCAAGCCCGCCACAGCAGCAGCAGCGACAAGCCTCGGCACTGCCAAGTGCTGCTAAAATTAGTCAGCCTGGGGATGGAAAAACGCATGGCCGCCAACATCCTCTCCACCCTCAGGCTGCAGGAGCAGAGGTGGCTGACCCCCAGAGGCCTTGAAGTGGGGTATGTGGCGGCCGATAATGGGGCCAACCTGGTGGCCGCAGTGCAGTAGGAATACCTCCAACACATCCCCTGCTTGTCCCATGTGCTTAATTTAGTGGCGCAGCGCTTCCTGCGCACCTACCACGGGATGGGCATTCTGCTGGATGATGCCCGAGACGTGGTGCGCCATTTCCGCCACTCCACCGATGCCTCTGCAAAATTGGCCAACCTGCAGAGGAGCCTGAAACTGCTATCACACTGGCTAATTATTGATGTCCCAACTCGCTGGAACTCAACTCTGGCGATGTTGGAGCGGCTGTTGCAGCACAGTAAGGCTCTCACCAAGTACATATGTAGTGAAGAGAACCAGCAACTCCAAGTGATCATCACCGCAGCTCAGTGGACACAGATGCAGCAAGTGTGTCTGGTCCTGACTCCCTTCCTGCAGGGAACCAAGATAGTGAGCCAGGAGCGGGCATCCGTTTGTGAGTGGGTGCCCTTGGTTTGCCTGCTGGACAGGGCAATGTCTGATCTAATGGAAGAGGGGGAGGAAGTCCTGAGGCAGCTGGATCAGGAGCAGGCAGCACAATCCACCTCACAGGAGGAGGGGGAGTTAGAGATAGTGGAGGAGGAGGAATTGGAGGTCCCTAACCTAAATGCTGGGTGGGAGCATCAGAGCACCGCTGCCATTGTACAGGGGTGGTGGACTGAGGTGGAGGACACGCCGCAGGAAACTGAGGTGGAGGACACTCCGCAGGAAGAGGACGACGAGCATGTCCTCGGAGACAAAGATGTTGTTGCCAATGTCCACCTGTTCCCCATGGCTGCTCACATGTTGCGCTGCCTTTGCAGGGACCCCCGGGTGATCCAGATGAGTGAAAGGGAGGACATCTGGATCACCTTGATGCTGGACCCTCTTCTCACCTACTACTGATAGCCCTGTTTTTACACATTAATACTATTGTTACTTGTAATAATTTTACATGGGCTAATAATAACAGCTAATCACTGCTGTGCAAATCACCATTATACATCATGCTCTTTATCTGGGATTATATTGTGTAATCATGTATGTGTGTGTTTAATACACAATATAGGCTTGATTCACAAAGCGGTGCTAACTGTTAGCACGCCTGTGAAAACCCCCTTAGCACGTCTAAACAAGCTTTTCGCGCATAAAACTTTACGCGCGCAAAACTTTATGCGCGTAAAACTTTACGCACGTACTGCACAGAGCGCAGGGCGCACCACGCGAAGTGCCCATTAAAGCCTATGGGACTTAGCGCGCATAAAACTTTGCGCGCGTAAAACTTTACGCGCGCAAAGTTAGCGCGCAATCTGATTGAGAAATCCGGTGCTAACCTACTTAGCACCCTGGTTAGCGCGTCTAAAGACTTTAGACGTGCTAAGTAGGTTAGCACCGCTTTGTGAATCAAGCCCCATATATGTATATCTCTATATGCCACCATTGAATATATGACAAATATGTATATCTCTATACGTCACCATTGTTCTGTGATATTTTTATGAACTAGCTATAACAATATTGATTCCTATGCAAGCATTCTAGTTACATTGATTCCATGGTCTCTATGATTCACAGCTTTTTTACTCCTATCTGTATTGCCTGAGGAAGCAGGTTTAACCTGCGAAACGCATTGCACTTTATTTTGGAGTACCCAATAAACATTTTTTGACTGAAAATCTACAGTCATGTGTTCTGCTTGGAGGAGGTAAGTCCAGCACTGCCTCCTCTATTACCAAATTGGTTTTTAAGCTCATTTAGTCCCTTTGATGCTTTTGGCGCCTCTGTTATCTTATTGCTACATTGAGTCCACCGTAGGTGGAGGGTTGTACCCACTTCCTTCTTCTACTACAGAGAGCGACTTCTTAATCCTGAGTGGGGTCAGGACAATCTCCCCACCTGCCTTGACAGTGGTTGCCTAATGGTAGCCCTGGTTTGTGAGTATTACATTTTGAATTACTCTATAAATCTTCCATTACCAGTACATACTACACTATATTGGGCTCTTGGTGTTCTCGTCTTCTCATTCCATTGCAAGCTATCTTGACCCTTTTACTGACTGGGCAACCCACACCGATTGCAGCCTACCAACATGGAGTTTGTCAACGACAGATCCAACCACAGAAACAACCTGCTGGCACAATTTAAACGTGATCCTGATTTAGCCACTGGCCCCATCCCGACATCGTCCATCGAACATCCTACACCAGTACATACTGACTTGAAGTTGAAACCCACCTACCTAAAGTTGGAGAATGCACTCAAGGACAACTTTTTCCATCTTGCAGATATAGCAATGCAACAAACATATATCGATGAAAAAATCTCACCCGACGGAATTAGAATTAAAACTTTATTAGCATTCCCTAAAGATATCACTTACTCCACTGAATGGTACGAGTATCTTGAAACTTGCACTGAAGGCATGATGGTTAGGCTAATCAACAATTGCCAAAATCTGGTTAAGGAACTACAGCCAACCATTAATGAATGTAGAGAATTTCTATCTCTATACATGAGCAATCCCCAATATTTTCCATTGATGTCCAATCTAACGAACAAAGTAAACATATTTGAATGTAATACTCTTGACACCAAAATTTAAAAACTCAATAGAGACTGACTGGCATATGCCGAGCACCGCGAGAGAACGCAAACCCAGGCCTACCCCAGTCGAACTTCCCCCGCACAATCCACCACCCAAGTATCACCAGATCACCACACCATGTCCACTCATGAGTTTATCCATCCCCCCGCCCCCACACTTTAAATATCCACCTTACCCTCCCCCCTCTCTTTTTCCCTCCACCCACGGAACCCACTCCGATCAACATTCCACCTCCCCCTGAAACCACCCCCATCACCACATCCAACACAGTACCCCCACCTCTACCCTGTCCCAATGTATCACCCAACATCACTCACTCCACCCCCAGACCCACCTTAGAACCCAAACCTGCCAGAACCAACCCCAAAAAAAGAAGCTACAATGAGATTGCTAACAGTCCCGACAACTCTGCCGACCTTACGGAGACAGCAGGTACAGTATCAGTTACGTCTCCCAAATCCAACTCTAAAGCTGCCAAATTACCACACCTTGATCCTCCAGTTACCAACCCCACCACCCTAGCCCTTGAAGTCATCAATGACCTCACTGAAATACAGCTTCTAGAATCCTCTTCACCAACAGAACTTAGGGCCTCACAGGTGAGCATCTGCGAATCCGTCCTATCTTCACCCAACCAGTCTCCTCTACCCAGCTCCCAATCCACCATACCCCAAACCACTTTGACTTCCCAACTCCCCCCTCCCAACCTAAGCGTGGTTCAAACTTCACTAAAAACTTTCTTTCAACCACCTAATGACCAATCCCACCCAGCACCCACCCTCAATGAAAAACCCGTAACCAATTCCATCATTTCCTCTTTTTTAGAACTCCCCACATCCCTATCGCAGAATACATTAACTACCCAACTACTCAGTCCAACCACCACCTAAACACCCTCACCCCCCCCCCCCCCCCCCCCCCCCCAGAAACCAACACACCCAACGATCTTCCCAAACCCAGGAAAAGGGGCTGCAGAGGGAAAGGCAAAAAGAGAAAAAAAACTAATAAGCAAACGCAGCAGGAATCAGATACCCAATCCATCAAATGTATATTTAACCTTTCCAATTACAAACTAACCCAACACGAAACTACACTGCTAGAAAAAGGATTATCCTTCTGCCCCATCAATTCCACAAACATGTTTGAACTCCTTACAGATTTAAATTCTTATATACAAAAACTCACACTAAAAAGGCATTTTGCTATCAAAAAGAACCAATCCCTGTTAACATCCACCCTGTTGATCATTACAAATAGTGACACCCTTCCAATAGTTACCCCCAATCCCGATGAAATTCTACTCGAGAAATGCATCACCACTCAGCTAAAAGGTAAATCACGTTTTTACCCCACTGCATCAAACGGAAGTTTCATTGAAACTTTGTACTCCATGGTCCTTGATGACTTACAATCCCTACCCTCCCATACACACACCATCAAACCCAACCTCACCCATCAAGAAAAACGAGCCCTCCAGTCCTTACTTAAGAACCCAAACCTCGTCATAAAATCCGACAATAAAGGCGGAGGCATTGTCATCCTAGGACTGACTATCTTGAAGAATCCACCAGACTCCTTAATGACACTAAACATTATGAAAAACTTACCCCCGACCCCACAACTACACTCAATATAATTCTGAAAAACTTCATCAATCAAGCCCTACTCCAGAACATCATTACAAAGAATGAAAGAAACTTTATCATTATTAACCACCCCAAAACCTCCTTCTTTTATTACCTCCCAAAAATACACAAAAACCTCCATAAACCACCAGGTAGACCCATAATTGCAGGTATTGACTCAATGACCAGTAACTTATCCAGATTAATTGACAAACACCTTCAACCTGTAGTTTGCCAACTTCCGTCCTACCTTAAAGATTCCCAACACCTCATACAATTACTGTCTGATATCCCCTGGTCCTCTGATTATCACTGGTTGACATGCGACATTGTAACGATTGTGGAATTATCTCCGAGGTCAGCGCACAAGATGTGCGCCGACACTACGGAAATCCTCCACAAGCGTATAAAACAACAGAACCCAGCTGTGGTGCAAAGCACCTGTAGAGGGAAAGTGAGCACAGAGACAGAATGCATGTGTGTCCACCAATTTAGTCGCCACACGGCGACGGTGAACACACAACAGCGGAAACCAAGTGGGAATGCAACCGCAAGAATGGCGATTGCCAACAGTGAAACAAGACCGAGTAAAGACAGAGCATAGGTGTAGTAAGAAAGGCACAGCAAACAATGATCAGAACGCCAAGGAAAATAATAAACGCACTCGCTAAGCACGGTTGCTGCACGAAAAGCGCAACAGAGACAAAACGCGCCAACCCTAACTAACCAATGTAACACGAAAATGAATAGAAAACGGAACGCGAACGCTTGTTAAATGGTTACCCCACCGAGCCTACAGCAAGCGTTCGTTCCAGACAAGACAGACAGAAGGAGCAACCAGTAGCAACCGCAGCTCTGGCCCACACTCCCAGACAGAGTACAGAAGGAACCACCGCCACTACCGCTAGGGCGAATGTGATCCCAACAGACAGAATGATTTCCTGTCGACCTCCGCTGGCGACAAGACAATCGCAACAGATAGACAGGCAAGGCAATACAGATAATTACAACCTGACTACGCTAGAAGGAATGCTAGTGCACCCCCAAGGAATTACTCTAAGATAATCTTAGCAAACAATAGCAAAGGCTGAGACTCCAGGTAAGTTATCAGGAACAAACCTCTATGACCAGAAGGGAATTCTGGGAACAAAAGGTATTTATACTGCAAGCCATCAAAGGAAGCAGCTAAGCAATTTGCATGACAAGTGGATGCAAATTCCTCACCAGCAGAGCAACTCTGAAACTTGTAGAGTGAAGACAGGTCTCCTTTCCAGGGACCTACAGCACTCGGACCTACAAAATGGTCAAAAAGCTGTCTGTCTGTGCAGAAAGCAGAGCGGACCATTACAGTACTCCCCCCCCCCCCCCAAACACACACACTAGAGACGGCTTCCAGACGTCTCTCAAAACTGATATTTCCCCCAAAAATCTGACTGAACACTCATGAAGGTCGGGTCAGCCCGACAAGGCCCAATTCCAGAGTCAATCCTCCCGAAACCGACCTCGTCGGAAGCAGAAACCACCAAAACATGCTCATCAGCACTACAAGTCTCAGCGTAACACCCATCAGAACTGTGAATGCCAGAGAAGAACCCATCGACACCCTCCAAGCAATACCCACCACCTTCCAAGGACCGTCCAAAAATACCAAATCTGCCACAATACCCATTCGAAATGTCCCTTTCAACAGAGAAGCCACTGTTGATCCCATCCAGGGCACCAAGAAACATTTCTCCCAGAATCTCCCAGAACACTTTAAAGCTCCACAGAGATCCCAAGAGGCCAGAACGCTCACCAGGCTCACATGGAGAACTATCAAGAACACCTATGGAACTTATGATAATTCTGGATTCAGGATTACCAGGACAACCATCAAGATCAGGGCTTTCAGGGACCACTTCTGGGCATGCAGGCAGGCAGGTAATATCAAAACATGTCTCCACCAAGGAAGCATCTGAGCATGCTGGTAACCGAGACACACTTGGGCATTCTGGCTCACAGAGCGCATCGGGGTAAACTAGCACAGGAGAAACCTCAGGACATGTAGAGGAACTGCCAACCTCAGAGTCCGTCACGACAAGACCAAAACCAGGAACGGGCAGAGAATCATCACGAGTAGTGGTCACAAGTACTGGACTTTCAATAGAAGACTTAGAAGTCTCTGTGACTGTAATTGTATCCAACCAGAACTCATCATTGACTATCCATGACTGAAGCTCCACAAGAGCTGCAAAATTAGTCAGTATAGCAGCTATGCCTACTGAAGTGGGCAATACCTCAAACGGCCCTGTGGGGCAGGAGGCACCTCCTAAAAGTTCTGCACCCTTTGGGAGGAACTCGGAGACCTCCAGAACATCAAACAAAACTTCAGGAGCATAATTCCCCAAGTTTTCTGACAAAGCACTCCAGGATTCTTAACTATCCATGTTACAGGGCTGAACATCAAATACATTCTGCGGACAGGGTAGAGGTCCCAGGGATGGTTTTACCATACATAATTTCATCTTCATGAACAGGATGCACAGGAATATCTAGTGAAACCAACACTGACTCCCTGAGTCTAGTTTCACTGCAGGCAGAAAAACAGATGAAATTAGCTTCAATACCTAGACAAGCCTCTGGGCTCCCTGCAGGAGATTTATTGCCAGGCAACATTGACTCATCCAGAGTACAGGGTGGAAAGTCAGTACTTTCCTCAGAGCAAGAAAGGGACTCACAAATGTCAGTGCGAGTGGACATCATAGTTTCATTCATGGTACAGGCAGGGCCGGATTTACCATAAGGCACCCTAGGCACGTGCCTACAGGCGCCTGATTGGCCAAGGGGCGGGTTTAAAGTATGTCCCTTTAAGATGGGAAGAGAAAAAGTAAACACTTAAGCCAGCGCCGCCAGCCTCCTTTTTGTGTCGGATCCGGCGGACGCGTGCTCGGCGGCGGCCTCAACTACAGTGAGAAGCGGCGGTGGCCGGCTACTGACATACTCAGTCCTTACGTGATGCCGCTCTCCCCGCCCATCGGCCGCCTTAGTCATGCCTGCACGCAGCGCTGCAACTTGACGACAGCTGCTGCGTGCATATGCGGCGGGGGGGGGCGGCGCGATTGTCTCTACAGCCCGCTGGAGATCTCAGGGCGGCTCTGACTTACCAGAGGACGGCCGGGTGCTTATGCGGCGAAATTATCCTGCCTGCGCCTGTGTGATCATCGGGGACAGAGAGGAGGACGAGTTGTCCTGGTGCAGCCCAGCCACTCAGCCAGGTAAGAAGAAGCTCCGACCCTCCGACCCCTGGCTGTCCATTAAGTTAGCTGATGTGTTGAAGTGACAGGCGGGGAGGGGGCGGAGGCAACAGTAGGACACGGGAGATAGCCCTGGCTGGCTGCACTGTCTGTATAGTTACAGCTCCGGCGGGTCTTCAAGCTGTCCTGCTGTGTGGCATTGTGTGTGTTTGTGTGTGTGTGTGGGGGGGGGGGTCGGGTCAGGTCGGGTCTTGAAGCTGTCTTCTGTGTGGCATAGTGTGTGTGTGTGGGGGGGGGGGGGGGTCGGGTCTTGAAGCTGTCCTGTGTGGTATAGTGTGTGTGTGTGTGTGTGGGGGGGGGTCGGGTCAGGTCGGGTCTTGAAGCTGTATTGTGTGGCATAGTGTGTCTGTGTGTGTGGGGGGTCGGGTCTTGAAGCTGTCCTGTGCTGTGTGGCATAGTGTGTGTGTGTGGGGGGGGGGGGGGGGGTCGGGTCTTGAAGCTGTCCTGTGTGTGTGGGGGGGGGGGTCGGGTCTTGAAGCTGTCCTGTGTGGCATAGTGTGTGTGTGTGGGGGGGGGCGGGGGTCTTGAAGCTGTCCTGTGTGGCATAGTGTGACAGACAGCGCCAGTGTGTATGTGTCACAATGCCGTGGTCCCTGGAATTGGGAGTGAGACCATACTTGCTGTGGGCACTCAGGCAATGACACAGACCAGAGAAAGGCAGAAATCCACAGTAAGTGACACTGTTTAGCATGCATGTCATAATTAGAGATGGCCCAAACCGTTCGCCGGGCGAATCTCTCTGTGCCCTGTACTACTTCCGGGTCAATAAGACCCAGAGTAGTACGCCTGCGCTGGCCTGGTGGTGCGCTTCCTAGATCGCGCTCCTGTTGCCAGGCACTCTCTGTGCATGAGCGTGACGTCACTTATGACGTCACGCAGATGCGCAGAAAGTGCCCGGCAACAGGAGCGCGATTTAGGATGCGCACCGCCGGGCCAGCGCAGGCGTAGTACTCCGGGTCATAGCGACCGGAAGTAGTACAGGGCACAGGGAGACTGAGATGTTAGCCGGCGAATGGTTCAGGAACCATTCGCAACATCTCTAGTCATAATTGGTAGGACTTTCACAGTAGAGCCCTTTTTAAAGAGAACCCGAGGTGGGATTTAATTATGTTAGTGGGGCACAGAGGCTGGTTGTGCACTCTAACACCAGCCTCTGTTGCCCCATGGTGTGACTCCAGGACCCGCCTGCGCACCGCTATCCCCTCCGCAGTGCTAGCGACACACAGCGTGTCGCCAGCACAATGTTTACCTATGCCGTGTCTGTTAGCACCCCTCCCCCGCCTCCTCTGTATCGGCGCAACCTGCCCGCATCCCTTCCCTCCCGCTGATTGGAGGGAAGGGACGCGGGCGGGTAGCGCCGATACAGATGAGGCGGGGGAGCGGCGCTAACTGACACCGCATAGGTAAACATTGTGCTGGCGACATGCTGTGTGTCGCTAGCACTGCGGAGGGGATAGCGGCGCGCAGGGGGGTCCTGGAGGAACACCATGGGGGAACAGAGGCTGGTGCTAGTGTGCACAACCAGCCTCTGTGCCCCACTAACATAATTAAATCCCACCTCGGGTTCTCTTTAAAGTGAATGGGAACCCATTTTTAAATAAAAAAGTCAGATACGTAAGGAGAGGAAGGCTCTGGGTCCCATAGAGCATTCCCTCTCCTCTCCCGGGGGCCCGCTGTTGCGCTGGCTCCCCCGTAGTGGTATTCGACCATTTCGGTCAAATACCGCTGTCTCCTGGGCCGAAGGGAGGCTACGGGAGCCCGAGTGCTCCCGAAGATAGGCCACTCAACACTGCACACGCGCGAGCACCTCTATGACACACTTGCGTGTGCGCAGTATGGAGCCGCCTGTCTTCGGGAGGACTCTGCTCCCGAAGACTTCCGAAGTCCCCGCAGCGGCGGATGCGAACGGGGGAGCCAGCGCAGCACCGAGGGCACCCGGAGAGGAGAGGGAAGGCTCATTAGGACCGAGCCTTCCCTATCCTTAGGTGAGTATCTGACCTTTTAAAAAAAAATATCGGTTCACATTAGCTTTAAGCATGGAAACTTTGCGTTGACTAAGGTAAAATGAAAGTCTATAGACTTTCATTTTACCTTTCACACCTGGCGCTGCGTTTCGATGCGTTGTGGTACGACGCACCGGGAGCATTGTATCGCCGGAAATTGGCGTTTTCCCGTCGGGTTAATGAATTACTACCGCCACTACTCAGCGTCGCACCGCAGATTCCCGACGACACGCCGCAGCCTATTCAACGCGTGCAGGAAACGGCTCCTGCACACGCGTTGTCTAATGTGAAAGAGCCCGTTGTCTCCTCAGATATGATTGCTCATAATGGCTGTACCATCATGGCCTGGCCTTCAAATTACATGCCTTCTGCTGCCTACAGACAGAACAGTCAGCCATTATGAGCCATTAAAGTGGACCTGAAAATAAAAAATAAAAACGTTTCACTTACCTGGGGACAGCCATCCGGTCCTGCGCTGGTCCTCCACGGTCCACCATTCTCCGTTCTCCCGCCGCCACTTGTAACTTGATTGACTACTGCACCTGCACTGCACTGGCATGCGTAGCCTTGTTCGCCTACCCATCCGCAATAGCAGCCTGCGCCTTTGCAGGACACTATTGCAGACAGGAACACGAGTAAAGATACACGTGGCCAGAGCTGCGCAAGTGCAGTGGCCTGTTGGGGACACAAACTAGCTGGCAGTGGGGGAACGGAGGATCATTGAGGACTGGAGCGGAACAAGATGGCTGCAAAGGGCTGGCAGGTTTTTTATCTTCAGTTCTGCTTTAAATCTGGAGACACTATCAGTACCAAAATGATCCATGAGATGCCCACGGTCACACCACAATTCTGGCCTGTATGCAGGCCATCATATTGTACAGTACTACAATGATCTCCAGTATACCTACACACCGTGTATAGCCAGATGAGATATCAAATCTTGCTGACCATTTGATAGTGTCCCCAGACAGGATGGCTCATGGCTACTACTCCTGTACTGTCTGCAGGCATGCAATTTGATTGTAAGCTCTTTAACTGGCGCACATAGTGCACTGGTTGAATTTCTGGCTGCTGCTGCTAGGAACCATGTGGGTGCGGAGGTGGGCATTGCCATTCGCCTGATAAAGGGGGGGGGGAGAGGGGAATGAGAGCAGAGGTCTCCTAATGCAAAAAGCTCTCTCCTCCCCCCCCCCTCCTCCTTTTCACATGGTACAATGGCAGACTGTATAGTGTATACTGATGGGGAGGGGGCAATGCGACGTGGAACAGCCCTGTAGCAAGTAGCCCTTTATGCTGTGTATATATACCATGAGGTTTTTTGGTAGTTAGGTGGCTTGATAGATAATTTCCGACAGGTCTGATCAGATTTCGATCGTTTTTCTGATCGATTTTCTCATAGAAGTGAATGGAAATCGATCAGAAAAATGATTGTAAAATAAATCGTAAAAAAGATCGGACAGTAAATCTGTTGACAAAAAATCACCGTACCAGTGCTACTGCCTGAACATGCGACACATAACAATGGACAAGTAAGGTAAAGGTAGCCATACATACAGTATAGTGGTGATTCAACCAAGAGAAATTTCTTTCTGATTGAATCTGATTAGAGAGAGATCTGTCGGCTACCCATACACCACAGGCTGATTCCCAATCAATTTCAGCGGGAATCGTCCTGTAAGTTCGCAATTGCCGGCCTAACGCTGTTACCCCTAATGTAAAATGTTCCCATCTGGTGCACTATATGTTACCTGTCTAGTGTCTACCGCTGGCTCCGGTCTCTGTCCACATTCCGCACACACAGCCCACGTGGTTGCCGGCATATGCATGGGTACGTTTGTGATGCGTGTTTGCGAATTGCAGGCGGAGCCCAGAGCCAGCAGCATACAGGGACAGGTAATGTATGCTGCACGGGAGAGGGGGGAGTAGGGAACATTTTATATTTTGGGAAAACCGCACCGGGGGTTTTGTTGCTCATACCGATATTGCTCACTGTTAGTGCCATGCACCCTATCGAACACAACTGCCCGACATGTAGCATGTCCAATCGATACATGTGACCAATTTGGGCTCAAAATTGGTCACATTGTAGAGTAGGCATGCTCTTGACGGCACCGTTTTTTATCTTATTCAATATTTATTGAATCAAGTTGATAGATGTATGGACCCTTTAAGCTCCATCTACACAATACGATTCTTTGTGTAATTCAATTACGATTCTATTTACGATTCAATTAAATCCGACATGTCCGATCGGGATTCGATTCAATCCGATTTGACATTGTTTTGCAATGTCGGATTTGATTGGATCGTAAATAGAATCGTAATCGAATCGCACAAAGAATCGTATCATGTAGATGAGGCTTTAGTGACACACACTGTCACATCAGCATTTCATATGTTGGTAGTGTCTCCAGATTTGATGGCTTATCATGGCTGTACTGTCTGTAGGCTGCAAGCATGTACTTTGATAGCCTGCATGCATGCATGCCATTACCTACAGACAGTGCTCAGCCATGATATGCCATCAAATCTGCCTAGCTGTCTCACACTAAACAGATTGCCTCTCTCTACGAGACAGTGTATCAGGCTTTTAAACAGACTTCACATCAAATGTTAGCAGATGATAACAACAAGGCCAGTCTGCTAACAAACAATAGCAAATCCCTCACCTGACTCCAGTAACTGAGAGGAGTGGACAGGGGAGAATTAGGGCTCTTTTCCACTATGAAATGCGATAGCGATCCATTTCCACATTGCGATTGAGCTACTATACTCATTATAGTTCAGCTCAATCGCATACAAAACGCGGGAGGGCGACGGTTATGCTTTGACCAAGACCGCTTCACAATCGGATTGCACTATTGGAAATTGCTGCTGCAGTTTAGTTTAATGTAACTTGTGATTTGCGATCAGAATCAAATCGCAAATCGCAGGGTAGTGGAAAAAGGTCTTTAAGGTAGCCATACACCTGGCAGAATCGACAGACAAATTTATCTCTAATCAAATCTGATTAGAGATAAATTTGTCTTGTCAATTCTTCCCATATACTGCAGGCCGATTCCGTTCGATTTCAGCATTTAACCCTCCTGGCGGTATGCTAAAATCCGCCAGGGGGCAGCAAATCCGTTTTTTTTTTGTTTGTTTGTTTGTTTCATGTAGCGAGACAAGGTCTCGCTACATGATAGCCGCTGCTCAGCGTCATCTCCCCAGCCCCTCCAATCGCCGGAGGAGATCGGAGATCAGGAGATCCCGTTCAAAGAACGGGATCTCCTGGAGGGCTTCCCCCGTCGCCATGCGACGGGCGGGATGACGTCATCAATGTCGTGACAACAAAGGGGACTCCGATCCACCCCACAGCGCTGCCTGGCACTGATTGCCCAGGCAGCGCACGGGGTCTGGGGGGGGCGGCCGCGGCACGACGAATAGCGGTGGATCGGCGGGTAGCGGCGAGGCGATCGCATTGCACACGCAGCTAGCAAAGTGCTAGCTGCGTGTAGCAAAAAAAAATTTTATGCAAATCGGCCCAGCGGGGCCTGAGCAGTGCCTTCCGGCGGCATAGCCCGTGCTCAGCATGGGCTTACCGCCAGGGAGGTTAATATTCAGGGAATCGGTTGTGTCCGCACCGCCGCTCTACCCCGAATGTATAAATGTACCCCTCGTGTGCATTTATACGTTACCTGTCCTGTTGCAGCCTCCGCGCGGTGTCCCATAACCTCCAGGCGGTTTTCCATGCGTGCTACTGGTGCATAGCATCTGGCGTCAGACGCTATGCGCCAGTAGCACGTACAGAGAGTCACCCGGAGATTATGGACACCACGCGGAGGCTGCAACAGGACAGGTAACGTATAAATGCACACAGGGGCACATTTATACATTGCGACAGGGGTTTTGTCATCTCGTTGCTCGATACGGAAATCGCGGCTGTACCGCCGCGCACCCGACCAAGCAACTTCGCGCCGACATCTTGCGGCATGCGCGATAGACTAAGCAACCAATTTCTGTCCTGAAATTGGTCGCTTTGTCGGTCAGGCATGCACTTGGCGTCAACGAACTTCATATGTGTGGAAATGTTTTCTGCTCTTCATATGTGAATCATGTTTAGTGCTTTTCACATGTGTCTGCCACATTTCATATGTGGAGAAATGTTTACTGTTTTTCAGATGTGGGGTAATGTTTGGTGCTTTTCACATGTGTGGGTAATCTTTGCTACATTTTATACGTGGGAAAATGTTTGCTGCTTTCTATCCATGAGGTAATGTTTGGTGATTTTCACACGTGTAGGTAATGTTAGCTACATTTCATATGTGGGGAAATATTTACTGCTTTTTATATTTGTAGTGATGGTTGGTGCTTTTCACATGTGGAGATAATGTTTGCTCTATTTCATATGCGGGAAAATGTTTGCTGCTTTTCACATGTGGGGGTAATGTTTGACATTTCTTATGTGGAGCAATGTTTGTTACTTTATAATATGTGGGGCAAGCAATGTTTGCTGCTTTCTTATGTGGACTAATGAGTGTTGAACTTATTATTTGAGCGTCAGAATTGTGCATTTGATATTTTGGGGTTATTGTTGCAGCATTTGGTATTTTGTATTTCATGAATGGTAGGCTAATACTCGAACCAAAAGAAACATGAAAAGAATATTCATATATTTGGCTGGCCACTTTATTAGGCACATCTTGCTAGTTTCAAGTTGGACCCCCTGTTTTTTAACAAAAAAATAATGTGGCGCTTTTCATAAATCTCCACTCATGTTATCATCCTTGTAATTTAAATAGTTTTGTTTTGTTTTTTTAGGTGATTGTTTAACACAAATAACACCACTAACAAACCACTTATATAATTAACAACATGTCTGAATCTAAAAAAAAATTAAGTGGCTATCAGTATAAAATAAGGAGAGAGGAAAAGGAGCAAAAGACTGCTGAGCTTTTAACAAAAGTAGCAAAAATTGACAGCTTTTTTGGTAGCAGAAGCAGAACCAGAGCGTCTACAAGCTCTGATGTTACTATGGAAAGTGAGGAGGAAAGAACTTTACAAAGCAATGTTGCATGTATGGTGAGAAAGGAGGTTGGTGAATTAGACACTGAACAGGCCTGTACAGTGGATAAAGAAGTTAGTGAAACTCTTATTGATCATTCATGTGCAGTAGAGAAGGATGTAGGTGAAGTGGGTACCGGGCAAACTAGCGCAGAGTCTGAGAGCTGTGGTGTTTCTTATATAACTGAGACCATGGATGTAAGTGCGGTGTGTACTGGACAAGCTAGCACAGAGTCTGAGAGTTGTGTTTCAGTTATAATTGAGACAGTAGCAGAAAAAGTTATGGACAATCCTCAGTTGTTATCTGTGAGTTCAGATCCAGCCACATGGGTTATTGATGAGAAGATCCGTGACTTTATTGCTTTGCATGGTGTACCCAAAAAATCATTTGTAGACTTTAAAAGTTCTAAACGAATTTACGATGCAGAACACAACAAAGCCAGATTCTGTACAGAAGAGCTCTTCAAAAGAAGGCATAAAAATGGGCAAGAAGCACAGAGATCATGGTTAGTGTATTCGGAAAGTAAAGGGTCTGTTTTTTGTGTGCCGTGTCTTCTGTTTGGAGACAAGCAAAATTCACTTACAACTGGTTTTAATGACTGGAAGAATGGCAGCCTCCGAATTCAGAGTCACGAGCAAACAGAATATCACAAAACCTGTGTATCTACCATGAAAATACGTGGAACAGCAACAGCAAGACTAGACAAAATGTTAGCAGAACAAATGGAAGAAGGACGACAGTACTGGAGGATTGTTCTATGGCGTGTTTATGTTGCTGTGAAGACACTTGCCATTCGAGGCTTGCCATTTCGTGGGACTGATGAAAAATTTGGTAGTTTGCACAATGGAAATTATCTTGGAGTGCTAGAAGCAATTGCTGCCTTTGATCCCTTTTTAGACAATCACATAAAAAATAAAGCAGCAGGCAGTGGGCATGTATCCTACCTCTCCAAAACAGTTTGTGAAGAATTCATTCAAATTATTGGCGAAAAAGTAATTAAGCAGATCATCAGTGAAGTGAAGAAGGCTAAATACTTTGGAATAAGTATTGACTCAACACCAGATCTTTCTCATGTGGACCAACTAACATTTATCATCAGATATGTACAAGAAGATGGCATGGCTGTAGAACGGTTTATGGGGTTTATTCCCAACCCAGGACATAAATCAAAAGAATTAGCTACCACAATCTTTTCAACTTTGGAGAAATATAATCTTGATATACTTGACTGCCGTGGGCAGTCCTATGATAATGCGAAGAACATGTCAGGAGCATATAATGGAGTTCAAGCACGGATAAAGGAAGTTAGTCCGCTGGCTGAATATGTTCCATGTGCAGCTCATTCACTAAACCTTGTAGGCTCCCATGCAGCTGAATGCTGCATTGAATCATCTTCATTCTTTGCATTATTGCAACAACTGTATAATTTCTTTGCCTTTTCCACTCATCGATGGGATATTCTCATCTCTTCCCTTAAGCCTGGTGGAAAAGTAGTGAAAGCATTGTCCCAAACCCGTTGGTCTGCAAGGCAAGATGCATGCCAAGCTCTTAGAGAAGGTTGGGCTGAGGTCAGAAATGCACTTAAACAAATAAAAGATAATCCTGAAGAAAAAGAAAAAGTTCAAAGAGAAGCACAGAACATTCTTCGCTCAACCAATCGACTGGAGACTGCAATAATGACTCACTTATGGGGCACAATACTGGCAAGATTCAAAGTAGTCAGCGTAAAGTTGCAAAGTGTGCAGATTGACCTTGGAACTGTAGTACAGCTGTATGACTCTCTTGTTGTATTAGTGACCAAAATCAGGGATAATTTTGATCACTATGAAGATCTAGGAAAGACTCTATCTGGAGTTGAGGATTATGAATTTGATCATAGACGGAAGAGTATGCCAAGTACAAGGTATGAAGGAAAGAGGAGTGAACCTGTTATTAAAACTGGAAGAGACAACTTTCGAATAAATATGTTTTATGTTGTGTTGGACAGACTGCACGAGGAACTACAAAGGAGAAGTGAGGCTTACAAAGTACAATTTGGTCAATTCAGTTTTCTTGAAAACTTACAAACCCTGACTCAAACTGAGATTTCAAATTCTGCTGCTAAGCTGGTACAGAAACATAACAATGATTTGGAGGACTGCTTTGCTGATGAATGCTTGCACCTTAGTGGACAACTGAAGGACTTAATAAAGAGTACAAACACAATCTCGCTAACACAGTTATGTCATATGTTGCATGAAAAAGATCTCAATGACATATACATGAATGTTTGCATTGCTCTTCACATATTTCTTTCAAGTCCATCAGCAAACTGTACTGGAGAAAGATCATTCTCTACACTTCGTAGGGTGAAGAACTACTTAAGGTCAACAATGGGGCAGGACAGGTTAAATGCACTTGCTATTCTGACAATTGAGGGAGAAATATTTCAAAAACGTAACTGCGAAGAAATAATTGATGATTTTGCTGTCGCAAAAGCAAGGAAGAGGACTATTTAAAAATAATGGACAATCTCTTTTCCTCCAATTACAGACCGCATGCGGCCTGCCCTACTCTGCAAGTTATTGTACAGTATGTCAACAAAATAAGTATACCTCTCATTTTTTAAAATTTTACTCTACATTTCTTGGGAGAACACCGAAGGTATGGCACTTTCATAAAATATAAGGTAGTCAGCATACAACTTGGATAACATTCCTTAACGTTCCCATAACATTCCAGCATCTACAAAGGCCCACAGCAACTCCTGCTGCCCACTACCCAAAAACTTAGGACAGCAGCAATTCCTACTGCCCGGTATCCAGAAACAGGCCAGCAGCAACTCCTACTGCCCACTACCCAGAAACTTAGGCCAGCAGCAACTCCTACTGCCCAGTATCCAGAAACAGGCCAGCAGCAACTCCTACTGCCCAGTATCCAGAAACACAGTCCAGCAGCAACTCCTACTGCCCAGTATCCAGAAACAGGCCAGCAGCAACTCCTACTGCCCACTACCCAGAAACACAGGCCAGTAGCAACTCCTACTGCCCAGTATCTACAACCAGGCCAGCAGCAACTCCTACTGCCCACTACCCAGAAACTTAGGCCAGCAGCAATTCCTACTGCCCAGTATCCAGAAACAGGCCAGCAGCAACTCCTACTGCCCACTACCCAGAAACTTAGGCCAGCAGCAACTCCTACTGCCCAGTATCCTGAAACAGTCCAGCAGCAACTCCTACTGCCCAGTATCCAGAAACAGTCCAGCAGCAACTCCTACTGCCCAGTATCCAAAAACATTCCAGCAGCAACTCCTACTGCCCAGTATCCAGAACCAGGCCAGCAGCAACTCCTACTGCCCACTACCCAGAAACTTAGGCCAGCAGCAATTCCTACTGCCCAGTATCCAGAACCAGGCCAGCAGCAACTCCTACTTCCCACTACCCAGAAACTTAGTCCAGCAGCAATTCCTACTGCCCAGTATCCAGAAACAGTCCAGCAGCAACTCCTACTGCCCAGTATCCAGAACCAGGCCAGCAGCAACTCCTACTGCCCACTACCCAGAAACTTAGGCCAGCAGCAACTCCTACTGACCAGTATCCAGAAACAGTCCAGCAGCAACTCCTACTGCCCAGTATCCAGAACCAGGCCAGCAGCAACTCCATCTGCCCACTACCCAGAAACTTAGGCCAGCAGCAACTCCTACTGCCCACTATCCAGAAACAGTCCAGCAGCAACTCCTACTGCCCACTATCCAGAAACAGTCCAGCAGCAACTCCTACTGCCCACTATCCAGAAACAGTCCAGCAGTAACTCCTACTGCCCACTATCCAGAAACAGTCCAGCAGCAACTCCTACTGCCCACTACCCAGAAACTTAGGCCAGCAGCAATTCTTACTGCCCAGTATCCAGAACCAGGCCAGCAGCAACTCCTACTTCCCACTACCCAGAAACTTAGTCCAGCAGCAATTCCTACTGCCCAGTATCCAGAAACAGTCCAGCAGCAACTCCTACTGCCCAGTATCCAGAACCAGGCCAGCAGCAACTCCTACTGCCCACTACCCAGAAACTTAGGCCAGCAGCAACTCCTACTGCCCAGTATCCAGAAACAGTCCAGCAGCAACTCCTACTGCCCAGTATCCAGAAACAGGCCAGCAGCAACTCCATCTGCCCACTACCCAGAAACTTAGGCCAGCAGCAACTCCTACTGCCCAGTATCCAGACACAGGCCACCAGCAACTCCTACTGCCCACTATCCAGAAACAGTCCAGCAGCAACTCCTACTGCCCACTATCCAGAAACAGTCCAGCAGCAACTCCTACTGCCCACTACCCAGAAACTTAGGCCAGCAGCAATTCCTACTGCCCAGTATCCAGAACCAGGCCAGCAGCAACTCCTACTTCCCACTACCCAGAAACTTAGGCCAGCAGCAATTCCTACTGCCCAGTATCCAGAACCAGGCCAGCAGCAACTCCTACTTCCCACTACCCAGAAACTTAGTCCAGCAGCAATTCCTACTGCCCAGTATCCAGAAACAGTCCAGCAGCAACTCCTACTGCCCAGTATCCAGAACCAGGCCAGCAGCAACTCCTACTGCCCACTACCCAGAAACTTAGGCCAGCAGCAACTCCTACTGCCCAGTATCCAGAAACAGTCCAGCAGCAACTCCTACTGCCCAGTATCCAGAAACAGTCCAGCAGCAACTCCTACTGCCCAGTATCCAAAAACAGTCCAGCAGCAACTCCTACTGCCCAGTATCCAGAAACAGTCCAGCAGCAACTCCTACTGCCCAGTATCCAGAAACAGTCCAGCAGCAACTCCTACTGCCCACTATCCAGAACCAGGCCAGCAGCAACTCCTACTGCCCACTACCCAGAAACTTAGGCCAGCAGCAACTCCTACTGCCCACTATCCAGAAATAGTCCAGCAGCAACTCCTACTGCCCACTATCCAGAAACAGTCCAGCAGCAACTCCTACTGCCCACTATCCAGAAACAGTCCAGCAGCAACTCCTACTGCCCACTACCCATAAACTTAGGCCAGCAGCAATTCCTACTGCCCAGTATCCAGAAACAGTCCAGCAGCAACGGTTACTGCCCGGTATCCAGAAACAGTCCAGCAGCAACTCCTACTGCCCAGTATCCAGAAACAGTCCAGCAGCAACTCCTACTGCCCAGTATCCAGAAACAGGCCAGCAGCAACTCCTACTGCCCAGTATCCAGAAACAGGCCAGCAGCACTCCTAATGCCCAGTATCCAGAAACAGGCCAGCAGCAACTCCTACTGCCCAGTATCCAGAAACAGGCTAGCAGCAACTCCTACTGCCCAGTATCCAGAAACAGGCCAGCAGCAACTCCTACTGCCCAGTATCCAGAAACAGGCCAGCAGCAACTCCTACTGCCCACTACCCAGAAACTTAGGCCAGCAGCAACTCCTACTGCCCACTATCCAGAAATAGTCCAGCAGCAACTCCTACTGCCCACTATCCAGAAACAGTCCAGCAGCAACTCCTACTGCCCACTATCCAGAAACAGTCCAGCAGCAACTCCTACTGCCCACTACCCAGAAACTTAGGCCAGCAGCAATTCCTACTGCCCAGTATCCAGAAACAGTCCAGCAGCAACTCTTACTGCCCGGTATCCAGAAACAGTCCAGCAGCAACTCCTACTGCCCAGTATCCAGAAACAGTCCAGCAGCAACTCCTACTGCCCAGTATCCAGAAACAGGCCAGCAGCAACTCCTACTGCCCAGTATCCAGAAACAGGCCAGCAGCACTCCTAATGCCCAGTATCCAGAACCAGGCCAGCAGCAACTCCTACTGCCCAGTATCCAGAAACAGGCTAGCAGCAACTCCTACTGCCCAGTATCCAGAAACAGTCCAGCAGCAACTCCTACTGCCCAGTATCCAGAAACAGGCCAGCAGCAACTCCTACTGCCCACTACCCAGAAGCACAGGCCAGTAGCAACTCCTACTGCCCAGTATCCAGAAACAGGCCAGCAGCAACTCCTACTGCCCACTACCCAGAAGCACAGGCCAGTAGCAACTCCTACTGCCCAGTATCCAGAAACAGTCCAGCAGCAACTCCTACTGCCCAGTATCCAGAAACAGGCCAGCAGCAACTCCTACTGCCCAGTATCCAGAAACAGGCCAGCAGCACTCCTAATGCCCAGTATCCAGAAACAGGCCAGCAGCAACTCCTACTGCCCAGCATCCAGAAACAGTCCAGCAGCAACTCCTACTGCCCAGTATCCAGAAACAGGCCAGTAGCAACTCCTACTGCCCAGTATCCAGAACCAGGCCAGCAGCAACTCCTACTGCCCTCTACCCAGAAACATAGGCCAGCAGCAATTCCTACTGCCCAGTATCCAGAAACAGTCCAGCAGCAACTCCTACTGCCCAGTATCCAGAACCAGGCCAGCAGCAACTCCTACTGCCCAGTATCCAGAAACAGTCCAGCAGCAACTCCTTCTGCCCACTACCCAGAAACAGGCCAGTAGCAACTCCTACTGCTCAGTATCCAGAAACACAGGCCAGTAGCAACTCCTACTGCCCAGTATCCAGAAACAGGCCAGCAGCAACTCCTACTGCCCAGTACCCAGAAGCACAGGCCAGCAACAACTCCTACTGCCCAGTATCCAGAAGCAGGCCAGCAGCAACTCCTACTGCGCACTACCCAGAAAAATAAGCTAGCAGAAACTCCTACAGCCCCGTACCCAAATAAACAGGCCAACTGCATCACTTGCCACCCATTACCCAGAAAGACAGGTAGGTTCTCCATTTATACTACTAAGATATGTGCAGTATGCATAGAAATTGTTGTATTTTTCAATTATTGTTCTAGCCCCACAACAATCTGAGGGAACGTGAACTGGCCCCTAGTTTACATAGTTTGAGGATCCCCGTTCTAGGGCTCTAGATAACTTATGCACCAATGCAACAAAATATATATTACAATGTTTGCTGTTGAAACAAAAATAATTTTTTGTTTCATTGATTGTTACTGTGTTAGTGAAATTGTAGTTTTCAAACACAGGTTGAATGCTTTATGTGACATAAGGAAACATGGGCGGGAGTTGTGGGTGTGGCCTGGGTTGAGGGGCGGAGCTTAGGGCGCCAGAACCCCTGTGCCTACAGGCTCCTGAGTTGTAAATCCGGCCCTGGGTACAGGGCAAGCTCACAGGAACACCTGAAAAACAGGCATTATCTCGCACAGATTCAAACTCCACACAAGCAGAAGAAAATCTTTCAGAATTCACACAGGTGTCAACCATAGTTGTACACCCATTCATTTCAGATCGCACAGTGTCTAAACTCACTTGCTTTACCCCAGAAAGGCAGGAACAATCATCTGATAACTTTTCACCGTGATGTTGCGCTCAGTCCTCACTCTCTCGTTAGGCTGCTGACTATACACAGAGACAAGTCCCAGTCACGATACAATGTTCACACAATAGCCGCGCCAGTTATCCGTGTTTTCTCTTGCAATCCAGAGCCCTTAAAAATAAGAACATTGTGTTCTTATTTTTAAGGGCTCTGGATTGCAAGAGAAAACACGGATAACTGGCGCGGCTATTGTGTGAACATTGAATCATCTGATAACGGTGTCTCCTTATTGGAGTCAATTGGTTGGTGTGTGTGCAATTCATCCAAAATCGTCTGCCACACACACAAATCACCGTATCCACAAAACATTCATCACACTCATCAGAGTCAATCAAAGTATACACAGAATCGATACAAGCATTAAGAATCTCTTCGCTTTTTGCGATGTAAAAATCGCAAAACGCCTTCCAATCAAACTCAAACTCGTCAATCAAAGCCCCAATCTCCCACAGAGCAAATGAAGGCTCAAACAACCCTATATCAAAGAAACACTCATACGGGTTGGGATCAGGAACATGCATAGATTTTTTACTGCTTTAATATAATGTATAATTCTGCCTATAATAGGATCCACATATGCTTTTGCTTTGGGTAATGAAACCTGAGAAAAGTCGTATAAATCGGAAATTCCCTCTACACTGGGAATTTCGGTTTGGCAGGTCATACTGTAACGATTGTGGAATTATCTCCGAGGTCAGCGCACAAGATGTGCACCGACACTATGGAAATCCTCCACAAGTGTATAAAACAACAGAACCCAGCTGTGGTGCAAAGCACCTGTAGAGGGAAAGTGAGCACAGAGACAGAATGTATGTGTGTCCACCAATCTAGTCGCCACCTGGCGACGGTGAACACACAACAGCAGAAACCAAGTGGGAACGCAACCGCAAGAATGGCGATTGCCAACAGTGACACAAGACCGAGTAGAGACAGAGCATAGGTGTAGTAAGAAAGGCACAGTAAACAATGATCAGAACACCAAGGAAAATAACAAATACACTCGCTAAGCACGGTCTCCGCACGAGAAGCGCAACAGAGACAAAACGCACCAAGCCTATCTAACCAATGTAACATGAAAATGAATAGAGAACGCGAACGCTTGCTAAACGGTTACCCCCTCGAGCCTACAGCAAGCGTTCGTTCCAGACAAGACAGACAGAAGGAGCAACCAGTAGCAACCGAAGCTCTGGCCCACACTCCCAGACAGAGTACAGAAGGAACCACCGCCACTACCGCTAAGGCGGATGCGATCCAGACAAGACAGACAGACAGACGGAACAACCAGTAGCAACCGCTGCTCTGGCTTGCACCCCTAAGACAGAGTACAGAAGGAACCATCACCACTACCGCTAGGGCAAATGCGATCCCAACAGACAGAACGATTTCCTGTCGACCGCCGCTGGCGACAAGTCAATCGCAACAGATAGACAGACAAGGCAATACAGATAATTACAACCTGACTACGCTAGAAGGAATGCTAGTGCACTCCCAAGGAATTACACTAAGATAATCTTAGCAAACAATAGCAAAGGCTGAGACTCCAGGTAAGTTATCAGGAACAAACCTCTATGACCAGCAGGGAATTCTGGGAGCAAAAGGTATTTATACTGCAAGCCATCAAAGGAAGCAGCTAAGCAATTTGCATGACAAGTGGATGCAAATTCCTCACCAGCAGAGCAACTCTGAAACTTGTAGAGTGAAGACAGGTCTCCTTTCCAGGGACCTGCAGCACTCAGACCTACAAAATGGTCAAAAAGCTGTCTGTCTGTGCAGACAGCAGAGCGGAGCATTACAGACATCACTTCCTTATATATGAACATCCCCCATAAATTTGGCCTTTCTGCTATACAATTTTTTCTCAACACGATCCCCTCGATGCCACCAATACAACAAAATTTTCTGTTACAACGCACTGAATTTATTCTAAATACCAACATCTTTTCATTTTAAAGAGACTGCGTAACAAAAATTGCATTCTGTTTTTTATCATCCTACAAGTTCCAAAAGCTATTCTCATGTGTTCTGGCTTACTGCAGCACTTTCTGCTATCACAGTCTCTGTAATAAATCAATGTATCTTTCCCCTGTCAGACTTGTCGGCCTGTGTCTGGAAGGCTGCCAAGTTCTTCAGTGTTGTGGTTCTGCTATGAACTCCCCCTTCCAGGCCCCTCTATGCACACTGCCTGTGTATTATTTAGATTAGGGCAGCTTCTCTCTTCTCTCTTATCTTTTACAAGCTGGATAAATCGTCCTCTGAGCTGGCTGGGCTTTCACATACTGAGGAAATTCAGACAAGGGCAAAGCTGTTTGCAGGAAGAAAAGAGCAGCCTGAAACTTCAGTGCATGAGAGATGCAGGGGGAAAGAAACATACAAATGATCTCTTGAGATTCAAAAGGAAGGGTGTATACAGCCTGCTTGTGTACGGATGTATTTTCTATGTGTGGACATACTGAACATCAACCTACCTCCTGTTTTGGTGGCCATTTTGTTTGTTTATAAACAAACTTTTTAAAACTGTTTTTAATCACTTTTAATGCGGCGGGGAGCGGCGGAATTGTGACAGAGGGTAATAGGAGATGTCCCCTAACGCACTGGTATGTTTACTTTTGTGCGATTTAAGACAATTTCTATCATCAAATCAGTGGCACTGCCATGGGCAGCTGCTTTGCACCCTCGTACGCTAACCTCACTATGGGTTTAGTTGAATACCAACTCATCCATCAGGACCATTTAAGAACAATATTATACTTTACAAACGTTACATAGATGATTTATTCTTCATCTGGAAAGGTGACACCACACTAATCCCATCATTTCTACAGTTCCTCAATTCCAATAAAGCAGGGTTAGAATTCACTTCACAACACCACTCCAACTCCATTGATTTCCTGGACCTAACTGTTTTTGTTGAGAATAACCAAATTAAGACAAAAACCTTTTTCAAATCCGCAGCTTTCATTACAGGCCATGGACTCAGAACACACCATACAGCCAATTCAGAAGACTCCACAACAACTGCACTGAAATACACGACTATGAGGACCAATCCAAACTACTTACCAAAAAATTCACCATAAGTAAATACCCCCAAAAAACTTATCCATGATGCCTGCTATAAAACCACGTTCTCTTCCTCCTCTCGCCCACCTCCCACCACTGATAAAGACAATGACTCACCCCCCAGATTCATCACACGCTACAGCAAAGAACACCAGGGCATAAAATCCATCTTGAACCAAAGATGGGAAATCCTATTACAGGACCCTTTCCTTAAACCCATTTTGCCACCCAAACCCCTCATTACCTTTAGGAGAGCACCTAACCTCCACAGCATTCTTGCTCCCAGCAGACTCCGAAACCACCAGTCCAAGGGTAACACTAACTTTACCCTTTCCACACCTGGCTCCTGGTCATGTCATCATCCACGATGCCTAGCCTGTAGTTTTGAAACCAATACCTCCTTCTTCAGCTCCTCGGCCACCAATGTACAATATTCAATCAAAAAAAGTATCTCCTGTGAATCAAAATTTGTAATTTACGTGATTACCTGTGCCTGTTGTCTGCAGTACGTCGGCAGAACCACACAAGCAGCCCGTAGCTGCATCGGGCAGCACAAGAGGAACATAATAAATAAATACCCCATGCACAGCGTTCCACGTCACTTCCACTCTGAGCACAACAGTAACCCTGACACCTTCACCATCACTCTAATATATGCCATCAACGAAACAGAGCCTGATGCCCTTAACAAACTAAAAAAGCTTGAGATGTACTGGATCCAGACACTTAAGACCCTGGTTCCACTAGACCTCAATAAGGTCCCAGAAAAAATATATTGAATTCACCTACTTCAAAACATTCTGTTTATTAATTTCTTAATCAGTCCTCTCTTTTAATGTCAATTTTATTTATTTCTTGTAATACCTATTTTAAGCAATTTAATACTTGAAATATGTTTTAACATTCAAATATGTTTACTCTTATGTTCTTTTGAGGATCATTGCCATACCTTTTAACGCCATTATGACACTATGTTGTCATGGTAATGTGGAATATCCTACCTTATCATTCCATAATAATGTGATGTGCAATATCAGTTAATAATTAATCGACCATTAATATACCCTATGGTGGCCCAGGACACAATAAGTGGAGGGTTGACCATCAACTTTCACTAATAACGCTTACTAACTACTTTTATTAATAATTTTTTGTAATGCCTTTTATTGAGGTTTTTTTTTCATACTATGCTATTAATTTGGAATTTTGTGATAAAGACCATATGTTATATGTATTGTTGTCCTATTTATCTGCATGGTTATTCCCCTTCTTGTGGTTTAATCTAGTCTTAATTCCTATTTATACATTTCTTCAATTTTGTGCGGTTTATGTCTGCACATAGAATTGTATGCATATTATGTACTATGTCCGCACATAGAATTGCACCATTATACCTATATGTTTAGTCTAGTCTTAACTCTTATCTGTACATTTGTTCTAATTTTATACATTTTATGTCTGCACATGGAATTGTATACATATTATGTACTATGTCTGCACATGGAATTGTATGCATACCATACATCACTTATTTATAGATATGAAAAAATAACTAATTCCCCTACAGAGCTCTATTCTCTCACCCCTTTAAACCATTACCCCCCTCCTGCTTTCCTCCCCCCTCCCAACATATCACCACTAGCAAATATTCATTTTTATTGCCAATCCACGGTCAATTCTATTCTATCCCTTAACCACCCACTAGGGGGCGCTGTAATAGCCTTCCATCTAACTTACACTGCCACTACCAATATGGCTGAACACATCACCCATCTTCTACCCTGCCCCTAGCAATATGACCGCTAATACCTCCAATGCACATGTGCAGATAATTTTTCCCCCTAACTTGTGACATCACTTCCGGTGTGATTGTGGCACCCTCCTATTGGCTCCTGCCCTTCACTTCGCTGTATTTAACAAGCTGGAGTGTCCTCACTCCTCACAGAGGCGCTCAGATGGCTAGCAGATGGTAAGTCTCCTGTTCCTTTTAAGTTCCCATTACAGGTGTTGCTGCACTATTGAATATGTGACCATTTCACTACCTGTTCCTCTCCACCTAAATACACTATACTTGCTGTTTTTTTGAAAAAATATCCTGGATAAATATCCCTGCAATCCTGGTCTCCTCTTCTCACCTACTACTGATAGCCCTGTTTTTACACTTTAATACTATTGTTACTTGTAATAATTTTACATGGGCTAATAATAACAGCTAATCACTGGGTTTATTTAGTCTAGAGAAAAGACGCCTTAGAGGGGATCTAATTAACATGTATAAATACATCAGAGGGCAATATAATAGATTGGCGGATTAGCTTTTTGTCCCTAGGCCTTCTCAAAGGACTAGAGGACATGATCTGCGCATGGAGGAAAAACGTTTTAGCCATTTATTTAGGAAAGGGTTCTTTACAGTTAGAGTGATTAAGATGTGGAATGCATTGCCACAGGAAGTCGTTATGGCAAACTCTATACCTGCATTTAAAGGGGGCTTAGATGCTTTCCTTGCGTTGAAAGACATCCATGGCTACAATTACTAGGTAATGCCTAATGATGTTGATCCAGGGATTTTATCTGATTGCCATCTGGAGTCGGGAAGGAATTTTTCCCTTTAGGGGCTAATTGGACCATGCCTTGTAAGGGTTTTTTTGCCTTCCTCTGGATCAACAGGGATTTGTGAGGGAGAAGGCTGGTATTGTACTTTATACTGGTTGAACTCGATGGACGTATGTCTTTTTTCAACCAAAATAACTATGTAACTATGTAACCATTATACATCACGCTCTTTATTTGGGATTACAGGTCCTTCTCAAAAAATGTGCATATTGTGATAAAGTTCATTATTTTCTGTAATGTACTGATAAACATTAGACTTTCATATATTTTAGATTCATTACAACTGAAGTAGTTCAAGTCTTTTATTGTTTTAATATTGATGATTTTGGCATACAGCTCATGAAAACCCAAAATTCCTATCTCAAAAAATTAGCAGATCATGAAAAGGACCTCCAAACGAGCTATTAACCTAATCATCTGAATCAACTAATTAACTCTAAACACCTGCAAAAGATTCCTGAGGCTTTTAAAAACTCCCACCCTGGTTCATTACTCAATCATGGGTAAGACTGCCGACCTGACTGCTGTCCAGAAGGCCATCATTGACACCCTCAAGCAAGAGGGTAAGACTCAGAAAGAAATTTCTGAACGAATAGGCTGTTCCCAGAGTGCTGTATCAAGGCATTTCAGTGGGAAGTCTGTGGGAAGGAAAAAGTGGGGCAGAAAACGCTGCACAACGAGAAGAGGTGACCGGACCCTGAGGAAGATTGTGGAGAAGGACTGATTCCAGACCTTGGGGACCTGCGGAAGCAGTGGACTGAGTCTGGAGTAAAAACATCCAGAGCCACCGTGTACAGGCGTGTGCAGGAAATGGGCGACAGGTGTCGCATTCCCCAGGTCAAGCCACTTTTGAACCAGAAACAGCGGCACAGAGAGGCAGCACTGGACTGTTGCTCAGTGGTCCAAAGTACTTTTTTCGGATGAAAGCAACTTTTGCATGTCATTCGGAAATCAAGGTGCCAGAGTCTGGAGGAAGACTGGGGAGAGGGAAATGCCTGAAATCCAGTGTCAAGTACCCATAGTCAGTGATGGTCTGGGGTGCCATGTCAGCTGCTGGTGTTAGTCCACTGTGTTTTATCAAGGGCAGGGTCAATGCAGCTAGCTATCAGGAGATTTTGGAGCACTTCATGCTTCCATCTGCTGAAAAGCTTTATGGAGATGAAGATTTCATTTTTCAGCACGACCTGGCACCTGCTCACAGTGCCAAAAACCACTGGTAAATGGTTTACCTACCATGGTATTACTGTGCTCCATTGGCCTGCCAACTCTCCTGACCTGAACCCCATAGAGAATCTGTGGGATATTGTGAAGAGAAAGTTGAGACACGCAAGACCCAACACTCTGGATGAGCTTAAGGCCGCTATCGAAGCATCCTGGGCCTCCATAACACCTGAGCAGTGCCACAGGCTGATTGCCTCCATGCCACGCCGCATTGAAGCAGTCATTTCTGCAAAAGGATTCACGACCAAGTATTGAGTGCATAACTGAACATAATTATTTGAAGGTTGACTTTTTTGTTTTAAAAACACTTTTCTTTTATTGGTCGGATGAAATATGCTAATTTTTTGAGATAGGAATTTTGGGTTTTCATGAGCTGTATGCCAAAATCATCAATATTAAAACAATAAAAGGCTTGAACTACTTCAGTTGTGTGTAATGAATCTAAAATATATGAAAGCCTAATGTTTATCAGTACATTACAGAAAATAACGAACTTTATCACAATATGCTAATTTTTTGAGAAGGACCTGTATATTGTGTAATTATGTATGTGTGTGTTTAATACACAATATATATGTATATCTATAAGTCACCATTGAATATATGATAGATATATGTATATCTCTATACGTCACCATTGTTCTGTGATATTTTTATGAACTAGCTATAACAATATTAATTCCTATGCAAGCATTTTAGTTACATTGATTCCATGGTCTCTATGATTCACAGCTTTTATACTCCTATCTGTATTGCCTGAGGAAGCAGGGTTAACCTGCAAAACGCGTTGCACTTTATTTTGGAGTACCCAATAAACGTTGTTTGACTGAAAATCTACAGTCGTGCTTGGAGGAGGTAAGTTCACCACTGCCTCCTCTATTACCAAATTGGTTTTTAAGCTCATTTAGTCCCTTTTATCCTTTTGGCACCTCTGTTATCTTATTGATGCTGGACCCGAGTCTGAAGGGGAAGCTAGGGGAGTTTAAGTCGCCATCCACCACTGAGCAACGCACAAGGGAGTTGCAGGAGGCCCTTGTATGTCGACTCTTGCAAGCATTCCCCCAGCCTTCTACCCCCACTGTTGCTGTTCTGCCAACCCAACAACAGGTGCCTGTGGCCACCAGCAGCAGCAGCAGCAGCTGGCGCCCCGGAGACCTGATGAGCCTAAGAAAGAGCCTGTATGCAGTGCAGCTGCCCAGAGCAGAGGTGCCAACAGACACAGCATCTGCCTACAACCAGCACCAGCAGCGACTGACCAGTATGGTGTCTGACTACATGGGGTCATTCAGCGGACTTGGACCCCATGGAGTACTGGGTTAAGAGACTGGACATCTGGAGGGAGCTTGCCCAGTATGCCCTGGAAGTTCTGTCCTGCACCCCTTCCAGTGTCCTCTCCAAGAGATGCGCTCTCGGCTGTCCCTCGCCTCTGTGGACAAACTCACCTTCCTCAAAATAAACCAGGCTCGGGTGGAAGGTGACTTTCTGGCCCCTATTGTCGGCCACAGGGGGACATGAAGTGACTGCTGCAATTTGTTAACCATGCCTGCCTTTGCAAAGTTAGAACCTGTCTGCCTTGGTTCCTTTTTTTTTTGCTGCCGCATTAACCTCTTAGTCCTCCTACTGCTGCCGCTGATGTTCCTCTATTTAACTACTAAAGTGTGCGTTCCCAATGCCAGGGTCCACGGAATGCATCTAATTTTTTTGGGCAGCATTATCATGCTGTGGTACCACCAGTGGGGTGCCATGGTAGTTCTGTGCTGCCGCACTGACCGCTTATTCCTCCTGATTCTCTGCTAAAGTCTGCGTTCCCAACAACAGTTTGTAAGCCTTTGGGCAGGGTCCTCCACCTTTTGTGTCCTACCTGATCATGCACCTCCATTACTGTAAACCCATGCTATGCATTTGCGTGAACCTAACTTGCCTAATCTCCATGCTCCCATCCAAAGACTGACTAAGCATTACCTTGTACTCATACTGTGCTGTGTGATCTAGTTTTCTTGTATTCCTGTATTGTCATATTGCTGTATGTGACCCCTAAATATTGTCTGTAACCTAAATTAATGTCCAGCACTGCGTAATATGTTGGCGCTTTATAAATACAATAAATAATAATAATAATAACAGGGTCCACTGACAACTCTGCTGTGTCATGTCATTGTCAAAAACAGCGTTACACAGCGCTCAGATGAATATACCCGCAATTACCAATATGGTTCAAGGATGTATTTAAATAATCAATATGATTTATATATACAGTACATAACTAAAAGGGTTCCTATGTTATAGACAGTCCTACGGGGCGTATATCAAAAAAGGGCGCCTGGAAAAAAGGGCGCGGGGTGTAGCCGAAATTAGAAGTTTGAATGCAAAACCGTATTTTTCGTTTAAGAGGTTATAAACGATAATTTAGTGCTAAATACGTAAAATAAACGGAAATGAAATGGCAAAATACCGTCTATAACAGTAAACGAATTCTGAAATGAAACGTCAAATAGCGTCTATAGAAAAAACGATATTTACACTTGTATTAAGCATAGTACTAGAATGGTAGGTTTTACAGGTATTTTACTACAATTATACCTAACTTTAGGGTCACAGATATCTCTCCTTATCCCTATCCCTCACACCTAGACCCCCCTTTGTGTAAATACACATAATGTAATAAATTGTATATATTACATATATTGTACTATAACTATACCTAACCTTACTCTCATACAGAGCCCTCCCTGTACCTATCCCTAACCCCTAGACCCCCCTGGTGGTGCCTAAACCTAAGACCCCCCTGTTGGTGCCTAAACCTAAGACCCCCCTGTTGGTGCCTAAACCTAAGACCCCCCTGTTGGTGCCTAAACCTAAGACCCCCCTGTTGGTGCCTAAACCTAAGACCCCCCTGTTGGTGCCTAAACCTAAGACTCCCCTGTTGGTGCCTAAACCTAAGACTCCCCTGTTGGTGCCTAAACCTAAGACCCCCCTGTTGGTGCCTAAACCTAAGACCCCCTGTTGGTGCCTAAACCTAAGACCCCCCTGTTGGTGCCTAAACCTAAGACCCCCCCTGTTGGTGCCTAAACCTAAGACCCCCCTGTTGGTGCCTAAACCTAAGACCCCCCTGTTGGTGCCTAAACCTAAGACTCCCCTTCTGGTGCCTAAACCTAAGACCCCCCTGGTGGTGCCTAAAACTAACCACCACCCTGGTCCTAACCCTCCCTGTACCTATCCCTAACCCCTAGACCCCCTAGTAATGCCTAAACCTAACCATCCCCACTGCACAAAACACACTAAACACATATAAACAATAATATATTTAATCCTTAAAATACTTCACTCCAAATAACATGAATAAAATAATTTATATATTTGTAATAGAATAACTAGCCTTAAAATCACGTAGAAATCTTAAAATAACAGTAATTTGTAATAGAATAACTAGCCTTAAAATCACGTAGAAATCTTAAAATAACAGTAATATTTAAAGCGATATTTTAGTAACTATAATCAACGCATTAGAAGTGTAAAAACAAAGTTAATACCATAAGCGATGTATTTCTAATACAATCAGCTTTAGAAACGTTATTTAAGCATTATACATATGAAAACGAATTTTAAATGATAAAAGAAGTGTAAACGAAATTTTAGTTGTTATAGTTTTATAAGCGCATTTTTAAAACGAAAAAACTAGTTAAAACCCATATAAGCGAAATTTACAAACGAAAAAATAAGTATAATACAAAGTCTAAACTAACTTGTAAACGATATTTGTTATAAACTTTATCCTGTAAACGAAAACCTTTGTTAACACGATCCCTGTAACCGCTATTTCTCGTGCGCCCTTTTTTCCTGTCGGGCGCCGAATAGCCGATATTTTGCATTGCAGTCTATGGCGGCGCCCTTTTTGTCCACTATCCCTGTGCGCCCTTTTTTACTAGTTCCGTCCTACGGGTACGCTTCTGAAACAAGGCTTGAGTTAGTCCTTTCTTATCAATAGTATTTCTCCTCCAGAAGCGCTCCACCATAGACAACAATGCTGTCACCATCACCAGGAACACCCTAAAGGATCCTCACTCACCAAATAAGGTGGGCCAGCAATGACATTGGCCTTATCTCGCCTCTGGGGTATTTGATAGGCTCCCCACACCCTGTGGCAGTCAGATGCTATCCAGATATCACCTCTCCTTTCTTCCTGAATGTGACCTCAATGCAAACAAATGCTATCATTGCGCAGGCATCTTAGCTTAAAAGGGTATTTATTAAAAAAGGTTCCACTCACATGTTACAGGTAGTTGGTAAGCCTGTGGAGTGTTAGGAACGGGCTCCACCCCGTGCGGCCTCCCGGGCTGGCCGCCGTGTGCTGGTATCCCAGGGCTTGCTCGCTCCACCACGCCACCGCGTCCCACTACACTGTCCGTGTTACTTCCGCATGTGCTTCCATTCAGGAAGAAAGGAGAGGTGATATCTGGATAGCATCTGACTGCCACAGGGTGTGGGGAGCCTATCAAATACCCCAGAGGCGAGATAAGGCCAATGTCATTGCTGGCCCACCTTATTTGGTGAGTGAGGATCCTTTAGGGTGTTCCTGGTGGTGGTGACAGCATTGTTGTCTATGGTGTCATGTCATTGCTATCAATGCAAAAAAAAAAAAAAAACATTGACAAAGACCTCTCTGGGTTTTTTATGTGGCGTTGCCCACTTGTTTCATCCTCCTTCCTCCAGTGGTATCACCACCGCCAGGTGCCATTGGGACTCGCCATTACCTCTGATTGCTTAAAGTGTATTTCCCTGTTTAAAAACAATTAATAGCTGCATTTCAAGTGTGGATTTCACTTTAAAATCCATTTTCTCAAAAACTAAAAGTTCTTTTTGATTTTTTTTTTTAAGTTGTAGCCCCTTATCACCATTAATTAATTAATCCATGCTATTTTGGAGATTGTAGCATGTATGGGGGCTTTGCTATTAACATTAAAAGAAAATCCGGATCACGGGCCGTGGATAGCCGTGATTGTCTCATTCCCGCCATTCCCGGTGAAAATCCAGTTCAAATTAGTGATTCAGTTTCAAATCCGGATTTTAATCACGACGGTACTGGGCTTTTTTTTTGCCCCGGCCGGGTTTGTTGAATCCATGGATGAGGGAATCCAGGATTTCCAGAAATTTACTCGAATTTGTGGATAGGGTATCTGAGCACCACTAATTGTACAGTTGTACAGATGCACCAGAAGTGTAAAAAGAGGTAAAAACTTTAAAAACTGGGGGTTAGTGGTGGACTTACCTCCCCAAGGTAGACGCAAGATGCTGTTGATTTATTTAACAAAAACAATGTATTTACATACTCCAGACAAGTGCAACGCGTTTCGAGGGCATATCCTACTCCATTCCTACAACAACTGTGGGACAGAGACCAAAAACTTTGTTTAAGTACCAGTGAAGGATAATATTTGATAGTATAATTCAAATTAGGGTTTTTTTAATGTATAATGATAGACAGTTTTTCAACATGATTACAGTATTGTAACGATCGGTGTAACAGAGAGGATCTGATTATTGGCGATCTGCAGTATCACCAAAAATACAGATATATACCTGATTATTGATGATCTGCAGTATCACAGATAATCAGATATATCACTAACCTCTGGACACCTGAGGTATGAGTGTTTGGGTGCAACAGTAATACTTTGAGGACAATACCTGGAGTATAGGTATAAAAGCAGTAGGGAATACTGCACAAGAGAACAAGTTCCTTCCAGTAGCCAGAGACTCTCCCGAAGGGAGGAGTCAGGCTGGGGTAGGAAGGGCCAGAGCGTGAGTGACACCAAGGAAGGTGTCACTACTGATCTGTGAACTATCTCCTAACTGGGAGATAGTTCTCGAGGTTGGGCAAGCCAGGTTGGCAACACACAGACAGATAAAGTACACAGACAGAAGGCTGGTTCGGTAATCCTAAGGAACGCAGGGTTTGGCAACAGAGGATCAGATATAGCGAAGTACCGAATCAGTGATCAGAAGAGTAGTCAGGAAAGCAGAAAGTCATAACAGATAATAAACAATGCCTAATCTTGGGTGTGAGCTCCGTGATCATCAACACCCTGGAACTAGTCTGGTATATAACAAAATGGTAACTCAGATTCCTAATCTTGGGTGTGAGGTCCTTGATCATCAACACCCTGGAACTAGTCTGAAGTATAACAGAATGGTAACACAGATTCCTAATCTTGGGTGTGAGGTCCTTGATCATCAACACCCTGGAACTAGTCTGAAGTATAATAGAATGGTAACACAGTTTCCTAATCTTGGGTGTGAGGTCCTTGATCATCAACACCCTGGAACTAGTCTGAAGTATAACAGAATGGTAACACAGTATCTGACAATAGGTCTGAGTGCTTCCACGTAGTGATCGCAACGGCAGACAACCAGAGAATGACCAGCACTCAGTATATATAGTAAAGCGCTCTCCAGCGCCTCCCCTAAGTGCTGGACCAATGGGAACTGGTTGAATCGTCAGCTGACCGGCTTGGTCAGCTGACTCTCTTCTGGCTGTCATAAAAGATCTGCCACTCAGCACACGCGCGCTGTTCTGAGTTCTGTACAATACGTGAGTCTAAAATCTTTTCCAGAGCTGGAAACGGAGTAGAAGCTACTGGTAATGGGGAGAACCTGGGCAACCTTCCTGTTACCACCTGGAATGGAGAGAATCCAGAAGAAAAGCTTTTCAAATTATTGTGTGCAAATTCTGCAAACGGCAAGAACTTGACCCAATCAGTCTGTGCATCCGCAACATAACACCTTAGAAACTATTCCAGAGATTGATTAATTCTCTCGGTCTGACCATTTGTCTGTGGGTGGTAGCCCAACGAAAACGACAGTTCCATGCCCAACTGATGACAGAATGCCCTCCAAAATTTAGAAACAAATTGGACTCCCCGATCTGACACTATATTTTCCGGAATGCCATGTATCCGGAAGATATGCAGGATGAAAAGATCGGCCAACTCCTGGGCCGAGGGGAGTCCTTTCAGGGGCACGAAATGGGCCATTTTACTGAATCTGTCGACTACCACCCAAATGACCGACATGCCCTCAGACTTCGGGAGTTCACCCACAAAATCCATGGACAAATGGGTCCATGGTTCACTCGGGGGGGGGGGGGGGGGTAAAGGCTGCAATGTTCCCACAGGTGCCTGATGGGAGGGTTTACTTCTTGCACACACTGCACATTCTCTCACATACTCCTTGCAGTCAGTTGCCAATGAAGGCCACCATGCACATCTAGCAACAAGGTCCTGTGTTCTGGTGGCCCCAGGATGTCCAGCATTTTTGTGGGAGTGGAACATCTGCAATATCTGGAGGCGAAATGGCAATGGTACAAACATGACCCCCTCAGGCTTTCCCTCAGGGACATCCTGCTGGAATGGACTGAACGTTTCAGTCCAGTTCCTCCAGGTCTCTGTGGCTGCCAACGCCACTTTCTGTGGGAGAATAGTCTCTGGGTCTGAGGACTGTGCTGTCTCTGGCTCAAAACATCTGGATAAAGCATCTGCTTTAATATTTTTACTACCCGGGGTATACGTAATTACAAATCTGAATCTTGAGAAAAACAGTGACCACCGAGCCTGTCGGGGACTCAATCTCTTAGCCCCCTCGATGTATTCTAAATTTTTGTGATCAGTGTAAACTGTAATCGTATGTTCTGCTCCTTCTAGCCAATGACGCCATTCTTCAAAGGCCAACTTTATGGCTAGGAGCTCCCTGTTGCCTATATCGTAGTTTTTCTCTGCGGGTGAAAATCTACGGGAGAAATAGGCACGCGGGTGTAACCTTCCCTGCAACCCAGAACGCTGAGACAGCACAGCCCCTACCCCAACCTCCGAGGCATCTACCTCCACAATAAAAGGATAGGAGATGTCGACGTGTCTCAAAATGGGGGCAGTACAAAACAATTCCTTCAGGGTGGAGAAAGCAGCAAGGGCTTCAGGGGACCAGTGGTTAGTATCTGCCCCTTTCTTTGTGAGGCTGGTGAGGGGTGCGATGACTGTGGAGTACCCCTTTATGAACCTTCTATATTAGTTAGCGAACCCTAAGAATCTCTGGAGAGCCTTTAGTCCCACCGGCTGAGGCCATTCCAGAACAGCAGAGACTTTGGCAGGGTCCATAGAAAGGCCCGAAGTTGAAATTATGTACCCCAGAAAGGCGACAGATGTTACCTCAAAAATGCATTTCTCCAACTTGGCATATAACATGTTCTGTCTTAGCTTGCGCAACACAAACCTGACATGATCCCTATGCTCAGAGAGGTTGGCTGAGAAGATTAGTTTATCATCCAGATATACCAGGACAAATTTGCCTAAAACTTCTCTGAACACCTCATTAATGAGCTCCTGAAAGACGGCCGGGGCGTTACACAACCCGAAGGGCATCACCAGGTACTCGTAATGCCCATCGGGTGTGTTAAAGGCCGTCCTCCAATCATCGCCCTCTCTGATCCGTACCAGGTTGTATGCACCCCGCAAATCCAATTTTGAGAAAATCTTAGCATTGGTGACCTGAGTGAATAAATTGTCTATCAAAGGCAATGGATAGCGATTTTTACTGTGATTTTATTCAGACCCCGATAATTAATGCACGGCCGAAGGCCCCCCCGTCTTTTTTCTTTACAAAAAAGAAACCTGCTCCAGCAGGCGACCGGGAAGGGCGAATGAACCCCTTAGCTAAGTTTTCACAGATATATTCCTGCATGGCCAATTTTTCAGGCCCAGATAAATTGTAGAGATGACCTCTAGGGGGCATACAACCAGACCGGAGATCAATTGGACAATCGAAAGGGCGGTGTGGAGGAAGTTTATCGGCTGACTTAGGACAAAACACGTCTGCAAACTCAGAGTATTGATCTGGCAATCCTTCCACGTGAATCTTGGTCTTACCCAAGGTTACCTTCGCTAAACAATGATGAAGACAATGGGAAGACCAGCTCGTTAGCTGACCAGTGGCCCAATTAATCTGAGGTGAGTGAAGTTGTAACCAAGGCATGCCAAGAATGATCGTGGAGGTTGTCATTCGTAAGACAAAAAAATGCAGACTTTCTCTATGCAACACCCCGACAGTGACTACCACTTCTGGAGTTTGTGACAGAGGACTATTACCCTGCAGAGGAGAATCATCTACGGCGGTAACCTGAATCGGTGGTCTTACCGGGGTGACCGGAATACCTAATTTTTTTGCAAATTCACAATCCATAAAATTAGGCTTCAGTGACTTCAGACCTATCTTCCCACGAAACAGTACAGGGAAGAAGCAAACGTTTATCATCTAGGGGTAAAAATTGCACGCCTAGGGTATTACCCCCGACTACACCTAGGCAGTAGCGTTTCCCGACCTTTTAGGACAATTCTGCCCTCTGTGGCCCCCGTCTGCACAATAAAGACAGAGCTGCTCTGATATTCTGCGTTTCTGCTCCACTTGAGACAATTTAGACCGACCAATCTGCATTGGCTCCGGTGGAGGTGAAGCGGGTGGAAGTGGAGTCACTGGGGGTGCAGCGTGGGACACTACTCTCACATGGTTTTTTCCCCAAGTCTGTCTCTGGTAGCACAGCCGGCGATCTATCCTGATGGCCTATGAAATGGCCTCATTGATGGATTTAGGTTCAGGCTGACTTAACATAAGATCGGAGACCTTGTCTGATAACCCTGATAAGAAACAATCTAAAAGAGCAAATGTGTTCCACCTGGCCGATACTGACCATCTCCTAAATTCAGCAGCATAATCTTCAACCGGACTCTTGCCTTGACGTAAAAGTTTGACCTTCCGCTCAGAAGTCGAGGCAATGTCTGGATCATCGTAAATTATAGCCATAGCTTTAAAGAGAGTCTGAAGCGAGTATAGATCTCGCTTCAGACCTCATAGCTAGCAGGGGCATGTGTGCCCCTGCTAAAATGCCGCTATCCCGCGGCTTAACGGGGGTCCTTGTCCCCCCAAATCCCCTCCGTAATGCGGGGGAGCGCTTCCACATTGGGGCAGGGCTAACCGCCGCAGCCCTGCCCCACGCGCGTCTGTCAGCGCGTATCTCCGCCTCTCCCCCGCCCCTCTCAGTCTTCCTTCACTGAGAGTGGCGGGGGAGAGGCGGCGATGCGCGTCTAATAGACGCGCTGTGAGGCAGGGCTGCAGCCGTTAACCCTGCCTCTAGGAAGGGCTAATCTGCGACCAAGAAGACGACCAAGGTTTGCGGGGGGTGGGTTGGGGGGTCAGGGACCCTCGTTCAGCCGCGGGATAGTGGCGTTTTAGCAGGGGCACACATGCCCCTGCTATATATGAGAGCTGAAGTGAGATTTAGTCTCGCTTCAGTGTCTCTTTAAAGAATTCCTCTACAGAGGTCAGGGGCTGATGACTGCTGGGAAGGCTATAGGCCCAGGTCTGAGAATCGCCTGATAACAAAGTTTTAATAAACGTAACCCTTTGGGCCATCGTTCCTGAAGAATTAGGTCTTAACTTAAAGTATGATAACACCCTACTTCTAAAATTTCGGAAGTCAGATCTGTGACCAGAAAATTTTTCAGGTACAGGCATACATATGTCTGTGCTATGAGGAGATCGCACTTCCTTCACAGCCGACTGGAGGGTTTGTACAGTTCCAGACAAAGTGTCCATTAATGTCTGGTGGCTGCCCAGCACTTGATTGATGTTTTCCACCGAAGTGGTAAGTGCGCCCAGACGGCTGCAGACATTTGCCCAGACATTTGCATTTGGTCTGCCATTCTGTAACGATCGGTGTAACAGAGAGGATCTGATTATTGGCGATCTGCAGTACCACCAAAAATACAGATATATACCTGATTATTGATGATCTGCAGTATCACCGATAATCAGATATATCACTAACCTCTGGACACCTGAGGTATGAGTGTTTGGGTGCAACAGTAATACTTTGAGGACAATACCTGGAGTACAGGTACAAAAGCAGTAGGGAATACTGCACAAGAGAACAAATTCCTTCCAGTAGCCAGAGACTCTCCCGAAGGGAGGAGTCAGGCTGGGGGTAGGAAGGGCCAGAGCGTGAGTGACACCAAGGAAGGTGTCACTACTGATCTGTGAACTATCTCCTAACTGGGAGATAGTTCTCGAGGTCGGGCAAGCCAGGTTGGCAACACACAGACAGATAAAGTACACAGACAGAAGGCTGGTTCGGTAATCCTAAGGAACGCAGGGTTTGGCAACAGAGGATCAGATATAGCGAAGTACCGAATCAGTGATCAGAAGAGTAGTCAGGAAAGCAGAAAGTCATAACAGATAATAAACAATGCCTAACCTTGGGTGTGAGCTCCGTGATCATCAACACCCTGGAACTAGTCTGGTATATAACAAAATGGTAACTCAGATTCCTAATCTTGGGTGTGAGGTCCTTGATCATCAACACCCTGGAACTAGTCTGAAGTATAACAGCATGGTAACACAGATTCCTAATCTTGGGTGTGAGGTCCTTGATCATCAATACCCTGGAACTAGTCTAAAGTATAACAGAATGGTAACACAGTATCTGACAATAGGTCTGAGTGCTTCCACGTAGTGATCGCAACGGCAGACAACCAGAGAATGACCAGCACCCAGTATATATAGTAAAGCGCTCTTCAGCGCCTCCCCTAAGTGCTGGACCAATGGGAACTGGTTGAATCGTCAGCTGACCGGCTTGGTCAGCTGACTCTCTTCTGGCTGTCATAAAAGTTCTGCCTCTCAGCGCGCACGTCCTTCTGAACCTGTGTGGACTATCAGTCCCAGCCACACCAGACATGTGTTGCAAAGCACCCGCCGCGCTGGACGCGGAACCGGCCGCACCGCTATCAGAGCATGCGGCGGTTTCTCCGCGTTCAGCCATACTAGTGGATGTAGGCCTACGCGTGCAAACCGCCGCGTTGGACGCGGAATCAGCCGCCTTGTTCTGAGTACACGCGGCGGCTTTTCTGCGTTTTCTCACAAGTTTATAGTGGCTGTATAGTAAGTATCAACCATAGTGTGTGGGTTTGCAGGTGAAAAAAGAAGGGGTGGGGGGTGAAAGGTTGGGTGGCTTATTTCATGTGAGCAGTATTTGGTGAGGGAGTCTGTTCTATGTGGATCGTTATGGGTAATAGGTGATAGTACATAAAATATGTTTTAGAAGAATAGGTTAAGATGATTAGAATGCCAGGTGCAAGTAGAAGTATTGTGCAAAAGTATTCGGCCTCCTTGAAGTTTTCCACATTTTGTCATATTACTGCCACAAACATGAATCAATTTTATTGGAATTCCACGTGAAAGACCAATACAAAGTGGTGTACACTTGAGAAGTGGAACAAAAATCATACATGATTCCAAACATTTAAAAAAAAAAAATAACTGCAAAGTGGGGTGTGTGTAATTATTCAGCCCCCTGAGTCAATACTTTGTAGAACCACCTTTTGCTGCAATTACGGCTGCCAGTCTTTTAGGGTATATCTCTACCAGATTTGCACATCTAGAGACTGAAATCTTTGCCCATTCTTCTTTGCAAAACAGCTCCAGCTCAGTCAGATTAGATGGACAGCGTTTGTGAACAGCAGTTTTCAGATCTTGCCACAGATTCTCGATTGGATTTAGATCTGGACTGTGACTGGGCCATTCTAACACATGGATATGTTTTGTTTTAAACCAGTCCATTGTTGCCCTGGCTTCATGTTTAGGGTCGTTGTCCTGCTGGAATGTGAACCTCCGCCCCAGTCTCAAGTCTTTTGCAGACTCCAAGAGGTTTTCTTCCAAGATTGCCCAGTATTTGGCTCCATCCATCTTCCCATCAACTCTGACCAGCTTCCTTGTCCCTGCTGAAGAGAAGCACCCCCAGAGCATGATGCTGCCACTACCATATATGACAGTGGGGATGGTGTGTTCAGAGTGATGTGCAGTGTTAGTTTTCCGCCACACATAGCGTTTTGCATTTTGGCCAAAAGTTCCATTTTGGTCTCATCTGACCAGAGCACCTTCTTCCACATGTTTGCTGCCCCCCCCCCCCCCCCCCTCATGGCTTGTGGCAAACTGCAAACAGGACTTATTATGTTTTTCTGTTAACAATGGATTTCTTCTTGCCACTCTTCCATAAAGGCCAACTTTGTGCAGTGCACGACTAATAGTTGTCCTATGGACAGATTCCTCCACCTGAGCTGTAGATCTCTGCAGCTCGTCCAGAGTCACCATGGGCCTTTTGACTGCATTTCTGATCAGTGCTCTCCTTGTTTGGCCTTTGAGTTTAGGTGGACGGCCTTGTCTTGGTTGGTTTACAGTTGTGCCACACTCCTTCCATTTTTGAATGATCGCTTGAACAGTGCTCTGTGGGGATGTTCGAGGCTTTGGAAATCTTTTTGTAGCCTAAGCCTGCTTTAAATTTCTCAATAACTTTATCCTTGACCTGTCTGGTGTGTCCTTTGTACTTCATGGTGTTGTTGCTCCTAATATTCTCTTAGACAACCTCTGAGGCTGTCACAGAGCAGCTGTATTTGTACTGACATTAGATTACACACAGGTGCACTCTGTTTAGTCATTAGCACTCATCAGGCAATGTCTATGGGCAACTGACTGCACTCAGACCAAAGGGGGCTGAATAATTACGCACACCCCACTTTGCAGTTATTTTTTTGTAAAAAAAAATGTTTGGAATCATGTATGATTTTCGTTCTACTTCTCACGTGTACACCACTTTGTATTGGTCTTTCACGTGGAACTCCAATAAAATTGATTCATGTTTGTGGAAAAGGGTTTAGAGGTAATAGAAAGAACGAGCCCACCCCTATCACTCACTGTTTTAACTGTGGCTGTACAGATCATTACAAGAGGCAGTGTCCATATCCTCGTGTACCCCAGTATTCACAGAGGCAACAATACCCAGGGTCATCCAGGAGCACCTCCTGTGCTCAACTACCCCCACAAGGCACAAATTCCGCTGCCAGTGCAACAGAACCAATACCCTTATCCCAATGTAGAGGGACCCTCAACCGGGTATCAACAGATGCCACAGGGTCCCCCGGTAGCTCAGACCCAACTGCCGACACAAGCTCCTAATCAGCAGAGACAACAGGAGGGAACCAAAGCCCCCAAATTTCCCATTACCTGGGGTCGGCCCCAGTTACAGTTCTGAAGCTGCCTTGAGGACTCTGCCCTGACATTCACAATTATGTCAACCTCTAATGAAACTGCACCATTGATTGTGCTTGTAGTGGAATGCAGAAGAATCCCCCTTCTGGTAGATTCTGGTGCAACTTCTTCCAGGCTGTGTGAGGATTTTAATCAGGGCAAGAGAAAGAATGCCAGTCCCTCAATGGGTATCAATGGGATAGTGACCAAGACTTATCAGATGGACTCTTTGGCTATCATTCATAAAGCATTCCCGCATGCGGTAATGCTGAAAACAGCTGACTTTACCGACCTCTTAGCAAAATGTCCATTCATAAAAGCTGTTATCGCATGAAAAGATGACATTCCTGAGCAGAGTGATAAATTACCACCTTGTACTGTGATTATCTCAACACATGTCACTAAATGTCAATTCATGAAGATTAGAGCAGGTACCAGATATCAGGACGGAGAATACTGCTCCCTTGGAAGAGGTGATAAGCATGCGGATAACAGCTAAGTTAATGAAGACAGACCTCCCAGGCAGCAGCAGTGAGAGCAGAACAAAAAAAGGCTTTCCGGAATACCCAGGCTGTGTTTTTAACCTCTTGGGTACCTGTTTTCAGATATATTTCACATCAGAAAGCCTGCATGTGTAACATTTCTTGAAGTTCTTCTAAGCTATGGCAATTAAATAGATTGTTTAGAAAGACTAATAGACAGATTCAGCGCAAACAGAGGCAATTTAAAAAAAATGCACATCTAAAGGAAGCTGGGGCTGCCTCTTTTATAGTAAGGCTGTCTCTGCACGGAGAAAATTTATCAACTCAGGCAGCTTCTCATATTACACAAACCTACCGCCAGCCTAGTTTGGAAGATCACCGCTAGAGGTGTACCGAACGGTTCGCCGGCGAACATTGGGGGTTCGCGTTCGCCTGCGCCAGGCGAACTTTTCCGGAAGTTCGATTCGCCCCATAATGCACTATGAGGGTCAACTTTGACCCTCTGCATCACAGTCAGCAGGCACATTGTAGCCATTCAGGCTACAGTAAGCCCTGGAGCCCCACCCCCCCTTATATAAGGCAGCCTCCGGCGGCCATTACAGTCACTCGTGTGCCTGCTAGAGAGAGGAAAGGGACAGCTGCTGCAGACTTTTTCTCTTAGGGACAGATTAGTTAGGTTCTAGGCTGCTTTGATTGTTCCTGACTGATTAATATTGCTTTTAAAGCACCCAGCAACAGCTCTTTTCAGAACTCAACCTGTACATTTTTTTTTCTGACACTTTTGTTGCATGCACAGCCTTGCTAATTGATAGTGTGTGTGCCACTGCCAGCAGCCCAGCACATTCAGTGACTGACTGCCTGTGTGTGTGACAGGGAGCTGCACATTGTACTACCCAGTACTGCATATACCCCAGTACCTGTTGTGTTTACTTAACCCACCTCATCACTGCATATACCTAGCTTTGTGTTGAGTAAACCCAGCTCACTGCATCTAACTACCCAGTACCTGTTGTGTTTACTTAACCCACCTCATCACTGCATATACCTAGCGTTGTGTTGAGTGAACCCAGCTCACTGCATCTAAGTCTAACTACCTGTTGTTTTGAGTGAGAACCCACCTCACTGCATCTTAAGTACCTTTACTGTATACTGTTCAGTGAACCCAGCTCACTGCATCTAACTACCCAGTACCTGTTGTGTTTACTTAACCCACATCATCACTGCATATACCTAGCGTGGTGTTGAGTGAACCCAGCTCACTGCATCTAACTACCTGTTGTGTTGAGTGTGAACCCACCTGGCCACCTCACTGCATCTAACTACCTGTTGTGTTGGGTGAGAACCCACCTCACTGCATCTTAAGTACCTTTACTGTTGAGTGAACCCAGCTCACTGCATCTAACTACCTGTTGTGTTGAGTGTGAACTCACCTGGCCACCTCACTGCATCTAACTACCTGTTGTGTTGAGTGAGAACTCACCTCACTGCATCTTAAGTACCTTTACTGTTGAGTGAACCCAGCTCACTGCATCTAACTACCCAGTACCTGTTGTGTTTACTTAACCCACCTCATCACTGCATATACCTAGCCTTGTGTTGAGTGAACCCACCTCACTGCATCTTAAGTACCTTTACTGTTGAGTGAACCCAGCTCACTGCATCTAACTACCCAGTACCTGTTGTGTTTACTTAACCCACCTCATCACTGCATATACCTAGCGTTGTGTTGAGTGAACCCAGCTCACTGCATCTAAGTCTAACTACCTGTTGTGTTGAGTGAGAACCCACCTCACTGCATCTTAAGTACCTTTACTGTATACTGTTCAGTGAACCCAGCTCACTGCATCTAACTACCCAGTACCTGTTGTGTTTACTTAACCCACATCATCACTGCATATACCTAGCGTGGTGTTGAGTGAACCCAGCTCACTGCATCTAACTACCTGTTGTGTTGAGTGTGAACCCACCTGGCCACCTCACTGCATCTAACTACCTGTTGTGTTGGGTGAGAACCCACCTCACTGCATCTTAAGTACCTTTACTGTTGAGTGAACCCAGCTCACTGCATCTAACTACCTGTTGTGTTGAGTGTGAACCCACCTGGCCACCTCACTGCATCTAACTACCTGTTGTGTTGAGTGAGAACCCACCTCACTGCATCTTAAGTACCTTTACTGTTGAGTGAACCCAGCTCACTGCATCTAAATACCCAGTACCTGTTGTGTTTACTTAACCCACCTCATCACTGCATATACCTAGCCTTGTGTTGAGTGAACCCAGCTCACTGCATCTAATTACCTGTTGTGTTGAGTGTGAACCTACCTGGCCACCTCACTGCATCTAACTACCTGTTGTGTTGAGTGAGAACCCACCTCACTGCATCTTAAGTACCTTTACTGTTGAGTGAACCCAGCTCACTGCATCTAACTACCTGTTGTGTTGAGTGAGAACCCACTTCACTGCATATAGCTAGCATACCCCCGAGATGGACAAAATGGACAAACCAGGTAGAGGAAGAGGTAGAGGCAGACCCAGAGGAAGGCCACCAGGCACCGGCAGGTCTGTGGCTGTGCGAGGTGGTGTTGCTGTGATTTCATGCGGACCTGCCCCAAAATACAGTGCTTAGAAGAAGGCACGTGCCATCACTTCCCAAAATCGTGAGGAGGTGATTGAGTATTTAACACAGAACACCTCATCTCCCGCAGCCACCAGCGCTACAACAAGCACCACATCCGCTGCATTTGACACTTCACAGGAGTTATTTGGTGGTGGTGGTGAAATCACTGATTCCCAGCCACTACTGCAACAACAACAAGAAGGCGCAGGTACACCACCTCATACGTCTGAGTTAGGTGGCGATAGTATGGACGTAACGTGTGTGGATGGGGATGATGGTGGACCACCTGAAGTTGGTGCACTTGAGGAGGTGTCTGAGGAAAGCGCAGCTGGCCAGGAGGATTATGATGACGATTATACGGATACCACATATGTTCCCGGTAGAGGAGATGACCAGAGGGACAGTTCAGAGGAGGAGTCAGAGAGGAGTAGGAGGAGACGACTCCATGATAGAAGCAGAGGGAGCTCGTCCTCAGAAACAGCTGGGGGCAGTGTCCGGTGCCATGTATCGCCAGCTATGGCCAGGGAGCACACATGCCCTTCAACGTCAGCTGCTGCTGATGCCACCGTAGCGCCATCACCCCAGGGGGCCTCAGCGGTTTGGAAATTTTTTCACGTGTGTGTCTCAGATCGGAGCAAAGCCATCTGTTGTCTCTGCCAGCAAAAATTGAGCCGTGGAAAGGCCAACTGTCACATAGGGACAAGTGCTTTACGAAGGCACCTGGAGAGAAGGCACAAACAGCTATGGCAAGAACACCTGAGGAAAAGAAGCACCCCTCAAAAGACAAGCAGCGGAGAACAACCGTGGCAGCCGTCACAGGGGGCTTCTGCTGCTCCACGTTCCCATGGTATTGTTCGTGGCTGGGGGGGAGGAAGAATGGATACACTTTTAAACAATTTAAAAATACAACCATCTAAACTTTCAAACAATTTAAAAATACAACCATCTAAACTTTCAAACAATTTAAAAATACAACCATCTATCATTTTCAAAAAATTTAAAAAAAAGGGCAAAAAAACTTGCCCTCCGTAAAACATTCTTGGCAAATGCTTTCGACTTGGTTTGTCTTCCGCTGGCTCAAGGGTCCATCTGACCACAGATGCCTGGTCTGCAAAGCACGGTCAGGGCAGCTACAGCATGGGTCTCAGCAGGCTCCCACTTCAGGCCGCAATCCAACCTTCATTCCCCGCGGTGACAATGGCAGACTTGCCCTCCATAACGGATTCCCGTTAAAGGATTTAAAGTTAATTCATTTCAAATACACAGCAGGGCCTCGAAAGTCCGCCTCCTGTATTGTTATTTTTGATCACTACCTCGGGGCGGGCATGCATGCCTACCTGCTGCCCTCCTTGGATGTGTAGTGGTAGCCGTTTCTCAGGCTCCACACCGGATTCCATCCCTCATTTCCCGGTCATTACCCGGGGTCACAAATGACAGACTTGCCCGCCTCCATATGATTCTCGTGAAAGGAATGTGGTGTCATCTTTGCCCGCCATAACTGGTTCTCGTTAAAGGATTTAAAGTACATTCATTTCAAATACACAGCAGGGCCTCGAAAGTCCGCCTCCTGTATTGTTATTTTTGGTCACTACCTCGGGGCGGGCGTGCATGCCTACCTGCTGCCCTCCTTGGATGTGTGGTGGTAGCCGTTTCTCAGGCTCCACACCGGATTCCATCCCTCATTCCCCGGCCATTACCCGGGGTCACAAATGACAGACTTGCCCGCCTCCATATGATTCTCGTGAAAGGAATGTGGTGTCATCTTTGCCCGCCATAACTGGTTCTCGTTAAAGGATTTAAAGTACATTCATTTCAAATACACAGCAGGGCCTCGAAAGTCCTCCTCCTGTATTGTTATTTTTGGTCACTACCTCGGGGCGGGCGGGCGGGCGTGCATGCCTGCCCGCTGCCCTCCTTGGATATGTAGTGGTAGCCGTTGCTCAGGCTCCACACCGGATTCAAACCTCTCATTCCCCGGCCATTACCCGGGGTCACAATGGCAGACTTGCCCGCCTCCACAGAATTCTCATTGTAGCGGTACTGAACAAGTACACAGCAAGTAGAAAATGTAAATTAAAAACAAAACGTAAGCTTTTTAACAATGCCATGGAAAGTTGAGAAGGAAGTCACACATTACCTGACATCACTGAGTGAGGAAGAGCAATCACGCCATGTTGCGCAGTAGTCCAGCATGGCCGTCACTACACAAACAGCTGTTTGCGGTGCGTTACACAGTGAGTTTGGTGTGTCAGTGTGAAGCAGTACTCTAATTACACTCCCTGTTTGATGTATACACATGCAAGATGTTTAAAAGCACGTTAGGCCTGCAATTTAGCATTCAATGTGATTTCTGCCCTTAAAACGCTGCTTTGCGTCACATCCAGATTTTTCACCGGGACTTTTGGCATGTATCCCACTCCGCCATGCCCCCCTCCAGGTGTTAGACCCCTTGAAACATCTTTTCCATCACTTTTGTGGCCAGCATAATCTTTTCTATTTTTCAAAGTTCGCCTCCCCATTGAAGTCTATTGCGGTTCGCGAATTTTTCCGCGAACCGAACCTTCTGCGGAAGTTCGCGAACCCGGTTCGCGAACCGAAAATCGGAGGTTCGCGACATCTCTAATCACCGCACTGCTATCGCAACTGTAAACATTTTTATGAATGAGCACACAAAAGTCGAAAATACCCAATGCGGTATTTTCCCGCATGGATTTTTTATTTACCGAACAAACTTTTATGAATGATAGCCATTGTCTGTTGAGCACCCAGTGACAGAAGTCACTCTTTTTCAACACCGTTTCAGACTGATCCCTAATTGTCCAGTTATCCTGCTAGGACGTGACCTATTTGACTTATTGAAAATACAAATAGGGTCTGACTTTGAAGGTAATTTCCATGTCACTTTGGGAGTCATCCCTGTGATTACTCCATCCAAGCCCGACAGATTTTTCCTCTTAGCAGAAGACATTGACGGTCTGACTGAGGTGCCCCCTGACGTCTGGTCAACAGGAGATGATGACATAGGCTTTGTGTCATGTATCATATACAAGGCCATGCTGAAGCCCAATTGTTCACCTGTCTATATCAAGCAGTACTCATTGTAACCCAAAAAGGAAAAGGGGATTGAGCCCTTATTGGAGTCTTTTCTCAGGACAGGCATTCTTAAGGAGACAATGGGCTTGATTCACAAAGCGGTGCAAACTGTTTAGCACGTGTGTGGTAAACAGTTAGCACGTGAAGTGCTTTTCGCGGACTTCTGCGTGCGCAAAGTGCTTCGCCCGATTGCGGACTTTTGCGCGCGCAAAGGTCCGCGAAAAGCACTTCACGTGCTAACTGTTTAGCACACCCGTGCTAAACAGTTTGCACCGCTTTGTGAATCAAGCCCAATATCTCCTTATAATATGCCTATAAATTCGATTTAAAAAAAATACACCACATAAGGCCAATATGTCTGATGGCTGTAGCTTGTTAAGACATTTATATGAGTGTAGTCACAAGGTTTCAAAGAAAAAATTGCAATGGTGTCAGGAAAGTGTTGAGTACCTTGGCTTTGTCATCACAAAAGGCGAGAGGAAAATCAGCCATACCCGTATTGCCACCCTAGTGGGTCTGCCCTGCCCACACACAAATAAAGACATGCTCTCCTTTCTGGGTATGATTGGTAACTGCCGCCAATGGATGGCTGATTGTTCCTCCTATGGGCCCATTCACGCTTGAGCGTTTTGCCGGCAATTTCGGCAAAACGCTCAAGTGCTAGCGCTTTTCAAAGCGCTAGGGTAATAAAAGTCTATGGTCACGCTGCATTCCACCTGAATCCGGAGAGTGGCTAGTTCCGGATTATGACGGAGACAGGTTCCGCTTCTTCCAGAAGAAAAGCACTCTTCGTGATTGGAGCTACAAGGACGGCTTCACAGGGAAGCGTCAGGCATCATGCACCCGGTGTGCGTGTCCATGGAGACATGCACCTAAGGACTACAGACTTAGCTGCACTCCTATTCCCTTTCTCGTTACAGCAGTCTGCCCCTTGGTTGCTAAGGAGCACATCCTGCTGCAGCATTGCTACTCCAGAATCATCCTCCCCAATATTACGCAAACAAGCATACTTATTAGTGAGGGACAACTCGGGACTAGCCTCCCTGCCACTTTTTCCCCTACCCCTTCTAACTGTGACCCAACTAGCGGCTACCTCTGCTTCTTGCTCCGGCTTTACTCCACCCACCTCATCTTCAAGGGTCCCATCCAGTGTCTGGATCATGAGATCCAAGCTCATCCCCATGTTGTGTATGCGTCTCAGTGTTGCGAGATGCTTATTTAGCTCTGCGACTTCCGCCTCTAACTGAGCAACACGCACACATTCAGGGCAACAGTAAACACCCTCAATCCGCTGATCAAGGCGTGCATACATGCTGCAGGATGTACACTGTACTGCATTGTCCAACATGATGACTATTGTGTGGGGAAAAATTATGTGTGTATACACGTGTGTAGTGTATACACGTACCTAACTAAACGTAATCCCTGGCGCCATGGCATTATATAACATGATTTCATACCCGCTCATCCTCTGGGCTGACATTCATTGGGTGTGTACACTCTTCAAGAGATTCTTCACATCATGGCATGTGTGCAAGAACAGTGGGGTGTCCCAGGGTGAGAGGTGCAGCCATCTCCACCACCATGGTGCATACCGCTAAACTAGGGAGACAAGCAGGTAGCCCTAGTACCTGCATAGCCACAACCTTTGAGAAAAAAGCAACAGGGTGGTATTTGGCGCCGTGTTCCTGCGCCAGTACCCCAGCCATGGTTTTACAATTGTCCCTGGCAAACAAATGAAATTTAACATTGTAATCTGGGAGGCCCAAGCCTTGGCTGGTTACCATAGTACTTCTTAGATGAGCAAAGGCTGTGAGCATTTCATCTGACCATTTGATTAAGTCAGGCATGTCTGCTTTTGTGGCCTGCCTCAAAACACTGTCTTAGGGCCCATTCACACTTGGTGATTTTGCTAGCGTTTTGCTTTGGTGCTTTTTGGCGATTAACGGCAAAAAAAATCACCATTCACACCTGGCGATTTTTTAGCGATCGCGTTTTGCGCTTCTATAGCATTAAAACGTGAACTCCCCGGAAATTGCCTGAAAATGGTGCAGGCTACGCATTTGCGCTTAGCGTTTTTGGACGATTTGCTGCGATTAGAGCAAATCACCCAAATGAGAACGAGCCCATAGACTTTTATTAAATTGCTCTGGTAGAAGGAGAAATAGTGCGGCACTCCTATTCATGTGTACAGTGAAAGGAAAGAAAAAAGCAAAAAACCACTCTCACCACTTCCAGCCAGGTCCTTGCTGCTCATCACTTGTAAGACGTGTGCTCCGCTGTATAATAGGGATAGAGGTATCAAATCATGATAATGAAGAAGGGAAAATACGTGCACCTTCCGTCTTGAAACATCCGTGTTTATTGCAGCATGAGAAAAAACATCACACGGGACTCTGTGTAGCAGTTAAATGGTTAACATACCATTGTGTGGAGCGGTGGTGGTGAAGGAGGTGGGCGGCGGGTGTGAATGGCGGGGAGCGACGGCCGTTTCATGTCACGGAGACACTTGGTCACGCTGCGTTCCACCTGAATCCGGAGAGTGGCTAGTTCCGGATTATGACGGAGACAGGCTCCGCCTCTTCCGGAAGAAAAGCACTCTTCGTGATTGGAGCTACAAGGACGGCTTCACAGGGAAGCGTCAGGCATCATGCACCCGGTGTGCGTGTCCATGGAGACATGCACCTAAGGACTACATTACCCATAATTCAAAGGGCAAAAAATCACGTGTAGTATAATTGCTACAACGTTGCCCAAAAAAACCCTAATGATAGAATAGTTCAACATTAGGGGAATACGGACAAGAGATACATTTTAACATCTCAATAGTCCTGGGTAAGAGCGTCCTATCCCGGTGCCAAAAGCGGGTTAAAAGAAACCATCTATTCTACCAACGCTTCCAAGTTCGCCAAGTTCGCTGAAAACGAACTGGAAGTGGTGAATATTTCTGGACAAGAAATTCCAAAGAATTGTATTTCACTACTGAAGAAGGGACTCAACTTCTGCCCTACATAAGAATTCGACTTTGTCAATTTCTCAATCGATCTCTACAAGGCAACTCACAGTTAGATAATCCAGATGCTAATGAAGAATCCAAGGTTTCAGAAGGCTCCTCTCTTCTCCCCCCCTCTGTCTTGTCCCCAATGATAGCTACAGAAATGGCCACAGAAGGGGAAATCACCCCAGTCTCTGTTGGCAGCAGTAGCGAGGGGACCTCTCCTTCACCTCTTCTTTCTTTTGGCTCCTCTGATTTTTCAATTACCTCTTTTAATCCATCTATTTCTCTTCCTCAAATGACAAACGATGTCCAGGCTGGTACTTTGGGTTTTAGCCCTATGGTCCAGTGGACACCTACGGATGAGGAAATACTGCAATCCTTAAATGAGTTATTGGGAGAGAATTTTGAAGAGGAAAGAATTCAGATGGACGATGATGTCAGACTGACATTGGGGGATAGCAGTCGGTTTAGAGCTTGTCGATCAGTACAGCCCTTTCCGGTGACTCCAGGGTCAGCCATAGACCTGTTTCAAAACTGTGTATTAAAAGACATAAAAGCAGAAATGTATGACTCTGCTAGCTCTAATCTGTCTAGGGAGGAACAAAGAGCAGTGACATGGCTTAAGAACAGACGAGATCTGGTGTTGAGGAAAGCGGACAAGGGAGGGAATTTGGTCATTATGACCGATGTGCAATATAAAACTGAAGCCCTGAGGCAACTTAATGATAGAGACACTTACCTTCCCTTGTCCTCTGATCCCACACACAGATATATGGCCAGATTGCGCTCCTTGTTACGTGTTGGTGTTGAAGCGGGATTCCTCTCCTACAAATTGGCCACTGACCTCCTTCCTCAATTCCCGAGACGACCAGTATGGTATCATTTACCGAAATTGCATAAGTCCATGGCCGTGCCACCGGGACGTCCCATTGTGTCTGGATGTGGATCTCTTACTGAGAGACTGTCCAGGTACCTCGACCACCCTCTGCGCCCCTTATTGAGAGGGGTCCCGTCCTATCTCAAGGACACACTTCAGGTCTTGCAGATGGTGGAGCGCACCACTTGGGTCCCTGGAGATAGATTGGCCACTATTGATGTGGTCAGCCTTTATAGCCGCATCCCACATAACCTAGGTATACAAGCAGTTAGACATTTTTTGTTGAAAATGAATAAGGACGAGAAATATATTGATTTCCTTTGCGAATGTCTGAATTTTGTCTTGACTCATAATTCCTTTCTTTTTGATAATAGATGGTACCAACAGGTGTCTGGAACGGTGATAGGGACCCCAGTGGCGTGCTCCTATGCAAACCTCTTCCTGGGGGCGTGGGAACAGTCTACCGTGCTCTCGGATGCCAATCCTTTCCGGGGACATGTCAGACAGTGGTCGAGGTACGTGGACGACGTCCTGGTGGTGTGGTCAGGGAATGAGCAAGAATTTGCTGAATTCATGACGTATCTGAATGATAATACAATCAATATGCAGTTTACCTCAGAGATAAGCGATATTTCAATCGAATTTCTTGATCTATGTTTGATCGTTAAAGATAACAGATTATGTACTAAGGGGTACAGAAAGAGTACAGCAACCAACTCATTACTACATGCCGATAGCTTTCACTCTAGAAGTGTGACTGAAGCGATACCATATGGCCAGTAGCTCAGATTGAAACGAAATAACACTGTAGAGGAGGATTTTCAGAAACAGGCCAATGATCTCACTGATAGATTTAAGAGGAGGGGCTATAGTGGAAGAATACTGAAACAAGTCAAGGAGCGAGCAGATTCACAAGATCGTAAATTATTGATAGATCGAAAAAGTAAAACACAATCAAGGGAAGATAGAATGTTGCTGCTCTTTGATTTTTCTCCAATGGCAGATCGAATCAGAAAATCTATTTACAAAAACTGGCCTATTCTCCAACAGGACCAATCTCTGGCCCTATGTATTGGAGAATCACCCAGGGTCACCTTTAGGAGAGCCTCCACGTTAGGGAGTATGCTAACCAGTAGTGAGTTTGTGTCATCCAGAGCCACCACATGGTTAGATAGAACGTTACCTAAGGGGAATTATCGTTGTGGCCACTGTACATTTTGCAAGCAGATGCTAACACTTAAAAATATCCAGGTGGGAAAGGAAAAGATTGTAGTGAGGGATTTCTTTACTTGTCAATCTGAATACGTAGTTTACGTGATGTTTTGCCAATGTGGAAAATATTACATCGGCCAGACGACCAGACCCATGAGGGTCAGGATACGGGAACATATCGTGTCCATCAAAACCAGAAAGGGCTGTACTCGTTTTATTAATCATATGAGAAACCTTCATGCGTCAGAAGGCAAAGGAATAAAATTTGCTGGTCTAGTAAAAGTAGAAAACCCACGTAGAGGTGGGGACCACGATAAATTACTTCTGAGAGAGGAGGCCAAACTCATTTTAAGGTCCGAATCGATGGGCCCCTTGGGGATGAACGATAAAATAGAGATGGCTAGTACCTTGGACCCTTAGAACTGATCTGGGGTACCTACTTTCCCTATATATAAAATATAAATATTGATATTATATTCTTGTTAGATGTGAGCGATGGTGGTGTAAATTCTGTTGTAGTATGCCTCCCTTGGATTATCGTGTACATTCCGTCCTCTCCCTATCCATGACTACGACAGTGCATCCCCCTGACCTGTGGTAAATTTGAGCGGGGGATTTATGCATTTATTTACTTTGCTGAAAATTGATAGCCCTGTCTATATGCCATGACGGGAGTTGTCTGACGGCTGTCACATACTCCAATGAGGGATGTCCACTTATTCAGGTTCCCTTTATCTCTAGCCCTCCTCCTACAATATAAATGCCATCATATAATATCAGTGTCATCTTAACCACATAACGACCGCCCCCAGCCGATGGGCGGCGGCAAAGTCTGGGCCCAAACGACCGCAATACGCCCATCGGCGGGGGCGGCTGCGGGAGTGGCTATGCGGCGATCGCGTCATTCGTGACGCGATCAGCCGCCGGGGACTGGCTCCGCCCCCCGTTCGCCGTAACCCGCCGGCCGTTCGGAAGCGCCGGCGGGTTACTGGCATCCGGATCGCCGCTGCAACAGTGTATAATAGGCTTTGTAATGTATACAAAGCCTATTATACTGGCTGCCTCCTGCCCTGGTGGTCCCAGTGTCCGAGGGACCACCAGGGCAGGCTGCAGCCACCCTAGTCTGCACCCAAGCACACTGATTTCCCCCCCCCCCTGCCCCCTGATCGCCCACAGCACCCCTCAGACCCCCCCCTGCCCACCCCCCAGACCACTGTTTGCACCCAGTCACCCTCCTAATCACCCATCAATCACTCCCTGTCACTATCTGTCAACGCTATTTTTTTTTTAAGTCCCTAATCTGCCCCCTACTCCCTCCTGATCACCCCCCCACCCCTCAGATTCTCCCCAGACCCCCCCCAGACCCCCCCCCCCCCGTGTACTGTATGCATCTATCCCCCCTGATCACCTGTCAATCACCTGTCAATCACCTGTCAATCACCCGTCAATCACCCCCTGTCACTGCCACCCATCAATCAGCCCCTGATCTGCCCCTTGCGGGCAATCTGATCACCCCCCCACACCAATAGATCGCCCGCAGATCCGACATCAGATCACCTCCCAAATCCATTGTTTACATCTATTCTCTCCTCTAAACACCCACTAATTACCCATCAATCACCCCCTATCACCACCTGTCACTGTTACCCATCAGATTAGACCCTAATCTGCCCCTTGCGGGCACCCAATCACCTGCCCACACGCTCAGATTGCCCTCAGACCCCCCCCTTATCAATTCGCCCGTGCAATATTTACATCTGTTCTCCCCTGTAATAACCCACTGATTACCTGTCAATCACCCATCAATCACCCCCTGTCACTGCCACCCATCAATCACCCCCTGTCACTGCCACCCATCAATCAGCCCCTAACCTGCCCCTTGCGGGCAATCTGATCACCCACCCACACCAATAGATCGCCCGCAGATCCGACATCAGATCACCTCCCAAATCCATTGTTTACATCTATTCTCTCCTCTAAACACCCACTAATTACCCATCAATCACCCCCTATCACCACCTGTCACTGTTACCCATCAGATTAGACCCTAATCTGCCCCTTGCGGGCACCCAATCACCTGCCCACACGCTCAGATTGCCCTCAGACCCCCCCCCTTATCAATTCGCCCGTGCAATATTTACATCTGTTCTCCCCTGTAATAACCCACTGATTACCTGTCAATCACCCATCAATCACCCCCTGTCACTGCCACCCATCAATCACCCCCTGTCACTGCCACCCATCAATCAGCCCCTAACCTGCCCCTTGCGGGCAATCTGATCACCCACCCACACCAATAGATCGCCCGCAGATCCGACATCAGATCACCTCCCAAATCCATTGTTTACATCTATTCTCTCCTCTAAACACCCACTAATTACCCATCAATCACCCCCTATCACCACCTGTCACTGTTACCCATCAGATTAGACCCTAATCTGCCCCTTGCGGGCACCCAATCACCCGCCCACACCTCAGAACGCCCTCAGACCCCAGCCCTGATCACCTCGCCAGTGCATTGCTTGCATCTATTTCCCCCCTCTAATCACACCTTGAGACACCCATCAATCACCTCCTGTCACCCCCTAGCACACCTACCCATCAGATCAGGCCCTAATTTGCCCCGTGTGGGCTCCTGATCACTCGGCCAAACCCTCAGATCCCCCTCAGACCCCCTTCCGATCACCTCCCCAGTGCATTGATTGCATCTATTTTCCCCTCTAACCGCCCCCTGAGACACCCATCAATCACCTCCTGTCACCCCCCTAGCACTCCTATCCATCAGATCAGGCCCAATACATCCTGTCATCTAAGAGGCCACCCTGCTTATGACCGATTCCACAAAATTTGCCCCCTCATAGACCACCTGTCATCAAAATTTGCAGATGCTTATACCCCTGAACAGTCATTTTGAGAAATTTGGTTTCCAGACTACTCACAGTTTTGGGCCCGTAAAATGCCAGGGCAGTATAGGAACCCCACAAGTGACCCCATTTTAGAAAGAAGACACCCCAAGGTATTCTGTTAGGTGTATGATGAGTTCATAGAATATTTTATTTTTTGTCAAAAGTTAGCGGAAATTGGATTGTTATTGTTTTTTTCACAAAGTGTCATTTTTCACTAACTTGTGAGAAAAAATAAAATCTTCTATGAACTCACCATACCCCTAACGGAATACCTTGGGGTGTCTTCTTTCTAAAATGGGGTCACTTGTGGGGTTCCTATACTGCCCTGGCATTTTAGGGGCCCTAAACCGTGAGGAGTAGTCTAGAAAACAAATGCCTCAAAATGACCTGTGAATAGGACGTTGGGCCCCTTAGCGCAGTTAGGCTGCAAAAAAGTGTCACACATGTGGTATCGCCATACTCAGGAGAAGTAGTATAATGTGTTTTGTGGTGTATTTTTACACATACCCATGCTGGGTGGGAGAAATCTCTCTGTAAATGGACAATTGTGTGTAAAAAAAATCAAAAATGTGTCATTTACAGAGATATTTCTCCCACCCAGCATGGTTATATGTAAAAATACACCACAAAACACATTATACTACTTCTTCTGAGTACGGCGATACCACATGTGTGACACTTTTTTGCAGCCTAACTGTGCTAAGGGGCCCAAAGTCCAATGAGTACCTTTAGGATTTCACAGGTCATTTTGAGACATTTGGGTTCAAGACTACTCCTCACGGTTTAGGGCCCCTAAAATGCCAGGGCAGTATAGGAACCCCACAAGTGACCCCATTTTAGAAAGAAGACACCCCAAGGTATTCTTTTAGGTGTATGATGAGTTCATAGAAGATTTTATTTTTTGTCACAAGTTAGCGGAAATTGATATGTATTGTTTTTTTTTTCACAAAGTGTCATTTTCCGCTAACTTGTGACAAAAAAAAAATCTTCTATGAACTCACCATACTCCTAACAGAATACCTTGGGGTGTCTTCTTTCTAAAATGGGGTCACTTGTGGGGTTCCTATACTGCCCTGGCATTTTAGGGGCCCTAAACCGTGAGGAGTAGTCTAGAATCCAAATGCCTCAAAATGACCTGTGAATAGGACGTTAGGCCCCTTAGCGCACCTAGGTTGCAAAAAAGTGTCACACATGTGGTATCGCCGTACTCAGAAGAAGTAGTATAATGTGTTTTGGGGTGTATTTTTATACATACCCATGCTGGGTGGGAGAAATCTCTCTGTAAATGGACAATTGTGTGTAAAAAAAATCAAATAATTGTCATTTACAGAGATATTTCTCCCACCCAGCATGGGTATGTGTAAAAATACACCCCAAAACACATTATACTACTTCTCCTGAGTACGGCGGTACCACATGTGTGGCACTTTTTTGCACCCTAAGTGCGCTAAGGGGCCCAAAGTCCAATGAGTACCTTTAGGATTTCACAGGTCATTTTGCCACATTTGGTTTCAAGACTACTCCTCACGGTTTAGGGCCCCTAAAATGCCAGGGCAGTATAGGAACCCCACAAATGACTCCATTTTAGAAAGAAGACACCCCAAGGTATTCCGTTAGGAGAATGGCGAGTTCATAGAAGATTTTATTTTTTGTCACAAGTTAGCGGAAAATGACACTTTGTGAAAAAAAACAATTACAATCAATTTCCGCTAACTTGTGACAAAAAAAAAAAATCTTCTATGAACTCACCATACATCTAACGGAATACCTTGGGGTGTCTTCTTTCTAAAATGGGGTAATTTGTGGGGTTCCTATACTGTCCTGGCATTTTAGGGGCCCTAAACCGTGAGGAGTAGTCTTGAAACGAAATTTCTCAAAATGACCTGTGAAATCCTAAAGGTACTCATTGGACTTTGGGCCCCTTAGCGCAGTTAGGGTGCAAAAAAGTGCCACACATGTGGTATCGCCGTACTCAGGAGAAGTAGTATAATGTGTTTTGGGGTGTATTTTTCCACATACCCATGCTGAGTGGGAGAAATATCTCTATAAATAGACAATTGTGTGTAAAAAAAATAAAAAAATTGTCATTTACGGAGATATTTCTCCCACCCAGCATGTGTATGTGTAAAAATACACCCCAAAACACATTATACTACTTTTCCTGAGTACGGCAATACCACATGTGTGGCACTTTTTTGCGGCCTAACTGCGCTAAGGGGCCCAAAGTCCAATGAGCATCTTTAGGCTTTACAGGGGTGCTTACAATTAGGCACCCCCCAAATGCCAGGACAGTAAACACACCCCACAAATGACCCCATTCTGGAAAGTAGACACTTCAAGGTATTCAGAGAGGAGCATAGTGAGTCCGTGGCAGATTTCATTTTTTTTTGTCGCAAGTTAGAAGAAATGGAAACTTTTTTTTTTTTTTTTTTTTGTCACAAACTGTCATTTTCCGCTAACTTGTGACAAAAAATAAAATCTTCTATGAACTCACCATGCCTCTCACTGAATACTTTGGGATGTCTTCTTTCCAAAATGGGGTCATTTGGGGGGTATTTGTACTATCCTGGAATTTTAGCCCCTCATGAAACATGACAGGTGCGCAGAAAAGTCAGAGATGCTTGAAAATGGGAAAATTCACTTTTGGCACCATAGTTTGTAAACGCTATAACTTTTACCCAATCCAATAAATATACACTGAATGTTTTTTTTTTTATCAAAGACATGTAGCAGAATAACTTTCGCGCTCAAATGTATAGGAAATTTTACTTTATTTGAAAAATGTCAGCACAGAAAGTTAAAAAAGTCATTTTTTTGACAAAATTCATGTCTTTTTTGATGAATATAATAAAAAGTAAAACTCGCAGCAGCAATCAAATAGCATCAAAAGAAAGCTGTATTAGTGACAAGAAAAGGAGGTAAAATTCATTTAGGTGGTAGGTTGTATGACCGAGCAATAAACCGTGAAAGCTGCAGTGGTCTGAATGGAGAAAAAGGCTCTGGTCCTTAAGGGGCGAAAAGACTGTGGTCCCGAAGTGGTTAATGTCCACTAACAGTCGCTGAGTGTCCAATATGTTTTTAACCTTTTATCACTTTATAAGATGTTCACTAATAATGAGTCACTGTCACTTTAAATACTTATTTTATTTGACACTGCCCGATCGCACAGGGATGGCGAACTTGGAAGCGTTGGTAGAATAGCTGGTTTCTTTTAACCCGCTTTTGGCACCGGGATAGGACGCTCTTACCCAGGACTATTGAGATGTTAAAATGTATCTCTTGTCCGTATTCCCCTAATGTTGAACTATTCTATCATTAGGGGTTTTTTGGGCAACGTTGTAGCAATTATACTACACGTGATTTTTTGCCCTTTGAATTATGGGTAATGTAGTCCTTAGGTGCATGTCTCCATGGACACGCACACCGGGTGCATGATGCCTGACGCTTCCCTGTGAAGCCGTCCTTGTAGCTCCAATCATGAAGAGTGCTTTTCTTCCGGAAGAGTCGGAGCCTGTCTCCGTCATAATCCGGAACTAGCCACTCTCCGGATTCAGGTGGAACGCAGCGTGACCAAGTGTCTCCGTGACATGAAACGGCCGTCGCTCCCCGCCATTCACACCCGCCGCCCACCTCCTTCACCACCACCGCTCCACACAATGGTATGTTAACCATTTAACTGCTACACAGAGTCCTGTGTGATGTTTTTTCTCATGCTGCAATAAACACGGATGTTTCAAGAGGGAAGGTGCACGTATTTTCCCTTCTTCATTATCATGATTTGATACCTCTATCCCTATTATACAGCGGAGCACACGTCTTACAAGTGACGAGCAGCAAGGACCTGGCTGGAAGTGGTGAGAGTGGTTTTTTGCTTTTTTCTTTCCTTTCACTGTACACATGAATAGGAGTGCCGCACTATTTCTCCTTCTACCAGAGCAATTTAATAAAAGTCTATGGGCTCGTTCTCATTAAGGTGATTTGCTCTAATCGCAGCAAATCGTCCAAAAACGCTAAGCGCAAACGCGTAGCCTGCACCATTTTCAGGCAATTTCCCGGGAGTTCACGTTTTAATGCTATAGAAGCGCAAAACGCGATCGCTAAAAAATCGCCAGGTGTGAATGGTGATTTTTTTGCCGTTAATCGCCAAAAAGCACCAAAGCAAAACGCTAGCAAAATCACCAAGTGTGAATGGGCCCTAAGACAGTGTTTTGAGGCAGGCCACAAAAGCAGACATGCCTGACTTAATCAAATGGTCAGATGAAATGCTCACAGCCTTTGCTCATCTAAGAAGTACTATGGTAACCAGCCAAGGCTTGGGCCTCCCAGATTACAATGTTAAATTTCATTTGTTTGCCAGGGACAATTGTAAAACCATGGCTGGGGTACTGGCGCAGGAACACGGCGCCAAATACCACCCTGTTGCTTTTTTCTCAAAGGTTGTGGCTATACAGGTACTAGGGCTACCTGCTTGTCTCCCTAGTTTAGCGGTATGCACCATGGTGGTGGAGATGGCTGCACCTCTCACCCTGGGACACCCCACTGTTCTTGCACACATGCCATGATGTGAAGAATTTCTTGAAGAGTGTACACACCTAATGAATGTCAGCCCAGAGGATGAGCGGGTATGAAATCATGTTATATAATGCCATGGCGCCAGGGATTACGTTTAGTTAGGTACGTGTATACACTACACACGTGTATACACACATAATTTTTCCCCACACAATAGTCATCATGTTGGACAATGCAGTACAGTGTACATCCTGCAGCATGTATGCATGCCTTGATCAGCGGATTGAGGGTGTTTACTGTTGCCCTGGATGTGTGCGTGTTGCTCAGTTAGAGGCGGAAGTCGCAGAGCTAAATAAGCATCTCGCAACACTGAGACGCATACACAACATGGGGATGAGCTTGGATCTCATGATCCAGACACTGGATGGGACCCTTGAAGATGAGGTGGGTGGAGTAAAGCCGGAGCAAGAAGCAGAGGTAGCCGCTAGTTGGGTCACAGTTAGAAGGGGTAGGGGAAAAAGTGGCAGGGAGGCTAGTCCCGAGTTGTCCCTCACTAATAAGTATGCTTGTTTGCGTAATATTGGGGAGGATGATTCTGGAGTAGCAATGCTGCAGCAGGATGTGCTCCTTAGCAACCAAGGGGCAGACTGCTGTAACGAGAAAGGGAATAGGAGTGCAGCTAAGGCTAGACAGGTACTGGTGGTAGGGGATTCAATTATTAGGCACACAGACAGGGTAATCTGTCGAAGAAACCATGAATGCCGTACAGTCTGTTGCGTCCCGCGTCCTCGGGTTCGGCATGTAGCGGAAAGAATTGACAGATTATTGGGTGGGGCTGGGGAAGACCCGGCTGTCATGGTACACATTGGCACCAATGACAAAGTTAGTGGGAGATGGAAGGTCCTCAAAAATGATTTTCAGGTACTTGGAGATAAACTTAAAGCAAGGACCTCCAAGGTGGTGTTCTCTGAAATACTGCCAGTGCCACGTGCTACATCTGAGAGACAGAGGGAGCTTAGGGAGTTAAATAAGTGGCTGAGAAATTGGTGTAGGAAGGAAGGGTTTGGGTTCCTGGAGAACTGGGCAGACTTTGCAGTCGGCTACAGGTTCTACAGCAGGGATGGGCTGCACCTTAATGGGAGGGTGCAGCTGCATTGGGGGAGAAGATGGCTAAACGGTTGGAGGAGATTTTAAACTAGGATCTGGGGGGAGGCGGGAGGATAAAGTCTCAATATGTAGACAAGATAAGGTAAAAAGACAGTGGGAGCCTAACATTATGGGAGGTGGAGAGGGGGGTGGGGACAGTGTAAAGATTAAGGAGGTTGGTAAAACTTCAAGTAGCCCATTTCAGGTAAACAAAATTGGTAAATGTGGTGGTAAAAATATAAAGTGCATGGTAACCAATGCTCGGAGCCTTGCAAATAAAATAGACGAACTAGAGTTCATTCTGAATGACATTGTGGGAATAACCGAGACATGGATGGATGAAAGCCATGACTGGATAGCTAATTTAAAAGGATACAATGTGTTTAGGAGGGATAGAACAGGGAAAAAAGGTGGAGGGGTTTGTCTCTTTGTTAAGAATTCTTTTACAGCTGTCCTCAACGATGAGATGGAGGAAGATTGCAAAGATGTGGAGTCCGTTTGGGTAAATATTCATGGTGGAAATAAAAGTTGCCAATTGCTTATTGGGGTATGCTACAGACCACCTCATATTAATGAAGCTGCAGAACTGCGATTACTACAGCAAATTGAAAAAGCTGCAAGTAAAAATGAGGTCATAGTTATGGGCGACTCTAACTTTTCAGACATTGACTGGGGTATTGAGGCTACCCATTCTGGTAAAAGCAGCAGATTTCTGGCAGCACTACAGGACAATTACTTGATTCAAATGGTAACGGAACCAACTAGGGGAAATGCGTTACTGGATCTGATCATTTCTAATAGACCAGATAATGTATCAAATGTGCAGGTTCAAGAACATTTGGGAAATAGTGATCACAACATGATAACGTTTGATCTGGTGACTGATAGGCCACGGGGCAACGGGACCACTAAAACTATGAATTTTAGAAAAGCAAAGTTCAATCAAATTAAGCAGGCACTAAGTTTGGTGAACTGGGATAATGTACTACAAGGGGAGGACACTGAAGGGAAATGGCAAGCTTTTAAACGTATTCTCAATCAATATTGTAGTATGTATATCCCATATGGAAACAAAATGTCTAGGAATAAAAAAAGGCCTCTATGGATGAATAGAAAGGTTAGAGATAAAATGAAGAGGAAAAAGAATGCCTATAAGGTCCTAAAACAGGAGGGGACCGAGGCTGCACTTAGCAATTATAAGGAGTGCAATAAAAATTGTAAAAAAGAAATTAGGCTGGCAAAGATCTAAGCTGAAAATCAAATCGCTAGGGATATCAAATCTAACGCAAAAAAGTTTGACAAGTACATCAACTCTAAAAAAAGAAAGGTTGACTGTATATGACTCCTAAAGGATGAGGGTGGGAACTCAATGGTGGATGACCAAGGTAAGGCAGAGTTATTAAATGCTTTCTTTGCTTCTGTCTTCACAAAGGAAACAGCACTGTTGCAAATTACAGAGGCAGAAGAGTCTCAATCTTCTAACTGTAATATTAAATACTTAAAGGGACTCCGAGCAGTGCAGAAACTATGGAAAGATGCATATCATTTTAAAGCTCTCTTTCTCCTCTTTCCAATGATATATAAACCGCCGCCCTACGCCTTTTAGTTTTCTCTATTTTCGCTATTGAAATTGCCGCGGCCGCGACTTCGAGCGCGAAAATAGAGAAAACTAAAAGGCATAGGGCGACGATTTAGGGGTCATCAGAAAGAGGAGAAAGAGAGCTTTAAAATGATATCCATCTTCCCATAGTTATATTGTATTACAGAGGGCGACTTTTTCCTGCTGAATGGAGCTGCTGACTTTGAGAAAAAGTCGCCCTGTGTAATACAATATAACTATGGGAAGATGGATATCATTTTAAAGCTCTTTTTCTCCTCTTTCTGGCGACCCCTAAATCGTCGCCCTACGCCTTTTAGTTTTCTCTATTTTCGCGATCGAAGTCGCGGCCGCGACAATTTCGATCGCGAAAATAGCGAAAACTAAAAGGCGTAGGGCGGTGGTTTATATATCATTGGAAAGAGGAGAAAGAGAGCTTTAAAATGATATGCATCTTTCCATAGTTTCTGTACTGCTCGGAGTCCCTTTAACGCAGGAAGAAGTAAATGCAAGACTAAATAAATTAAAAATAGACAAAGCACCTGGCCCAGATGGCATGCATCCTCGGGTCCTAAGGGAATTAAGTTCAGTTATAAACCCCTTTATCTTATCTTTTGTGACTCTCTTTCAACTGGCAGAGTCCCAGTGGATTGGCGTACAGCCCACATTTTCCCATTATTTAAGAAGGGCAAAAAATCAGATCCAGGAAATTATAGACCTGTAAGCTTAACATCAGTTGTATGCAAACTATTTGAGGGGTTACTAAGAGATACTATACATGACTTCATAGTAGAAAATAATCTTATTTTTCAGCATCAACATGGGTTTACTAAAGACAGGTCCTGTTTGACTAACATGCTCAGCTTTTATGAGGTAGTGAATGCTAATATGGATATTGGGAATGCTGTAGATGTGATATACTTGGACTTTGCTAAGGCCTTCGACACTGTTCCCCACAAAAGTCTGGTGCAAAAGTTGAGGATGCAAAGACTAGGGAAGAGTCTGTGTGCTTGGATAGGGAACTGGCTAATGGACAGAAAACAAAGCGTTGTGGTCAATGGATCATACTCAAAATGGGAGACTGTTAGCAGTGGGGTCCCACAGGGGTCTGTACTGGGTCCAGTGCTCTTCAATTTATTTATTAATGACCTAGTGGATGCAGTAGTGAGCAATGTTCCTATTTTTGCAGATGATACAAAATTGTGCAGAATCATCAACTCTCAGGAAGATAGTGTCATATTGCAACAGGATCTGGATAGGATGGCTATATGGGCACATAAATGGCAGATGAAATCCAATGTTGAAAAATGTAAAGTCATGCATTTTGGTCGTACCAATGGTCTAGCACCATACAAAATAAATGGGAGACAGTTGGGGACATCAAACTTGGAGAAGGACTTAGGAGTACTCATCGACAACAAGTTAAATAATCGTACTCAATGCCAAGCCGCTGCAGCTAAAGCTAACAAAATTTTGGGATGCATTAAAAGGGAAATAAAAACTCGAGATGCGAGCATAATATTGACCCTGTTTAACTCTCTAGTAAGGCCACATCTGGATTATGGAATTCAGTTCTGGGCACCACATTACAAAAAAGATATTGCAGTTTTAGAGCAGGTGCAGAGACGAGCAACAAAATTGATACGTGGGATGGAAGGTCTCACTTACCAAGAAAGGTTAGATAAACTGGGTTTATTTAGTCTAGAGAAAAGACGCCTTAGAGGAGATCTAATTAACATGTATAAATACATCAGAGGGCAATATAATAGGATTAGCTTTTTGTCCCTATGCCTTCTCAAAGGACTAGAGGACATGATCTGCGCATGGAGGAAAAACGTTTTAGCCACTTATTTAGGAAAGGGTTCTTTACAGTAAGAGTGATCAAGATGTGGAATGCATTGCCACAGGAAGTCGTTATGGCAAACTCTATACCTGCATTTAAAGGGGGCTTAGATGCTTTCCTTGGGTTGAATGACATCCATGGCTACAATTACTAGGTAAGGCCTAATGATGTTGATCCAGGGATTTTATCTGATTGCCATCTGGAGTCGGGAAGGAATTTTTCCCTTTTGGGGCCAATTGGACCATGTCTTGTAAGGGTTTTTTCGCCTTCCTCTGGATCAACAGGGATATGTGAGGGAGCAGGCTGGAGTTGTGCTTTGTACTGGTTGAACTCGATGGACGTATGTCTTTTTTTTCAACGAAAATAACTATGTAACTATGTAACTACAATCCACCTCCAGAGATCCCTCCTATAGCATGGGTGCCTGCAGTGCAGCTCCGCGCAAACCAAAAAAATAAAAAAGAGGGATTCTCTCAGTGGATAGAATTCAAGGTAAGTTTATTCGTAGGTCAATCATAAAAACTGGCTTGTAAACAGATCACTTACATAGCGAGAGTCCTATACCATCTAGGACCCTCTCCGGCTATTCTCGCTTCCCACCATTGTGGTACTAAGTGTAGAGTATCGATCTCTGGTGCATAGCCCGCTTTCGTCCCGACTAGTTTCGGCCTTCCGCTGTCATCAGGGGATACATGCTGCTATCCAATCCTAACTTGACACTAAAGTACTCAGCTTCAACCTCTGGCCCTGCTGACATTTTAAATGCCCTGTTAGGACTGAAAGGTGAAACTGGTGAATTGCCACCAGACTATGACTGTTCAGAACTCATTTACCAGGATACCTCTCCCAGGCCAGACATGTCATCGACCTCTATCCCTAATGCCCAGATAATCTTTGTGGACGGTTCCTGTTCACAACCAAATGATAACACATATCACACTGGCTATGTTATGGTGAAACTCCCTGGCATTGTTTTTGAAGCAGGTCCCATACCCTACCAATCAGCTCAAGCAGCTGAACTCATTGCCCTGACCAGAGCATGCATACTTTTTGAGGGTCAATCTTCAAATTGCTACACAGATAGTAAGTACGCATTTGGGGTTGTGCATTATGATGGGGTCATCTGGCAAAGGAGAGGATTTGCTGCTGCAGATGGAAAGCACATTTCCCATTCCACCCTAGTATATGATCTTTTGGCAGTCATCCAACGGCCCTCTCAGTTGGCAGCACGCCATTGTAAGGCACACACAGGCAACAATGATGAGATTTCTAGGGGAAATGCACTTACTGACCATACTGCCAAGGCAGCAGCCCTACTGTACACTGCCACCTATGAAATGCCCATGTTAGTCCCAGAGATTACCCTGTCCTCAGATCTGCTGAAGGAATTACAGAGTTGGGTGAGTATTACCAAGAAGCAGATTTGGGAAGATAAGGGTGCAAAAAGAGATCCAAATAATTGGATCATTTGCAAAGAGGGGAAACCCTGTATCCCTGAGTTGAGTTCCACACTCATAATTGCCCAATATCACAGTGTAGGCCACAGGTCAGCAGAAGCCACAAAAGAGATGATTGCTTTTATTGTGGGACTAGGGTCTTTATGTAGGAAGTTTGAATAACGGTGCCTTACATGTGCCAGGAACAATTCAAACAATCCCAACAAGGCAAAACAACATCTGAAATATCCAACCACTCTGTTCTCACAACTGCAAATAGATTTTACACATATTCCTAGGACAAACAATCCAAACAAAACGGAATATGCGTTGGTCATAGTGGATATGTTTTTGCGCTGGCCAGAGTTATTCCCGACTGCAAATAAAACTGCCCAAACTGTGGTAAAAATCCTGACACATGAAAGCATTCCAAGATGGGGATCCCGATTCAGATTACCTCAGATAATGGTCCTGCTTTTATTGCCCAAGTCACCAAGCAGCTAGTAAAAGCACTCCAAACAGAGTGGAAGTTTCACCTGCTGTATCACCTGCAGAGTTCAGGGGTAGTGGAAAGGATAAACAGAACTTTTGAATACAAATTGAATAAGACTTCAGGGGGTACTTTTGTGAACTGGAAGCAGGTATTGCCCGTAGTGTTGGCAGAGATTAGAATGCAGCCAAACAAGAGTATAGGTTACTTACCTTTTGAAATCCTCATGGGAAGACCTTTTCCCACACCATGGGGAGCAAGACCGTATACACTGACCTCAGATGACCTCAGTGTAGTGCAGGACGAGTATGTTAGAATACTTCTTGAGGTACTTGATCAGCATCAGGAAAATGTCGTTCGCACTCTTCCTTTTTCTCCACAGGATCCAACCCACAGATTCCACCCTGGGGATACAGTAGTGGTCCGGAAGCTGACCAAAGGGAAGAAAGCTGACCATTCCCCCTATGGGCCACTCCCCAGGGTTGTAGCTGTAAAAAGGACAGTTGTGGAGGAGACCCCCACTTGGGCCCATGCAAGCAGAGTGAAGGTGATTCCCCATCCCAAGAACCAGCCGAACCAGGTGCACAAGCTTGCGATAAGTATCCCATCGGAAGTAGGGGAGAATTTGGGTGAAAATTACGACGAAGACCTGAAATCAGGAGTGGGTGAAATTATTAATGACGAAAACCCAAAAATAAAGCCTGGAGACAGCTATGGAGACTCGAGCCGAAGAGGGGAGGGAGCAGAGAGTCTTTTCTTTTTCACAATTCGTGTTGCTCTCTTCCTGACTACTATTATCTTGTTAATCTCTAGTTGTCATTATGATATAGGGCCGTTAGGAGAATTTGACAATCGGTGTTATAGACAATTGCACTCTCCTGTCCCCACAAGCTTCATCACCAGTACACTTAGACCTGATAGTACACATGTGGATAACATGAGAGGCAGTCCTGTTGTGGTCCGGAGTAACATTCCTGTCGCGCGGTACACAGGTACACAGGTACACCTATACATTCGAAAATTTATTAAAGATCAGTGACTGCCAAAGGTACACAGGAACAAGTTGACATCACTGAAGCTAATGATTATAAAGGTATGACTTTCTGCTTTAACCAGCCTGGCGGTATGGACGAGCTCAGCTCGTCCATCACCGCCGGAGGCTGCCGCTCAGGCCCTGCTGGGCCGATTTGCTTCAAATAAAGTGCAGCACACGCAGCCGGCACTTTGCCAGCCGCCGCGAGCAGCGGCGAAAGAGGGTCCCCCCAGCCGCCTGAGCCCAGCGTAGCCGGAACAAAAAGTTCCGGCCAGCGCTAAGGGCTGGATCGGAGGCGGCTGACGTCAGGACGTCGGCTGACGTCGATGACGTCACTCCGCTCGTCGCTATGGCGACGATCTAAGCAAAACAAGGAAGGCCGCTCATTGCGGCCTTCCTTGTTTATTCTGGGCGCCGGAGGCGATCGGAAGAACGCCTCCGGAGCGCCCTCTAGTGGGCTTTCATGCAGCCAACTTTCAGTTGGCTGCATGAAATAGTTTTTTTTTTATTAATAAAAAACCCTCACGCAGGCTCCCTGGCGATCTTATCAGAACGCCAGGGTGGTTAATTTAGCCAACACCCTTGTGGCTAATACAGTACTTTTCATGCATGCCAAATTATCAAATGCCCCGCTCGCCATGCACGCTGGCAATGGTTTCAGAGTTGTTATGGAACAGGTTACATATGTGTGGTGGGTGACTATTGAAAATTTGTGTGGTTACTGGGGGGCTGTGGGCTGGAACACTGGAGATGATTGGGGACATAAACCGGAAAGTGCCTTAAAAAGAAAAGACAAGAATGGAAAATCTTTAACCAAAAAACAATTAAGGAGGTGCTAATGCGGGGCATATACTCCAAGCAATAGAGACAAATGTAATGAAAAAATATCAAAATATACTTTATTGATTATCAAAGAAGAAAAGATGCATAAAAAATAGTTTCACACATAAAAACATAGAACAGTCTGATAACTGTCAACATACCGCTCATTCATGCCACACACGCAGACCACCATACACACTTAACCCCATAGATGTTATTGCTGACAAATTAACCATAAGGACTCGTACATGGGCAAGCCCAATGTGTTTGAAGCTGGATGACAGTTCCAAGGTCAGAATTCCGCTAGACTGCAGTGGCAGTGAGGTGTCCCGTTACCCCCAATAGCCACGCAATCCGCAAATCATATATACGATGAGGAATAAATGCTCCAAGCGGCACAGGTTTCAGCGCTCATGTAAAGCAAAAAGTTCACAAGGGCACAGGTAAAAAACTGCAGGACTGAAAACATGCAAAGCAGAGTTCATCGACACATAAGCAGGGCGACAGACACTGCAAGCTAACAGTGTGCGGTGCAAAGCGTAAACACAGCAGGTCCTCAGGAGGAAAATCTTTAATCTCCAGAATGACATTAATTTGCAAGGGAGCAGGCAAATATGTTCTGAACATTGAAAATCCAAGTCCTAATGATGCTGGGAGCTACATTGCATTGGGGGAAAGGCTATTCCTCCTGGCTCAGAACCTTTTCTTTCAAAGATATGTTTATCAATCCTGAATACAGACAAAATACGCAGATCCCGAGTGAAGGTAACCCCTTAAAGAGACACTGAAGCGAGAATAAATCTCGCTTCAGAGCTTATATTCAGCAGGGACACGTGTGCCCCTGCTAAAACGCCGCTATCCCGCGGCTAAACGGGGGTCCCATACCCCCCAAATCCCCCCCTGCAAAATCAACGACCAACTTGGTCGTAGATTTTGCTGCTGTTGAGGCAGGGTTAACGGCTGCAGCCCTGCCTCTCAGCGCCGTCTATCAGCGGCGCATCGCCGCCTCTCCCCCACCCCTCTCAGCGAAGGAAGACTGAGAGGGGCGGGGGAGAGGCGGAGATACGCGCTGACAGACCCGCGTGAGGCAGGGCTGCGGCCATCAGCCATGCCTCAATGCAGAAGTGATCCCCCCACTGCACGGAGGGGATTTGGGAGGTAAGGGACCCCCGTTTAGCTGCGGGATAGCGGCGTTTTAGCAGGGGCATACATGCCCCTGCTGAATATAAGCTCTGAAGCGATATTTATTCTCGCTTTAGTGTCTCTTTAATAAAACATGATAATTTTAAAGGATTAGCTGCAATAGCTGATCCCACCTTTGGGGACACCTTAGCCATTGAAACAGGTTTTTCACATACAAATCTGCTAGTTGTAATGGATGAAGTATACAGCACATAAGCATAATATGTCTGATTGTTATGTTTGTGGGGGAGCTAGACCTCACCTAGGAACAGTTCATCTTTATCTTCCAGAAGGTGGAAAGGAATGTTTCCATAGCTTCTACATAGGTATGAATACAACAGATCCTAAATGTGAGAAATGGAATGAAGAATACCCAATTCTTACCAAGATTTCCAAACTTGATCTACCAGTAACATTATACAAAGGTAATTACACTTGCTATGCAAGTCACAGTAAACAAGGAGTGAAAGTGGGTTTGGTTGTACAAACCACCAAACATCCTTTTCGTACCCTCCAATTTTAGATTGCAGGTTCTTCAACAATTTCATGATTAAAAAAGTGTGGGGCATCCTGGGAAAAAGAAAACTATCAAGTTGTTGAGACAACATGTCTGGTGGCCTTCTCTGAGGAGTGACGCCAATGCATTTGCTAAAGCATGTTCGGTATGTGCTTGGAGTAAGACCTTACGCAGGGCTCCTCAGGGTCCTCTCCTACCCTTACCTGTTCCAGCAAAACCATGGATACATTATTCATGGACAAATTATTCATACCCTTTACAAACTGTCACAGTCTGTGGGAAAATCCACAGTTCTATACCATTCCATATAGTCCAAGCGGTTCTTAAGTATCATAACTACCCTGATTAATTGGGAACAGCTGTTTTAATCAACTCAACAGGTGAAAAAGAGCAGCATTCTGCAGTTGGTTTGTGGACAGTCATGGCTAAGACAAAGGGGGAGCTCAGTGAGGACCTGCGGCTGCGCATTGTGGCTGCTCATAAGTCAGGAAAGGGCTACAAGGCCATTTCTAAATGTTTTCAAGTTCCAGTGGCTACAGTGCAAAGTATTATTACAAAATAAAAGATGTTCCACAATGTAGAAAATCTCAGAAGATGTGGTCGAAAGCCAAAAGTGACACCTGTACAGGCCAGTAGGATAGTGAGAGTGGTAAAAACAATCCAAGGATCACCACCAAGGCCATCCTGGTGAATCTGGGCTCTGCTGGTGGCAATGTCTCAAGGCATAGCAAGGAAATGAGCAGCGCTACTTAAAAACAGACTAGCGCCTACCTGCAAAAGAGTGCAAGCCCCACTTGTGGGGTCGAATACACACCGAGCATACACATGACCTGTCTACCACTGGAGGATGTTGGTTTCCTGTAACAGCTTGCATGCAACCTATTAAGTACTCTTCCCTCCCACTGCGAAGAAGTCAATCCTCCATGCAGGTAGACACTAGTCTGTTTTTAAGTAGCGCTGCTCATTTCCTTGCTATGTACTAATTTAATTCGTTTTTAGTCAGCTGCTCCCACTTAACAGCCATGCTTTTGGTGTATATGCAGAGCTTCTGTTTGGGTTCAAGGTGCGTTTGTAGTTCCTTGGGGGGCTCAGCGCATCTCTGATTGGAGGCCATTCGGAGGCGGCCTGGTGTTGCGCTGATCCACCTTTTGCGCAATGTCTCAAGGCAGACAATCCAACGGACACTGCACACTGCTGGGTTCCATGGATGCAGACCAAGGAGAAAGCCATTTCTCCAGATAAGGCATACAAAAGCTTGCTTGGCCTTTGCAAATACTCATCTAGACAAAGAAAAAGACTTCTGGTCTTCTTTGTTATGGTCAGATGAAACAAAAATTGAATTGTTTGGTCACAATGATGTATCCTTCATGTGGTGTAAAAAAGGAGAAGCCTTCAACCCGAAGAACACTGTAATGATCTGCTCTGCTGTCTGCACAGGCAGGCAGCTTTTTGACCATTTTTCAGGTCTGCATGCTGCAGGTCCATGGGAAGGAGACCTGTTTTCACTCTGCAAGTTTCAGACTTGCTGTTCTGGTGAGGGATTTGCATTTACTTATCTGGTTATTGATAGTTCTGCCTCTTTTGAAGGCTTGCAGTATAAATGCCATTTCCTCCCAGAATTCCCTGCTGGTCATAAAGGTTTGGTTCTGCTGGACTTACTTTGAGTTTCAGCCCTCTGCTATTGTTTGCTAATATTGTCTTAGAGTAATTATCCTTGGGAGTGCACTAGCATTCCTTCTAGTGCAGTCAGGTTGTTTATTATCTGTATTGCCTAGTTCTGTCTTGTCTGTTTGTATTGCATTCGCCCTAGTGGTAGAGGCGGTGGATCCTTCTGTACTCTGTCTTGGAGTGTAAGCCAGAGCTGCGGTTGCTACTGGTTACTCCTTCTGTCTGTCTTGTCTGGAACGAACGCTTGCTGTTGTCTAGGTGAGGCAACCGATTAGCAAGCGTTCGCGTTCTCTGTTTATTTTCACTTTCCGTGTTTCATTTGTTAGTCAGGGTTGGTACGTTTTGTCACTGTTGCGCTTAACGTGCGGTGCCTTGAACGCGCTTTGTCGCTATTGCGCTTAACGTGTGGTGACCGCGTTTAGCTAGTCCTGTCTGTTCCTTCGTGTTGGATTGCAGTTTGCTAATTGGTTCTGTCTTTATTCATTCTATGTTTTGTCTTCACTCTGTCTTGTGTCTCTGCTAGCAATCACCATTCTTGCGATTGCTTTCTCACTTTGGTCTTCGCTGTTGTATGTCAACCGTCGCTGGGTGGTGACTAGATTGGTGGACATACATACATTCTGTCTCTGTGCTCACTCTCTCTCGAGTGGCTATCTTGCCCTGTATTGCTTCACTTCGTACAATCTCCATCTGGCACCTGTGGTTGTACAGAGACCGAGTTCCTCTGTACTCCACAGCTCCATCTGCCGGTTGGAATTCCTCTCTACAGGTGCATTTGCATCAAGGCTGGGTTCCCTTATCCAAACGCTTGTGGAGGGTTTCCGCAGTGTCAGCGCACATGTTGTGCGCTGACCATGGAGATAATTCCACAATCGTTACAAACACCATCCCCACTGTCAACAATGGTAGTGGGAACCTAAAGCTTTGGGGGTGTTTTTCAGCCAATGGACATAATCACAGTAAACTGCCAATGGAACCTAATCACAGTAAACAGCCCCATGGAAAAAGAGAAATACATCAGGCAGTCTGCAGAGAAACTTGGCCTTCGGCACCAGTGGACATTTCAGCATGACAATTACCCAAAACACACAGCAAAAGTGGTGAAGAAATGGTTTGCAGACAACAACATTAACGTTTTGGAGTGGCCCAGCCAGAGCCCTGACTTGAATCCAATTGAAAATCTGTGGAGGGAGCTAAAGATCAGGGTGATGGCAAGAAGACCTTCCAACCTGAAAGATTTGGAGCTCATTGCTAAGGATGCATGGGCAAAAATACCTGTGGAGACATGCAAAAAGCTGGTATGCAATTATAGAAAGCGTTTGATTGCTGTAATTGCCAATAAAGGTTTTTTCATTGATTATTGAGGAGGGTATGCATAATTATTGACTGGACACTCTTTGCTCAAATGTAAATAAAATCAGAGAAATGTTTTTTTCCCATAACAACGCCTCTTGTACATTGTCATCTTATCTTTTGGGAGACACCTATGTCCTTTTCTCTCAAAAAATTACTTGCTGGTTGAATAAAAGTGACTTTAAGTCAAAATTTACCAGGGGTATTAATAATTATGGGGAGCACCATATTGTGTGTATACACACACACAAATACACACACACACACACTCACATATATATATATATATATATATATATATATATATATATATATATATATATATACACAGAGTGGGCCATTTATATGGATACACCTTAATAAAATGGGAATGGTTGGTTATATTAACTTCCTGTTTGTGGCACATTAGTATATGTGAGGGGGGAAACTTTTCAAGATAGGTGGTGACCATGGCAGCCATTTTGAAGTTGGCCATTTTGAATCCAACTTTTGTTTTTTCAATAGGAAGAGGGTTATGTGACATCAAACTTATTGGGAATTTCACAAGAAAAACAATGGTGTGCTTGGTTTTAACATAACTTTATTCTTTCATGAGTTATTTACAAGTTTATCTTTGTTTACAGCCATTGACATGTCGCCGAGGTTAACATGTGAGGAGCGGATAGAAATTGTGTTGATGTCTGGTGAATGCAAACCGGGTCATTGCAGCAGATTGCAATGCAAGACACCCTACGAGACCACCCATGTCCCATGCTACAGTTAGCAAACTGCTTGCTAAGTTTCGTGAAACTGGTTCAGTGTTGTTTTTGTCAAAATGTGGACCCATTAAATCTGTCACTAATGATGAAACATCAGTGGCTGTCCTAGCTTCATTCAGCAAGAGCCCACAGCGTAGCACTCGCCGCATGTCACTGGAGAGTGACATTAGTTGAACATCCCGTCTGCGGATATTAGCTACTCACAAATGGCACCCTTACAAACTCCAGCTACTGCAGCATCTCAACGAGGATGAACCAGATTGGCGCACTGAATTTGCAGAATGGGCAAAACAAAAATTGGAACTGGACCCTCAGTTTAAGCAGAAGATTTTGTTCAGTGATGAGGCAAACTTTTATGTGTATGGTGAAGTTAACAAACAAAACTACCGCTATTACTCTGACACTAACCCACATTGGATAGATCCCTCCAAGACTGTTGGAACAAAAAAAATGATGGTATGGTGTGGTATATGGGGTACAAAGATAGTGGGGCCATTCTTCATCAATGGAAACCCCAAGGCCACTGGATATGCGAAATTGCTACATGATGATGTGTTTCCCTCTTTATGCACTGAAGCTGTCACGTTCCCTGAGATTTTCCAGCAAGATGGTGCACCACCACATTATGGGTGTCAGGTCCGAACATTCCTAGATGAACAGTTTCCTGGAAAGTGGATTGGTCGTCGTAGGCCAGTTGAATGGCCCCCAAGGTCTCCCGATCTGACCCCCTTAGACTTTTATCTTTGGGGTCATCAGAATCAGAATCATATTTCTTTCGCCAAGTACAACGGGGGTTGTACCCGGAATTATTTTTGGCTCATACAGGGTCGGATATGGTACAAACACATGCATGCAATCCACCACATACAATTAATACCTACAACTACTACATACAAGTAGTACAAGTAAGCATATACCTATATATACATATCGTACATAACCGAAGTGAAGGATGCATGGGGAAGTCTGGAGTGCTATGTGAGGGGAGCAGCCACATCTACTGGTGGCGCTCGCTCAGCTCCGCAGCAGTTCCAGATGCCCCGCAGTGTGTCCTTGAAAAGAATGGATAGAGAAAAAGAGGGAGAGAGAGAGAAGGGATAGCTAAAGAGAGACAAAGAGAAAGAACCAAGGCAAGAGGAGAGAGACAGAGGCAGAGTCCTTTAGGGCTGCCGATTAAAAAACACCCCTGGGTCCGACAATCAGTCCCAGAAGTGTCCATACCTGTGGTCTGGTTCCCACAGTTTGAAGGTGGGCAGCCGATCTTGCCAGCAGTGGCAGAGGTAGACCCAGGCTGGAGGCTGCAGCCGGTGGAGACCCTCTCTGGAGCTCAGCCTGTGGATCTCTTCCAGGTGGGAGGCTCAGCCTGTGGATCTCTTCCAGGTGGGAGGCCCAGCAGGAAGCGGCGGTGGTCAGGCCTCCTATGCATCCGGAGTGACCCACATGCTCCGGGCTGGCATCCCCAAACGCATCCTGCATGAGCCCGAGTGGACTCCTAGGCCCTGTCGCAGTGGCTCCCGTGGAGAAGGGGGGATCCTGCAGCCTCATCAGTCCCGGGTTGCGGAGGGTGGGTGCTCCTGCAGTGCTTGCAGGCAGAGGGGGCCCGGAGCTTCTGGAAGCCAGAAGAGCCAGTGGCCGCACAGGCCGATGGAGCTGGTGGCTGAACTGGTGGAGGAGGGACTAGCCTGGCCGACTTGGGGGCACAGCAAGGGTATCAGGCTCACCTGGGCAGGGCAGCAGTAATGTGCCCCCAGGGATTGATGTGATCTCCCCTCCGGCCTGGACAGATGTGGAGGCATCCTGCATGAGCCCGAGTGGCTGCCTGGCAGCAGCGGTGGTGGATCGGAGGCAGGGCGAAGAGCAGTGCTTGGGCCTATGGTCACTCCACGTGGGTAGCGGCGGCAGCTCAGCTGATCAGGCCCACTGGTGTCCAAAACTTCATCGGAGGTACACTAATCCCCTCCGGGCCATGGCGGTGGAGCGGTCCGCATGTTCCCGTGATGGTGTCTGGCAGCGACAGTGTAGCGTCCTCCTGATGAGGAGCCTCCGTGTCTCAGATGCTGGCAGGGCAGCCGCATGTCTCTGGCAGCGTCTGGTTGCTCCGGCAGCGGAGCTGTAGCTGCACCAGTGTGGGTCAGACAGCCTGCGGGTCACCGTTCCTCCCAGGCAGAGTGGAAGCATGAAGGAGATGGGTCCCCTTTGGCAGTCATCTGAAGGCAATTGTCTATGCTGTGAAGATACGAGATGTGCAGCACCTGGAACTACGGATACTGAAAGCCTGTGCTAGCATTTCTCCTGTGGTGTTGCTACTAGTGTGTGAAGAGTGGGAGAAGAGAGTTGCATTGACAATCCAACACAATGGGCAGCACATTGAACGCATTTTATAAGTGGTCAGAAAATAACTCATGAAAGAATAAAGTTACATTAAAACCAAGCACACCATTGTTTTTCTTGTGAAATTCCCAGTAAGTTTGATGTGTCACATGGCCTCTTCCAATTGAAAAAACAAAAGTTGGATTCAAAATGGCCGCCATGGTCACCACCCATCTTGAAAAGTATCCCCCCTCACATATACTAATGTGCCACAAACAGGAAGTTAATATCACCAACCATTCCCATTTTATTAAGGCGTATCCATATAAATGAACCACCCTGTGTGAATATATATATATATATATATACATACATACATATACACGCACACACGCACACACACCACTATATAATTCCGCCCATACAATTCTATCCTAATACAAGCTGAGCTCTGGGCAGGCAAAGTGTCACCAGTAGAAAGAAATGGCAGCGCTTCCAAACAGACCCTGCACCTGAATTGACTACCTGCACAAGTATGCAGAGCTCGAATAACGGGCAGATTACACACCTTGCATTCAAAACAGGTACAGTAAAGGAGGGCATTAGCTTCAACATAAGTTGTGCACAAATTATCCCTACTAGACTCTCCCACGGCGGTGACGGGCCCCCACGGGAGAGAACCGAACCGCTAGTCTAACAGTGAAGCATATCAAATAGTGAAGCATGTTCAAACAGTGAAAATTATCCAATCAAAAAGTTAAAACCTCAAACTAATGTAACAGTGAAACATATCCAACAGTGAAGCATATCCAACAGTGAACCCTAGCTAGTCTAAAATTAAAAACATATTTTATTATTTTACTGAATGCATTGTACCTCCCCTCAGGCCCACTGAATGCATTGTACCTCCCCTCAGGCCCACTGAATGCATTGTACCTCCCCTCAGGCCCACTGAATGCATTGTACCTCCCCTCAGGCCCACTGAATGCATTGTACCTCACCTCAGGCCCACTGAATGCATTGTACCTCACCTCAGGCCCACTGAATGCATTGTACCTTCCCTCTGTCCCACTGAATGCATTGTACCTCCCCTCAGTTTTTCTGCCTTTTTTCCTCAGTAAAAATGTTAAAGAAGAAGTGGATATCCATTTGAGACCGATATTCAAAGGATTTGAGGCACAGCCGAGAAAACCGCAGTGGACAAGCTCCGACCTGTGACCGGAACCATCCGCTGTTCGAGGAACTAATGTTCCTGAGGAGGACAATGGAGAGGAGAAGGTAAAAAAAAATAACAATAAAGTAAATTAAAAAAACATGACCAACAACATATGTGATATGCGGGGGGTTTGAGGGATCAATGCAACCACAGGGAGGCAGCCATAAAGTTTCAAAAACGCAGTCTATTTATTGCTTATCACACAAAACTGGCTTCCTGCCAGCAAACAAAACATTGGCTTCTTGCCAGCAAACAAAAACAGCAGCTTATCTTCAGCAGTAAGGGCCCGTTCAGATCACAAATGCGGATGGCCATGCGTGTGGAACGCGTGCGTTGCGCAACGCGTACGAACGCACGCCATCCGCGTTTGTGTGCGTTGCGTGGCTGATCACTGAAAAGTGAATGGGACAGCCGCGCGTTTTGACAAAATCTGCGTGCAGCATGCGTTCCTGGACCGCACAGGTCCGGAACGCATGCAGTGTGAACATCAGACAGTGCACTCTATGCACTGTCTGATGTCGTGCGTGTCGGCCTCGTGCGAGGTCGGCCTCCAAAACGCGGCTGGAAACGCGTGCAGTCTGAACGGGCCCTTAGGCAACAAAACAGATTCTCTTCAGTACAACACACAGAATACAGTCCAGCACACTTGCATGGGTACTCTTTACCAGTCAGAAGAGGTCTTTATAATCCACAGGCAGTACAGCACAGACTCCAGCCTTAGCTCACAGCTCACAAAACTGACTCAGGAAAAAGCCAACGCCCAGTGTGAGACCTGTGCATTTACAACCTCTCCCACCAACCTTCATTGTCCAGCCCCCCTTGCTGGGAGGAATAGATGGACCCGCCCAACCTTCCATCTATTCCAGGATCCAGGCCCTGGGAAAAGAAATAAAAGATGTTGGCAACCTGCTGGTTAACAACAAAACCCTGGATTCCTATTTCCCAGCATTGGGGCTGTCTTAAAAATAAAAACACACGTGAAAAGCTGGTGATATATATCGCCATCCAGTACCGATCCCCGGAGTCCTGTACACATAGTTGTTATAATTTTCTGCTTTTTATTGCAATATACTACATGCAATATAATATATATTTTGTTATTTCTTTTCTTATAATTGCAGAACTACTACTAATGTACAGCAAAGTGAGGCACAGGAGGAGCCTGAGGAGGAGGAGGAAGATGGCAGGAGTCTGGACTCTCACAACACCTCAGTAGGATCATCATCTGAGCACCGAGAGACAGAGGAGGAGTCACTGGAGGAGACTGTAAGCACACAGTCCACTATTGTGTCAACACCAACTGCGCAAAGACCTAGCTCGCCCATAATACCTGGGCCTAGGAGAAATCGCACCAGAAATGTTCGGCCAGAACCTAATGTCGACGTTAATCAAAGATGTAGAAAAAAGTGTGGCACAAATCATGGAGCCAAAAGACAGCCTTGGGACATTTTTCAGGGCACTTGAGAAAGAGGCGAGGGAGGTCCCAAAAGAAAAATGGGACGATATGAAGCAAAAACTTTTCACACTCGTCATGCAAATTAAAACTAGTAGTGTGCCAACAAGGGAGACTTGGTCTGGTCAAGCACGGCAGGAGGCAGGGCCATCTTTTTATGTTCCAGGCAGTTACACACACATGGTACCTCCGTATCAAACAAGCTGGTACCAATACAGTCAACAACAACAAAGTAGTCACACGCAGGGTCAAGCCCAAGGACAGGCCACGTTTCCACTGCTTTCACCATCTTCAAACAGTACGAGTTTAGAGAGAAGCACAGCAGAGCCTGTATCTGCCTCTCTACAAATGGAGTCTCTGAGTTGTACGCCAATAATTGAAGATATATAATGATACTGTTTTTAGCTTATTTGCAACTGTGTGTGGTACTGAATTTTTACACCATGTGTGGCTGAGGTGGAGATGGCCCATCCCCTCATGGCAGGACTATCTGTTTGTGGCTTGGGTTGAGACTTTGCTTTTCCCAGGCCACAGGCAGAGGGTCCCCCATGAGGTGATGGACTTTCTCTCTGTCAGCCACAGACCTCTGCCCTCTCAGGCTATCCTCCCGTGCCTCCTCTCAGGCTATCTTCCTGTGCCTCCTCTCAGGCTATCCTTCTGTGCCTCCAACTGTATGTGCTACTATTTTAACACAGCATACACATGTATGTGCTACCACTGTAAACACCATGTGTGGCTGAGGGGGAGATGGTCCATCCCCCCATGGTAGGACTATCTGTGGCTTGGGTTGAGGCTTTGCCTTCCCCAGGCCACAGGCAGAGGACTTTCTCTCCATCAGCCACAGATCTCTGCCCTCTCAGGCTATCCTCCTGTGCCTCCTCTCCTGTGCCTCCAACTGTGTGTGCTACTATTTTAACACAGCATACACTAGACTCTAGTGACTAGAGCCAAGCCAAGGCTTAAAGCATAGTCCCCAACAGTCCCGATTTGATCGGGACTGTACCGATTTGGGGGGCCCCTCCCGCCATCCCGCGCTGCCCCCCTTCTGTCCCGGCCGCTGGGCAGAGAGAAGGAAAAAAATTGATCGAGGCACCAGCCCCGGGGATCTGCATGCGGGATGGATTACCGCCGCTATTTATTTCTCCCTCCCTCCTTCCTAATGTGTCCCCCAGTGTCCCCGGCTTCCCCCCGCACAGTAATATGGGCAGCGGAGCGGGCAGTGAGTCTTACCACTGCCTCTCCGCTGCGTACCGGGATCTCCTCTGATCTTCTCGCTTCCTGTGACGTCACAGGAAGCGAGAAGATCAGAGGAGATCCCAGTACGCAGCGAAGAGGCAGTGGTAAGACTCACTGCCCGCTCCGCTGCCCATATTACTGTGCGGGGGGGAAGGGGACACTGGGGGACACATTAGGAGGGAGGGAGAAGGATAATGATGGCGGCGGCGGCCATACATGCCGCATACCGGGCGGGCTGGTGCCTCGATCGGCTTTTTTTCCCCCCTCTCTCTGCCTGGCCACCCCCCTCCTCCTCCTCACCACCACCACCCCGGCACCCTCCCATTTGGGAGTAATTTAATAACAAAATTATTTAAAAAAAAAACAAAACTTTTTTTTCCCCCTGGGGTGGGCGTGACTAGGGGGTTGGGGGCGTGGCCAGGGGTGTGGCCTAATTGTCCCGTTTTGGGTCATTGAAATGTTGGGAGGTATGTTAAAGAGAATCTGTATTGTTAAAATCGCACAAAAGTAAACATACCAGTGCGTTAGGGGGCATCTCCTATTCCCCTCTGTCACAATTTCGCCGCTCCTCGCCGCATTAAAAGTGGTTAAAAACTGTTTTAAAAAGTTTGTTTATAAACAAACAAAATGGCCACCAAAACAGGAAGTAGGTTGATGTACAGTATGTCCACACATAGAAAATACATTCATACACAAGCAGGCTGTATACACCCTTCCTTTTGAATCTCAAGAGATCATTTGTGTGTTTCTTTCCCCCTGCAGCTATCTTCCACTGAAGTGTCAGGCTGTTTCTTCCTGCAGAGTGCAGACAGCTCTGCCCGTATGTAATTCCTCAGTATGTGAAAGCCCAGCCAGCTCAGAGGAGGATTTATCCAGCTTGTAAAAGATAAGAGAGAAGGGAGAAGCTGCCCTAATCTAAATAATACACAGGCAGTGTACAGGTAGGGGCCTGGAGGGGGGAGATGCATCACAGAACCACAACACTGAAGAACTTGGCAGCCTTCCAGACACAGGCTGACAAGTCTGACAAGAGAGAGATAAGTTGATTTATTACAGAGATGGTGATAGTAGAACGTGCTGCAGTAAGCCAGAACACATTAGAATAGCTTTTGGAACTGGTAGGATGATAAAAAACAGGATGCAATTTTTGTTACGGAGTCTCTTTAATTCTTTCCACCAAAATGTTTGCGAAAACCTTTATGTCCAGATTCAATAATGAAATAGGTCTATAACTTTGACATAAAGCAGGATCTTTTCCACTTTTATGGGTAACAGTTATGTGTGCTTGTAGCACATCCCTAGGCAAGACATTACCATTTTTAAGAGCATTAAACAATCTTCAGATAGGAGGTACCAAAATATCACTAAGGCCTGGAACCCACTGAAAACCGCAAACGCAAAACGCAACCGCTAGCGTTTTGTCTGAGCGGTTTGCAAGCGGATTCATGCACGTTTTCGGTCGCGTTTTGCAACAGTGTATTTTTTTGCTCAGCAGTTGTGTAGCGTTTTGCGTTTCGCGTTTTTATCCTGATTGGTCCTGTGAATTATTTTTAATTTTGTTACAGTGTGCTGAACCGCAAAACGCTTAGGTTTTGCTGAGCGTTTCTGCTAGCGTTTCAATACTTTACATTGATGCGCTAACGCTCCCAAAATGCTGCAGGTCCTGCGTTTGCGTTTCTGGGAAACACAAACGCTCCTGTGGAAGTTGCCCCATCCATTAACATCAGCTGAGCGTTTTGGCAAAACGCTAGCGTATCGCAGCGCTGCCAAAATGCTCAAAAAAACGCTCTTGTGGGTTCCAGCCCTAAAAGTGGAAAAATCTTTTTTTGAATATCCATCGCAGGGATAAGGTGACCGCAACAGGCACACGAGCGCTTCACTCACTCGTGTGCCTGTTGTGGTCACCTGATCCCTGCGAGGCAGGGACCTCCCACTTCTCCATACGTTCCAGCGGTTTATGGCAGCTCCACTGACTCCTGTGCCAGTTTCCAGACATTTACATACAATTCTCCACCCCTTCTGTGCTGTGGGCCACTCTGACTGGCTGGCCCGAGTTTTTAGACACACGTGGCGCATTGTCCCACTGTCTCTTGCAGTCCATGTTAGACTGAATCGTCAGTGAATGCAGCTTCTCCTTAGATTACAGGTATCTATATCACGCGTCATTTTCACACCATATTGGTTTGTTTATGTTCACACCATATTTGATCACTTTTATAATTGAGATATATTACCTTTGGGCACTGAGGTCTTTTTCTTTGTATGCTTCTGGTTTCTTTTTTGCTATATATGCAAGCCTTTACTACTAATCTGACAGTGTATTGACACATGATGCTTTTGATCTGATGGGCTTGATGTACCCAGTTTGGGCGCTGCTAATATCTATGCACTGAACTATTCAGATTGCCCATGTATGTATACGGGTGTTGGCTTGCATGTATACATATGATGTCTTTCTCTGTTGGAAAGTCTGGTTTTGCATGTGGTTTTTCATGTCTCTCTATTGAATTTTTATGACACTATGAGGGTATATACTCTACCAGCTCTTACTGCATGCGCCTTTGGTAGGCGCCTAGGTTGCGGTTTGATATGGCACTGAGATGGTCGTGCACTGTCACTACTTCTATCTAGTATTTTTAATTTGGGTTTATTCTTTTTATATATTATATATTATACGGATCGCTCAAAATCAGTCTTATCACCCGAACGACAGTCTGTACACACGCCCGATTTGGCGTGCGGACGACTGAACGACGGGACGTTCAAACGACCCGTCGTTCGGAAAAATCTGACGTGTGTATGGGCCTTAAAGCTCTTATTTCACTCAATAAACCCAAAATTCTCTCAGAATATTTGCTCTTCTTTCTGGCTCCCTGGGAGATAAGAACCCCCCTCACCATAGCCTTATGGGCCTGCCACACTACACCCTTGTCCATGTCCTCCAACTCATTCTTATCAAAATATTCTATTATTGTATCTTTCACCTTATCTCTAATCCGGCAGATTGCAATTGAGTCTCCAATGCTAATCCCGTCTATTTTTCTGCCAAAGTTCTAAGTCAAACCACACAGGTGCATGATCAGAAATAGTGATATTTCCAATTCTTAAGTCTATCCAAATAATACTGATCCAAAAACAACATATCAATTCTAGTATATAATGTAAGGATCCCTCCTGCCGGTTGCAGCGGAGCTGCAGCCAAGCAGTTTTGGTATTTCTGCCTGCATTTGGTTGCTTGGTTTTGTTTGTATTTGCCGTGAAAGTCTTTGCTATTTGCAAGCACACTGCAGTTCAGAGTAGCCCAGGATGTTGTCACGAATGCACCTAAGGCTGGCTGCAGTCAGAAAGTCATGGATTTCTTACATGCATGTGGCTGCATAATCTGGCATGCATTTGTAATGAGAGTTCCGTCCATTTCCAGACAGCTTGCAGTGTAGCACAGGGTTGCCTGATTACCATTCAGCCTGTAGGAATTTACATGTCAGTTTCCATTGGCTGATGTCCACATAAAAGCCTGCCTCTCATTCCAGACCTGGCCCGACATAGCATACAGCCTCCCTGAATTGTTGGTGGGTCCATGCTGTGTACGTGTATTTTGTATTGCTTTGCTTTGCATTACCTTGCCTGCCTGGACAGTCACTGCACCCACGTGGGTGCCGTGCAGTGGAGTCTTACCACCCTGCTAGCTGGTGACTGCCTTTACCACGTTGGTGACTAGTAGTTATTCTGCTTGCTCTGGTTCTGAGGACGTAACTATAGGCTGCGGTTGCTATTAGTTACGCTCCAACCTGATTGTCTTGTTTTGTATCAGTGTGGATGTTTGCTACTGCTAGGTAAACATTCTTTCTGTCTGTCTGTTCCTGATAGATCTATTTCCTGTGTACGTAACTATAGCAGTGTTGCCAAATCGCCCATAAATTTACAGGCATACTGTAAATTTTGTTACAAATTTAGCTGCCCGTGAATTCCTTAAGGAATTCAGCAGCGTCCGTAAGGGTGGTGAATTGGCCGCCCTGTAAGCAGGAGGAGAGCAGCGCAGAGAAGAGAGAGAGTGGTGGGCACAGCAATGGGGAAGGGGGGACGTTTCCCCCCCTTCCCTCACCATAGGGCTCCCCCTCCCTCGCTCTTCCCTCCAGAACTAAGTCTTGTGTGGGTCCAGTAGCGTTGCCACCCAGTACAAGTCTTTGTCCTTCAGCTTTTTTATTTACGAGGGTCCTTGAACAGGCAGGACAACATGAAAGACCCCATTTGTACAAGGTTGGATGTTGAGCTAGACAGCCCCTCTTGCTCTTCATCACTGAGGTCACGCAAGGTCTCCTCCTCCCCCCTCCCCCCCAGCCGCGTACAACACCACAGGTAGCCGAAGGTACGGTAAAAGCTGGCGGGCTAGCAGCTCCGACAAGCCAGCTGTCAGGCGCTGGGCAAGGGGGTGACTCTGAGACATTGGCTTCTTCCACTCAAAAACTTCCTTGACAGAAACCTGACTGTGGGCCGATGAGCAGGAACTGTTTAAGGTGAGAGAGCTCTGTTGGTGGGGAGAAAGGGGGGGGGGGGAATCACTTGTGTGCTGTGTTATGTGGCCCTGCAGCTTAACCTTAAAGCTGCAGTGGTCCATTTTACTAAAAATTGCCTGGTCACTAGGGGGGTTTAGCACTGCAGTCCTCAAGAGGTTAATCACGTATGCATCCTATTGGTGTTTGTTTTTTGCGATCAGGTGCCTTCGCAAAACAGTTGTCCCTAGGTGGGTGTTGGACTTCAACGACTTTTGGCAAAGGTTGCAGATGGCATTGCTGGTAGCAGAGGCACACAAACAAACAAAAAATGCCACACTTGTGAGTTTTGGAATGTCTGCATTCTGGTGGTGGCAACAGCAGGCATTGAAGAGCGTGTTGGCTGGCTGACCCTAGGTGCCAATACATGCTGTCTGACAGAGCCACTAGCTCCTTGTGATGGGCTCCCCCTGCTAGTTTCAAAAACGTGTCTCCTTCTCCTCTCTGTCTCTCCATCTGAACTGTCCCCCTGTTCTTCATGTCCTCTTGCGGGCACCCACTTGACATCCATGGACACATCGTCATCATCAACTGCTTCACTTGTCTTAGACACCTCCGAATAGGCACCAACAACGGGTACTACATCATCGTCATCTTCCTCACACGTTACGTCCATGTGTGTACTGACGCCTGACATGTCATGTGGTGTGACATCCTCCTTATCTCCTTCATCTTCTGCCAATAAAAGTTGTGCATCACTAAATGCATCATGTGTGAATAATTCCTCTGGCATATCAAGTGGAGCAGCTGTGGTGCTAGTGGTGGTGGTTAGAGATGTCGCAAACCTCCGATTTTCGGTTCGCGAACCCTGTTCCCGAACTGCCGCGGAAGGTTCGGTTTGCACGAACTTCCGCGAACCGCAATAGACTTCAATGGGGAGGCGAACTTTGAAAACTAGAAGCATTTATGCTGGCCAGAAAAGTGATGGAAAAGATGTTTCAAGGTGTCTAACACCTGAGATCTTTCAGTGACTACAAGAGGGGAATTTTTTTTTCAAAAATACCTTATAGTTTTTGAGAAAATAATTTTAAAATAACTCCTTCTGACCATGGGAAAATTAAACGCCCGCCGACTTTAGCAGTTAAAAGCAAAGCCCCTTTAAAAGCTAGAAACACCAAACTTGCAGGAAATGTTAAGAAGAACAGTGGGAACAAGAGGAAAACATTTTTCTCAACAAGACCTTATAGTTTTTAAGAAAATCAATTTTAAAGTTTCAATATAAATTCTCCTTCTGACTGTCATGCCACAGGTTATTGCGGATAGCGGCGCAGTCGCCACTTCCGCAGCAGGTAGCACGGCGTCTCCCGCCATGGTGTCTCCAGGCCTCCCATCGGCATCTGGGAGGTCCGGTCAAATGGGTGACGTAGGCGAAAATTGGGCTCGCATGCGCGCGGACAACCGCCGCACTTATGGTTCGAGGAAGTGTGTCAGCTGACCTGGATGGTCAGCTGACACCAGCCTGCTCCCTGATTGGCTGGGCTTCCGGGCGGAGCTGTGGGCTGCTCCACAGTATTTCAGGACTCACCTGTCAGTTGCTCCTCGTCTGCTGTTGCGAATGCTATATGTGTTAGCTCTCAGACCTGAGTCAGATCCTTTGATAGCTTAAAGTACTATTGAACTGTATTATTTGTTATGACCTCTTGCTTGCCTGACTACTCTCCTGTCTTCTGATTCTGTGCCGTTGCCTATCTGATCTCGTTGCCGAACTCTGCCTGTGACACCACTCTGATCTTGCCTCTTGCTTCTGTACTGCCTCTGTCCGTGTGTTGCCGAATCTGCCTGTCTGACTATTCTACCCTCAGCACTAGGTCTAGCCTAGGCTGAGGGGTTCCTGGTATTCCCGCTCCTCGGGAATACTCTTCTGCAGTAAGGTCTGAATCACTACAGTTACACTGTGTTTCAGCCTTCCCTTACTGCTGCAATAGCACCTTAGTCACGTCAGTGTTACTGTGGCTATTGTCCAGCCAAGATTGTATTCAGTACAATCTTCGGCTGCAGTAGTATCTGAATCATCATTTGTGAATTACATTGATGCAGTCAGACTCTCCTGCTCCTCAGGAAATCCTGTTTTATTGCCTGTGCTTTTGATATTACTGTTGCACCAAACACCCTACACGTATCAAGTATCTTGCTGGCTCTATATCAGCATGATTGGTGATTCTGCAGATCACCATATGATCAGGTATAGCATCTGTATTAGTGGTGATACTGCAGATCACCAGTAATTGGATTAACTGTCGCTGACACCAATCGTTACAGAACAGCAGACCAAACATAATGGATTTACTGCACAGCCAGATGAAAGTCCTGACCACCGCTGTAAACACTCTCACCGGGGTGGTCAATACTCAACAGACACAGATTACCCAAGTGTCTGAGTCTGTCCAGGTACTTCAAAATGCTGTAAAAGCAGTACAATCCCCTTCTGTCTCAGATCTCAAGATGGATATGCCTGCAAAGTTTTCAGGGCATACATCTGATTTTCAGAACTTTATGAACCATGTCCTTTCTTATTTTGAATTGAGGCCTAACTTGTCTGGATCTGAACATCAGAGGGTCACGTTAATTAAGACCCTACTGTCTGGTGATTCACAGACCTGGGCATATGGGTTTCCTCCAGAGCATGAGTCACTGACCTCAGTTCAGGAATTTTTTAAAGCTATGGCCGTATTATATGACGACCCGGATAGGGCTAGTACTGCTGAGAGGAAGATTAAAAATCTCAGTCAGGGATGTAACACGGCTGAAGCGTACGCCGCTGAATTCAGGAGGTGGGCGGGTTCCACTAGATGGGGAACATTGTATTGTTAGACCGCTTTCTGACTGGACTTTCTGACCCAGTTTCTGATTTACTGTTAGGGCACCCTGATCCAAAGACTTTAGATGAAGCAATTTCCTTGGCAGTTAGAGTGGATCGACGCCTACGATATCAGAAACACACTCGTGGGAGTAGGGAGGTGAGATTCGTCTCTTATGCTTCCTCTCCATCTGAGTCTCCTCCGGATGATCCAATGCAGGTTGGTCGTTTTAGATTGTCGCAGATTGAGAAAATACGCTGGAGATCTGAGGGTCACGTAGAGCAGAGTTGTCCAAAAGAGGTCATGAAACGCTGCTGTCTAGGTGTAGTTAGGGGTAATACCCTGGGCAAGCCACTTTTACCTCTAAATAAGAACCGAGTAAATCTTCCATGTTCCATTACCTGGGAGGGTCAGGTGTTCACTACTGATGCATTCGTGGACTCTGGCTCTGAAGCCAATTTCATTGATTACGATTTTGTAATAAAATTGGGAATTCCTATGCTTCCATAGAACCGACAGTTCATGGTTAATGCTATAGATGATTCCCCTCTGCAATGTAAACACCCTCTTTCACAAACCTAATCTTTAGTGTGTACCATAGGGGTTTTACATAAGGAAAAGTTACCGTTTTTTGTGTTACAAATGGCAACCTCCACCATCATCCTAGGGATGCCTTGGTTGCAACAGCATTCTCCTCAAATTGACTGGTCCTCGGGCCAATTACTGAGTTGGTCAGAGCATTGTCGCACTCATTGTTTGGAGAAAGTTGCAGTCCGTGCTACCAAGGTTCAAGTCAAGGGGGTACCAGAGCAATATATCGAGTTTTCAGATGTGTTTTGTCCCAAGTCCGCTGATAAGCTCCCACCTCATCGGAGTTTTGATTGTCCGATTGAATTAAGATAAGGTTGCATTCCCCCTAGAGGCCGTTTGTATAATCTGTCAGGCCTTGAGAAACTTGCTATGCAGGAGTATATTAAGGAGAATTTGGCTAAGGGGTTCATCCGTCCTTCTCTGCCTCCAGCCGGGGCCGGCTTCTTTTTTGTACAGAAGGAAGACGGTGATCTTAGACCGTGTATCGATTATCGTGGTTTAAATAAGATCACTGTAAAGAATCGTTACCCCTTGCCTTTGATTGACGACCTGTTTGCTCAGATAACCAATGCTAGCATCTTCTCCAAACTCGATTTACGGGGTGCTTATAATCTGGTACGCATTAGAGATGGTAATGAGTGGAAGACGGCCTTCAACACGGTCACTACGAGTACTTGGTCATGCCCTTTGGGTTGTGTAATGCCCCGGCCGTCTTCCAAGAACTGATCAATGAGGTCTTTAGAGAGGTTCTGGGAAAATTTGTATTAGTGTACTTGGATGATATACTGATCTTTTCCCCTAATCTGACTGAACACAGAAAACATGTGAAATATGTGTTAAGGAGGTTGGGTACCAGAGGGTCGCATGCATGCTGAGAAATTGAGGAAGAGGTTTCATCAGTTACATCCTGAGAAACCATGTAGGAAGTGTCCGGGGTCCACTCCTCAAGGGGGGGTAATGTCATGCCACAGGATATTGCGGATAGCGGCGCAGCCGCCACTTCCGCAGCAGGTAGCACGGCGTCTCCCGCCGTGGTGTCTCCGGGCCGCCCATCGGCATCTGGGAGGTCCGGTCGAATGGGTGACGTAGGCGAGCATCGGGCTCGCGTGTGCACGGACAACCGCCGCACTTATGGTTTGAGGAAGCGTGTCAGCTGACCTGGATGGTCAGCTGACACCAGCCTGCTCCCTGATTGGCTGGGCTTCCGGGCGGAACTGTGGGCTGCTCCACAGTATTTCAGGACTCACCTGTCAGTTGCTCCTCATCTGCTGTTGCGAATGCTATATGTGTTAGCTCTCAGACCTGAGTCAGATCCTTTGATAGCTTAAAAAACTATTGAACTGTATTATTTGTTATGACCTCTTGCTTGCCTGACTACTCTCCTGTCTTCTGATTCTGTGCCGTTGCCTATCTGATCTCGTTGCCGAACTCTGCCTGTGACACCACTCTGATCTTGCCTCTTGCTTCTGTACTGCCTCTGTCCGTGTGTTGCCGAATCTGCCTGTCTGACTATTCTACCCTCAGCACTAGGTCTAGCCTAGGCTGAGGGGTTCCTGGTATTCCCGCTCCTCGGGAATTCTCTTCTGCAGTAAGGTCTGAATCACTACACTGTGTTTCAGCCTTCCCTTACTGCTGTAATAGCACCTTAGTCACGTCAGTGTTACTGTGGCTATTGTCCAGCCAAGATTGTATTCAGTACAATCTTCGGCTGCAGTAATATCTGAATCATCATTTGTGAATTACATTGATGCAGTCAAACTCTCCTGCTCCTCAGGAGATCCTGGTTTATTGCCTGTGCTTTTGATATTACTGTTGCACCAAACACCCTACACTTATCAAGTATCTTGCTGGCGCTATATCAGCATTATTGGTGATTCTGCAGATCACCATATGATCAGATATAGCATCTGTATTAGTGGTGATACTGCAGATTACCAGTAATCGGATTAACTGTCGCTGACACCAATCGTTACACTGACCGTGGGAAAATATACCCCCGCCGACTTTAGCGGTTAATAGCAAAGCCCTTTAAAAGCTAGCAACACCAAAATTACTAAGAATGTTAAGAAGAACAGTGGGAACAAGATGACAATTTTTTTTTTCAAAAAGACCTTATAGTTTTTGAGAAAATCGATTTTAAAGTAAAAAAAAAAAAAAGAGTTGATTCATTAAAAAAAGAACTCATTCATTAAAAAAATCGGCCGGGGCTCCGCATTATGGCTATCCCAGCCTGCATGGGGGACAAGGGGTTACAGAGGCTCGGGAGGGGGATCCCACATCATTTTTTTTTTCACATTTCCCACACTCAGCACATAAAAATAATAAAATATATATACCGTATATACTCACAAGCAAGCCGAATTTTGGACCCACAAAAAGTGGGTCAAAAGTTGGGGGGTCGGCATGCTTGCGAGTGATGTGCCTGAGGGTCGTCCCCCCGCCCTCTCCCACCCGCTCCCCCCGCGGCCGCTGCTATTACCTTAGCTCCGCGGCTTCCTATTCCCCTGTCCTGCTCTTAATTAAACAGCAGCTCGCCCCACGGTGGCTGCTGCGTGATGACGGAGGAAGTGCAGAGAGAGGTTCCCATAGTAACCAGGAAGCCGCTCTTTGCGACTTCCTCCGTAATCACGCAGCGCAGCAGCCACCGTGGGGCGAGCTGCTGTTTAAGAGCAGGACAGGGGAATAGGAAGCCGCGGGGCTAAGGTAATAGCAGCGGCCGCGGGGGGAGCGGGACGCCCTAAACTCGCTATCCTGGGCACGATACTAGCTATCCTGGGCACTATACTAGCTATACTGGGCACGATACTAGCTATCCTGGGCACTATACTAGCTATCCTGGGCATGATACTAGCTATCCTGGGCATGATACTAGCTATCCTGGGCACGATACTAGCTATCCTGGGCACGATACTAGCTATCCTGGGCACGATACTAGCTATCCTGGGCACGATACACTGGGCTCTATACTAGCTATACTGGGCACTATACAAGCTATCCTGAGCACTATACTAGCTATCCTGGGCACGATACTAGCTATCCTGGGCACGATACCAGCTATCCTGGGCACGATACTAGCTATCCTGGGCACAATACCAGCTATCCTGGGCACGATACTAGCTATCCTGGGCACGATACTAGCTATCCTGGGCACGATACTAGCTATCCTGGGCACTATACTGGCTATACTGGGCACTATCCTGGGCACGATACTAGCTATCCTGGGTACTATACTAGCTATCCTGGGCACGATACTAGCTATCCTGGGCACGATACTAGCTATCCTGGGCACTATACTAGCTATCCTGGGCACTATACTAGCTATCCTGGGCACTTTACTAACTATACTGAGGCACTACCTTCCCATACTGGGCACTATACTATCTATACTGGGACACACTGGGGGGGATCATGCGGCCAGCATTTCCTACCCCCGGCTTATATGAGGGTCAATCATTTTTTCCTGGTTTTTCAGGCAAAAGTTGGGGGGTCGGTATCAGTGGCGTACCTAGGGCATTTGACACCCGGTGCTGGGTATTATAAGACACCCCCCCCCCCCCCAAAAAAAAGGTGAAGGGGCAAAAAATGGGAGGCGCTATAACATGCGGCAAAAAAAATGGGCGTGGCCATGATCGGATGAGGGCGGAGCTAACTGTAATTTGACGTGAACCCGGGTGAAAATACACGTAATGTGTGCAGATTTGCCCAGAGAATACGTTTAATCATGTCTGCAGATTTGCCCAGAGAATACGTTCAATCATGTCGGCAGATTTGCCCAGAAAATACATGCAATCATGTCGGCAGATTTGCCCAGAGAATACGTTCAATCATGTCGGCAGATTTGCCCAGAGAATACGTTCAATCATGTCGGCAGATTTGCCCAGAGAATACGTTCAATCATGTCGGCAGATTTGCCCAGAGAATACGTTCAATCATGTCGGCAGATTTGCCCAGAGAATACGTTCAATCATGTCGGCAGATTTTCCCAGAGAATACGTTCAATCATGTCTGCAGATTTGCCCAGAAAATACATGCAATCATGTCGGCAGATTTGCCCAGAAAATACATGCAATCATGTCGGCAGATTTGCCCAGAAAATGCATGCAATCATGTCGGCAGATTTGCCCAGAGAATACGTTCAATCATGTCGGCAGATTTGCCCAGAGAATACGTTCAATCATGTCGGCAGATTTTCCCAGAGAATACGTTCAATCATGTCGGCAGATTTTCCCAGAGAATACGTTCAATCATGTCTGCAGATTTGCCCAGAAAATACATGCAATCATGTCGGCAGATTTGCCCAGAAAATACATGCAATCATGTCGGCAGATTTGCCCAGAGAATACGTTCAATCATGTCGGCAGATTTGCCCAGAAAATACATGCAATCGTGTGGCAGACCTGTCCAGAAAACACTTCAATCGTGTAGCAGACCTGGCCAGAACATAAATGCTACCCCTGGCTGCTAATATAAATTAAAAAGAAAAAAAAAACCATTTACTCACCTGCAGCAGAGCTCCTGTTCCGGCCTCCGTCCAGTGCGCAGCTCCCACGATCCTCTGCAGCCAGCAACTCCCAAAGTCTCCAGAGCAGGGCTTCGGACATTTTACTATAGCCCTGCTCTGCCGCTGCGGTGAACTGATACGGCGTCTATTAGATGCCGAAAGTCAGTTCACGCTGGGGGGTGCTTGGAGAATTTTAAGGGGTGCTTCAGCACCCTAAGCACACACCCCCCCCCCCCCCTTCCCGCCACTGCCCCCAGTATAGGTAGCTAGCAGTTGCCCCCAGTGTAGGTAGCTAGTTGCCCCCAGTGAAGGTAGTATAGTTGCCCCAATATAGCTAGTATAGTTGCCCCCAGGATAGGCAGCATAGCTGCTGCCCCCAATGTAGGTAGTGTTGCTGCCCCCAGTGTAGTTTGTATAGTGGCCCCCGTAGAGCTTCCCTCCAGTATAGCTAGTATAGTGGCCCCCATAGTTGCCCCAGTATAGCTAGTATAGTGGCCCACAGTTTAGATAGTATAGTTGCCTCCATTGTAGCTGGTATGGTGCCCCCCCCCACCCAGTATAGGTAATATAGTGGCCCCCATAGATGCCCCCAGTGTAGCTAGTATAGTGCCCTGTGCCCCCCCTCCCCCCGTTTAGCTGCCTCCAGTATAGTGGCCCCCAGCTGCCAGCTAGTATAGTGGCCCCTAGTTTAGGTAGTATAGTTCCCCCCCTCCCCCCCCCCCCCGTGTAGCTAGAAGGAGGGGTGACAGCAGGGATAGCGGCGGGGAGGGGGAAATATCCCCCCCTCCCTCACCTGGGTCCCCTCCTTCTGCCTCTCTTCTCCCCCAAAAATGCGGGCAGCGGGCCGGTGGCAGTGGGCAGCGAGCAGGCGAGCGCGGAGTATACTCACGTTACTTCCGCGTATCAGCCTGGAACGCTGCGTCGCCGTCACGTGCCTCTACTGCGCCTCCAATGATTGGAGGCGCAGAAGAGGCACGTGACGGTGACGCAGCGTTCCAGGCTGATACGCGGAAGTAACGTGAGTATACTCCGCGCTCGCCTGCTCGCTGCCCACTGCCAACGGCCCGCTGCCCGCATTTTTGGGGGGAGAAGAGAGGCAGAAGGAGGGGACCCAGGTGAGGGAGGGGGGGATATTTCCCCCTCCCCGCCGCTATCCCTGCTGTCACCCCTCCTCCTAGCGCTGCTCTTCCCCTCCTTAGTCAGGTGTAGGGGGGTCGTGGCGACACCCCCCTGGCTGACTGGTACCCGGTGCGCCCCGCCCCCCTGCGCCCTTAGGTAGGAACGCCACTGGTCGGTATATATATTTAAAGGACTTACGAGGCCACGAGTATGAAAAAAGTTAAATACCATTTCATAATCCAGATCCATGGAGGACGCCATCTGCGCCCTCCCATATCTCAAATCTTTTCAAAGGGCAATGGCTCAGCAGTGGCAAATTTTCTAGCATTGTAGGGACTCTTAGGGGTATCATAACTGGTGAGTTTTGCCACTGCTGAGCCATTGCCATTTGAAAAAATGTGAGATTTTTGAAAAAGAAATAGGGAGCCCAATGAAAGCCTATGGGGGATTTTACCACTTTTGCACCCCTGTAACTCTGGTTTGCAGAGATGTAGGGAACCCAACTTTGGAGTAAAAGTATAACAATATGCCTTCTACCTGCATGAGACATGTCATGAGATTCAGACATTGCTAACGGCCATGGCTGCGATTTATGTTCGTCAGAATCTCCACCATTGACATTGCCCAAATAAACAGGTTTTTGTGACCCTAGGCTATGACCTCTTTGGCCTAGGGGCCCAAAACTCACCAGTCATAGTTACATAGTTACATAGTTATTTTGGTTGAAAAAAGACATACGTCCAGTAGCGGTTAAGGCGTCTCTCAGTGCCCTGGTCAAATTTCGCTCTAGCGCAGACCTCTCCCCTTGGCCATCTCCTCTAATGCCAATTCTAGACAATCAGTTATTCAAACCAGGCTGCCACAGTAATGCATATATTGAGTGGAGAATGGGCTCTCACCTCAGGGCCAGAGACCTCATCGGGGAACAGACTTGGTATACGTTACAGCAGATCCAAGAATCTCGTAGCTGTCCCTTCTTAGACCCCTAGAGCTTACTCCAGTTCACTCACTTCCTAAGCTCGACTGGATCCCGGGAAGCCTTTTCCAGATCCCTCACCCCCTTTGAGTCTCTCTGCATGGGCTCAGGCCCAATTAGAAAAACTCTATCTGCAATTTACCAGCTTTTGTCCTCAGATGGGGCCTGGTCCAAATCTTTGAAAGAGAAATGGGAATCAGATCTCCAGAGGTCTTTCACAGATAAGCAGTGGGATAAAATAATCTTAATCAACCACACATCTGCTATATCCTCGAGAATTCAAGAATCAAATTACAAAATCCTGACTCGGTGGTATTTGACGCCCACCAGACTACACAAAATTTATCCCACTGCTGATCAGAAATGTTGGAGATGTCAGCAACATAATGGTACCCTGCTACACATCTTCTGGCACTGCCCACTAATTAGGAGCTTCTGGTCGGAAGTCCAAATCTGTATAAAAGAACTTACGGGTGCAGACCTAGTACCAGATCCTGCCTTCTATCTTTTATACCACACTGACAAACCGCTCAAAAAAATAAAAAAGTCTCTGATGAAACATCTTCTACAGGCTGCGAGAATTTTGATCGCCAGACATTGGAAGGATACTAAACCACCTTCCATCTTAGAGTGGATTTCTGAACTCAAATTCATTTGCGAGATGGAATCTCTTACTGCAGCAATTCATCGAACTGATGAGCAACACTCTCGCACCTGGATGCCTTGGCATGAATTCCTTGAATCAAATAGCTTCAGATCTCTGCTGGCTGGAGCTGACTCGTAACTAAACATAAATATAATCCTATATCTCCTGGCATGACAACCTTTCTAATTCTGGATAAGGCACACTGGTTTCACAGCGCAAGGGTTAGTGTGTCCTAATTCCTCTCCATTTTCTTTTTCTTCTTTCCTGCTACCTTTTCTATATATTCTCCTCTATAACCTTTTGATCTAGGTAATCAGTTGATTTGTTATGGTGCACTGGGTCGGTCACGGTTTCTGCCGCTCAATATATATATATACTCACCTCTCCAGGTTGCCGGACTGTAGCCCCCTTGGTCCAAATGTTGGTCTTTCATATATGGTGTCCTGGGATGTATGATCCCACTGGGCCCCTGGGTCACTACAGCCCCTAAATTCCCCTTATGGACCTGGCGGCAACTCTCACTCACATTATATACCTTTTGTCGAGAGCGAGGAGTTTGTTCCTCTCTACCCGACAACCCACAGTCCGTTTGGGCAATAGACAGTCCATGACCGACTCCAGCTCCTCCATTCATACAAGATGGCCATATATACCCTAATCTCAAACAGCGCTGGCTTGCTGTAACTTCATGTGTTTATTGTTATATACGTGCCCACACAAGAATGTACCTAATAGTTATGTTACTGTATGCTCTGTTTTATAACTCTATATCTCAAAAATAAAGAATTTAAAAAAAAAAAAAAAAGACATATGTCCATCGAGTTCAACCAGTATAAAGTACAACACCAGCCTGCTCCCTCACATATCCCTGTTGATCCAGAGGAAGGCGAAAAAACCCTTACAAGGCATGGTCCAATTAGCCCCTAAAGGGAAAAATTCCTTCCCGACTCCAGATGGCAATCAGATAAAATCCCTGGATCAACATCATTAGGCATTACTTAGTAATTGTAGCCATGGATGTCTTTCAACGCAAGGAAAGCATCTAAGCCCCCTTTAAATGCAGGTATAGAGTTTGCCATAACGACTTCCTGTGGCAATGCATTCCACATCTTAATCACTCTAACTGTAAAGAACCCTTTCCTAAATAAATGCCTAAAACGTTTTTCCTCCATGCGCAGATCATGTCCTCTAGTCCTTTGAGAAGGCCTAGGGACAAAAAGCTCATCCGCCAAGCTATTATATTGCCCTCTGATGTATTTATACATGTTAATTAGATCCCCTCTAAGGCGTCTTTTCTCTAGACTAAATAAACCCAGTTTATCTAACCTTTCTTGATAAGTGAGACCTTCCATCCCACGTATCAATTTTGTTGCTCGTCTCTGCACCTGCTCTAAAATTACAATATCTTTTTTGTAATGTGGTGCCCAGAACTGAATTCCATATTCCAGATGTGGCCTTACTAGAGAGTTAAACAGGGGCAATATTATGCTAGCATCTCGAGTTTTTATTTCCCTTTTAATGCATCCCAAAATTTTGTTAGCTTTAGCTGCAGCTGCTAGGCATTGAGTACGATTATTTAACTTGTTGTCAATGAGTAGTCCTAAGTCCTTCTCCAAGTTTGATGTCCCCAACTGTATCCCATTTAATTTGTATGGTGCTAGTCCATTAGTACGTCCAAAATGCATGACTTTACATTTGTCAACCTTGAATTTCATCTGCCATGTATGTGCCCATATAGCCATCCTATCCAGATCCTGTTGCAATATGACACTATCTTCCTGAGAGTTGATGATTCTAGCAACATTGCTCACTACTGCATCTACTAGGTCATTAATAAATAAATTGAAGAGCACTGGAACCAGAACAGACCCCTGTGGGACCCCACTGCCAACAGTCTCCCATTTTGAGTACGATCCATTGACCACAACTCTTTGTTTTCTGTCCATTAGCCAGTTCCCTATCCATGAACACAGACTCTTCCCCAGTCCTTGCATCCTCAACTTTTGCACCAGACTTTTGTGGGGAACAGTGTCGAAGGCCTTTGCAAAGTCCAAGTATATCACATCTACAACATTCCCAATATCCATATTAGCATTCACTACCTCATAAAAGCTGAGCATGTTAGTCAAACAGGACCTGTCTTTAGTAAACCCATGTTGATGCTGAGAAATAAGATTATTTTCTACTATGAAGTCATGTATAGTATCTCTTAGTAACCCCTCAAAAATTTGCATACAACTGATGTTAAGCTTACAGGTCTATAATTTCCTGGATCTGATTTTTTGCCCTTCTTAAATAATGGGAATACGTGGGCTGTACGCCAATCCACTGGAACTCTGCCAGTTGCAAGAGAGTCACAAAAGATAAGATAAAGGAGTTTAGCTATAACTGAACTTAATTCCCTTAGGACCCGAGGATGCATGCCATCCGGGCCAGGTGCCTTGTCTATTTTTAATTTATTTAGTCTTGCCTTCACTTCTTCCTGCGTTAAGTATTTAATATTACAGTTAGACGATTGAGACTCTTCCGCCTCTGTAGTTTGCAACAGTGCTGTTTCTTTTGTGAAGACAGAAGCAAAGAAAGCATTTAATAACTCTGCCTTACCTTGGTCATCCACCTTTGAGTTCCCCCCCTCATCTCATCCTTTAGGAGTCCTATACAGTCGACCTTTCTTTTTTTAGAGTTAATGTACTTGTAAAACTTTTTTGGGTTAGATTTGATATCCTTAGCGATTTGTTTTTCAGCTTCAATCTTTGCCTGCCTAATTTCTTTTTTACAATTTTTATTGCACTCCTTATAATTGCTTAGTGCAGCCTCGGTCCCCTCCTGTTTTAAGACCTTATAGGCATTCTTTTTCCTCTTCATTTTATCTTTAACCTTTCTATTCATCCATAGAGGCCTTTTTTTATTCCTAGACATTTTGTTTCTATATGGGATATACATACTACAATATTGATTGAGTATAAGTTTAAAAGCTTGCCATTTCCCTTCAGTGTCTTCCCCTTGTAGTACATTATCCCAGTTCACCAAACTTAGTGCCTGCCTAATTTGATTGAACTTTGCTTTTCTAAAATTCATATTTTTAGTGGTCCCGCTGCCCCGTGGCCTATCAGTCACCAGATCAAACGTTATGTTGTGATCACTATTTCCCAAATGTTCTTGAACCTGCACATTTGTTACATTATCTGGTCTATTAGAAATGATCAGATCCAGTAACGCATTCTCCCTAGTTGGTTCAGTTACCATTTGAGTCAAGTAATTGTCCTGTAGTGCTGCCAGAAATCTGCTGCTTTTACCAGAATGGGTAGCCTCAATACTCCAGTCAATGTCTGGAAAGTTGAAGTCGCCCATAATTATGACCTCATTTTTACTTGCAGCTTTTTCAATTTGCTGTAGTAATCGCAGTTCTGCAGCTTCATTAATAAGAGGTGGCCTGTAGCATACCCCAATAAGCAATTGGCAACTTTTATTTCCACCATGAATATTTACCCAAACGGACTCTACATCTTCGCAATCTTCCTCCATCTCATCGTTGAGGACAGCTGTAAGAGAATTCTTAACAAAGAGACAAACCCCTCCACCTTTTTTCCCTGTTCTATCCCTCCTAAACACATTGTATCCTTTTAAATTAGCTATCCAGTCATGGCTTTCATCCATCCATGTCTCGGTTATTCCCACAATGTCATAGCCTTTGTCATTCAGAATGAACTCTAGTTCGTCTATTTTATTTGCAAGGCTCCGAGCATTGGTTACCATGCACTTTATATTTTTACCACCACCATCAGAATCATGATCCCCCTAAGAGTCCCTGCAATGCTAGAAAATTTGCCACTGCTGAGCCATTGCCCTTTAAAATGGTGTGAGATTTTGGAAAGTTAAATAGGAGGCCCAATGAAAGCCTATGGGGGATTTTACCACTTTTGCACCCCTGTAACTCTGGTTTGCAGAGATGTAGGGAACCCAACTTTGGAGAAAAAGTATAACAATATGCCTTCTACCTGCATGAGATATGTCGTGAGATTCAGACGTTGCTAACGGCCATGGCTGCGATTCATGTTCGTCAGAATCTCCACCATTGACATTGCCCAAATAAACAGGTTTTTGTGACACTAGGCTATGACCTCTTTGGCCTAGGGGCCCGAAACTCACCAGTCATGATCCCCCTAAGAGTTCCTACAATGCTAGAAAATTTGCCACTGCTCAGCCATTGCCCTTTGAAATGGTGTGAGATTTTGGAAAGTTAAATAGGAGGCCTAATGAAAGCCTATGGGGGATTTTACCACTTTTGCACCCCTGTAACTCTGGTTTGCAGAGATGTAGGAAACCCAACTTTGGAGTAAAAGTATAACAATATGCCTTCTACCTGCATGAGACATGTTGTGAGATTTATGTTCGTCAGAATCTCCACCAGTGCCCAAATAAATAGGTTTTTGTGACCCTAGGCTATGACCTCTTTGGCCTAAGGGCCCAAAACACACCAGTCATGCTCCCCCTAAGAGTCCCTACAATGCTAGAAAATTTGCCACTGCTGAGCCATTGCCCTTTGAAAAGATTTAAGATTTTTGAAAGTGAAATAGGGAGCCTAATGGAAGCCTATGGCAGAATTCAGCACTTTTGCGCCCCTATAATTCTGGTTTGTTATCATCACCCGACGACTTTAGCAGTTAATAGCAAAGGACCCTTCTATCCTAGCAACACCAAATTTGCAGGATATGTTAAAAAGATAGCAGGAAACAATATTTAACCACTTAAGGACTGCAGTCATAAAACCCCTTAAAGAAAACCTGTACTGAAAATAAAAGTCAAAATAAGCATACACAAGTCATACTTACCTTCCATGTAGTCTACTCCTTAGTGTCTTTCTCCTGTCCCGCGTCCTATTTGTTCACTATGATCAAGGGAATTTTCCGTCCTCCATTTTGAAAATAGCCATTACCCATAACAGCTTTCTGGTCAGCACACAGTTAAACTGTAACATCGCCCACTTGAGCCATAGGGAAACATGGACATTACCTGGTACATCCGTTTTCCTCTCAGCTATAACTGACAGCAACTGATATTTTACTGACAGCAACTGATATATTTCAGATCTGACAAAATATTGTCAGAACTGGATGGGATTATTGTCAGAAGAAAATGGAGCGCTTCTGAGAGGAACTGATGGCAAGGTAACTCTGTAATGTTCATTTGAAGTTACCTCATGTGTTTATTTTAAATATTTTTACTCAGTACAGGTTCTCTTTAAGGACCAGAGCCTTTTTTTCCATTCGGACCACTGCAGCTTTCACGGTTTATTGCTCAATCATACAACCTACCACCTAAATGAATTTTACCTCCTTTTCTTGTCACTAATACAGCTTTCTTTCGGTGCTATTTGATTGCTGCTGCGAGTTTTACTTTTTATTATATTCATCAAAAAAGACATGAATTTTGTCAAAAAAATGACTTTTTTAACTTTCTGTGCTGACATTTTTCAAATAAAGTAAAATTTCCTATACATTTGAGCGCGAAAGTTATTCTGCTACATGTCTTTGATAAAAAAAAAAACATTCAGTGTATATTTATTGGATTGGGTAAAAGTTATAGCGTTTACAAACTATGGTGCCAAAAGTGAATTTTCCCATTTTCAAGCATCTCTGACTTTTCTGCGCACCTGTCAGGTTTCATGAGGGGCTAAAATTCCAGGATAGTACAAATGCCCCCCAAATGACCCCATTTTGGAAAGAAGACATCCCAAAGTATTCAGTGAGAGGCATGGTGAGTTCATAGAAGATTTTATTTTTTGTCACAAGTTAGCGGAAAATGACACTTTGTAACAAAAAAAAAAAGTTTCCATTTCTTCTAACTTGCGACAAAAAAAAAATGAAATCTGCCACGGACTCACTATGCTCCTCTCTGAATACCTTGAAGTGTCTACTTTCCAAAATGTGGGGTGTGTTCACTGTCCTGGCATTTTGGGGGGTGCCTAATTGTAAGCACCCCTGTAAAGCCTAAAGATGCTCATTGGACTTTGGGCCCCTTAGCCCAGTTAGGCTGCAAAAAAGTGCCACACATGTGGTATTGCCGTACTCAGAAGAAGTAGTATAATGTGTTTTGGGGTGTATTTTTACACATACCCATGCTGGGTGGGAGAAATATCTCCGTAAATGACAATTTTTTTATTTTTTTTACACACAATTGTCAATTTATAGAGATATTTCTCCCACTCAGCATGGGTATGTGGAAAAATACACCCCAAAACACATTATACTACTTCTCCTGAGTACGGCGATACCACATGTGTGGCACTTTTTTGCACCCTAACTGCGCTAAGGGGCCCAAAGTCCAATGAGTACCTTTAGGATTTCACAGGTCATTTTGAGAAATTTCGTTTCAAGACTGCTCCTCACGGGCCCCTAAAATGCCAGGACAGTATATGAATCCCACAAATTACCCCATTTTAGAAAGAAGACACCCCAAGGTATTCCATTAGGAGTATAGTGAGTTCATAGAAGATTTTTTTTTTTTGTCACAAGTTAGCGGAAATTGATTTTAATTGTTTTTTTTTCACAAAGTGTCATTTTCCGCTAACTTGTGACAAAAATAAAATCTTCTATGAACTCACCATACTACTAACGGAATACCTTGGGGAGTCTTCTTTCTAAAATGGGGTCATTTGTGGGGTTCTTATACTGCCCTGGCATTTTAGGGACCCTAAACCGTGAGGAGTAGTCTTGAAACCAAATGTCGCAAAATGACCTGTGAAATCCTAAAGGTACTCTTTGGACTTTGGGCCCCTTAGCGCACTTAGGGTGCAAAAAAGTGCCACACATGTGGTACCGCCTTACTCAGGAGAAGTAGTATAATGTGTTTTGGGGTGTATTTTTACACATACAGATGCTAGGTGGGAGAAATATCTCTGTAAATGACAATTATTTGATTTTTTTTTACACACAATTGTCCATTTACAGAGAGATTTCTCCCACCCAGCATGGGTATGTATAGAAATACACCCCAAAACACATTATACTACTTCTTCTGAGTACGGCGATACCACATGTGTGACACTTTTTTGCAACCTAGGTGCGCTAAGGGGCCTAACGTCCTATTCACAGGTCATTTTGAGGCATTTGGATTCTAGACTACTCCTCACGGTTTAGGGCCCCTAAAATGCCAGGGCAGTATAGGAACCCCACAAGTGACCCCATTTTAGAAAGAAGACACCCCAAGGTATTCCGTTAGGGGTATGGTGAGTTCATAGAAGATTTTTTTTTGTCACAAGTTAGCGGAAAATGACACTTTGTGAAAAAAAAACAATACATATCAATTTCCGCCTACTTGTGACAAAAAATAAAATCTTCTATGAACTCACCATACTCCTAACGGAATACCTTGGGGTGTCTTCTTTCTAGAATGGGGTCATTTGTGGGGTTCCAATACTGCCCTGGCATTTTAGGGGCCCTAAACCGTGAGGAGTAGTCTTGAACCCAAATGTCTCAAAATGACCTGTGAAATCCTAAAGGTACTCATTGGACTTTGGGCCCCTTAGCACAGTTAGGCTGCAAAAAAGTGTCACACATGTGGTATCGCCGTACTCAGAAGAAGTAGTATAATGTGTTTTGTGGTGTATTTTTACATATAACCATGCTGGGTGGGAGAAATATCTCTGTAAATGACACATTTTTGATTTTTTTTACACACAATTGTCCATTTACAGGGAGATTTCTCCCACCCAGCATGGGTATGTGTAAAAATACACCACAAAACACATTATACTACTTCTCCTGAGTATGGCGATACTACATGTGTGACACTTTTTTGCAGCCTAGGTGCGCTAAAGGGGCCCAACGTCCTATTCACAGGTCATTTTGAGGCATTTGTTTTCTAGACTACTCCCCACGGTTTAGGGCCCCTAAAATGCCAGGGCAGTATAGGAACCCCACAAGTGACCCCATTTTAGAAAGAAGACACCCCAAGGTATTCCATTAGGGGTATGGTGAGTTCATAGAAGATTTTATTTTTTGTCACAAGTTAGTGAAAAATGACACTTTGTGAAAAAAACAATAAAAATCCAATTTCCGCTAACTTTTGACAAAAAATAAAATCTTCTATGAACTCATCATACACCTAACAGAATACCTTGGGGTGTCTTCTTTCTAAAATGGGGTCACTTGTGGGGTTCCTATACTGCCCTGGCATTTTACGGACCCAAAACTGTGAGTAGTCTGGAAACCAAATTTCTCAAAATGACTGTTCAGGGGTATAAGCATCTGCAAATTTTGATGACAGGTGGTCTATGAGGGGGCAAATTTTGTGGAAACGGTCATAAGCAGGGTGGCCTCTTAGATGACAGGATGTATTGGGCCTGATCTGATGGATAGGAGTGCTAGGGGGGTGACAGGAGGTGATTAATGGGTGTCTCAGGGGGCGGTTAGAGGGGTAAATAGATGCAATCAATGCACTGGGGAGGTGATCGGAAGGGGGTCTGAGGGGGATCTGAGGGTTTGGCCGAGTGATCAGGAGCCCACACGGGGCAAATTAGGGCCTGATCTGATGGGTAGGTGTGCTAGGGGGTGACAGGAGGTGATTTATGGGTGTCTCAAGGTGTGATTAGAGGGGGAAATAGATGCAAGCAATGCACTAGCGAGGTGATCAGGGCTGGGGTCTGAGGGTGTTCTGAGGTGTGGGCGGGTGATTGGGTGCCCGCAAGGGGCAGATTAGGGTCTAATCTGATGGGTAACAGTGACAGGTGGTGATAGGGGGTGATTGATGGGTAATTAGTGGGTGTTTAGAGGAGAGAAGAGATGTAAACACTGCGCTTGGGAGGTGATCTGATGTCGGATCTGCGGGCGATCTATTGGTGTGGGTGGGTGATCAGATTGCCCGCAAGGGGCAGGTTAGGGGCTGATTGATGGGTGGCAGTGACAGGGGGTGATTGATGGGTGGCAGTGACAGGGGGTGATTGACAGGTGATCAGTGGGTTATTACAGGGAAGAACGGATGTAAATAATGCACTGGCGAATCGATAAGGGGGGGTTTGAGGGCAATCTGAGCGTGTGGGCGGGTGATTGGGTGCCCGCAAGGGTCTAATCTGATGGGTAACAGTGACAGGTGGTGATAGGGGGTGATTGATGGGTGATTGATGGGTAATTAGTGGGTGTTTAGAGGAGAGAATAGATGTAAACGATGGATTTGGGAGTGACAGGAGGTGATTTATGGGTGTCTCAAGGTGTGATTAGAGGGGGAAATAGATGCAAGCAATGCACTAGCGAGGTGATCAGGGCTGGGGGTCTGAGGGCGTTCTGAGGTGTGGGCGGGTGGGTAACAGTGACAGGTGGTGATAGGGGGTGATTGATGGGTAATTAGTGGGTGTTTAGAGGAGAGAAGAGATGTAAACACTGCACTTGGGAGGTGATCTGATGTCGGATCTGCGGGCGATCTATTGCTGTGGGTGGGTGATTAGATTGCCCGCAAGGGGCAGGTTAGGGGCTGATTGATGGGTGGCAGTGACAGGGGGTGATTGACGGGTGATTGACGGGTGATTGACAGGTGATTGACAGGTGATTGACAGGTGATCAGGGGGGATAGATGCATACAGTACACAGGGGGGGGGGGTCTGGGGGGGTCTGGGGAGAATCTGAGGGGTGGGGGGGTGATCAGGAGGGAGCAGGGGGCAGTTTAGGGACTAAAAAAAAAATAGCGTTGACAGATAGTGACAGGGAGTGATTAATGGGTGATTAGGGGGGTGATTGTGTGCAAACGGTGGTCTGGGGGGTGGGCAGGGGGGGGTCTGAGGGGTACTGTGGGCGATCAGGGGGCAGGGGCGGGCAGATTAGTGTGTTTGGGTGCAGACTAGGGTGGCTGCAGCCTGCCCTGGTGGTCCCTCGGACACTGGGACCACCAGGGCAGGAGGCAGCCTGTATAATACACTTTGTAAACATTACAAAGCGTATTATACGCTTCCTATCCGGCGATCGTCGGGTTAACAACCCGCCGGCGCTTCCGATTGGCCGGCGGGTTGATGTCGCGGGTGGGCGGAGCCTATTGCCGGCGGATGCGCGCGCATCCCAGCGCGCGATCCCCGGCCAAAGAGTGCCCCAGGACCTGACGCCATTCTGTGTTACGTGGTCCTGGGGCTGCCACTTTGCCGCCGCCAATATGAAGTAGGCGGTCGGCAAGTGACAAGACAAGACAAGACAAATAACATTTATATTGCGCTTTTCTCCTTGCGGACTCAAAGCGCCAGAGCAGAGCATCAGCCACTAGGGCGCGCTCTATTGGCAGTAGCAGTGTAAGGGAGACTTGCCAAAGGTCTCCTACTGAATTAGTGCTGGCTTACTGAACAGGCAGAGCCGAGATTCGAACCCTGGTCTCCTGTGTCAGAGGCAGAGCCCTTAACCATCAGCCAACTGGTTAATGGACTTCCGAGGCCACAAATGTGAAAAAGTTAAATACCTTTTCATAATCCAGATCCATTGAGGACGCCATCCGCGCCCATTCCCCCATGGCTCCCGCAGTAATACCGGCCCCGGTCGGGTCCCGACCCCTTTAAATGGGTCTGGTTCTCATTCCCCCCTCAATATGGCCGCCACAGAGGCGCAATTGCGGCTGCGGAGCTTTAGGCCCTCCTCCCGGCGCATCATCAATATGCTAGCATACATCAGACGCATCGGGAGGAGGTCCTAGAGCTGCGCAGCCGCAATCGCGTCTATGCGGATTGCACAGCCGCGGCAATCTGTGGCGGCCATATTGAGGGGGGAATGAGAACCCGACCCATTTGGAGGGGTTGGGACTCGACCGGGGCTGTTATTAGTGCGGGAGCCTTGGCGAAATGAACGGGAGGGCGCGGATGGCGTCCTCAATGGATCTGGATTATGAAAAGGTATTTAACTTTTTTTCACATTTGTGGCCTCAGAAGTCCTTTAAAAAATGTTTTTATTTTTATGTGCTGTGTGTCGGAAATCTGAAAAAAAAATGGTGTGGGGTCCCCCCTCCCGAGCCTCTGTAACCCCTTGTCCCCCATGCAGGCTGGGATAGCCAGAATGAGGAGCCTCGGCCGAGCTATACCAGCCCGTATGGTATGGAGGGGCTCCGGGGGGGGGGGGGGTAGGGGCGGCCAAGCCTTCCCCTCCCCCCCCCCCCCCCCCGGCCGTCCCGGAACCCTTGTCCAATCCATGGACAAGGGGCTCTTCTCCACCTCCGGTGCCCCAGGAGGAGGTGGGGGCGACGACTCCCTGGGGGGGGTCATGGGGGCATCTGGGAGTCCCCTTTAAGAAGGGGACACCAGATGCCCACCCCCCCTCCCCCAGTACCCCTCACCCATTTCCACAAAGGGTTAAATGAAATAAAAACAAAACCACGAGAAAAGTATTTTATTGTTCTAAATTAACCATAAATACTTACCTGTACCTTTAAAAAAAAAATCCCACGCCAATATCCACGGTAAACGATCCAATGAACAATGTATCCTCTTATGTTGCGATCTTCAATTAAGTTGATTGAAGATCTACGACGCTTCCCACATAGCAGACGCATAGCTGCCGGCTCCTGCTGTCTCTCCCCACCTCCTCACCTGTCACCCTCACCTACCCATGGGTGCACCGGGTGCCAGGCTAGGTGGGGAGAGACAGCAGCGGAGCCGGCAGCTTCACGTCCTACTCAGGACGCATTCTCTGCTATACTAACAGTTCATGAATCATCCGGTTCTTTTTAATGAATCGGTTCTTTTCTTTATGAATCGGCTCATCTTACTTTGAAACTTTAAAATTGATTTTCTCAAAAAGTATAAGGTATTTTTGAAAAAAAAAATCCTCTTGTTCCCACTATGCCACTTAACATTCCCAACAATTTTGGTGTTTTTACTATGTAAGGGGACTTTGCTATTAACCACTAAAGTCGGCGGCAATTAAAGTCTATGGGCGAACCGAACTTTGAAAAAAGGTTCCCGGTTCTCTGCGAAGGCGAACCACCCGAACTTCGCCTGGAAATGTTCGCCGGCGAACCGTTTGGGCTATCTCTAGTGGTGGTAAGTTGTTGTTGGGTGCCTGAAGAAGAGCAAGAGGAGCACGGTGTGTCAAGGAGGTTCCGTGCGGAAGCTGAAGAAGATGGGGTATGCTGTGTAAGCCAGTCAACAACGTCCTCTGAAAAACTGTGCTTGTGCTTTTATGTGGCACACAATTCAATATCACTATGAGAGGGCACAGGTGTGGCTCAGTGCCAGTGGGCTCTGTCTGTGACAACTTCGTACAAAAAAGAGCAAAAGGTGTCTGGCACTATAGCTTTAATGCGTCACAGCAAGTGTACAATCATTGTAACATGAAACACAAGGACAAAGTCCGTGGAAAAGGTGGTACTTATCGTGCTCTGCTGAAGGTGGGGAGGCAGCTGTGGGCGCCAGTGGGTGCACGGCCTTACAGCCGTTTCGCAATGGGATGAGCCTTGCTTCTTCGGAGGCTAATCGTGCACAATGTGCTGGATGGAAGTGCTGGATTAAATCTGACTTTTTTCAATCCTTGCAATAGCTGACAACATGATTTTAGTCGGTCTGTGTGGTGAATACGTGTTTGCGCACCTTCTCAGGTGTATACCTGTAATGGAGTGGCTTTTCCGTACCACAATCTCTTCCCACCTCTCTCTCTTAGGGGCCTTCGAATCTAGGGCTTGTGCCCCGCCTCCCTGCCCTCCTCCCCACTTTCCTCACCCACACCTTCCTCACCCCCCTTTCCCTTCCCTGTTTCTCTCCTCCTGTACACCCTTTGCAGGAGAGGACTGGGACCTTTTGGCCTGGGGGGAAAACGCAAACTAGAGGCCCGTTTTCACGGCAGCCGAAGCCCAAATGACATCCCACATATGCCCCACATGCTATATGCCGGTAGCAACATGGGGCGCCAATGCAGAGATACAGCAAGGACACTCAAGGGACAGTGTGACAGGTTAATTATAAATGCACAGGCACCGTGGGGCACATAATACATTTTGAGGGACAACAGCCAGGGTTTCCGTCGCGTTCATCATTTGTGATTATCGTACTTAATCAACCACATCGGCCCGAGATTTCCCAGCATCTCAGATCGATACATTCAACCAATTTCCACCCGAAATCAGTAGAATCGTTGATTGGGCATGCTTGTGGCCGTACAGATTTTCATCCAATTCGATAATAATTATCGAAACGGTTAAATGAGAGGCAGCCTGGGGGGAAATCTCCTCCCTTCCCCTCTGGCCAGTCCTCCCCTGACCCTTTGGCATGGGACTCCCATACATGCTTTAAGTATGTAGCATGAATGGGTGCTACATGTTTCTCCACGCTCAGCTAATAAGCCCAGAGATATGGATAATACATCCTACCCCTTGCGTGGATGGAGCAGAGTTTAGTTTACTACCTGTTGCCTGGCAGCCGAGATGCGTGTTTACGCACCCGCCCCCCGTCCGACTATTGGTCGGCGGCGTTAGCCGCTGCCTGTTTTTGCGGCCCAGGGGCGGTTTAGGTTGCCATCGCAACACTTCGAAGCTCCATACATACGCGTCATCTATACGCAGTGACGCATCTGCGTCCTCGTAACGTAGTGACGCATTAGCGCCGCTCACGATGACACAACTGTACCACCCTATGGCCGAGCCCCACGTCATTCCCTACAGGTAGGCGGGACCCTACACGGAAGCAGGCGATTTAATGGCCGCTTCCATCCAGCACATTGTGCACGATTAGCCTCCGAAGAAGCAAGGCTCATCCCATTGCGAAACGGCTGTAAGGCCGTGCACCCACTGGCGCCAACAGCTGCCTCCCCACCTTCAGCAGAGCACGATAAGTACCACCTTTTCCACGGACCTCGTCCTTGTGTTTCATGTTATAATGATTGTACACTTGCTGTGACGCATTAAAGCTACAGTGCCAGACACCTTTTGCTCTTTTTTGTACGAAGTTGTCACAATGCTTGAACTCTTTTTGTCGTGAGCACGTAGCTCCTGCTGAAGTTTTTCTACACTGCCATTCAGCGGAATGTATTCCATCTGCAGTGTGTACTGAGTGCCTGCCTCTCTCTTTCGAAGTTTGCCTATTGAATTGTTGTTTCCCTTGGTATTGAGCACCAGTTATGTCTAATATAGACGAAGATCTTTCTCCAGAGGAGTTAGATTCAGCAGATGATGCTGAAAAGGTGCAAGGTGATAACATCACCGCGGGGAGGTCGGACCTTTCTGGCTTCTTTGCTTACACCAGTGGTCCTAATTGTTCTAACTCTACTGTGGGCGCCAAGGTGCTGGAGCAAAACCTAGAGAGGCTCTGTGAGAAAGAGGTGGGAGTTTTTTGGACGGTTACCACCCTTGAGAAGTATAAGGGAGAGGATCTAGTGGCCAGAGGCTTTAGGAGATATCAGGAGCCTTCTGAGTACAGACAGGATCCCACATTTTTGGAAACCTGGAAACAGGAGTTTTTGGAACACTCCGCACGTTTGCAGAATATAGTACTCGATAGGAGCAAAGTGGAGCTGGGCCTGATCACATCTGCCATATCTGAAAGCAAGCTGGAGTACAAGAAATTAGTATCTGAAAGTTCATATAAATCCACACTTGATAAGATTGATAAAAAATTAGTACCTTTGCAAGATAATATTAAAGGGCGTAAGTTGAAGAAGTACCTGCGTGACAGAGAGGACTATAAAATCGGCAGAATCTTTACCTGGGGAACATTTGTTAATCCAGGGCCGAGGGGAAAACCCCGTCCTCCTAGAAAACCTAAGGGCTATTGGACGACTGAATCTGAGTCCAGTGGAGAGGACCTTCCTAATAAGACGCCAAGACAAAAACCACGCAAGCCTCAAAAACCATCTAAACCACACAACTCCAAAAAATCCCTGACCGAAAGAACAACAGGTTCCTTTAGAAAACGAATCCGGTGAGGAAGAGGAAAAAGCAGAGGGAAAGCAGGTCTCTTGGGAGGACAAAAAGAGAAGGAGCAAGAAGAGGAAGACGAGGCAGTAACAATGCCCACTAACAATAAAACAAACTTGGTCAACCTGACCTTCGAGTTATTAACAGAAGGAGTGGAGGATCTTTTGAATAAAGGCTTGAACTATTCTCTGTCTACACAATTTGACTACTCCAACTTTAAAGCAGATCTATACAGAGGAGTTAGGAAGCTGAACATTAGACATCACTTTGAGAAAAAGAGACTGGAAGACCCTAATGCAGATAGTAATATTCAATCGGCAGGAAAGCCAGCAATAGGAGCCCTGGGTTTCAGCGTGTCGAAAAGCTGGAATGACAGGGACTTGGAAACTATCTCAAAAGCACAAGATGGCGCTGCGGACGGCTGCCTCGGCACAAGGCTCCTGCTTTTATCTTAGCTTTTTTTTTTCGTTTTTTAGAGTTTTAGTTTAGTTTTAGTTTTTTAGTTTTTCCTCCTGTTTTCTTTCTTGTCCTCAGTAGTTTAAGTAGTACTGAGTAGAGGGCTTAGGGACCCACCTCACGTTCTCCTGGGGGAATTCACTCAGTTCTGCCGTGGACGGGATCCCCTGCACAATAGGACCACCAGGGCTCGCTGCCTGCCCATCAGTCCTCCTCACCGGACAGCCTCGCCGCCACCACAAGCCGCAGACGAACGGAGAGCTGCCGCTCCCCGCACTCAGGAGATCCGGTCCTCCATTCCAGCCAGAAGCCTCCCCTAGCCGATGCAGCTACGTCTTGTCGGCCGCGAGGCCACCCACGTGGAGACCACGTGGCCTACCCGCAGGGCAGCACGATTGATCCACTGCCGCTGCACCTTCCTGAAATCAGTCCTCCTCACCCGGACAGCCTTGCCGCCACCACAAGCCGCAGACGAACGGAGAGCTACCGCTCCCCGCACTCTGGAGATCCACTGCCGCTGCATCCTTTTGGAGTAAACCCACCGCTGACCCACCCGGATGGAGGACACCACCGCCGACACCTCGTGCATGCTGGGCCACCCACGTGGAGGAGCTGGCTGCTTCTGATCACTCGGATCGCCGCTCCTCACTGCTTCCTTCTTTTTGAGAGCCCACGCTGGGCCCACTACTCTGGTCCACCCTTCATCTCTATCAGGTGAGACTTGTGTGTTTTCTGGCCTGTGATGCTGCCACTCTCTGCCATGACTCTCTGCCATGACCCTAAATGTTTTTTGGCTTGCGATGCTAGCCACTCTCTGCCATGACCCTTTTACTAGTACTGGCACCCCTTATATCTCTGCCACTGCCGCGGTTCTGTTGTACACTGCTGTCGCTCACAGAACTGTTCTGTACACTAGCGCCTACATTTCCGCATATGCACCCAGCCTGCTCTGTTTTTTTTTTACACTTGATGGACTGTTTGCACTGCTACAAACATCCGTGCTGCACCGCTGCTACTGTATAACCTGTATTGATACCGCTATATTCATCAGGGGTGCACTGCTAAATGATAGTCTGTTTTTGAACTGCCATATACATCTGTTGACACTGCAAAAGGATGGACTGTTTTGCACTGCTACACACATCTGTGCTGCACCGCTAGGGATGGACTATTCATCTGGGCTGCACTGCAAAACGAGGGACTGTTTCTGCACTACTACACTACCACATCCACCTCTGCTGCACTGCAAATACGACGGTCTGTATCGCACGGCTACATACATCTGTGCTGCACCGCTAGACGACGGACTGTACTGCACTGCTATATTCATCTTGTTGCACTGCTAAATGATGGACTGTATTGCACTGCCATATTGATCTGCCACTGAGTTGGTCTGTACTGTATATACCTGGGTTGAACTGCTGAGAGCGGACTGTGTTGCACTAATTTATTAACCCGTGCCGTTTTTGAAATGAAACTGTGTTGCACTTCTAAGCATGTATGTTTTCGCTGCTAGACACTGTACTGCACTGCTACTTTGTAGACTTCCACTGAGTGGGTCCTACACCCATGCATCCCATGAGGCACCCCCCACGTACCACCTACTCTAGGGCAGAGCTCCTCACATGGGAACATACTGTAGCCCTACAGCCAGAGGACAGATTTCTGTCCAACTCCATATGGAGCCATGTCCAGAAAATCACTGCCCTCGAGCTAGAACCCCCCGCAAGCCGGCGACACAGAGGCTGTCGAGCAGGCGCCCGGGTGAGATTGAAGAGGAAGGGCCTGCGGTCAGCTATCCCTGCAGCCCTCCTCGGAAATGTCTGCTCCCTCCCCAACAAGTTGGATGAACTGAGACTCCTCGAGGACAAGCGTGAACTTGGCAACAACACCCCAATTCTTTGCTTTACGGAAACATGGCTCCATGACAACATCCCTGATAGTGCACTACATCTCCCAGGCTTCAGCCTCATCCGCGCAGACCGTGACAGCACCCTCTCAGGGAAAACGAAAGGGGGAGGCATCTGTTTTTACATTAGCTCTGCCTGGTGCTCCAACCCCTCCGTACTTGCCAAGAAATGCACTTCAGAGCTAGAGCTCCTTCTGGTAAATTGCAGTCCAACATACTCACCCAGGAAGTTCTCCTCCTTCGTTCTCGTTGGTGTGTATATCCCACCTGATGCTGAGGTAAAAAATGCCCTGAGCGAACTCAGCGACACTGTCACGCAGTGGGAGACGGCCCTCCCTGATTCACTGTTCATCGTCATGGGCGATTTCAACAGGGCCAACCTCCGCCCTGAACTTCCCCGCTTCCATCAGCATGTCACCTGCCCCACCAGGAATGCCAACACACTGGATCACTGCTACACGGTCCTGAAGGATGCATACAAAGCCACCCCGTGAGCAGCACTAGGTTCATCTGATCACTGTCTCATCCACCTGATTCCAACTTACAGGAGACGCCTGGAGACGTCGAAACCGGTCCTGAAATCCTACAAAGTGTGGTCAAGTGAAGCTAAGCTACAACTTCAGGCCTGCTTCGACTGCACAGACTGGCAGACCCTGGAATCGCCAAACTTGGACGAATGGGCAGACAATGTTACCTCGTACATTAACTTCTGTGAGAATCATTGTATACCAACGAAATCCTTTAAACTCTATCCTAACGACAAACCGTGGTTCTCAAAAAAACTACGGAAACTGCGCAGAAGCAAAGAGGACGCGCACAAGTCAGGCAACCGAGATGAATACAGGAGGGCAAGAAATGACTTGAACAGAGAACTGAGGGCTGCCAAGAAGGGCTATGCAGATAAACTGGAACAGAACCTCTCCTCAAACGACTCACGAGCTGTATGGAAAGGGCTGAAGGCTGCCACCAACTATAAGCCTCCCCCGCAGCATGCAACACTGAGCGCTGAGCTCGCCGAGAATCTCAGTGAATTCTACTGTAGATTTGAGAACCAGACTCCCCCACAACTACAGGCACCTCCCCTGCCCCCCCCCACCGGTAAACGAAGCTGATGTTCTGCAGCACTTGTTAAGGCTAAATGTCAGGAAAGCCTCTGGTCCGGATGGTGTGTCACCAGCCTGCCTGAAAACCGGCGCTCGACAGCTCGCCCCTATTCTTTCCTCTATCTTCAACAAGTCCTTTCAGAGCGGTAAAGTCCCTGCTTGCTTTAAGAGGTCCACCATCATCCCTGTCCCCAAAAAGCAGGGAGTCACCGACCTCAACAACTTCAGGCCCGTGGCACTTACATCAGTCATCATGAAAGTTCTTGAAAGTATGGTGCTCCCCCTCCTCAAGGTCACCACTGAGGCCCTGCTGGATCAGCACCAGTTCGCATACAGAGCAAACCGGTCCACCGATGACGCCATCAATATCTGCCTGGAGCTCGTCCATGACCACCTGGACAAACCCGGCACGTACGCCAGGATCCTCCTTCTGGTTTTTTATGAAGAATAAATGCATTTTTCTACTGAATTGGAGGTTGTGAATCACTGAGGGCCCAGGTGATACACAGTGCTGAGTTTGAGACCCACCTGAAAAGCGAGGTGGCTGACATCTGGTGAGCCCCGTTTATGTTGGTGGAGGATACACAGTAGAGGATACATTGTTCACAGCGGTGATTGTAATTAGGAGTGCTTTGTGGAAACTGGATCACGCGATGTGGATCGTGTTCTTTCTATTCTAGGTCATCAAGGAGAGCGCAGTGGAACTTATATATATATATATATATATATATACATTCATCACATTGAGGATACCCCCACAGCGAACTCTTTTTCAGTGTTTGAGCCATAGAGACATTGGTATTTATGTTCCCTTTTTGAATGAGAGCGGCACAGCCAGTTACATTACATATATTTGGGAAATAGTGATCACAACATGATAACGTTTGATCTGGTGACTGATAGGCCACGGGGCAGCGGGACCACTAAAACTATGAATTTTAGAAAAGCAAACTTCAATCAAATTAGGCAGGCACTAAGTTTGGTGAACTGGGATAATGTACTACAAGGGGAAGACACTGAAGGGAAATGGCAAGCTTTTAAACTTATACTCAATCAATATTGTAGTATGTATATCCCATATGGAAACAAAATATCTAGGAATAAAAAAAGGCCTCTATGGATGAATAGAAAGGTTAAAGATAAAATGAAGAGGAAAAATAATGCCTATAAGGTCTTAAAACAGGAGGTGACCGAGGCTGCACTAAGCAATTATAAGGAGTGCAATAAAAATTCTAAAAAAGAAATTAGGCAGGCAAAGATTGAAGCTGAAAAACAAATCGCTAAGGATATCAAATCTAACCCAAAAAAGTTTTACAAGTACATCAACTCTGAAAAAAGAAAGGTTGACTGTATAGGACTCCTAAAGGATGAGGGTGGGAACTCAAAGGTGGATGACCAAGGTAAGGCAGCGTTATTAAATGCTTTCTTTGCTTCTGTCTTCACAAAAGAAACAGCACTGTTGCAAACTACAGAGGCGGAAGAGTCTCAATCGTCTAACTGTAATATTAAATACTTAACGCAGGAAGAAGTGAAGGCAAGACTAAATAAATTAAAAATAGACAAGGCACCTGGCCCGGATGGCATGCATCCTCGGGTCCTAAGGGAATTAAGTTCAGTTATAGATAAACCCCTTTATCTTATCTTTTGTGACTCTCTTGCAACTGGCAGAGTCCCAGTGGATTGGCGTACAGCCCACGTTTTCCCATTATTTAGAAGGGCAAAAAATCAGATCCAGGAAATTATAGACCTGTAAGCTTAACATCAGTTGTATGCAAACTATTTGAGGGGTTACTAAGAGATACTATACATGACTTCATAGAAGAAAATAATCTTATTTCTCAGCATCAACATGGGTTTACTAAAGACAGGTCCTGTTTGACTAACATGCTCAGCTTTTATGTGGTAGTGAATGCTAATATGGATATTGGGAATGCTGTAGATGTGATATATTTGGACTTTGCAAAGGCCTTTGACACTATTCCCCACAAAAGTCTGGTGCAAAAGTTGAGGATGCATGGACTGGGGAAGAGTCTGTGTTCATGGATAGGGAACTGGCTAATGGACAGAAAACAAAGAGTTGTGGTCAATGGATTGTACTCAAAATGGGAGACTGTTAGCAGTGGGGTCCCACAGGGGTCTGTTCTGGGTCCAGTGCGCTTCAATTTATTTAATAATGACCTAGTAGATGCAGTAGTGAGCAATGTTGCTATTTTTGCAGATGATACAAAATTGTGCAGAATCATCAACTCTCAGGAAGATAGTGTCATATTGCAACAGGATCTGGATAGGATGGCTATATGGGCACATACATGGCAGATGAAATTCAAGGTTGACAAATGTAAAGTCATGCATTTTGGACGTACTAATTGTCTAGCACCATACAAAATAAATGGGATACAGTTGCGGACATCAAATTTGGAGAAGGACTTAGGAGTACTCATTGACAACAAGTTAAATAATCGTACTCAATGCCAAGCAGCTGCAGCTAAAGCTAACAAAATTTTGGGATGCATTAAAGGGAAATAAAAACTCGAGATGCTAGCATAATATTGCCCCTGTTTAACTCTCTAGTAAGGCCACATCTGGAATATGGAATTCAGTTCTGGGCACCACATTACAAAAAAATATTGCAGTTTTAGAGCAGGTGCAGAGACGAGCAACAAAATTGATACGTGGGATGGAAGGTCTCACTTATCAAGAAAGGTTAGATAAACTGGGTTTATTTAGTCTAGAGAAAAGACGCCTTAGAAGGGATCTAATTAACATATATAAATACATCAGAGGGCAATATAATAGCTTGGCGGATGAGCTTTTTGTCCCTAGGCCTTCTCAAAGGACTAGAGGACATGATCTGCGCATGGAGGAAAAACGTTTTAGCCATTTATTTAGGAAAGGGTTCTTTACAGTAAGAGTGATTAAGATGTGGAATGCATTGCCACAGGAAGTCGTTATGGCAAACTCTATACCTGCATTTAAAGGAGGCTTAGATGCTTTCCTTGCGTTGAAAGACATCCATGGCTACAATTATTAGGTAATGCCTAATGATGTTGATCCAGGGATTTTATCTGATTGCCATCTGGAGTCGGGAAGGAATTTTTCCCTTTAGGGGCTAATTGGACCAGGCCTTGTAAGATTTTTTTTGCCTTCCTCTGGATCAACAGGGATATGTGAGGGAGCAGGCTGGTGTTGTACTTTATACTGGTTGAACTCGATGGACGTATGTCTTTTTTCAACCAAAATAACTATGTAACTATGTAACTAAGTGGCATAGTGGCTTGGGTAAAGCTCTAGAACCAGAAGATTGGGAAACATTTTTCTATCTATCACATAAATCCTCTCCCTCTATCCTAGCTCAGGAAAGAAACTACAAGATCTTCTGTAGGTGGTACAGGGACCCCCAAACTCTACATAGATTCGATCCACAGACACCCGAGACCTGTTGGAGATGCTCACGCCAAACAGTTACCTATTTTCATGTTTGGTGGGCTTGTGACGATATACAACCATTTTGGAAACAGGTTTTTAAGCTACATAAGTTACTTTATCTTTCCTCCCCCCCTTATATTCCAGAAAAAGCCCTCCTTTCTATTTTACCAGGCCCACTCAAAAATATTAAGAAATCTATATTCCGCCAGTGTTGCTCGGATACCTCATTATCCTATTCGAGTTTAGTCGAATTCGGATAGTAAACTATCCGAATTCACTCGAAGTTCGATATTCGAGTTAATCGAATATCCGATTCGAACTCGGATATCCGACGTCACTATCCGAGTCTGTATTCGAGTAAAATATTCGAGCTGGCCTTAAATAGCTTTTAAAACTTGTATTGGAGGTCAATGATGCATGAAACCACCTTTTTTATGAAGAAAAACATCAAGTGATTATGTGATGATGTAGTAGTTATAAAAAAGGAATCAAAAATAGAAAATTAACTTCATGAAAAGTGTTTGCATGAGAAGGTGTGTCCAAATGGTTGTTGGAAGTCTTCTTCTTCTTCCCTTTCTTCTTTCTTCTTCCTTCTTCTTCTTTTAAATTATGTGTCTTGGTTTTCCTTTCTTTTGTAATATTTTTTTTTACTTAATTTGTGGAAATATTTTATTTTAATAACACCATAGTTATATTTGTGTTGATGGCATAATAGGTAGTGGCACATTGCAAGCCACAGCGACTTTTTCTGTGTACCATGGCGGTGGTAAAACACAGACATCAGCAGGAGGAGGAAGTAGTTGCAAGTTGTAGTGTGGTAAATTTAATAGCTGGTAGGAGAGTGGGTGGAGGCAGAAAAAATAGTTCTTCTTCTGTTCTCCCTGGCAGTGGTAGCAGCACACAGACAGCAGAAGCTCAATGCAGCTACAGGAGGAGGAGTAGTGTGTGCCAGGCAGTGTGATGTGACTGACATAATAGGCCCTGGTTCCGAGCGGTGGTACCAGGGCCGTAAATAAACAGCATGAGGTTCCAGACAGCGGTCCTGAAGCCCACATTGTGTCCAATGCACAATTGGGACAGCACAGTTTTCAACCCGGACACCTCTAAATTAATTAAAAAAAATGTTTCAAATTGATGCAGCTATTTTTGAGCGTAATAGCTGGTGGTGCATGGGCAGCAGCACCTTGTAATGTGTTCCCTGGCAGTGGAGACACAGACAGCAGGAGGAAATACAACAGCAGGCAGCGTGAGGAGGTTGAGTGTGTGGCAGACTGGCAGCAGGTAGGAGGGCAGGCAGCGAGACATAATAGGCCCTGGTTTCTAGCGGTGGTTCCAGGGCCGTAAATAAACACCATGAGGTTCCAGACAGTGGTCGTGAAGCCCACATTGTGTCCAATACACAATTGGGACAGCACAGTTTTCAACCCGGACACCTCTAAAATAATTACAATTTTTTTTTCAAAATAAATAATGCAGGGCAGGCAGCTATTTTTGAGCGTAATAGCTGGTGGCGCATGGGCAGCAGCACCAGTTGTAATGTGTTCCCTGGCAGTGGAGACACAGACAGCAGGAAGAAATACAGCAGCAGCAGAAGCAGCAGGTGTAATGTGTGTGCGCCACTTCATGTCTCCCTCTCGCCGACAACAGGGGCCAGGAATTCACCTTCCACCCAAGCCTGGTTCATTTTGAGAAACGTCAGTCTGTCCACAGACTTGTGAGACAGACGAGATCGCTTCTCAGTGACGACTCCACTGGCTGCACTGAAGCAATGCTCTGACAGTACGCTGGAAGGGGGGCAGGAGAGCACTTCCAGGGCGTACTGCGCAAGCTCGCTCCAGATCGGCAGGTGCTTGACCCAATACTCCATGGGATCAACAAGGGCAACGCTGTCAAGCCCGCTGAAGGACCCCATGTAGCCAGCCACCATGCGGGTCAAGCGCTGCCTGTGACTGGAGAAGGATGCTGCTGCAGGCACCTCCTCTCCACTCATGTACACACTCATGTAGAGCTCGTTGGTCAGAGACAGCAGGTCTGTGGTGAGCGTGCGCTTGCTGCTGGTGGATGCAGGCACCTGCTGCTGCCTCTGTGCTGGCTGGACAGTGGGGGTGGATGTCTGAGGGAAGGCTTCCTCCAAGCGCTCAACAAGGGACAGCTGCAAATCCCTCATTTGTTGCGCACGGTCTCCTCCTGCAGGCAGGAACTGGCTGAGCTTCCCCTTCAGACGTGGGTCCAGCATCATGCAGATCCAGATGTCCTCCCTCTGCTTCATCTGGATGACCCTTGGGCCCTTGCGCAGGCACCTCAGCATGTGCGCTGCCATTGGGAAGAGTCTGGCCACGTCTGCTGGCACATCATTGGCAGCCCCAGAGCCGACAGTGCTGTCCTCCTCTTCCTCTGCCTCCTCTACCTCATCCTCTCTCTACCCCCGCACCAGTCCAGCTGCGCTCTGCTGCTCCCCCTCATCAGCAGCAAGGTCAAGGACCTCCACCAACTCCAAGCCCTCCTCCTGAGAGGTGGCCTGTGAAGCTGCCTGCAGCTCCTGCTGGTCCAAGGCTGCCGCTCCCTCTTCCAGCAGTGCATACAGGGCCCTGTCCAGCGCACACACCAAGGGGATCCACTCGCACACCATTGCATGGTCCCTGCTTACCATGTTGGTGGCCTGCAGGAAGGGTGCCAGGACTGAGCACACCTGCTGCATGTGCCTCCAGTCCTCCGTGGAGATGATGGACGGGAGGTTGGTGGCGGCACGCCCAGTTGCAGTGATGGAGGCAACTGTTGCTCGTGCAAGGTATTGGCTGACAGCCTGCCTCTGTTTAACCAGACGCTCCAACATCGCCAGGGTGGAGTTCCAGCGAGTTGGAACATCGATCATGAGCCAGTGCTGTGGCAGGTGCAGCTCCTTCTGCACCTCTTCCAGGCTCGCTACGAAGGGCGAGTGCCGGAAATGGCGCACAACCTTCCTTGCCACCTCAAGGAGTCGGTCCATCCCCTGGTCCCCTTTTGGACTACCAGGTTCAGGACGTGCGCCTGGCAGGGGATGTGGGTCAGGTCTCCCCTGCTGATTGCAGCAACCAGGTTTGCCCCATTGTCGGACACCACCTCTCCGACTCTGAGGCCTCTGGGGGTCAGCCAATTCCTCTCCTGCTCTCGGAGTTTGGCCAGGACATGGTTCGCCGTCAGTTTGGTCTTCCCCAGACTGACCAATTCCAGTAGCGCTTGGAAGTGGCGGGGATTCACGCTGCTGAGGCGGGGGGTTTGGGCTGGTGTGCCGGAGGATGGAAGCGGATCAGAGGAACCTGCTGCTATTCCGCTGACCCTGCATGGTGGCACCACCCACTGCGTTGTTGCTGCTGCTGCTCTGACAGTGCCCGATGCTGCTCCCCCCTCCTCACCCCCTTCCACCAAGCTGACCCAATGCGCGGTGAAGGACAGATAGCGGCCTGTCCCAAACCGGCTGCTCCACGAGTCCATGGTGACGTGGACCCGTTGACCCACCGCATGCTCCAGCCCTCTCCCGACATTGGCCATCACAGAGCGGTGAAGTGCAGGGATGGCCATGCGTGTGAAATAATGTCGGCTGGGCATTGGCCAATCGGGGGCTGCACACATCAGGAGCGCACGCATGTCGCTCCCCTCCTGCACAAGGGAATAAGGCAGGAGTTGGGAGCACATGGCCCGTGCCAGCAAGCCGTTCAGCTGACGCACGCGACAGCTGCTGGGAGGCAGAACCCTGACCACCCCCTGGAAGGTGTCGCTGAGCAGGGTCTGGCGACGCCTTTTGCTGGCACGGGAATCAGTGGAGGGAGCAGAGGAGGCCACTGAGGACTGGCTGCTAGAACAGGCCTCAGTGTCGGCGGCAGGAGTTGCAGAGGGAGGAGGAGCAGTGCGTTTCTGATGCACTCCTGCTGGTGCTGCTGGAGGAGGTGGAGGAGGGCGGGTTAGTGCTGCCAACGGCTTCGCAGTGGTGGCGGGTCTGCCACTGCCACTGCCAGCTTCCTTCAACTTCATGAACTCCTCATGCTCATGAAAGTGTTTCCCTGCCAGATGGTTAACCAGAGAGGTGGTGCCGTACGCAGAGGGCTCCTTCCCTCTGCTGAGCTGTTGGCGGCACTGGTTGCAGGTGGCATACTTGCACTCCACATATGGCAGGGTGAAATAATTCCAAATTGGGGAGGTGAAGTTGCCCCTTCGGCTGGAAGGTGCTGCTGCCGCTGGTCTCCCTGTGGTGGTTGGGGGGGTTCTTGGTGTGGCTAGTGGCACTGGCAGAACTCTCCGCCTCCGGATCAGCACCCTGTGTGGCCTGCATACCACGCCCACTTCTGATCCTGCCTATGCCTGTGATGCTGATCCTTCTAGCAAGGCCCACAGACGCCTCCACCTCCTCCTCCTCAGAGCTGATGACATCCTCAGGATCTGCCACCCAGTCTCTGTCCTTCACCCTGTCATCATCATCCTCCCCCTCCGCAAACATGTCCTGCTGGGATGACCCCACAAACTCCCCTTCTGCATGCATGGGCTGAGGGACAGTCACCACTGTCTGACTGTCCAAAGCATCATCCCCCAAAGTGCCCATCAGCATTTCTTCCTCCTCCATTGCCAATTCTGCCGCAACAGCACTTCATAGCCCCGCTGTGCTTGGGGATAAGAAGGTGCTGAGTGACACGGTGCTGGTGTTGCCCGCTGGGGCTGGAGAACAGCACTCCTCCTCCTCCTCCCCAGGCAGTGCTGGGCGGCTGCTGCTGCTCTTGCGAACAGAAGTGGTGGCGGGGGTGGAGGACTCGGTTCCAGAGCTAATGGTGGCCTGCTCATCCACCATCAGTTCCACCACAGAGTCTGCATCCTTCTCTTCAATAGGACGGCTATGACCTGGCGGTGGGAGGAACATCTGCGCCATACGGTGCTGCTGCTGTGTCTCTGCAGCGTGACTCCCAGCTGTTGGGCGGCCAAGGCGTCAACGGCCAGTGGCTAATGGCGGAATAGCCACTAGTGCAGACGCAGAACTGCGCATGGTGGTGGTGGTGGCATGGCTGCCACGCCCACGACCTCCTCTCTTGCTGATGCCCTTGCTGCCCTTGCTGCTCCTGCCCAAACCGCGGCTGCCAGTGCCAGATATCGTATATTTTTAATATTATACAAATGAAAAAAAAAAGTTATGTATAGGCGGGTGGGACAAGTAGGGTACTTTAATGAGGTGGGACTGGTGGTGGTGGTGGGTGTGTGAGGTGACAGACAGGTGTACTCTACAGCAGAGATCGGTGTAGCGCTAACGCAGTGCGCACACAAAGACCCTAGCTGACGCTGACTGACGGTGTCCCTATACACAGACTACAGTACAGTACAAGTCAGAGAATACACAATAGAAGTAATATAAACAATAGGACGGGTGTAGCACTAACGAGAGGGTGCGGACAGTGCAGACGTGCACTGCGCACACACAGACCCTAGCTGACGCTGACTGACGGTGTCCCTATACACAGACTACAGTACAGTACAAGTCAGAGAATACACAATAGAAGTATTATAAACAATAGGACGGGTGTAGCACTAATGAGAGGGTGCGGACAGCACAGACGTGCACTGCGCACACAAAGACCCTAGCTGACGCTGACTGACGGTGTCCCTATACACAGACTACAGTACAGTACAAGTCAGAGAATACACAATAGAAGTAATATAAACAAATAGGACGGGTGTAGCACTAACGAGAGGGTGCGGACAGCGCAGACGTGCACTGCGCACACAAAGACCCTAGCTGACGCTGCCTGACGGTGTCCCTATACACAGACTACAGTACAGTACAAGTCAGAGAATACACAATAGAAGTAATATAAACAATAGGACGGGTGTAGCACTAACGAGAGGGTGCGGACAGCGCAGACGTGCACTGCGCACACAAAGACCCTAGCTGACGCTGACTGACGGTGTCCCTATACACAGACTACAGTACAGTACAAGTCAGAGAATACACAATAGAAGTAATATAAACAATAGGACGGGTGTAGCACTAATGAGAGGGTGCGGACAGCGCAGACGTGCACTGCACACACAAAGACCCTAGCTGACGCTGACTGACGGTGTCCCTATACACAGACTACAGTACAGTACAAGTCAGAGAATACACAATAGAAGTAATATAAACAATAGGACGGGTGTAGCACTAATGAGAGGGTGCGGACAGCGCAGACGTGCACTGCACACACAAAGACCCTAGCTGACGCTGACTGACGGTGTCCCTATACACAGACTACAGTACAGTACAAGTCAGAGAATACACAATAGAAGTAATATAAACAAATAGGACGGGTGTAGCACTAACGAGAGGGTGCGGACAGCGCAGACGTGCACTGCGCACACAAAGACCCTAGCTGACGTTGACTGACGGTGTCCCTATACACAGACAACAGTACAGTACAAGTCAGAGAATACACAATAGAAGTAATATAAACAATAGGACGGGTGTAGCACTAACGAGAGGGTGCGGACAGCGCAGACGTGCACTGCGCACACAAAGACCCTAGCTGACGCTGACTGACGGTGTCCCTATACACAGACTACAGTACAGTACAAGTCAGAGAATAGAAGTAAAATAAACAAATAGGACGGGTGTAGCACTAACGAGAGGGTGTGGACAGCGCAGACGTGCACTGCGCACACAAAGACCCTAGCTGACGCTGACTGACGGTGTCCCTATACACAGACTACAGTACAGTACAAGTCAGAGAATACACAATAGAAGTAATATAAACAATAGGACGGGTGTAGCACTAACGAGAGGGTGCGGACAGCGCATACGTGCACTGCGCACACAAAGACCCTAGGTAACGCGGTGCAATAAATGCACTTGCACACAGACAAAAAGCACTGGAGCAGTCTCTCAGTACAGTTAGTCAGTAAGTCGCAAGCAGGACGAGTGAGGCAACATGGCGTCCGCTATTTATAGAGGGGGGCTTGGCCAGGCTCCCCCTCTGTGATTGGCTGCAGTCATTCACTTGTGAGGACTCGAGGTGACGTCTGACGTGACGCTATCCGAGCTGGTGACGCTATCCGAGCTCGGATAGCTAGGATATCTCCGGATATCTCCGGATAGCTGCTTGCTATCCGAGTGCGCTATTCGAGCGTATTCGAGGTATTCGAGCTCGAATAGTGAAAAAAGAGCTAGGATGTCCGAGTATCTCGGATATCCTAGCTCAGATGAGCACCACTGTATTCCGCTTCATTTTGATATGTGCAAGATTGCTGGTGGCCAGATACTGGAAAAGCTCTGTATGTCCCTCGGGCAGGGAGTTGGGCCACGAAATGAATCACTTAATGAGACTTGATGATTTAATGTTATCAGCCCAATCCAAACAAGATGTCTGGTCCCATAGATGGGCAATTTGGATCGACTTCAGGGACACGGACAAAGCAAAGGAGTTCTGCAATGACGCCTAATCCCAGTTTATTCACTCAGCTCCTGTAATTTGCTTGCCCTTCGCTATGAACTACGCTTAGGTCTTTTACGAGATCTCCAGAGATAATTTATAATTCTTTAATTACGTAGGTCTTCCCCCCCTTCCCCCTCCCCCCTACTCCCCATCTTTGATCCATATTTGTACCCATTCCCTCCCCTTCTCTCCCCCCTCGCTCTCTCCCTCTCCCTCCCCCACCTGTTATTCCCCTTTTCCCCTTTCTTCTCTTTATAAAATTAAAATGGGGTTCAGCTGTATCAAAGTACAACAATGTTACTTTGTTACTTTATTGTACAGGATCTTCTCAAAAAATTAGCATACTGTGTTAAAGTTCATTATTTTCTGTAATGTACTGATAAACATTAGACTTTCATATATTTTAGATTCAAATACACACAACTGAAGTAGTTCAAGCCTTTTATTGTTTTAATATTGATGATTTTGGCATACAGCTCATGAAAACCCAAATTTCCTATCTCAAAAAATTAGCATATTTCATCCGACCAATAAAAGAAAAGTGTTTTTAAAACAAAAAAAGTCAACCTTCAAATAATTATGTTCAGTTATGCACTCAATACTTGGTCGGGAATCCTTTTGCAGAAATGACTGCTTCAATGCGGCGTGGCATGGAGGCAATCAGCCTGTGGCACTGCTCAGGTGTTATGGAGGCCCAGGATGCTTCGATAGCGGCCTTAAGCTCATCCAGAGTGTTGGGTCTTGCGTATCTCAACTTTCTCTTCACAATATCCCACAGATTATCTATGGGGTTCAGGTCAGGAGAGTTGGCAGGGCAATTGAGCACAGTAATACCATGGTCAGTAAACCATTTACCAGTGGTTTGGCACAGCGAGCAGGTGCCAGGTCATGCTGAAAAATGAAATCTTCATCTCCATAAAGCTTTTCAGCAGATGGAAGAATGAAGTGCTCCAAAATCTCCTGATAGCTAGCTGCATTGACCCTGCCCTTGATAAGACACAGTGGACCAACACCAGCAGCTGACATGGCACCCCAGATCATCACTGACTGTGGGTACTTGACACTGGACTTTAGGCATTTTGGCATTTCCCTCTCCCCAGTCTTCCTCCAGACTCTGGCACCTTGATTTCCGAATGACATGTAAAAGTTGCTTTCATCCGAAAAAAAGTACTTTGGACCACTGAGCAACAGTCCAGTGCTGCTTCTCTGTAGCCCAGGTCAGGCGCTTCTGCCGCTGTTTCTGGTTCAAAAGTGGGTTCATGCTTCAATTTCCTGAAAAGCTTTATGGAGATGAAGATTTCATTTTTCAGCACGACCTGGCACCTGCTCACAGTGCCAAAACCACTGGTAAATGGTTTACTGACCATGGTATTACTGTGCTCAATTGGCCTGCCAACTCTCCTGACCTGAACCCCATAGAGAATCTGTGGGATATTGTGAAGAGAAAGTTGAGAGACGCAAGACCCAACACTCTGGATGAGCTTAAGGCCGCTATCGAAGCATCCTGGGCCTCCATAATACCTGAGCAGTGCCACAGGCTGATTGCCTCCATGCCACGCCACATTGAAGCAGTCATTTCTGCAAAAGGATTTTCCGACCAAGTATTGAGTGCATAAAACAACATAATTATTTGAAGGTTGACTTTTTTTGTTTTAAAAACACTTTTCTTTTATTGGTTGGATTAAATATTTTGAGATAGGAAATTTGGGTTTTCATGAGCTGTATGCCAAAATCATCAATATTAAAACAATAAAAGGCTTGAACTACTTCAGTTGTGTGTATTTGAATCTAAACTATATGAAAGTCTAATGTTTATCAGTACATTACAGAAAATAATGAACTTTATCACAGGATGCTAATTTTTTGAGAAGATCCTGTATATTGTACTCATTGACAACACTGTACCATCATTTATTTTGTGTAATAATTTGGTTGCAAGTAATTAAGTGTTGACTAGTTGTAATTTTTCTTGCTGTTCCCTTCAATAAAAATATATTTTTCAAAAAAAAAAAAAAAAACAACAGCAGACCTTAAAACTGAGATGGAATCCTTCAGCAAACTTCCATACCCCCAGCATAGCCATCGTTCACTCAACAACTCAATTGTAACAACCGGTAAATCTATGCATTTTACACTGCCTAAACCTCTACCATACATTCTACTCATGCATAAGCTGCAAACTCACACTTGAGCTGAAAGCTGCTGCCGCGCTAGAACTCCCCCCCCCCCAATACTCGCGGGGAGGGGGGGGAGGATTTCGCATCCCAAAAAAACACACAACAACACAGCACAGAATGCATTATAAAAAATCTTGTATATTAACAAACAAATAACAACTTGCCTGAACATCCCGACGTTCCTTCAAATCAAATGACAGTTCATACAGCTGTGGCAAAGTTTCTCACGGATCTCTCTTCTGATGTCTTCCTGGAGCTCTGAGACCCCACTCAGTGGACCCATGTGTTCCCCTCACAGCAATTTGCCTGGCCGCGCCCGGGATTGCTCCTCCTCTGGATCCTGTTTTGGCACTAACTGTGTGTACAACACTGCTTATGACGTCCTAGAGATCCGCCACAGTAGTACTCGAACTTCATTCCGTGCTCCGGGCTCCTTGCAGCCCCGCACTCACTTATCTCTTCTCGATAAGCTTCCAGCGTCTTCTCCGCTTTTTTTTGCTGTGAGGGTCCTTGATAGACTGATATCTCTGGCCCCGGTCCTTTTCTGACTTTTTCTGTGAGACAGCACTGGGTTTCACGGCACCAATTGTAATAATCTATACGTTGGTTACTATTGGCAACAACACTACACCTTCATTCAGCACCATAACTGTAATGACTAGATCCCAGGTGTTGAGACCAAGGACCTCACACCTAAGACTAGGATTGAGAGAGATTTCTGTTACCTGTTATGACCTTTGGCTTTCCTGACTACTCTCCTGTTCTCTGATTCGGTACTTCCGCCCATCTGATTACCTGTTGCCAACATTGCCTGTACCTGGATACCGAATCAGTCTTCCGCTTCTGTACTTTGTCTGTCCATGTGTTGTCGACCTGGCTTGTCTGACCTTTCTGGCTGTCACCTAGCCCCTGGGTGATCAGCCTTACTGTATACCTGTGATGCCTGCTCTTCAGGCCTATAGCTGCTATATCAGGCCTATGGTCACCAGCTCCACTGGAGACCATCGTGCAGCACAGTCAGTGGGTCTCTACCTATTCAAGGTCCACTTGGCTGCAGTACAGTCTGATTCCCTGCCTCTCAGGGAATCCTTGGCTGCAGTACAGCCTGGTTCCCTGCCCCTCAGGGAATCCTTGGCCGCAGTAGTGTCTGCATCTCCCACCTCACAGGAGATAACTTCTCTGATTACTGTTGCACCAAACACTATATCACATTGGGTGTCCTGTGTCTAGCTATACTAGCATTATTGGTGATTCTGCAGATCACACATAATCAGGTATAGCATCTATATTATTGGTGATACTGCAGATCACCAATAATCAGAAAAAATCTGTGTGCTGACACCAATCATTACAGAACAGCAGACCAAAACAATATGGACGCACTTCACAGCCGCATTGACGGATTAGCCAATTCGGTGGATAATCTCATCAGGGTACTTTATGGCCAACAGACTCAGATCGCAGCTTTGTCTGGTTCAACACAGGTTCTCCAAACGGCTGTGAATGCAGTGCGATCCCCTCCAGTTACAGACCTTCGCATGTCTGTACCTGAAAAGTTTTCTGGACATAGATCTGACTTTCAGAATTTCAGAAATCGAGTGCTATCATATTTTGAGTTAAGGCCTACCCTGTCGGGAACTGAAACTCAGAGAGTTACGTTTATAAAGACCCTTTTATCAGGGATTCACAAACATGGGCATATAGTCTTCAGGCAGGGCATGAGGCTCTGTCAACAGTTCAGGAATTTTTTAAAGCCATGGCCATTATATATGATGATCCGGATATTGCTTCCATCGCTGAACGGAAGCTAAAGACCCTGCGCTAGGGTCGAGATCCGGTAGAGGTTTATGCGGCAGAGTTCAGGAAATGGGCTGTATCAGCTAGGTGGGGAACATATGCACTATTAGGCTGTTTTTTGTCAGGTTTATCTGATGCAGTTTCCGAATTGATGTTGGGACATCTCGAGCCTAAATCCATTGACGAGGCAATCGCTTTAGCTGTACGGGTAGATCGCCGCTTATGCTATCAAAGACAGTCCCGGGGTAGAAATGCTGTAAGATATGTCTCCTGCGCCTCCTCTCCACCCTCATCACCCCCGCCAGAGCCGATGCAAATCGGACACTCTAGATTGACGCAGGTGGAAAAGAATCGCAGAAAATCTGAAAAACTCTATTTATTCTGTGCTGAGGAGGGTCACAGGGTTCAGAATTGTCCTAAGAAATCTGGAAACGCTGCCACCTAGGTGTAGTCAGAGGTATACCCTAGGCGAGCAGTCTCTACCTCTAAACAATAATCGTCTGCTCCTTCCCTGTTCCATCACGTGGGAGGATCAGACTGTCCCCACAGAAGCCTTTGTAGACTCCGGCACTGCAGCCAATTTCATAGATTATGACTTTGAAAGAAATTGGGAATTCCTTTACTTCCATTAGACCGACAGATTATGGTTACTGCAGTTGACGACTCTCCATTACAGAGTAGACAACCTCTTTCTCAGACCCCATTGTTGGTGTGTAATGTAGGGGTGTTACATAAAGAGAGTTTACAATTCTTGGTCCTGCGGATGGCAACCTCTACCATTATTCTTGGTATGCTTTGGTTACAACTTCACTCTCCTCAGATTGACTGGGCTTCAGGTCAGCTAAAGAGCTGGTCGTCCCATTGTCATCATCATTGTTGAGAAAGTTGCTGTTTGCGCTACCAAGATTCAGGTTAAAGGTGTGCCAGTACAGTATGCGGAATTCGCTGATGTGTTCTGTCCCAAGTCTGCAGACAAACTCCCGCCTCACCGTAGCTTCGCTTGTCCCATCGATTTAAGATCTGGTTGTTTGCCTCCTAGGGATCACCTTTATAATCTATCAGGACCTGAGAAGGTGGCAATGCAGGATTACATCAAAGAGAATTTGGCCAAAGGCTTCATCCGCCCTTCTCGCTCACCAGCTGGGGCAGGATTCTTTTTCGTACAGAAAAAGGATGGAGGCCTCCGACCTTGCATTGACTACCAAGGTTTAAATAAGATTACAGTAAAAAATTGTTACCCTTTGCCTTTGATTGACGATTTATTCGCTCAGGTGACCAATGCCAGTATTTTTTCCAAACAGGATTTGCGAGGTGCATACAACCTGGTACGGATTAGAGATGGTGACGAATGGAAGACGGGGTTCAACACACCCGACGGGCACTACTAGTATCTGGTGATGCCCTTCGGGTTGTGTAACGCCCTTGCCGTCTTCCAGGAGTTGATCAATGAGGTTTTCAGGGAGGTACTGGGGAAATTCGTGCTAGTGTATCTAGACGAAATACTGATTTTTTTCTCCTAATCTGACAGAACATCGTAAACATGTCAAGTACGTTTTGAGGAAATTAAGACAGAATTCACTGTATGCCAATTTAGAGAAGTGCCTCTTCGAGGTCACTTCTGTTCCTTTTCTGGGTTATATTATCTCCACATCTGGTCTCTCCATGGATCCAGAAAAAGTCTCGGCTGTTTTGGAGTGGCCACAACCTGTGGGTTTGAAGGCACTCCAAAGATTTGTGGGCTTTGCCAATTGCTACAGGAGATTAATCAAGGGGTTCTCTTCGGTAGTGTCACCCCTCACCAGTCTTACCAAGAAAGGGGCGGACACATACCACTGGTCAGCAGAGGCACATTCTGCCTTCTCCACATTGAAAAAACTGTTCTGTTCTGCTCCCATTTTGAGACATGTGGATGTCACCTTCCCCTTCATTGTAGAGGTCGATGCCTCAGAGGTCGGGGTTGGGGCGGTACTGTCTCAACGCTCTGGTCTGCAGGGCAAACTTCACCCCTGTGCTTACTTTTCCCGTAGGTTCTCTCCTGCTGAGAAAAAATACGATATTGGCAATCAAGAACTTTTGGCCATTAAATTAGCCTTTGAAGAATGGCGACATTGGCTAGAAGGGGCAGAGCATACTATCACAGTCTATACGGATCATAAAAACTTGGAGTACATAGAAGGGGCCAAAAGACTCAGTCCTTGACAGACCCGTTGGTCTTTGTTCTTTTCAATATTCAGATTTGTCATAACGTACACCCCAGGGAGTAAGAACATCAAAGCTGACACCCTATGTAGGTGCTTCGAGCCCAAGACAGTGCAGCCTTCAACCCCAGAAACCATTCTACCTCAGAAAGTAGTCTTGGCAGCTACTGAGACCTGGAAGGATTGGACGGCTACTCTGGGCCCCTATCAGCAGGATGTTCCAGAAGGGAAGCCTGAGGGAGTCATGTTTGTACCACTACCCATCCGCCTACAACTCTTGCAATTGTTCCATTCCCATAAAAATGCGGGCATCCTGGGGCTGCCAGAACTCAGGATTTACTGGCCAGATGCGCTTGGTGGCCTTCGCTAGCAACTGATTGTAAGGAGTCCGTAAGAGAGTGCTCAGTTTGTGCCAGGAGTAAGCCCTCTCGTCAGGCACCAGTGGGTACACTACAACCCCTACCAGTGCCCAGTGAACCCTGGACCCATCTGTCGATGGACTTTGTGGGAGAACTCCCCAAGTCTGAGGGCAAGACAGTCATTTGGGTGGTAGTAGATAGATTCAGAAAGATGGCTCATTTTGTCCCTCTGAAAGGACTCCCCTCGGCCCAGGAGTTGGCTGATCTCTTCATCCAGCACATTTTCCGGCTGCATGGCATTCTGGAGAATGTAGTGTCAGATCGGGGAGTCCAGTTCGTGTCAAAAATTTTGGAGGGCCTCTTGCCATCAGCTGGAGATGGACCTTTCATTTTCATCAGGCTACCACCCACAGACCAATGGCCAGACCGAGAGAATAAACCAGTCCCTTGAGCAGTTTCTCAGATGTTATGTGGCAGATGCACAGTCTGACTGGGTAAAGTTTTTGCCGTTTGCAGAATTTGCACATAACAATCTGAAGAGTTCCTCTTCAGGATTCTCCCCATTTCAGGTAGTCTCAGAAAGATCTCCCAAGTTTGCCCCATTACCTGTGTCATCTATCCCATTTCCGGCCCTGGAGGATTGGCAAAGGGCATTGAGGGAGATTTGGGGAATGGTTAAGAGGAATCTGGGGAAAGCCTTTCAGGCTCAGAAGAAACAGGCGGATATGAGACAGTCTGTAGAGTGGAAGTTTTCCCCAGGGGACATGGTGTGGGTATCCACTCGGCACTTGGCTTTAAAGCAAACGTCACCTAAATTGGAACCCAGATTTGTAGGACCATACCCGGTGTCCAGAAGGATTAATGACGTCACGTATGCAGTTGATCTCCCAGCTAGTATGAAAGGTGTGAGATCATTCCATGTGTGTCTGTTGAAGCCTGCAGTGCACGTGGATTCCTCCCCCCCCCCCCCCCCCGTGATGGTTAACGACCAACCCGAGTATGAGATCGAGAAGATTTTGGATTCTCGATTGGTGCAAAATTCTGTATAGTATCTGGTCCACTGGAAGGGGTATGGTCTGGAGGAGACAACTTGGGTGCCGGATTGTCGCATTCATGACTTACACTCTGAGAAACTGGGTAGGAAGTGTCCGGGGTCCACTCCTCATGGGGGGTACTGTAATAAATAGCGGAGATGCCGCCGCATGAGAGAGCGGCATGACGGCTATCTCCGCATCCCAGCCGGCGGCTGCTGCCATGCAGCAGCGTGATGCTGCCTTGCCAGGTCCTTCTAGTGCACACAGATGGAGAACTATGCGCGCGCACACGCCAGGTGAAAGGACCTTTATGCTGCTAGAAGAGGAGTCAGCTGATCATGCCGATCAGCTGACTCCAGCTATGCTCTTAATTGGCTGAGTGACTGGGGCGGCGCTGTGGAGCGCTTTTACTATATATAGGACTCGCTGGTCACTTGCAAGTTGTCTGCTGTTGCGAACATCTACGTGTGAGCGCTCAGACCTGAGTCAGATCCCACAGTGTGTTAGAACCAGCCGGAGCTGGGAATTCACACTTAGTCAGATTACATTGATAGCTTAAAGTACTATTGCTTGCTACTGTGTATGTGTTAGACTAGTTCCCAGGTGTTGAGACCAAGGACCTCACACCTAAGACTAGAAGATTGCTATATTGTTGCTACCATCTGTTAGACTAGTTCCCCGATGTTGAGACCAAGGACCTCACACCTAAGACTAGGATATTGCTATATTGTTACTATCATCTGTTAGACTAGATCCCAGGTGTTGAGACCAAGGACCTCACACCTAAGACTAGGATTGAGAGAGATTTCTGTTACCTGTTATGACCTTTGGCTTTCCTGACTACTCTCCTGTTCTCTGATTCGGTACGTTATCTGCACTACAGGGTTGTCCATGGATCCCAAGAAGGTCTCTGCTGTAAGGGGATGGCCACAACCATCTGGGCTTAAAGCACTTCATAGATTCTTGGGATTTGCAAACTACTACAGAAAGGATTAGACTGTGAGCTCCTCTGAGGACAGTCAGTAACATGACTATGTATTCTTTAAAGTGCTGCAAAAGATGTCACTGCTATATAAATACATAATAATAATATGGAAGGACATTAGACTATGACTATGGTAGGTATAGGATTGTGAGCTCCTCTGAGGATAATCACTACATGACTACAGTATGCATTCAGTAACAGCACTATATAAATACTTATACTTAGGATTAGTTCACACGGGTGACCTGCTGGTCGCTTAAAGAAAACTAGAGTTGTGGATAAAAGCTGAACTGCAGACCATGGGAGGATGGCGTGGGACACAGACGTGTTTATGGGGCTGGAGGCAGCTGTTGGTTGTTATAATTTAAGTAGGCCTCAGTTATTTGGACTGAGTTAGTCAAAAAGGCTTGATGAGCAGACCTGCCCTTTAAGGGGATTTTCTCTGAAGAGAGAAAATCTGCAGTTCTGTCAGCAGAACTAGAACATACCAAGAAGCTGTTCTGATCAAGGCCGCAGGTCTCCCTGACCTGGGCCTGGAACAATAAACATCAGTCATGTTTTGTAAATATTCACATTCCTGCATGTATGTCAAATGTCTCATCGATTATTAATCGAGTAGGCGGGTATGATGACACCATGAGTGGGTCCACCAATAGACTGATATAGGGGGTGGCGAAGATGATGTCATATTTAACTCTTTCCTAGCCGGTATTAAATCTGGAGCGAGCGATGGAGAACTCACTTCTGCTTCTTCCTTCTGCACTAGCTCGCAAGGCCGACTTGGACCTCTAAGCATGTTATTCCTTTATGTAATCTGATATAATGTTTGCTGTACATAGGTAGTTTAGTGGAACGTAGGTTAGCAAGAAGGTACCTGATAGACTTCTGTAGGGAGTCTAATCAAGAGCTTGTAATGCAACATGAAGATTTGCATAGCTAGGATATGATGACTGTATCTATCTGTCTTTCTGTGACTTGAATAAATAACGGAAACATTGGAGAAGCCTGAGAAAGTCTATTTCCTGTTTGCTGTGTGGAGAGTCAAGTGATCTCACAGTCTGTGAGACGATGGTGTCGAAGCAAGGTGATAAGAACAGTTTAAAACAGTGGTGCCTGAAATCCTTCCCTGCCTAGCTATACAGGCAGACGGGGCCGGGGCCGAAGGAAAATGGTTTCAAGATATTCCACAGCAAAACAAGCAGGATAGACGGACACGGACTGTAAAGCTTATCACGCTGAGACTGATAAGCTGGTGTGAGTAGTGTGTGGGAGCCAAGCACACAGCTGCAATTCGAGAGAACCAGCGGCGACACTCGTGGATGTTAAACTTAGACTGACAGTGCACATCAGTCCTAGCCTAAACCGGATCACAGGTGTCTGGAAGCTCCGAGGCCGGCTGGCAGCTGCCGCTGGAGATTGACCCGCTGAGCCAGTGTGGGTACACAGAGCTGACGCTCAGTAGTTCCAGAGATCCACTCAGTGTCGTGGAAAGTTGCCAAAAGCTGGTCGAATTCGCAGGCTTACGAAGTCTTCTGCTCAGGCAAGTATGTTTTACGTTGTTGTGTTGCATTATCTTTATTGTATGAGAGGAGGATAATGTGTTAATGTGTATATTCCGTGTTAATTGCAGCATGGTGGCTGCGGGCTGTTGTATATTTACGTAGTGGTTATCTCTGCATTTGTCTCAGGCATGTTTTTGCTGGAAAGAAGTCGATTGGGTTTTTTTTTTTTTCTCTTCTCTTCTCTCCCCGTCTCTACAGAGGCTGGGAAAAAGGGGGGGGGGTCCCCCGCAGCAGGAGATAAGCCAGCGGTGCTTCTGTTAGCCCTGGACAGGGGGGAGAGGTAGCAGAGTAGACAGGAGAGAACAGTTGTAAAACTTAGAAGTAAGTTTTTCTCGGGGAGCTGGGTGGACAGCCCTTGTCTCTGGGTAGCTGTGGAAGTTCGCATAGGGACAGCTGAGATAATGGGTGAGGTTTTTGTTTGTCTTTCCTCCACGCGTTTCCAGTCAGAGTTGCTAACAGGCTTGTAAATATCTGCATCTGCTATGTTGTTCAGCCAGCTCGTCTGTTGTGCGTCTCAGTAATAGTGCTGTAATAGTTCTGAGTTATGGCTGAGATAAGCTGCAGATGAGTTGTGGAGAGAGGGGATAGAGGGAGAGAAGAGGAAAGCGAGTGTCTTTCTGTTTGTGAGATGTTCTGCACGTTTCTCGCATTTCCAGTCGGTGCTGCTGATAACATGTTTTTTCAATGTCTGTATTGTGTTGAAGTTCTAGCTGGGATGTTAACAGTTAAAACAGTTACAGTGGTTTGGAGTCGTATAGCTCGCTCGGGCGGTTCTTAGTTATGTCTGTGATAGAGTGAGAAAGATTCCTACGTCTCTGGGGATCCGTATGTCTGATTGCAGTTCGGATTACAGCTGAGACGTGAAGGAATGCTGAGGCTGATTTTTGTGCACTGTGGATAGATGCTGTGTGTAACGATAAAAAAAAATAAATATGTTCTGTGTGAGTTTTGTTTTCTCTCCTAGGTCTATAGGAACGAGAGGCTGCTATGGGAGCAGCCATCTTGGCTGGCAGTCCAGGACTCAAAATGGCGGCAGTGGAGAGAGCCCGCCCCCGTGAGTCATGGCCCCCACACGTCATGGCAGGGGGGAGGAGGGGCTGGGGGATCCACGTCACGTCAGGCTGTGCTCGCGGCTCCGGGCAGAGCAGCTGAAAGGGAGGGGGGGAGAGATACAGAGACATGCTACTGTGTGTCTCGGGTTTCAACGTATTTCCCCAGAGTTTTTCCCAGAGTCCATGGACAGGAATGCCAGAATAGGAAGTGTTTCCCAGCTCGGTGCAGGGACACACGGAGCAGTACAGATCGGAAATGGGTCTGTACTGTGTTGCCTTTGGGATTATTCCTGTAAGTGAGGCACCTTAATGGGTGGTGCAGCATGAGTTCCCAATAGAAGGAAAGGGGGACAGCGCATCAAAGGGGGTGCCGGAGTTGGAAAAAAGGGGGTTGACCAATTCGGGTTTCCGTCGCCGCTTCTGCAGAGCGGTAACGTTTTTTTCCGGTTTTGTCGTGAATAGGGCCAGAGCTGGACTGAGAGGTCTATGCTGGGCTGGAGCTGTTTTGTGTGCGTTTTTTTTCGTCCACTGATTGGTCAAATATGTTTTTTCCAGCTCCTATCAATTGTAGCACAAAGAACAAGGACTGACAACAGTTCATGGGGCAATTATACAGATGATAGAATTGCCGTTTACAGAGTGACAGTGTATCAGTACGCTGTTTGCCATGTGACTACCTTCCATGTGGGCATTCAGGGATCTGCATACAGGCATGTGACGCTGGTATGCTTAGCCCTGCACCCTGTGTAGTTTAAGTGCAAAGTGCTCCTTCCTACAGGGAGGCAGCCAGTTTTTTTTGGTAGTTTAGGTGGTGGCACGGCAAACATTGGTCAGAGGGTACAACACACAGAACTTCTAGCAGAGCTGGTATCGCGATGAAGTTCTAGATAAGTAAATGCGATAATGAGTAAGAGCATTGCAGGCTCACCTGCAAAGCAGCATCAGGTGTGGCATCCGTAATCTGTGCATGCGACGGCCGCGCATGGACAGATAAGGGGGGATGTGGAGTGAGCTGCAATGGGGTGAGAGCTTCCAAAGGTGAAGCGAGCTTCCATAGGTGAAGTCCGCGGGAGCATATTTTAAACAGGTAAGTACTGAGGATAGTACTGAGGTATGGGGGTGAAGTTTAACTCCAATCTACCAATAAGAGTAAACAGAGTTCAGGAGAACCATAAAGCAACGAGATCAATTACGATATATATTGATCAATTTAAAGTGTAAAGAGTACAAGCCGCAGGGCAAATCCCAAATCATTAATAAGAATTGATTTGTTTGTATTTCGATTTCAGGTGTTTGGCAATATGGAATTGAGACAGCTGCAGTGCTGGCAGCAAAGATGGAGATGTCAGTCGGATAAGCGAAAGGTTCCAGATGCCAATCTAAGCTTGGAGGAACACGAGATTCCTGAAATCGGAAAGAGACTAAAACACGAGATTCCTGAAATTGGAAAGAGACTAAACCACGAGATTCCTGAAATCGGAAAGAGACTAACAAAACTGTCGGAGCAAAGCATAATGCAAAGTGCTAATGTTTTTCTTTCCCAGGGTGATGCTTTTATAATGAAGTGTACCATGCTGATGGTGATCCTAGGTTGCCATTCCGTCCTAGGAGAACGAAGAGAGGACATTCTCATGTATAATAAGGGGTTAATGAGAATGCAAGGCCCAAGCATGTTAATGTTGGGTGACAAAGGTACTGATCCTTTCACACCTCCCTCCGCTTGGCACAGATGGACCATGCGGGGACGGAGGAAAAGAGCACTTGTGCCAGGAGAAAGCAAATTTCATGGCACAAGGTGGGTGAAAGGTCTGAAGGGTCAAGTGTGCGGGCAGTGGGAATTTAATGGCAGTGTAAATCTGCTATTGAATGCCACACTCCCAGAATCAATGCACCGATCCAAAGGTTTGTTAAAAGGTACATTGCAGTATAATGGGTACATGCAAAAGGTGGAGTGTGTGATTCAGGGGTACCTTGTCTTGGTTATGCAGAGTGAGATGGTTCCAGATTGGAGAGGAACAAGCAGGAGGCGTCAATTCTCTTACCAGAGAGACGCAGGGGACAACATCACACTCTGGAGCTACCAACAGAGAGTGCCTCTGAAACAACTTTACACACGTAAAGGCTGGAAAGCCGAGGGTGGGTGGTTCTCGAAACAAGAAGTAAAAATCGAGATCAAGCCACATTTCCAGGTGACAAAGAGGGTGGGGAGAGCGGTCCCGGGGGAGGGAAAGCCCACACAGGGAACCCCATTCACACCACACGGGTCACGACATGGGACGAAGGGGAACAGGGTTTGATCCAAGACGACCACATTTTGTTACAAAGGTTAAACAAACAGTACACTAAGTTAGAGGTAAGATTTCACCATGATACAGGTGATCTTAACGAGGTAGAACACAAAAATGAGCAGGTGAGTTCCAGTCTGCCCTGGTGGACAAAGGTTCCGGTGATGTTCCAGGGACACTCGGACGGGGCATCTGCAGTTCCAAAGTTCTTTCTACACCCACTGGTCGTCTGGATGGGGATGACAACTTTAGGCATCATTATCCAGGTGAGGTTGCGGGTCAAAATTACGTAAAATAAATTAACCTGGTCCAGAGATTGGTGCCTCATAAACAATCTCCGGAACCAATAGTTTAAATTAAGGGATATACAGGGTTACGGGTATAGGTTTAGTAGTACCTAGGAGCTGATTGTATAAAGGCGCTCTTTTAGAAGGCACCTGGCACTGCTCCGTTTTGTAACAACCAAACGAGTTTCACTTTTCTGTGGTCATGCAAGTTTGTGAGTGATACGCAAGTGACACAAATGCTGAGCATGTGGTATTGAGGGACTTAGAAGTAGGGCTTCCCCAGAGAGCCTGGTTACAGGAAGACCAAGAGGTCTTGCTCTCTCTCTTCCAGGGGTAACCACCGAGAGCAGAGAAGTTGTGTGAGCACGAACATCGAAAAGTGAAACATAAACGAAAGAAACCAGGTACTGGGAGGTTCAGACGCTGGGATCTGCGGGTCAAGCCGTTTTAGGGGGGATTGTTATAATTTAAGTAGGCCTCAGTTATTTGGACTGAGTTAGTCAAAAAGGCTTGATGAGCAGACCTGCCCTTTAAGGGGATTTTCTCTGAAGAGAGAAAATCTGCAGTTCTGTCAGCAGAACTAGAACATACCAAGAAGCTGTTCTGATCAAGGCCGCAGGTCTCCCTGACCTGGGCCTGGAACAATAAACATCAGTCATGTTTTGTAAATATTCACATTCCTGCATGTATGTCAAATGTCTCATCGATTATTAATCGAGTAGGCGGGTATGATGACACCATGAGTGGGTCCACCAATAGACTGATATAGGGGGTGGCGAAGATGATGTCATATTTAACTCTTTCCTAGCCGGTATTAAATCTGGAGCGAGCGATGGAGAACTCACTTCTGCTTCTTCCTTCTGCACTAGCTCGCAAGGCCGACTTGGACCTCTAAGCATGTTATTCCTTTATGTAATCTGATATAATGTTTGCTGTACATAGGTAGTTTAGTGGAACGTAGGTTAGCAAGAAGGTACCTGATAGACTTCTGTAGGGAGTCTAATCAAGAGCTTGTAATGCAACATGAAGATTTGCATAGCTAGGATATGATGACTGTATCTATCTGTCTTTCTGTGACTTGAATAAATAACGGAAACATTGGAGAAGCCTGAGAAAGTCTATTTCCTGTTTGCTGTGTGGAGAGTCAAGTGATCTCACAGTCTGTGAGACGATGGTGTCGAAGCAAGGTGATAAGAACAGTTTATAACATCAAATCTGCTTTTATCCACAGCTCTGGTACACTTTAACCTATTGAGGACCAATGGCGTAGATCCTACACCGAACTTGTGGCCGCATAACTCTAATGCAGCAAAGGATCTACGCCACCCGCCGTTTCCGCTCCCGACGCGATCGTCGGGGAGCTTAAGTTGTCATATGACAGCTGACATCTCCCCTCAGTGATCACTACGATCGCCAGCAGATCGTAGTGATCACCATTAGCGATGCGGCGGTAGGGGGGGATAAGAGGATCCACTCACTGCCCTGCCGTTCCCACGATTGGCGCCGCCCCCTCCGCTCTCGCCGGCATCGCTGCTCGCTCTGACGTAAGTCACGGGTTGTTGCTTGACGACGTCTTCAAGACGCGACCTGGAACTTAGCGGCAGTACGAGCAGAGATGCCGGCGAGAGTGGAGGTGTCCCCAACTGCTCATCGCTGGAGCCTGGTAGGTGAGTACAAGCTGCCAGCTACAGGGGGGACACATGGCTACAGGGGGACACCAAATCTACCTGCCCACAGTAGGGATCCCGCTGCCTGACTCCCCTAAATGCGCTCCCCCTCCGCATGAAAAAACGCCTGGTCCTTAAAGAGACACTGAAGCGAAAAAAAAATGATGATATTATGATTTGTATGTGTAGCACAGCTAAGAAATAAAACATTAAGATCAGATACATCAGTGTAATTGTTTCCAGTACAGGAAGAGTTGAAAACTCCAGTTGTTATCTCTATGCAAACAAGCCATTAAGCTCTCCGACTAAGTTAGTCGTGGAGAGGGCTGTTATCTGACTTTTATTATCTCAACTGTTCCTGGACTATTTACTTTTCCTCTGCTAGAGGAGAGGTCATTACTTCACAGACTGCTCTGAAAGACTCATTTTGAATGCTGAGTGTTGTGTAATCTGCACATATTATAGAATGATGCAATGTTAGAAAAAACACTATATACCTGAAAATAAAAGTATGAGAATATTTTCTTTGCTGCTAATCTTCTAGTAATTATTCATAGTACACAACCAATTCACTATATCATATATTTTTTTTCGCTTCAGTGTCTCTTTAAGGGGGGGTAGGCAGCTGGTCCTCAAAAGGTTAAGTACTGTCTATTAAAATGAATGGACAGCGATGATACAGGTGGTACCGTTGTTGTCATCTGCCTGACACTTAGGTGATCCTGGAAGCTAGGGGGGGTTAAAATCATTGAATGCTGGGAAATGCAGCTGAAAGCTGCCAATTGCTTTTCTGCTTGCTAGCAGAAAAGCATTTGAGCGAAATGCTGCAGGACACCCTTCTGAACCGGCCCTTAGGGTGACACATTGGTGGGATGCTTTTGGAGAGGGATATCTAATATAAAGAGGAAGGAAAACAGGGTGAGAGGTGTATAAAGTTTAAAGACTGGAAGGGGGGAAGAGGAGGATAAGGTAAAGGGGAAATACAGACAGAGAAGGGAGGGATGGAGAGATGGGAGAGAAAAGGAGAGGTATAGGTGGATGGGCATTATGGTGATACAGAAGACATTCTTAGAGGACAGCTAGAGAGAACTGCAGATAGTTATCAAGCTAGCAGGACTTTGTCTAAATGCAGAAAGATGTGAAGTAATTTTTGTTTAGTGCATCTCTCACGTGCTTCCATCATTGCAGGGCTCTGTGTCTGCTCTCTTCCTCACCCAGAAAGCAAGGCAGCTCTAGCCTGTAATCTAATGATAGATAAGGCTGCAGTGATTGCTGGTCTCTTCCAGACCAGACACAAGCATGCAGCAGCTTCACCAAGTTCCAGGCTTGGAGGAAGGGTGAGAGAGAGAGCTCACCGAGGAATGAGTCACTGTAGTACTTGCAGCAGTAGGGAAACAGAGACACACACTTGTTATGCAGAGACACTTGTTTTCTCACCCTCGATCCTCACAAGTGCACAGTGCCACACCGACATTATAGCTACCCTTCTCTTCTTCCTCCTCGCTTGGTTTGAAACTCCCTCTCCTCTGCCCCTCCCCTCAGTGTCGGAGTGGAAAGGGGAGGGACGCCCTTTATGTGCCGTGTACACAGACAGGTGAGACTGGGGAACAGTGTGGCCACAGACAGCTGATTGCCGAAAGACAGCTGTCAGTGTGTGACACTTGCCCCAGCTCTCCTATCGGCAGGTTTCCACCCTAGGCACCGGCCTAGCTGGCCCTGTGCAGAAATCCGGCCATGACTGCTAACAGAAACTTGAGATCAAAGAGTGAGATCTTTGGATAAATTCTATTCAGACCAACAGATGTGCTATCTGACGTGAAAGAGCGGAATGGCATTACCCTTGGGGGACATCTATTCAGTCCACAATGCCATTAGCCAAGTATTACCTGGAGACAATGGGAGTTCTCCTGAGAACAATCTATGCAAATCATAAATCTTCCAAACCATAAACAAGGAATGCTTTCAGACAATGGTGGTTTCTGTTGAGGGCTGGTCAATGTCCTATAGAGGCCTGAGGCAATGTATTAAACACCATGCTGCAAGGCTCCCAGGGTGGAGCACGGGTCAAAGGTTATCTTTCATAACCCGAACTCTTGTGTGATCAGAGTGCCCCCTGGTGCAAAGAAGGTTTCTTGCAGCCAACGTCACAGGACTTCATAGGTGAGGTCGGAGCACCACTTATCGTTCCAAAGACATACCTACAAATAGGAGTCCATGGTGCAACAGGTTTTTTTGCGGACGATGTCCTCCTGTTTGTAAATGATCCTGGAAGCAGGTCCCACACGTTTTTTAGGTTTTGAGAAAATTCAAAACTCTTTCAGGCCTGAAAATTAATAAGGACAAATGTGAACTTATGCCACTGTCCAAATTAACAGACACCAAAGTGTGGAGAGACTTGGGTGGGTGTTAAAATTGTGCCGGTTTATATCAAGTATCTTGGTATTAAAATTCCTAGAGACCCAACTCAAATCTACAATTTAAACTACTCTGATCTGATCCTTCGGATAAAAGAGCAGTTGGAGTGATGGCATTCACTTCCAATCAATTTAGCAGGAAGAATTGCCCTGCTGAAAATGACTACCATGGGTAGACTGCTTTATCCCATACAGACAGTCCGACTCCTCTTTAGACACACAGGTATTAAGGCCTTAGAAGGATATTTTACAAAATTTCTATTGCAAAGTAAAAAAAAAACACGGGTGGCTCTTGTAAAATGAAGGGTGATAGAAGATGTGGTTGAAATGGGCCTTCTAAGTATACAGCTGTACAATTTGAAAGCTTTGCTGCATCATGTCCAGGATTGGATAAAAGGGTCAGATAAATACTCTAATCTAAAACTTGAGTCAGAGATAGTAAAACTGTGGTCATTACTTGATCTCCTACTCTGCACAATTTATGAACTCCCCCTGTGCCTCAGACAAAATATTGTGTTCTGGGATACAGTTCTTACCTTGAGAGCAGTGCATAAAACACTGGGTTTGCCCTGCCTGGTCTCCAAGTACTTGCCTATCTGGGTATTTCCAAAAACGCTTCTCAGCTTGGTATTATGAAGATATTTCCAAACTGGGAAATTTGCCTAATTTGGAGATCTAAAAATGGCTGACATTTAGGCCGGCTTTTCACTGCAGATTGGCGGTGCAGCACCCCCCACCCCCACAACACCAAAGACAAGCCTTCAGGGATTACCGAGTTAGTATGCGGTAATCCCTGTCTGGCATCCGGCCAAACAGGAAGTGATGCTTGTTTCATGTGGTGTAAATAAAGAAAGCACAAATGACTACTGTGCAGGAGCCATGTTATTAGCAGAATGACAAGTAACATAAATAACAGTAATTACTGGAAACAAGAAACAGGAAGTAAACCCCACAGTCGTATATCATAGAGTTGTACTTGCACAAACATAACATCCATAACATCTTCCCCTTTTTAGTGTTAATAAATGAACATTCTAAATTTGAAGAGACATAACAATAATGTATTCTATATTCTATAGATTAAGTCTAATAGGTGGTTTGGAGCATCTGTCACTACGGGTGACAATTGTCCCTGGTGCACAGAGTCCTTTAGCCCTCTTGGAAGTTTCTGGGCTCTTATCTCCTGCTGACATACTCCGCGTTTGACTTCTGGTAGGTGTACTAGCTTTCTCAGGTCTGTCAGTACCATTGGTCTGAGGCACCCCTTCTATGCATTCCTCACAGTCAAGGTGCACGTTTATCCCTGTTGTACTAAGAGAGTCTGGCTTATAAATAGTGTATTGTGATGTAGGTTTTTCTGTCACTCGTAAATCCACACTATTGCGGCAATAAAGAGTTCCATCAATGTCCACAAGATACGAACGTGGTGCAATTTTTTGCAAACAAGTACCCATTCTCCAACGGCCTGTTTGATCCCCAGGTAAAGGGTTCATACAGATTTGTTCTCCAATATTCAACTCTGGCAAATCCCTGGCAGACGTATCATAACGAGCCTTTGACATTTGTCTCTTAAATCGTAACTTTTCTGCGACACCTTGTATGACACAAGGTTCCAAAAGCTTATATGCTGCCGGTAAGGAGGTCTTTAATCTCCTTGACAACAGTCTTTGCGCTGGACTACTATCCATGCCTTCGGTTGGAGTGTTCCTCTAATGCAGAATTACCTTCCATGAGACTCTTTACAATCACTGGATGCTTTCTTGCATAAGTTCTTCACAATCTTTACAGCTGCTTCAGCTTTCCCATTCGCCTGTGGATGACGTGGCGATGAAGTAATATGCTCGAACTCCCATTCATTGGCAAATCTTCTAAATTGCAAGCTTGAAAACTGAGGGCCATTATGGGAGATCACTTAATCTGGTTGGTCATAACGGACAAACTGAGACTTGCACCGCTTAATTGTGGTTTCAGTGGACAAATCAGGAAGAAGATCTATTTCCCAGAAGTATGAATAATGGTCAACAAATAACTGGTATTCTTTGCCAGCGTAGTTGAACAAGTCCATACTGATGATCTGCCATGGACGTGTCGGAATCTCATGCAACATCATGGTTTCCTTCTGTTGTAAGTGGGCGTATTCATTGCAGGTAGGACAATTACTGACAAAATCTTTGATTTCACCTTGCATTTTAGGCCAGTAAAGCGGATCTAGAGCTTGTCTGTAGCATGCTTCACCTCCAATGTGACTGGAGTGTATGCGTAATAACATCTCTGCTCTCAGTGACTTCGGCACTATGACCCTTGGACCCTTGTACAAGATACCATTTTGTATGCTGATCTCATCTCTGAAGGACCAATATTCCTGTACAGATGCAGGAACTGCCTCCTTATTGTAACGATTGGTGTCAGCAAGCACCGCTATTCTGATTATTGGTGATCTGCAGTATCACCAATAATTCAGATGCTATACCTGATTATATGATGATCTGCAGAATCACCAATAATGCAAGTATAGCATGACACGATACAATCGTATGCAAGAGGGTGCTGGGTACAATAGAGTATCTCTATAGGGCACAGAGATACAACCTCCAGCAAGCTGGAACAGCAGACAACAATAATAATATACGGTGTAAATTCAAGTATGTGGAAATATCCACCACACCGTAATTCCTCAGAGGTGTGGTTACCTCTGAATGGGAACCCTGTGTGTGAGATCCTCCAAAGGACAGAGTGGAGGAGTCTCGGCCTCTAGCAGCAAGGGTTTGCTAGTGGCGGTCGTCTCAAAGAGGCAAGCCTCTGATAGAACCCTACAGTGGGAGACGTTCCACTGAAGGGAGAAAGGTCAGACAAAATGAGGTTCGGAAACAGATCAGGCGGCAGCAGTACAGAAACGTGAGACAAAAGAATAGTCGGAAACCAAGCCAATAGTCGAAAACGGTACAGGCTGGCGAAGTACAAAATCAGGAAGCAGAAGAGTAGTCAAGACAGGCACAGAATCATACACGATAAATCAAACAGTATAATATGTGTATATATTGGCGATAAACCAATATATAACACAATATCAGAGACAAGGCTGACTAGGTCTGAGTGCTGACACAGGGTATCACAAACACAAAAGAAGTGTGACTGAAAAGCACTTCCTTATATACTGCCTGGGAGAGAAGTCTCCACCCCAGGCAGCAACCAATCAGAGCAGGCTAAAATGTCAGCTGATCTCCAGGTCAGCTGACACGCTTTCTAAGAGTATAAAGGCGTGTCTGTCGTGCGCGCCCTCCCCCTAGAGGCAAGATGGCAGAGTCCTGGTGAGCAGCATGCTGGTGAGTTTGGAGCAGAGTGCTCGGACGGGTTTGCGCAGCAGATGCGGACGAATTTCCGCATCCCGCGTTGGAAAGTCCGCTTGCCGGATTGGATGCGACCATATTTCCGCAATCCATCCGGCGTTGCAGATTTTTCGTTACAGTACCCCTCCCTCTAGGCGTGGACTCCGAACACGTCCCACCCGGCCTGTCAGGATGAAGCTCATGAAACCGTCTCCTAAGCTTATCTGCATGTAAATCGCCTGTTTTGACCCAGGCTCTTTCCTCTGGACCATACCCTCTCCAATGCACCAAGTACTGTACTGAGCCCTGAACTCGCCTGGAGTCCAAAATCTCCTCAACTTCCCACTCGGGCTCACCATCAACCATGACAGGGTGAGGAGGGAGGGAATCCACCTGGACAGCCAGCTTCAAGAGTGACACATGAAAGGTTCTTCCCACCTTCAGGGAATGCGGTAAACTGACTCCGTAAGACACGCGATTAACCCTTTCCGAAATTGGATATGGTCCAATATACCTGGGCCCCAGTTTCACGGATGGCTGTCTCAGAGCTATATGCCGAGTTGACACCCAAACCTTGTCCACTGGTTTAAACTCCCACTCTGGAGATCTTTTCTTATCTGCCTGCCTCTTCTGTATGCAAAAAGCCTTCTTTAGATTTTCCCCGACCTTAGCCCAAATCCTCTTAAAAGATTCCTGCCACTCCTCCAGAACAGGGAAAGGAGATGCCGTCACTGGCAAGGGAGAACATTTGGCGAACTTCCCATTGACTATCTGAAAAGGCGCATAACCAGAGGACTCATTCCTGAGATTGTTATGTGCGAATTCTGCAAATGGTAAAAAATCCGCCCACTGATGTTGGGCGTCCGCCACATAACATCTCAGGAACTGTTCCAAGGACTGATTGATCCTTTCCGTCTGACCATTGGTCTGCGGATGGTAACCTGATGAAAAGGACAATGACATACCCATCCCCTTACAGAAGGCCCGCTAGAACCTGGAGACAAACTGGACCCCTCTGTCCGAGACCACATTTTCCGGAATACCGTGTAATTTAAAGATGTTTTGAATAAAAAGATCTGCCAATTTTTGAGCAGAAGGGAAACCACTCAAAGCCACAAAGTGGGCCATCTTACTGAATCTATCAGTGACTACCGATATGACAGTCTTCCCGTTGGAAAACGGAAGTTCTTCTACAAAGTCCATGGAAATGTGCGTCCATGGCTCCTGAGGGGAGGGCAGAGACTGTAAAGTTCCGACTGGAGCTCATCGGGAGGGTTCGCTCCTGGTCCAAATGGTACAGGTTTTAACAAATTCCCTGCAATCTGATTGTAACGATGGCCACCAGACAGATCTACACAATAATTCCTGGGTTCTGGTAATGCCAGGATGTCCAGCATTTTTGTGTCCATGAAACAACTGCAATACTTTGGGATGCAAGAGACAAGGAACATATAGAACCCCTTCTGGTTTCCCCTCTGGGACTTCCAACTGGAAAGGGCTTAAGAGGCTAACAAGGTCCTCAACAATTTCAGTGGCTGCCAGGATGATTGTAACGATTGTGGAATTTTCTCCGTGATCAGCGCACAAGACGTGCGCTGACACTGCGGAAATCCTCCACAAGCGTATAATTTGCGGGAACCCAGCAAAAGGTGCAATGGACCTGTAGAGGGAAATTCCTGTCGACAGGGGAAGCTGCGGAGTGCAGTGGAACAGCTCCTCTGCCCTGCCACACACGCCAGACAGGAATTGTACGAAGGGAAGAAACGCAGGGCAAGATAGCCCTGAAAGAGAGAGATCAAAGCGACAGAGGGTATGTGTGTTCACCAAACTAGTCGCCACCCTGCGACGATGAACACACAACCAGGAAGACAAAGCGAGAAGGCAATCGCCGGAGATGGCGATTGCTAACAGCGACACAAGACCGAATAAGCACAGATGAGGAATGTATGTTTGTCCACCAATCTAGCCGCCACCTGCGACGGTGGACATGCAACAGAAGAAACCAAGTGAGAACGCAATCGCAAGAGAAGCGATTGCGGAAGAGAATGAGCACAGGGACAGATTGTATGTGTGTGCACCAAACTAGTCGCCAACCCGCGACGGTGCACACACAACAGCAGATATGAAGTAGAAACGCAATCGCGAGAGAGGCGATTGCCAGAGGTGACACAAGGCTACAGCAAGGCAGAACACGAGAGTAGCAAAGGCACAGCAAATCATACAATGAGGAGACAAGGAAAATAACAAACGCTAGCTAAACGTGAACACCACACTCATTCGCAACAGTGCACGCATTTATGCGCGGTCTTCGCGTGATAAGCACAACAGAGACAAGCATGCCTAACTAACCACCGACAGACAAACATGAAACAGAGGACGCGAGCGCTTGCTTAACGGTTACCTCACCGAGCCTCCAGCAAGCGTTCGTAGCAGACAAGACAGACACACAAAAACAGGAACAAGCGAGAGATAGTAAGGAGACAAAAAATGAGACGGGAGCCCCCAATAGTGTATTACTGGTGATGAGACACGGTAAAGTAAATAATGAGATATATACTCACAAACATGGGTTGCCGAAGGTCAGGCAACCACTGTAAGCGCATATGGGGATATTAACCCTGTCCCCACTCAGGTTAAGAAGTCGCTCTCTGTAGTAGGAAAAAATAGTGACTGTCCACACCCATCCACCAGGTGGATAACAATATGTAATGACAAAACAGAGGCGCCAGCAGAATAAAAGAGAACCGTATTAAAATCAATAAAACACAGGGGGCAAGGGTGGACTTACCTCCCCAATCATTCAAACACAACCACTGTGATCAAATGTGAAAAAACATTTAATCTGTACTCCAAAAATAAACAAACAAACGAGCGAGAGATAGGATCCACAGCACTAGCGAAAGAGGCTAGTGTGATCCAGGCAGACAGATCAGAAGGGGCTACCAGTAACAACCGCTGTTCAGGTTAGCACCCAGACACACAGAACGATTTCCTGTCGACCACCGCTGGGACAGGACAATCGCAAAAGACAAACAAAACAGATAAGCAATCCTAACTGCACTAGGGAAACCTGCCTAGTGCAGTCCCAGGAGTTACTCTAAGCTAATCTTCAAACAATGAGCTAGGCTGATACTCCAGGCGAGTACACAGGACTAAATCCTTATGACCAGCAAAGGACTCTGGGAAACATAGCTCTTTATACTGCCAGTCATCAAAGGAGGCAGGTAGGGGATTTGCATAACGAGTGTATGCAAATTCCTCAGCAGCAGAACAGAGCAGAAACTTGTAATGGAAAGACAGGTCTCTCTTGCAGAGACCTGCAGCCCACAGACTAGAGGAATGGTCAAACAGCTGTCTGCCAGTGCATCCAGCTGAGCGGATCATTACAATGATCTCTTTTGACAGAATACTCTCTGGGGAAGGTGATGGAGCAGTCTCAGGTTCAAAACAACGAGAAAGGGTGTCTGCTTTAACGTTCTTACTCCCTGGTGTAAACATGATTATAAAATTAAAATGGGAGGAAAAGAGAGCCCATCTAGCCTGTCTGGGGGTGAGTCTTTTAGCCTTCTCGATGTACTGTAGGTTTTTATGATCTGTGTATACAGTTATTACATGCTCAGCCCCCTCTAACCAATGGCGCCATTCCTCAAAAGCAAGCTTAATGGCCAACAATTCTCTGTTCCCGGGGCAGGGGAGAATTTTCTAGAAAAGAAAGCACAGGGATGAAGTTTGTCCTGAAGTCCTGAACGTTGAGACAACACTGCTCCCACTCCAACCTCCGAGGCATCCACCTCCACTATGAAAGGATAAGCAACATCTACATGACGTAATATGGGAGCAGAACAAAAAGCTTCTTTTAGAGAGGAAAATGCTGCACATGCTTCTTTGGACCAATGAGAGGCATCAGCCCCTTTCTTAGTCAAGTTAGTAAGTGGAGATACCACAGAAGAGAACCCCTTGATAAACTTTCTGTAGTAGTTTGCGAATCCCAAGAATCTCTGAAGTGCTTTAAGCCCAGATGGTTGTGGCCATTCCCTTACAGCAGAGACCTTTTTGGGATCCATGGACAACCCTGTAGTGGAGATAACGTACCCCAGAAAGGCAATCTCCTTTACTTCAAAAACACATTTTTCTAACTTAGCGAATAATTGATTCTCTCTACGTTTTTTCAGCACATACTCAACATGTTGACGATGTTCAGTGAGATTTTTAGAAAATATTAGGATGTCATCCAAGTATACGATTACAAAATGACCCAGTACCTCCCTGAAGATTTGGTTCACAACTCCTGGAAAACTGCAGGAGCGTTACACAACCCAAAGGGCATCACCAAGTATTCTTAATGCCCCTTGGGAGTGTTGAATGCCGTCTTCCATTCATCTTCCTCCCTGATATGGATCAAATTGTAGGCCCCTCTTAAATCTAACTTCGTGAAGACAGAAGCCTCGGAAACCTGTGTAAATAAATCATCGTTTAACGGTAGTGGATACCAATTTTTAATCGTGATCTTATTTAGACCCCTGTAGTCGATACAGGGGCGCAAACCTCCATCCTTTTTCTGAACGAAAAAGAATCCCGCCCCTGCAGGAGATCTCGAAGGGCGGATGAATCCTTTCTGTAAATTCTCCTGGGTGAACTCATCCATGGCCAATTTTTCTGGGGATGAGAGGTTGTATAGGTGACCCCTGGGAGGCATGGTTACTGGCTTCAAATCAATAGGACAGTCAAAAGGTCTATGGGGGGTAATTGATCTGCTGCCTTGGGACAAAAGACATCAGAATATTCCTGATATTGTGGAGGTACTCCTTCCACTTGAACCTTAGTAGAACACACGACTATTCTCTGTAAACACTGCTGTGAGCAATAAGGTTACCAAGTAATCAACTGTCCATTCCCCCAATCAAACTATGGAGAATGTAATCGTAACCAAGGTAACCCTAATATCACCGTAGAGGTAGACATCTTTAAAACAAAAAACTGAATGATCTCCTTATGCAGGGCTCCTACTTGCAGCGAGAGAGGAGGAGTCTGGCACAGTGGGGACTTTCCCTACAAAGGAGTGTCATCGATTGCTGTAACATACAAATGTTTTTCTACCGGAAGTACAGGGATATTTAAACATAAAGCAAAACTTAAATCTAAAAAATTAGCAGGTGACCCAGAATCCACAAAGGCTGTGGTAGGAAAGTTCTGCCCTTCCCAGTTTAGGGAGCAGGGCAATAATATTTTTTCTTGTTTAGGGGGTGAAACTACTCCGCTTAGGGTGGTACCCCCAACCACACCTAAGCTAAGGAGTTTCCCGTCTTCCTACCACAGTTTTGTGCAATGTGGCCCTTCTCTCCGCAGTACATGCAGAGACCCTCTTTGCGTCTTCTTGACCTCTCAGCCTCCGTAAGGCGTTCGTGGCCTAGCTGCATAGGCTCCTCAGTCTCCACTGCTGCTGAGCTACAAGCACCTGAAGCCTTGGAGTACATAGGGTATCTGCCCTTCTTATTGTACCTCAAACATCTATCTATTTTAATAGATAGTGATATAGCCTCATCTAGGTCTTTGGGTTCTGGGTGACTAACCATCACGTCAGTGACTGCCTCTGATAACCCATCTAGGTATCTATCTAGGAGTGCATACCGCTCCCATCTAGAGGAGACTGCCCACTTCCTGAACTCTGACGCATACTCCTCTGCTGTACTGCGTCCCTGTCTAAGGCTTTTGAGTTTACGTTCAGCCGTGGCGGCACTATCCGGATCATCGTAAATGACCGCCATGGCTTTAAAAAACTCCTGGACAGAAGAAAGGGCAGGATGCTCATCAGGTAAGCCATAAGCCCAAGTCTGGGAGTCTGCATGTAAGAGAGTCTTGATGAGAGTAACCTTCTGAGCCTCGGTTCCCGAGGACACAGGTCTCATCTGAAAGTAAGATAACACTCTGTGGCGTTCTGGAAATCTGCCCTAGCGCCTGAAAATCTCTCAGGAATATTAATTTTAGGCTCAGTAGGAGCCGGGGGAGGTAGAACGTTAAGTGGTGGTTGCAGCCTCCGGACAGTCTCAGTCAGCTGAGTAATCTGAGCCTGCTGTGCAGTCACAGTAATCTTCAGCTGTTCTACTTCTGCCCTTACGGTCTGAAGCTGATTTACCACCTCCTCCATCTTACTTCTTTCTGTTCTGTGTTTATGTAACGATTGGTGTCAGCAAGCACCGCTATTCTGATTATTGGTGATCTGCAGTATCACCAATAATTCAGATGCTATACCTGATTATATGGTGTTCTTCAGAATCACCAATAATGCAAGTATAGCGTGACACGATACATTTGTATGCAAGAGGGTGCTGGGTACAATAGAGTATCTCTATAGGGCACAGAGATACAACCTCCAGCAAGCTGGAACAGCAGACAACAATAATAATATACGGTGTAAATTCAAGTATGTGGAAATATCCACCACACCGTAATTCCTCAGAGGTGTGGTTACCTCTGAATGGGAACCCTGTGTGTGAGATCCTCCAAAGGACGGAGTGGAGGAGTCTCGGCCTCTAGCAGCAAGGGTTTGCTAGTGGCGGTCGTCTCAAAGAGGCAAGCCTCTGATAGAACCCTACAGTGGGAGACGTTCCACTGAAGGGAGAAAGGTCAGACAAAATGAGGTTCGGCAACAGATCAGGCGGCAGCAGTACAGAAACGTGAGACAAAAGAATAGTCGGAAACCAAGCCAATAGTCGATAACGTTACGGGCTGGCGAAGTACAAAATCAGGAAGCAGAAGAGTAGTCAAGACAGGCACAGAATCATACACGATAAATCAAACAGTATAATATGTGTATATATTGGCGATAAACCAATATATAACACAATATCAGAGACAAGGCTGACTAGGTCTGAGTGCTGACATAGGGTATCGCAAACACAGACGAAGTGTGACTGAAAAGCACTTCCTTATATCCCGCGTTGGAAAGTCCGCTTGCCGGATTGGATGCGACCATATTTCCGCAATCCAATCCGTGGTCAGCACGGTGGCGTAGTGGTTAGCTCTCTCGCCTTGCAGCGCTGGGTCCCTGGTTCGAATCCCAGCCAGGGCACTATCTGTAAAGAGTTTGTATGTTCTCACCGTGTCTGCGTGGGTTTCCTCCGGGCACTCCGGTTTCCTCCCACATTCCAAAAACATACGGATAAGTTAATTGGCTCCCCCCTAAAAAATTGGCCCTAGACTACAGTACTTACACTACATAATATAGACATATGGCAATGGTAGAGATTAGATTGTGAGCTCCTTTGAGGGACAGTTAGCGACAAGACAATATATATATATATACACTGTACATCGCTGCGTAATATGTCGGCGCTATATAAATACTAAAATAATAATAATAATAATAATCCATCCGGCGTTGCAGATTTTTCGTTACACTTATCAGCTGGCCACCAACTCAAGACTTTAGAGCTTGTAATATTGCGTCACCATCAGTGTGCTGTATGAGTTGCTGTAGATGCTGAGCAGTGACATTAAGATAGTCCGCTTGACTGATATCGGCAAAGAAAATTTGCTCCTCTTGCAGCAGACAAATTGTTCGATGCTCATGCTCACCTCCAGGAGTCACATTGTCCAATGTAGCTCTGCTCAAAGTATCGCTGATATATATTTCACATCCTGGCTTGTAGACAACATTGAGACTGTAATTCTGTAATGTAAGCATCATGCTCTGCAAACTCTTGGGAGCACACAAAAGGGGCTTCTTGAATATGGCTATCAGAGGTTTGTGATCAGTTTCAGCTGTAATGGAGTCCCGCCCATAAAGATAATGATGGAAGCGCTGGCAGGCAAATACAATACTTAAACATTCCTTCTCAATTTCAGCATAGTTTCGCTCAGCTGATGAAAGAACTCTGGACGCATATGCAACCGGTTGACCTTCTTGCAAAAGACAACATCCTAGGCCATTTTTGCTAGAGTCACTTTGTATGACAACATGCTTAGTAACCTCATAGTATTTCAACACTGGTGCAGAGGTGAACAAGCGTTTAATCTCCTCTACTGCCTGGTCATGCTTGGGAAGCCAGTGCCAAACCGCATCTCTGTCCAAAAGTTGTCTTAGTGGCTCACACACCTCAGATAAGTGTGGTAAGAATTTTGCTAGATATGTAACAAAGCCAATAAATCTCTGTACTGCTTTGGCATCAGCAGGCTGTGGCATGCCCACAATCTTCTCTGGGTCAGCTTTCAAGCCTTGTGAAGACAGGATATGCCCATGAAAGTGGACTTCTTGTACCTTGAACTGCAATTTCTTTACGCGAAGCCTCAGCATTAGGGATGGTCGGAAATGCCAAATTCCAATTCCTTGGTAAATGCGCATTCCGCCATTGCCAATTACCGATTCCGCTTTCCGCTACCAATTTCCGCATTCCAATGCGGATGTTCCGCCGGAAATTGCGGAAATTCCGCCCGACTTTAAAGAGACTCCGTAACAAAAATTGCATCCTGTTTTTTATCATCCTACAAGTTCCAAAAGCTATTCTAATGTGTTCTGGCTTATTGCAGCACTTTCTGCTATCACAGTCTCTGTAATAAATCAATGTATCTTTCCCTTGTCAGACTTGTCAGCCTGTGTCTGGAAGGCTGCCAAGTTCTTCAGTGTTGTGGTTCTGCTATGCACTCCCCCCTCAGGGGGGAAAGAAACACACAAATGATCTCTTGAGATTCAAAAGGAAGGCTGTATACAGCCTGCTTGTGTATGGATGTATTTTCTATGTGTGGACATACTGTACATCAACCTACTTCCTGTTTTGGTGGCCATTTTGTTTGTTTATAAACAAACTTTTTAAAACTGTTTTTAACCACTTTTAATGCGGCGGGGAGCGGCGAAATTGTGACAGAGGGTAATAGGAGATGTCCCCTAACGCACTGGTATGTTTACTTTTGTGCGATTTTAACAATACAGATTCTCTTTAATATCGATTTTCTCAAAAACTATAAGGTCCTTTTGAAAACTTTTGCATCTTGTTCAGAAGATTCTGTTTAATAAACCCTGAAAATGTGGTGTTTCTAGGACTTTGCTATTAACCGCTAAAGTCGGCGGATTTTTACTGTAATGTAAAATGCAGAAAATAGGCAGATGCAAATTTTCTGCATTTTACATTATAGTAAAAATCTGCTGACTTTAGCGGTTAATAGCAAAGCCCCTGTAAGTCCTATAAACACCAAATTCAGGGTTTATTAAACGGAATCTGGTGAACAAGATGCAAAAAAAAGTTTTCAAAAAGACCTTATAGTAGAAAATCGATGTTAAAGTCGGGTGGGATTTCCACGATTTCCGGCGGAAATCCGCCTACCGCACTTGCATTACCGATTTCCGCATTCCGATGCGGAAATACAATTTCCGATCGGAATTTCGGAAATTGCATTTCCGCGGAATCCGAATGAGCATCCCTACTCAGCATCACTTGTCTGCAACGATCTAGTAGCGCTATAAACTTCTCGTCATGGTCACTCTCAGCTTCTTCAACAGTATTACCACAGCCAACTATAAGGATGTCATCAGCTATTGGCTCAATTCCAATGGAGCCTACTCAATAGTTCATGTTGCTTACGCTGGTAGACCTCTGGTGCCACAGAGACTCCAAATGGAAGTTTAAGCCATCTCTTTCTGCTCCAAGGAGTCCAGAAGGTGGTCATGTAGCTGTTTTTTTCATCTAGTTTGCACTGTAAAAAGGCATCCCTTGCATCCACAAGTGTGAAAATACGTGCTTTTGGAAGTTTGTGCAAAAGATCATCGAGCGTAGGCATTAAGTAGTGTGACCGCTTCAGGGCCATATTAAAAAACTTTGGATCGATACAGATTCTGATCTTTTCAGGCTTCCTGATAACTACCATGTTGCTTATCCAGTCTGTGGGCTCTGATACTGAAGTTAGATGTCCCTCAGCTTCATATTTGTCCAGTTGTGCTTTCACCTGTGGCTTAATAGCTATTGGCACATTCCGTGGAGCACATTGTACTGGTCAAATGGCAGGGTCAAGTTCAAAGTGCACCTCTTCTGGAACAGACACTACCTCGCCCTCAAACACATCACTGTAGGCATGAAGAATTTGCTGTTTGGTCAGTGGTCTGGTCAGAGAATTAGTTGGCTGATTATCAACATTGTGCAGCTCAGCAGGAATAGTGAACTGCATCAGTCCCAGGTGCTCACATGTTGAACCAGATAATAGTGGTTTCTGATCAGCTTCCACAATCTCAAAGTGTAGTTCGTGCACACGATCACGTATGGTGCATTGTGTTTGGAAAAGTCTCAATGATTCCAAAACTTCCCCTGAGTACAGCTTTAGTTTAGTGCTGCTAGGCTAAAGTGGTGTTCTGGGCGCCAGTTTCATTTTGTCCTTTAAACTCATTACATCACATGTTGCACCTGAATTCAGCTGGCAGGGTTGGATTATATTATTCAATCTAAGATTTAGAAACCATTTCTTGCCCTTTGTGTTTACAGCACCAATGCATTCTGAAGCGTAAACCCTGTCAATGCTGAGCAGCTGTGCACCCTCAGAATCAGGCATTTGCTGAATTGTTTACAGCTTCTTTGCTTTCATGTCACGGAAGAGACAGTGCAAAGTGATTTGGTTTACCGCAGGCTGTACAGAATTTCCCATATGCAGGGCAGTTTTCTTTAACTCGTACATGCAAACTGCCACAGTACTTGCATGATGCAGGCTTCCCCTCAGGTGAATTGTGAAGGCGACTCTTGTGCTGAAACTTCTGCTGTTGTTTGGAGGTTGCATTGATATTGTCAGTCATTTTATCCTGCTCCATAGCTTTCATATGCTTGTCAGTAAGTTCTGCAGTATGACATATCTCAAGTGCTGTTTGCAGGTCTAAATCACGTTTCCTCAACAAGTGGCGGCGTGTGTTTTCATTGGTGATAGCCAGAACTATTTTATCACAAATAAGTTCATCTCTCAAAGAGCCATAATCGCAGCTTGCAGATTTTTCTCTTAGCCGTGTGACAAACTTGTCTATCGATTCACTGTGTTCTTGTTTGCAGCAGCCAAATACGTATCTTTCATATATGACATTTTTAGAAGGCCTGAAGAATGCTTCTAATGCATCCAGGATGGCTTTAGTGTCACTCTTTTGCTCCTCTGTCAAGTTTAGATTATGCTTGTAAACATGGAGGCATTCACTGCCCATCACCCTCCTCAGAGTTGCTGCTTGGACTGCGTCAGGCTTCTCATTTAACCCTGTTGCTACGGAACAGTCATCAAACTCAGCCCTGAAGGTGTCCCAGTTATCAGAGACGTTTTCCGCTTACTCTCATCGGCTCATGTACTGGAATGCTGTTAGCTGCCATCATGCTGTTCTGGCCTGTGTCAAATGCTCAATTTCATGCACAGGGGACTGGAGGCACAAACACACTGCAAGGCTGTCAGGCTCTCAGAGGCAAATGTGCAGAAGCAGTGCAGATTCAGATACTTCTGACATGGTGTCAGAAGTATCTGAATCTGCGCTGCTTTTGCACATTTGCCTCTGATTCATGTGGTGTAAATAAGCACAAATGACTACTGTGCAGGAGCCATGTTATTAGCAGAATGACCAGTAACATAAATAACAGTAATTACTGGAAAAAGGAAGTATATCATAGAGTTGTACTTGCACAAACATAACATCCATAACAATGCTCACTTTCTGTTCGGCAATCAATGACGTGAGCAGAAACGTACTTCTAAAATAAACATGCATCACCACAGACTTACATGGTTTCTGGCCCTACGCAGATCGCAGCCCGATGCCACAGAAGTCGCGCGGTAACATAGGTATTGAAGTGCATTATATAGGGCACTTCCAGGGCAGCGTACCTCAATGTGAGGAGTGTGAACTCTCCCACAGATTACCGTTAGGCTGCAGTGGGGTGAGGTAAATTTACCGCACTGCCTCAGTGTGAAAGGGCCCTCAAGGAAATAGCGGTAAAATATGTTATTAAAGGAACACTATCAATGCCCAAGTGTTCTAAAATGACAATAAACAAATAACGTCTTGGTAGCTGTGAAAACATTTTCCTACTTTTCATGTTAAATATCAGAGGCAAAAGCTTTAATTCATTGTGTGTAGATTTTAGCTATGTTTGGCGGATCAGTGAATAATGGCGCACAGCGTCTATGCATAAAAATGGTGCAAAACTTGGTATATAGATCCATTACTACCTGGGATGATATGTTCTGGGCGTCTCGTGTGTCCCCTGCTCACCTGGCCGGGGCTACAAACAGCAAATCAGATTTCACCCATTCATGTCAATGGAAAAAATGTAAAAGGCTGCCATTCTCACAGTAATCAAGCCAGAGTCCCCACACTTGGCACAGTTGGTCACTTGGTGACTGAGGTTACAAATCCAGGAAAAGTGGGCGGAGCATAAAACAGCCAATCAAATTTCAGCCATTAATTTTTAATGGAAACATGTAAACTGCAGTTATTCTTAGACTGTTAATGGCAGGGTTCTCAAACTTGGCACAGTTGGTCACTGGGTGACTGGGATTAATATTCAGGAAAGTGGGTGAAGCGTACAACCGCCAATCAAAATTCACCTATTGATTTTTAAAGAGAATATTTAAACTGCTGCCATTCTTACACGGTTTATGGCAGAGGCTTTAAACTTGCGACAGTCGGTCATTGGGTGACTGGGGTCCAAATTCACTAAAGGGGGCAGGGCCACAAACAGCCAATCAGATTTCTTTGTTGGATAAACTGCTTCCATTCACACATTTTTGATGCCAGGAACCTGAAAGCTTACAAACTTGGTCATTGAGTGACTGTGTGTCAAGGTTACAAAAAGTGGGCAGAGCCAAAAACAAATTTCACTGGTCAAATATTAACTGCAGCCATTCTTACACTGTTAATAGCAAGGTTCTCAAACTTTGCACTGTTGGTCACTGGGTGACTGGGATTAATATTTAGGAAAATGGGTGGAGCCTACAACAGCCAATTAAAATACACCCGTTAATTTTCAAGAGGAATATTTAAATTGCTGCCATTTTTAAACTGTTAATAGCAGATGCCTCAAACCTGGTACAGTTGGTCACTGGGTGACTAGGGTTCGAATTCAGAAAGAGGGCGGAGCCACAAAAAGCCAATCAGATTTGATTAATTTCAATGGTAATATACAAATAGCACCAAGACCACCAAAGCTCATAAACTTAGTAATTAAGTGACTGTATGTCAAGGTTAGAAAAAGTGGGCAGTACCAACAACTAATTTTTTTTTTTATGGGAAAATATAAACTGCAAACATTCTTACACTGCTAATGGCAGGGTTCCCAAACGTGACACAGTTGGCCACTGGGTGACTGGGATTAATATTTAGAAAGTGGGTAGAGCCTACAACAGCCAATCAAAATTCACCTATTGATTTTCAAGGGGAATATTTACATTGCTACCATTCTTACACTGTTAATGGCAGATGCCTCAAACCTGATACAGTCACTCATTGGGTGACTGGAGTCCAAATTCACTAAAGGGATTGGAGCCACAAGCAGCCAATCAGATTTGTTAGATTGATTTCAGCCATTCTGTTATTGGCAGGGCTCTCAAACTTGACACAGGTGGTCACTTGATGACTGGGATTAATATTCAGGAAAGTGGGTGAAGCCTACAACAGCCAATCAAAATTCACCTATTGATTTTCAATGGGAATATGTACTTTGCTGCCATTCTTACACTCTTAATGGCAGATGCCTCATATCTGGTACAGTCAGTCACTGGGAGATTGGGGTTTAAATTCTGAAAAGGGGCTGGGCTACAAACAGCCAATCAGATTTGTTTAATTTCAATGGCAAAACACAACTTATTGATGCCAAGGACCCTTAAGCTCATAAACTTGGTCATTGAGTGACTGTATGTAAAGTTAGAAACAGTGGGCGAAGCCAAAATTAACTAACTTTTTACATAGGAAAATATAAACTGCAGCCATTCTTACACTGTTAATGGCAGGGTTTTCAAAATTGACACAGTTGGCTGCTGGGTGACTGGGATTAATATTCAGAAAGTAGGTGGAGCAAACAACAGCCAATTAAAATTCACCTATTGATTTTCAAGGGGAATATTGAAACTGAGCCCTCAAACCTGCTACAGTCGGTCATTAAGAGACTGGGGTTCAAATTCACTAAAGGGGTAGAGCCACAAACAGCCAATCAGATATCTTTGCTGGATAAACTGCTTCCATTCACAAAATTTTGATGCCGGGAACCGGAAAGCTCTCAAACTTGGTCACTGAATGACTCTCTGTGTGTCAAGGTTCAAAAAACTGGGTGAAGCTGGAGTCAAAAACAGATTTCCCAGGGAAAATGTAAACTGCAGCCCTTCTTCACTGCTAATGGCAGGGTTCTCAAACTTTGCACAGCTGGTTAGTGGATGACTGGGATTAATATTCAGAAAAGTGGGTGGAGCCTAAATAAGCCAATCAAAATCCACCTGTAGATTTTCAAGGGAAATATTCAAATTGCTGCCATTTTTGCACTGTTAATGGCTCAAGCCTCAAACCTGGTAGAGTTGGCTATTGGGTCACTGGGGTTCAAATTCTGAAAAGGGGGCAGACCCATAATTTGTTTAATTTCACTAGGGGAATACAAATTTGTGATGCCAAGGGCCCAAAAGCTCACAAACTTGGTCATTGAGTGACTATGTGTCCAGGTTACAAAAAGTGGGCAGAGCCAAAAACAAATTTCACTGGGAAAATATAAACTGCAGGCCTTCTTACACTGTTAATGGCAGGGTTCTCAAACTTTGCCCAGCTGGTCACTGGGTGACTGAGATTAATATTCAGGGAAGTGGGTGGAGCCTATAATAGCCAATCAAAATTCACCTGTTGATTTTCAAGGGGAATATTTAAATTGCTGCCATTTTACACTGTTAATAGCAGATGCCTCAAACCTGCTAAAGTTAAGTTCAGATGCTGGAGAGGGGCGGAGTCACAAACAGACAATCTGATTTGTTTAATTTCTATGGTAATATACAAATTATTGATGCCAAAGACCCCAAAGCTCACAAACTTGGTCATTGAGTGTTTGTGTGTTAGGGTTAGAAAAAGTGGGCAGAGCCAACACCAGCCAAATACAAGATAAAGGGAGGGGGGACACCAAGAGCCCAATAGTGTGATATTGATATTGATAGTGGATATTGATCCTTTAGATTGTAAGCTCGCAAGGGCAGGGCTCTCTCCCCCTTTTGTGTCTTGGAAATCATTATACATTTTATTCATCATGTTACTTTTACCACTGTCATTACCACTTCTGTATTTTGTATTCTGTATGCTGTATAATTTTTTTGTATTTTGTCACTAATTATGTATCTGTATATTAGTGTACCATTGTCTGTATTATGTACCCCATGTTTGTTTCTTACTTTGTACAGCGCCACGGAATATGTTGGCGCTTTATAAATCAATAATAATAATAATAATATTGTATAGATGATAATTAATAATGAGTAATAAAACAATTTAATACTCACAAACCAGGGTTACCATTAGGCAACCACTGTGAAGGCAGGTGGGGAGATTAACCTGATCCCACTCAGGATTAAAAGTCGCTCTCTGTAGATGGGAAGAAGATGGGTACAACCCTCCACCAAGGGTGGACTTAGCAATATGTAGAAGCTTTTCAGAGGCGCCAATAGAATAAAAGTCACTTAAACGAGATTAAAACCGATGGGGCAGTGGTGGGCCTATCCCATCCATGCAGACAAAGCAAACAAAGGAAGGACTGTGGCATCAACAGTCAAACAACAATTTATTTATACTCCACAGTAAAAATAGGCAACACGTTTCACGGGTTCAATCCTGCTTCATCAGGCCAATCAAAAAGGAGCATACAGCTTATCAGCATCAAAACCACACTGAGCGCCAAATACATACCCGGGCAACGCCAGGTCATCAGCTACAAAAAACATCCAACAATTATTGCTAAACAGAACACATAAACCACAGGTAATGCTAAAAAGACCACCAACACCACACAGAAACCAGCATCTACTGACCCTATAGAGGCTACAGACCTCTGAAATTTGTTCAATGTCTCTAAAGGAGTCAAAAAGGTGTAGATGTCAACTTAGGATAAAAGATCTCAGTCCTGTAAAATTGCATGCATGCAAGCTGTGAGATTTAATGATGACTCTAGAACAGACAAAACACATATAGGGTTGGACCCAGTCTCGCAGTCCTCTATAGTTGCTATTCCAGGATTCCTGTCTTGGCTATGAACAATGATCATCAAAGTTTAGGCAAACACTTCAGGTCATAAGTGTTCATTTGCAAGTTTGTTAGTAATGGTTGGTTTAAATGGATATGACAAACAGCTCCACCACACCATGGTTGATGTCAGCAAACATAGGCATACTGATCCATCATAAGCACACAAGGAAGCATTGCCAGCAGCGTCATAAGCTATAGTTGTTAGTAGTGGCAGGTTAATAGTAGCAGATAGCCCTGAAAGGAACTTCTGAGATGTATATCCAAGTTTCAGATATATTAGTTGACCAGCATAGTTACCACGTCCAATGTACAGACAGCCAGGATCACATCCCCTTCACAGATGGTACTCGGGACTGGTAGATTGACAGGCAGTCATGTAATGCCTATCTGACATGTTTCGCCGTATAACAAACGGCCTCTTCAGAGATTGGCATATTAGCGACATGACATCTGCCCATCTGACTTACAAATGGTCTATTTGAACAAGCGCCATTCTGACCCGCCTCCACACGATAGCACAGCCTGCCGCAAGTGCGGCTGGGTACAGGATGTCAGACGTCAGAGCGCGCCCTCCAAGAGGAAAAGGAGTGGCGCGTACGCGTCATGTGCTCCATAGTGGAGCGCAAACAGGAAGCTTCGCACTCCGCTGTCTGTGACAAATGCGGGAGGCTGGAAAAGGGGTGGCCCATGCACTTCTATAGACAGAAAAACAAAACTAAATGAAAAATCTTTCTCACATTATAATGAATGTATCAACTAAGAGCAGCCCACCCACACAGGAAAGGAGGGGGGGGGGGTGAATATACATACCATAATACAATTAAATATACTTCAGGGAAGAGGAAGAAACTTCATCACCAAAATATAATATCTATATATAAACATCAAAAAAATTACATACTGTATATATATATATATACATGTATATATATATATATATATATATATATATATATATATATATATATATATATATATATATATATACAAGTAAAAAAAAAAACATAAAAGACATGAAGCAAGTGAGCATGCTTTAGGTCATTATTGGGATGAAGTTTTGAAATATGTGAATATCATGTGTAAGAAAAAGATTCAGAAGGATGTCATGTTGTGTTTATTTCATTATTTTGACAAGCAAGGGGTAAAAAAAAACATCTGCTCTTTTCCATGTCAAACTAGCGTCTGCTAGGATGGTGTTGATTTTCCATTGTTGAAATCTTTGCAGCACCCCACAATCTCTTGTCTGCAAAAAGACTTGCATGCCCTATTTAAAATAGAAAACTGCATACCTTCCAGGCTTTGGAGAGTCATACAAAACACTTCTTCAAGCTCTGGAAGAAGTATATTCTGGGTACTTTTACGCCAGATGAAATCAGCACACTGAGGGGCCATATTACTCTTACTTTCTGGTATTCTCTAAAGGATATTGGAAGGTCTTTAGGGGCCATCGAACATTAAAAAAAAACCTGACTCTTAACCTTCCTGGCGGTAACCCCGCAGGAGGATTTCTCAGGCCCTGCTGGGCCGATTTGCATAATTTTTTTTTTGCTACACGCAGCTAGCACTTTGGTAGCTGCGTGTGCATACCGATCACCGTCGCTCCACGCCGATTCACCGCTACCCGCCGCGCCGCCCCCCCCTCAGACCCCTTGCGCAGCCTGGCCTATCAGCGCCAGGCAGCGTTGAGGGGTGGATCGGGACTCCCAATAATGTCACGACGTCGTTGACGTCGGTGACGTCATCCCGCCCATCGCCATGGTGACGGGGGAAGCCCTCCAGGAAATCCCGTTCTTTGAACGGGATTTCCTGATCGCAGATCGCCGGAGGCGATCGAAGCGGGTGGGGGGATGCCGCTGCACAGCGGCTATCATGTAGCGAGCCCTGGGCTCGCTACATGATTTAAAAAATTAAAAAAATTAAAAAAACTGCTGCACTGCCCTTTGGCGGTTTTTAATAGACCGCCAGGAGGGTTAAGAGGGGAAACGTTAGGCTTTGTACTCATTGCACTGATCACTGTGGGCAGCATGGTGGCGTAGTGGTTAGCAGTCTTGTCTTGCAGCACTGGGACCCCAGTTAAAATCCCAGCCAGGTCAACATTTGCAAGTAATTTTTATTGTTCTCCCCATGTCTGCATTGGTTTCCTTTGGGCACTCCGGTTTCCTCCCACATCTCAAAACATACAGATAAGTTAATTAACTACCCCCTAAAAATTGGCCCTAGACTACAATAGAAACATGGTAGGGATTAGATTGTGAGCTCCTCCAAGGGACAGGTAGTGACAAGACTATATATACTCTATAAAGCGCTGCAGTATATGTCGGTGCTATAGAAATACTAATTAATAATAATCATCTCCGTATGTTTGTCCCCTAAAAGAGCTCTTCTTTGGGATACCTTCCCTTCAATGTTGTCTTGAGTTTGCTGCACAGCGAGGGGATGGGGGTGTTGGAGATACAACTGCATGTACTTTATTTAGTACTGAGTATTAACACCACTAGACCAGTAGATGGCACTGTAGAAAATACTAAGGTTAATAGTTATGTGTATCTGTCTGAAAAACATGTTTCCTCTTTCTTCAGACTGAGATGTCTGCTGTTACAGTTTACTGAAATGCTCTGTATGCTTGCATCTTAATCCAGCCAAGTAAACCAAGTTATGCCTCATCACAAGCTGCTAGTGTCTTCTCTAATACATAACCAACAGGCTATGGGTCCAGCTCTAGACACTAGAAAGAGGAAAACTACAAGCAAGTAAGTGCTGCATCTATAATCATACTGAATCCTGTGTAAGGAAACAAGAGCTGCATCCAGAAAGATGGCAAGCGCTTCAGATATGAAGTTTACAATAGCAAAGCTTAACAATACCAACAACCCGTTGTGGAAGTTTAAGCTTGAAATGTTGTTATTCAAAGATGACTTGTGGCAGGTGCTGGATACAGACAGGCCCAACAATAACCCAGAAGAATGGGCCAGAAAAAACAGGCAAGCAAAAGCAGTCATAAGCCTGTTAGTGGAGGATGATCAACTCATTCATATAAGGAAAGAAAACACAGCTAAAGGTATGTGGACTGCATTACAAAGGCTGCACGAATGTGCAAACCTAAACAGTAAACTATATCTGCTACGCAAACTGTATAAGATGAGGCTGGAAAAAGGGCAGGAAATGGATGAACATGTAAATGCTATGCTAGAGGTTGTGGACCAGCTGAGTGCAATAGGTGAAGAAATGAAAGACAATCACGTAGTAGCATTACCAGTGCTGCTCATCAAGATTCCGGATATCCGGGTAGATCCGGATATCCAAACTTTTTAGGCCTATCCGTCCGGATCCGGATTCCAGATAGCTGGGCCCAAATCCGAATAGCTATCTGCGGATAGTTGGGCGCATACCGTGGATATCCACGGATATTGTGGGTATCCGGATCCGAAATTACTGTAATTAAGGTGATGACATCCTGGAGCCAATCAGAGGGCTCCCAGCAGAAGCCCTAGCAACCAATCACAAAGGGGAACCCTGGCCGGCACCACCTGACCTCATTGAGCCCATCAGAGGCCTCCAAGCCTAAGCCCTGGCACCCAATCACAGAAAGGAACACTGGCCAGCCCCCCCGTATAATAAGAAGGGCTGCCATGATGAGACAAATCGTCCTGGCTTGCTGAATGCTACCTGAGAGACATGCTCCAGTGCTGGTGCCCTACAAAGGGCTATATACACAGTTATAAACCTAAAGCTGTTCATTGATTAACCCCTTCACTACTATCACTACTCTATAGTTAAATCATTAATTAGCTTGATTGATGTCTCATAGTGTGACAGTTAGAGACTATGCTGCAGTGCTGCTGGGCCAAGGGCTGTACACAGTGACAAGCTGTTCAGTGATTAACCCCTTCACTATCACTACACTATAGTTAAATCGTTCATTAGCTTGATTGATGTCATAGTGTGACAACTAGAGTGTGTGCTGCTGCAGCTGCTATGTGTCTGTGTGTGTGTGTGCTGTGCACACACCAGGCCAGCTGCTGCCTGCCACGTGCAAACACATGCAAAGTGCCACGTGCAAAGTGCCAAGTGCAAAGTGCCAAGTGCAAACACGTGCAAAGTGCCACGTGCAAAGTGCCATGTGCAAAGTGCCATGTGCAAAGTGCCATGTGCAAAGTGCCAAATGCAAAGCGCCACGTACAAACACCTGCAAAGTACAATGTGCAAAGTGCCAAGTGCAAACACGTGCAAAGTGCCACGTGCAAAGAGCCAAGTGCAAAGCGCCACGTACAAACACGTGCAAAGTGACATGTGCAAAGTGCCACGTGCAAACACATGCAAAGTGCCACATGCAAACACGTGCAAAGTGACATGTGCAAAGTGCCAAGTGCAAAGCGCAAAGTTCCACGTGCAAACACGTGCAAAGTGCCATGTGCAAAATGGCACGTGGCACTTTGCATGTGGCACTTTGCACGTGGCACTTTGCACTTGGCACTTTGCACTTGGCACTTTGGACTTTTGACACAAGGGGCTTGATTCACAAAGCGGTGCTAACTGTTAGCACGCCTGTGAAAACCCCCTTAGCACGTCTAAACAAGCTTTTCGCGCATAAAACTTTACGCGCGCAAAACTTTATGCGCGTAAAACTTTACGCGCGTACTGCACAGAGCGCAGGGCACTCCGCGCGAAGTGCCCATTAAAGCCTATGGGACTTAGCGCGCATAAAACTTTGCGCGCGTAAAACTTTGCGCGCGCAAAGTTAGCGCGCGATCTGATTGAGAAATCCGGTGCTAACCTACTTAGCACCCTGGTTAGCGTGTCTAAAGACTTTAGACGTGCTAAGTAGGTTAGCACCGCTTTGTGAATCAAGCCCAATGTGGGCTGCACGACAGCTGTCTGGAACCTAGGCCTGATGTTAATTGACAGCCATTTTTTTTGGGGGGGGGGGATTTTAAGTCCCCAGATCATCAATTAGTGTTCCCCTTTGCAAAATAATGATGATACATGCCTCAGTGACCCTAAAAACCCTTTTTAAAGCAATTTAAAGGGCTCTTCCATTTTTTCTATCCAGATATCCGAATCCGGCCGGATACCCCGGATACTGGGGTCGGATATCTGACCCGGATTCGGATTGGAAAATTTTTGATCCAGATATCCGACCCGGATCGGATAGAGGGGTATCCGGATCCGAATTAGTTCCAGATAGTGAAAAGTGGTATCCGAGCAGCACTGCTGCTATGCAGCCTCCCGGAATCATACAGTGCCCTTATAAATTCTCTAGAAACTAGACCAGAAACTGAACTGACGCTAGAATATGTTAAGGGAAAACTAATTGATGAATACAGCAGAAGAAAGGAAAACATGCATAATGAAGAAAATGAGAGATCAGAGACAGCTCTAAAGGTGCATGAAAGCACAAGACAAAGCAAAGAAACCAGGGTGTGTTTTCACTGTAAAAAGGCCGGTCACCTGAAAAAGAACTGCTCAATCTGGAAAGCTGAGCAACAAAAGCGGGAACCACCCACAAGAGAAAGAGCTAAAGCAGTCATGAAGGAAATGACAATGCATCATGGAGTGGTACTTTTAAAGTGACTCAGAACAGCACCTCAAATGAATGGTACATCGATTCAGGGGCAACAAGTCACATGACAAGCAACAAGACATTCTTCACAGAAATTGATTACAGTGTTAAAGACAATGGGCTTGATTCACAAAGCCGTACTAACTGTTTAGCACGGGTGCGCTAAACAGTTAGCACATGAAGTGCCGTTCGCGGACTTTTGCCATTGCGCGCGCAAAAGTCCACGATCGCGCGAATCGCGGCACTTTGCGCGCGCAAAAGTCCGCGAACGGCACTTCACGTGCTAACTGGTTAGCACACCCGTGCTAAACAGTTAGAACGGCTTTGTGAATCAGGCCCAAAGTCTTCCTACCAAATGGGAAAAGCATTGCTGCTGAAGGTAATGTTCAGGGGTTTCTGAATTGCAAAACGCCATCAGGGGGCAAGCAGAGTATCCTTGTAAAGAATGTTCTATATGTTCCAAGCCTAGAAGGAAGCCTCCTATCAGTGAAAACCCTTGCAAGCAATGGACTCACTGTCCAGTTCAGAGGTAATGAATGCACAATTCAAAATGGAAAGCAAATCCTAGCAAGTGGAAAGTTAAATGAACACCTGTACAAGCTCGTCACTGAAAATGAGAAGGCTAAAGCAGCAACTCAAAACCCACATGACAAGTGCATACACCTGTGGCACAGAAGATTGGGACATCAAAACCCAGAAGCTATAAAGGACCTTGCAAAAAGAGGTCTTTCAGAAGACATGAAGATACTGCCTTGCCACACACTCAGCAAGTGCATGTGTTGCATCAGTGGCGTAGCAATAGGGGTTGCAGAGGTAGCAACCGCATTGGGGCCCTTGAGCTAGAGGGGCCCTCCCTCAAACACAATATTAGCTCTATATTGGCACTGTGCTGGTGATAATCACTTCTATAGATGCTTTGAATAGTAGTAATCATTAACAAACTGTTTCCCATCACCTACCTGCACCTCTTACACTGTGGAAATCCTTGGTAGGTTTTGGTGTGATGTATCAATTGTTATGTATAGAGTGCTTGGGGGGCCCCATGTAAAACTTGCACCGGGGCCCATAGCTCCTTAGCTACGCCACTGTGTTGCATCAAAGCAAAAGCCACCAAAACTCCTCTTCCACAGACCAGTCAGAGAAAAACCACTAAACCCATGGAACTGATACATAGTGATATGTGTGCGGACCAATGAAAACCGTCACACCCTGTGGGAACAGATATTTACTGACTTTCATTGACGATTATTATAGGTACACAATGACTTATCTAATGAAGCACAAAAGTGAAACTTTAGAAAAACTTCAATAGTTTGTAGCTATGACAAGCAACAAATTTCAAAGAAAACCTGGAATAATACGCACTGATAATGGAGGAGAATATACAGTAAGGAGATGGAATCATACCTGAAGAAACAAAGTATCATACACCAAACAACTGTACCATATACTCCTGAGCAAAATGGTGTAGCAGAAAGAAAGAATCGCACTCTTGTAGAAATGACCAGGCATATGCTTTCAGACGCTGCCTTACCTAACAAATACTGGGGAGAAGCTACAGTATAATGACTGCAACATACCTACAAAACAGACTCCCATCAAAAGCTATTGAGAGTACACCATATGAAATGTGGAACGGATCAAAACATAATGTAGGCCACATCAGAGTGTTCAGCTGTAAAGCTTATGCCCACATTCCAAGTGAGAAACACTCCAACTTGGATAACAAAGCCATAGAAGGCATTCTGGTGGGCTACAGTAAGCAGAGTAAGGAATACAGAATCCTTTGTCCAAAGACCAATAAGGTGACAGTCAGCCGCAGTGTCTATTTTGACAAAAGCGAAGCACCAGATAATACAATTCTTGAAAAATGTGGAGAGGATTTGCGGGCTGAATTAGCAAGAGACTCTGACTCATGTGAAGCAGAACAAGAGCCAGACCACGAAATGGAACTTACAATCAGCGAGACAGTAGAACCCACCTAGCAACAAGAAATCAGAAGATCCACTCGGACTACAAAAGGGATACCACCCCGCAGGTTATCATATGCTTCAAAAACACATCAAACACAGGAGCCAACATCCTGGGAAGACGTAGAAACTTTGCCAAGAAGGAAAGCCGATCAATGAAGAAAAGCAGCTGAAGAAGAAATAAAGTCACTTCAAGAAAATAAAACTTTGTCACTAACAGAACTCCCTCCTGGTCGCAAGACCATTGGAAGCAAATTAACTTTTAAAGTGAAATATGATGTAGAGGGAAACATCTACAGACACAATGCAAGATTAGTTGCCAAGTGATACTCCCAGAAATTTGGAGAAGATTATGATGAAACATTTGCTCCAGTTGTGAAATATTCCACCATGAGAACACTCCTTAGCGTTGCTGCCGGAAAGGGAATGCAAGTTAAGCACCTAGATGACAAAACTGCTTTTCTGTATGGAGACATCAAGGAGGACCTATACATGGAACAGCCACCAGGATTTGAGGAGAAAAAAAACCTTGTATGCAAACTGCAAAAGAGTCTCTATGGGCTCAAGCAAGCGGCAAGAGTTTGGAATGAAAAAGTGAATGAAATTCTCACGAAAGAAGGATTCTCAAGAAGTAAAGTGGATCCATGTCTGTACTCAAAGAATAAAGAGAACAGATGGACATATATCCTAATTTACGTTGATGACATTTTGACGTGTTTTTAACAAGAAGGGGACTATGACCAAATAGTTCACAAACTGAAACAAAACTTTGAAATTAAAGAGTTGGGGAACATTGCTCACTACCTAGGAATTCATATAGAGCGGGAAGAGGATAAAAGCTATCTTCTTAACCAAACTCAGAAAATTACAGAAATATTAGAACAGATTCACATGCAAGATGCAAAGGAAGTGAGAACACCAATGGAACCAGATTATCCGAAATACAATGGAACAGAAAATTTGTTACCTAACAATGATTACTACCACAGGGCAATCGGAAAATTGCTATACATTACCACGGTGACAAGAACAGACATTACTGTAGCAGTGGGAATACTTTGCAGAAAAGTCGCATCACCGTGTCAACGTGACTGGAACGCAGTAAAAAGGGTAATGCAATACCTAAATGGAACAAATCAGATGAAGCTGAGACTTCCAGCATCGTCAAACCCAAAACTGATTGGATATGTGGACGCCGATTGGGCTGGAGACACCACTGACCGCAAATCTGCAAGTTGTTACTTCTTCCAGTATGGACAAGGAACCATAAGCTAGTCAAGTCAGAAACAAGCGACTGTTGCACTCTCTTCAACTGAAGCGTAATACATAGCAGCAGCTTATGCATGTGAAGAAGCCATTTGGATTCGTCAGCTTCTACTAGACATGGGACTAAATATGTCACAACCCATACCCATCTTTAAAGACAATCAGGGATGCATAAAGCTCACACAATCTGAGAAGGTTAACCCAAGAACCAAGCACATTGATGTAAAATATCATCGGCTTAAGGACATGCAAGAACAAGGAGTTATTGACATTCAGTACTGCCCATCAGAGGAGATGACTGCAGACACACTCACCAAATCTTTGCCAAGGAAATGTCATTGTTTTCTACAAAGAGCCTGAATGTCGTATAATAATGCACATGCCGTTGAGAAGGGGTGTTGGAGATACAACTGCATGTACTTTATATAGTACTGAGTATTAACACCACTAGACCAGTAGATGGCACTGTAGCAAATACTAAGGTTAACAGTTATGTGTGTCTGTCTGAAAAACTTATTTTCTTTATCTCTTCCTCTTTCTTCACAACTGAGATATCTGCTGTTACAGTTTACTGAAATGCTCTGTATGCTTGCATCTTAATCCAGCCAAGTAAACCAAGTTCTGCCTCATCACAAGCTGCTAGTGTCTTCTCTAATACATAACCAACAGGGGGGAGGAGCCTTTTTTCTTTCAAGTTCCTATGTTGCACTATTTTTCATTCCCTTGTAGAAGTTGAGCTCTGTATGTGCCAACCCCATTTCCAGGCATGCTCCTGTCAAGCTTGGTGAAACAAAGGATTCTGATTCTGATTCTATTATGCTGTTTTATATTGCGTTCTTAAATGCACTTTGCTTTAATGGAACTCTGGAAGGTTTCCTTCCGAATGGCTGTACATTGTTTTGAAAAAAGCTTTAATAAAATGTATTTGAAAAAAATAATCTTTGGTCTTACCCAGTATAATGCTGGTTTCTATTTCTTTGCACTTGCATCTTCAGACTTGGAAGACCCATCTTCAGATTCCATATTAACATAACTCTGGTTGTTTATGTTCATCTGGTTTTCTTTGCAAAAGTTAACTGGAGTGGGCTGACAGTACCTTCCTTAGCAGATCGTATTTAATCTCTCTGCAATGACCAGCTCATTTTGGGTGGCCCTACACGATATACAGTGGCTTGCAAAAGTATTCGGCCCCCTTGAAGTTTTCCACATTTTGTCACATTACTGCCACAAACATGAATCAATTTTATTGGAATTTCACGTGAAATACCAATACAAAGTGGTGTACACGTGAGATGTGGAATGAAAATCATACATGATTCCAAACATTTTTTACAAATCAATAACTGCAAAGTGGGGTGTGCGCAATTATTCGTCCCCCTTTGGTCTGAGTGCAGTCAGTTGCCCATAGACATTGCCTGATGAGTGCTAATGATTAAATAGAGTGCACCTCTGTGTAATCTAATGTCAGTACAAATACAGCTGCTCTGTGATGGCCTCAGAGGTTGTCTAAGAGAATCTTGGGAGCAACAACACCATGAAGTCCAAAGAACACACCAGACAGGTCAGGGATCAAGTTATTGAGAAATGTAAAGCAGGCTTAGGCTACAAAAAGATTTCCAAAGCCTTGAACATCCCACTGAGCACTGTTCAAGTGATCATTCAGAAATGGAAGGAGTATGGCACAACTGTAAACCTACCAAGACAAGGCCGTCCACCTAAACTCACAGGCCGAACAAGGAGAGTGCTAATCACAAATGCAGTCAAGAGGCCCATGTTGACTCTGGACGAGCTGCAGAGATCTACAGCTCAGGCGGGGGAATCTGTGCATAGGACAACTATTAGTCATGCACTGACAAGAAGAAAGCCATTGTTAACAGAAAAGCATAAGAAGTCCTGTTTGCAGTTTGCCACAAGCCATGTGGGGGACACAGCAAACATGTGTAAGAAGGTGCTCTGGTCGGATGGGACCAAAATTGAACTTTTTGGCCAAAATGAAAAACGCTATGTGTGGCAGAAAACTAACACTGCACATCACTCCGAACACACCATCCCGACTGTCAAATATGGTGGTGGCAGAATCATGCTCTGGGGTTGCTTCTCTTCAGCAGGGACATGGAAGCTGGTCAAAGTTGATAGGAAGATGGATGGAGCCAAATAGAGGGCAATCTTGGAAAAAAACCTCTTGGAGTCTGCAAAAGACTTGAGACTGGGGCGGAGGTTCACCTTCCAGCAGGACAACGACCCTAAACAAAAGCCAGGGCAACAATGGAATGGTTTAAAACAAAACATATCCATGTGTTAGAATGGCCCAGTCAAAGTCCAGATCTAAATCCAATCGAGAATCTGTGGCAAGATCTGAAAACTGCTGTTCAGAAACGCTGTCCATCTAATCTGACTGAGCTGGAGCTGTTTTGCAAAGAAGAATGGGCAAGGATTTCAGTCACTAGATGTGCAAAGTTGGTAGAGACATACCCTAAAAGACTGGCAGCTGTAATTGCAGCAAATGGTGGTTCTATAAAGTATTGACTCAGGGGGCTGAATAATTACGCACACCCCACTTTGCAGTTATTGATTTGTAAAAACTGTTTGGAATAATGTATGATTTTCGTTCCACTTCTCACATGTACACCACTTTGTATTGGTCTTTCACATGGAATTCCAATAAAATTGATTCATGTTTGTGGCAGTAATGTGACAAAATGTGGAAAACTTCAAGGGGGGCCGAATACTTTTAAAAGCCACTGTAGCTCATTGCTTTATTGAGATACACAAGCCTCTTCACCACTACAAGATAACAATCCAGAATGTAGCATTTACCTGCCCAAAACCATGTAGGTGCAACAACTGTAGCAGCGGCCTGAAAAATGTGGCATTTACCTGCCTAAAGCGTTGCAGTTACAGTGACTATAGCAGACCTGAAATATGCGGCATTTACCTGCCTAAAACATTGTAGTTGCAGCCACTGTAGCAGCGGCCTGAAAAACCTGGCATTTTCCTGCCTAAAAACTCTTCTTTACCCTGTACTTTTGTGCACCCTCTTGCTCCCTGTACCACAGCATATCCTTCTGTGTCCTCTCTGTGCCTCCTGTTTTCCTGCGTGACCCCTCCTGTCTTCTTGTTCCTCCTTCTATCCACCTGTGCTCCCTCCTCCCAATCTGTGTCTCTTCCAATCTCCCTGTTCCCCCATTTACCTCCCTCTGTGCCTCCTCCTCTCCATCTGGTGCCTCTTCTCCCCCTGTGCCCCCTCTTGCCTCCTTTGTCCCCCTCTGTGCCTTTTTGTTTTTTACCATCTGGTGCCACCCCTTTCCCTGTGTTCGCCTTTTCCTGCTTCTGTCCCCTGTGTTTCTGTACTTCCTTTCCCCATGCCTCTATCTCCCCCACCACCACCACCACCACCACCACCACCACCACCACCACCATGTGCTTTCTCCTCTCCATCTGGTGCCAACTCATTCCCTGTGTTCTTCTTTGCCTGCTTCTGTCCCCCTGTGTACTTTCACCTCTCCTTCTGATGCTTACTCTCCCCCTGTGCCCCCTTTTAGACTTCTTCTGCCCTTCTGCCTCCCCCCCCCCATGTTTTCTCCTCTACAACTGGTGCCTCCTTTTCCCCTGTGCATTCATACTGTATGTGCTTCACCTCTCCCCATATGATGCATGACGTGCCCCCTCTTTGCCTCCTTCTCTCCCCCTGTGCCCCCTTCTGTCCCCCTCTGTGCCTTCTCCTCTCTATCTTTGCCCCTCTTTGCCTCTTCCTCTCAGGGGGACTTTGACACTTTGACACTCACTCATTACTTCTTCCTCCTCTCCTTCTCCATCTCATTTGGGACTCCAGTGGTATGTAGTCCTACAGCAGTTATTGTAAGATTACAAAAAATGACCGCCAGAGCATATACTATGACAATGTGGAGTACGGCAGCAATTTTTTGTAGTCCTGTAGTAACTATTTTGGGATTTTATACAGAACTAGTAAAAAGGCCCACCCGTTAAAAGTCGCTACCCCCCCTGCCCCGCAATGAGCGCACATACGCGTCCTGCTTGCTCATTCCCCACCACTGTCTGAAGTATATGCACACAGGGAGCTGCTTGCTTTGCCGTTGAAAAAAGCTGTTATTTCCAACAATGCAATGAAAACCTCTGTGAATCACAGACAGCAAACTGTCAGGTCCGGCCCTGTGTCCTAACTGCCCTGTCTGCGCACATACAAAAGTACAAAAAAGCCAGGGACACACAACCATTCAGTTGATGATGCAGGGACACTTGCATTTTATTGTATAGGATGGTAACAGTGCAGAGCAGCAACGGCCAGTAGGCCACAAGTACTTAAAGGTTATGCACAGCTTGGGGCCACTGGAGAAGGCTCGGCAGGCTGCATTTGGCCTACGGGGAAGACTTTGGAAACCACTGCTTTATTTGAAACTCCTTTATTACAAATTCTTCTCCACAAATAACCACAATCCCTTTCTTTTCTTCCTAAAAATACAGTTTACAAAGTATAACTGTACAAGAGGCCTCATTTTCCTGGCAATATTTCGGGAAACATTTTGAATGCTTGGCGCAGTTTTGTGAAGATTCCCATTTTAATCATTAATTTGTTTTAGCTCAATTACAGTGGGATGCGAAAGTTTGGGCAACATTGTTAATCATCATGATTTTCCTGTATAAATTGTTGGTTGTTACAGTAAAAAATGTCAGTTAAATATATCATATAGGAGACACACACAGTGATATTTGAGAAGTGAAATTAAGTTTACTGAACTTACAGAAAGTGTGCAATAATTGTTTAAACAAAATTAGTCAGGTGCATAAATTTGGAAATGAAATCAATATTTAGTATACCCTCCTGTTGCAAAAATTACCGCCTCTAATCTAGAGATGTTTTGTAAAGAGGAATGGTCCAAAATACCTTCACTCGCAATCTGTATAATATCTGCCCGCCTCTGGATATACTAGTGTATATTTTTTGGGGAGTCCTATCCAGGTTAGAGGTCCATCACTCCTCAACTGAATGATCCAAAAAAGAAATAATCCCGGCAGAACTCGACCCTCGACCACACGAGACATAAAAACAAGGCTTAATGAACATAAAAGCACCATACAGAACCCCCCTAAGGGGAAAGAAGGAGATATACAGACGAAAAAAGAATCCCCATTGGCGCGTCATTTCATAGAATTACGCCACAGAGTAACACAGATAAGATGGCAGGTATTAGAGGTAGTGCAGTATCGAGAAGGGATAGATCAGAGGAATGCCCTTTTAAGACGGGAGGCTTGCTGGATGGACAGGTTGGGGACTCAGGCACCAGGGGGGTTAAATGAGGATTTCAGCCTCAGATGTTTTTTGTAATCCTTTCCAATAATGTTGCTGCTCTTTCTTCTTTTACCCTAGTAAGGGATTTGTAACTTTAAGAATTGTGCCCACCCCTAAGAGGGGTGTGTGTTATTAGAGTGTCTATATATGTTTGTGAAAAGTATGTGAACTTCAGCATTTGATAAAGGGCTCTTGCCCGAAACGTCATGCTGTTGCATCGCTGTTGTACAGCTGCTACTAAGAAGCCAAAATACCTTCAACCAGAATCCAGGCTCTCACTGGGCTCCAAAATCTGCTGATGCTGAATGGAATCCATGCGTCCCTCAACTTTGACAAGATTCCCAGTACCTGCACTGGCCACAGAACCCCACAGCATAATGGAACCACCACCATATTTTTCTGTAGGTAGCAGGTGTTATTCTTGGAATACTGTGTGGTTTTTCCTGCATGCATAATGCCCCTTGTTATGCCCAAATAATTTTAGTTTCATCAGTTCCAAAATGAAGCTGGCTTGTCCAAATGTGCTTTAGCATACCTCAAGTGGCTTTGTTTGTGCTGTGGGCAGAGAAAAGGCTTCCTCTGCATCACTCTTGCATACAGCATCTCCTTGTGTAAAGTGCGCCGAATGGTTGAACGATGCACAGTGACTCCATCTGCAGCAAGATGATATTGTAGGTCTTTGGTACTGGTCTGTAGGTTGACTCTGACTGTTCTCACCATTCGTCACTTCTGTCTATCCGAGATTTTTCTTGGTCTGCCACTTCAAGCCTTAACTTGAACTGAGCCTGTGGTCTTCCATTTCCTCAATATGTTTGTAACTGTCGAAACAGACAGCTGAAATCTCTGAGACAGCTTTCGGTATCCTTCCCCTAAACCATGATGGTGAACAAGCTTTGTCTTCAGGTCATTTGAGAGTTGTTTTGAGATCCCCATGTTGCTACTCTTCAGAGAAAATAAAAGAGGAGGGAAACTTACAATTGACCCCCTTAAATACTCTTTTCTCATATTTGGATTCACCTGTGTATGTAGGTCAGGGGTCACTGAGCTTACCAAGCCAATTTGAGTTCCAATAATTCGTTCTAAAGGTTTTGGAATCAATAAAATTACAACAGTGCCCACATTTATGCACCTGCCTAATTTTGTTTAAACAATTATTGCACACTTTCTGTAAATCCAATAAACTTAATTTCACTTCTCAAATATCACTGTGTGTATCTCCTATATGATATATTTACCTGACATCTTGTATCGTAACAACCAACAATTTATATACAGGAAAATCATGACGATTAACAACGTTGCCCAAGCTTTTGCATCCCACTGTAATTTTGTGGAGGTATGGGATTGTCTGTGATTGTGCACACCCTCATTTATGCACAGTTTTTACAGCTGTAACATTTTACTTTGTGGACTACAAACAAAGCCTTTCCTAATTAATACTGAACTCTTGTAGCACTTAATCTGCTCCTGTTCTGTTCCTCTTTACCAATCTTTCCTTACACTACCAGTAACCAGAGAGTTAACTTTAGATTTATTTATTTATTTATATAGCACCAACATATTACGCAGTGCTGTACAGAGTATATTGTCTCGCCACTAACTGTCCCTCAGAGGGGCTCACAATCTAGTCTCTAGATTCTGATATAATGCATGTCATAGCTTGTTTACAACATACTGTATATCACCATGGATAAGCTACCTTTTTAACACCAAACTTTTGAGGTGTAAAGTGTGTTTGTGTGTGTGTGGGTGGGGGGGCTTATCCGTGGGTCATTTACTGTTGGTGATAAGTGTGCAGACCACCCATGCAAAGATAGCGTTGAAATGTGCTGCAGGATGCAATTGACTGCTCCGCCTCATCTTGCATACACACGTCTACCCAGCAATTTCTGAACTGGCACCCAGAGCTCCCGGCTCAATGCGCACTCTGCCTGAGGGGCTAGGGTACCACATTGGGTGAGAGGGGGAATGGCAAATCAGGAGATTGCAATTTTTGACCTTTTTTTTGGCCAAAAGTGGGAGACCCCCTCTTAGGCACAAGTTGGCATATGCACTCACAACATATTTCCTGAATATCTTGTACATAAACACATAAAAGTTTCTAACCTTCCAACCTCAGTTTTGTTTTGGAAGAACCAAGAAAATAAAAGTGCACTCATAAGCTAGAGGAAAGAGGGTGAAATACATGCATGAATTTCACATTTCTCTCTCATTCACAGCTTACCTCCCCCCCCCCCCTTCCTTTTCGAAATCGATAAAGAGAACATATTTTAGGTGTTTTTTTAATGGTTACTATCATCATTATTATAGTCATCATCACTTTTGCAAGTTAGACCTGCATACATTTAGCAAGTGATCACTTTTCTATTCTTTATGGTCTATACTGTATTTGGTTAGGCTTTCTGTCAATAATAACATTTGAATTGATGATTATTTTGAGGGGAAAAGGGTCATGCACAATACAGTAATTACAGCTAGCAATATTGGCTGGGCAAGCTGTGAGTCACCATTCTTAGTAATATATAATATGCTTGGACCTTTTACTTTGAGCTTCCTTATAAAAGTGTTAAATTAATTTAACGTCCCAACCCGGACAGAAAACTGTCACTTGCATACCTGATTTTTAACTCTTTCAGGCAGAGAAAGAAAAAAAGGAACACAGCCTAGTTATTTGTGTGCTTGGCACTATACATACATATGTCTATCTCATCATGTCACATGTCACCTCAGTTGTCCTTTACCAAAAAAAAAAAGAAGTCAATAACCTGGTTCTACTTCCAGTTTTAGTATACAGTATGATGTATTGCTTTACAATTAAAAATCAAAAATAACATAATAGCCCACCCCCCAAAGTAAAGCATATTGAAAAAAAAAAAAACTTACCAATTAGTTCTTTATTTCTGACATCTAAGGCCATATTCCGTAAAGCAGTTGCAACAGCACACACCACCCTGTCATTGTCTATTCGAAGGAGCTCCACTAAAATTGGTAGGCCTTTTTCTTTTCGGACAGCAGCACGAATATATATAGACCACTAAAAGAATTTAAAAGCAATGGTTTGTTTTAAGGTGATGACCACTATGTTATCATTAATCACATCAAAAATGATAGTTGTGCTTTAAAAATAATTAAATAACCATATACATAAAAAGATATTTATGGCTTTTGCAATGTTTGGGATTTCTCAATTTCATAGTTTCTTTTTTGTTTGGATATTGTTTCACAAATACTGTAAATGAAAATTGGGAACTGCATAACAGAATAAGATCACATTAAAGCACTTGTTCTTTTTCAGATGTACTGTAAATATTTTTGTGAGATGTATTTTTCGTTTCAAATATTCTTGCTAAGTTTCAAAAGCTTCCAAAATTTAGAAGAATATGGAGGCTGCCATATTTATTTCCTTTTGAATAATACCAGTTCACTGGCAGCCCAGCTGCTATATTTGGCTGCAGTAGTGTCTGAATAACACCAGAAATCTAATCTTATCATATCTGACAATAATGTCATAAAACACCTGATCTGCATATGCTTATAGGATTGGTCCAGGTCTCTGGAGGTCCCTTCACAATGGGAGTGGAGAGCCTGGGAGCCCAATAGTGTAGTAACGTCTGGTATTAAAGGGTGGGAGAGTGAGTCTTCTTTGGAGGTAAGACACCTCTTGCTATAATACCGTACAGTAATTATACTCAGACTCATTAGTAGAGAATCTGGGCGCCTCCCCAAACCTTTTTAACAGCTGCATATGCTTGTTCAGGATCAATGGTTAGAAGTATTAGAGGCAGAGGATCAGCAGGATAGTCACGGAACTGGTATTACTTGAACGGAAATAAATATGGCCTACATATCCCTCTCACTTTAGTTGTCCTTTAAAGGTAGAGACGTGAAGTATTTCAGGTTCCATACTTACCTGGGGCTCCCTTTAACCCCATTAGGGCCACTCGTCCCTCGTCACCTCCCTGTGTGGCTCCATTCCCAAGCAATTCAGCCTGAAAGCCTGGCCAAGTTGCGCTTCGTGGCGCATGCGTGACCCGGTGCACTTCCATGCTGTACTCTCGTCCCTGGGAGTGTTCTGCACCTGCACATATTGCTCTGAGGAAAGGAAGAGCGACGCGGAGCTCTTCCATCTGAAGGATGGAAGAGCTCCGCGCCTGGTCAGGCCAAGCATGCGCAACGAACCGCGACTCAGTCAGGCTTTCGGGCTGAGTTGCCAGGGACCAGTGCCACCAGGGAGATGGCAAGGTATGAGTGGCCCTAACAGTGCTTAAGGAAGCCCCAGGTACAGTAAGTATGGTACCTGAGACGCTTTCTGTCTCAGGTACTACCGAGTGAGGGACAAAAAGTAAAAGCTCCAGCATAAGAACAAACCAACAATTACACACAGCATACAATAGCCTACAATAACCACATTGCAATTATTTAACAAAGATCATTGCTCTAAGAGCTTTATTTCAAACCAGATAACTCATGGTGAACCAGAACCACTAGGTGAGTATAAGGGGTTAAAAAGAAGACAGAAAAGTCATCTTATGAAAAAGCAATGATTAATAGAAATGTATACTAGCAGAAAAAAGAGAGTTGGCTCTTGGGTGCATGAAAAGATTAAAAAGACTTTAATTTAATTAGAAAAACAGCTTTAGAAACATACAAAACATCATAATAACATAATAGAAATATATAAGAACAGGTAGCTCAAATAACCACGACAATTGCTTTCAGGAACTTAATGAGGCTGCAGTCCTCAAAAAAACAATCAAAAGGGGCCCAGAAAAAGCACCAGAAGATTATCTGCAACAGCATAGATTCTAATGGCCAGCAACAGCAGTTAGTAGGGCGAAGCAAGCGTGCATGCAGTCCAATGTCCCTCAATCGCAGGGGTAAATATCACTTCGTTGTATCAGCAGTTGTTAGGGCAAAGCAAGCATGCATGCAGTCCTAGTATCCCTCAATCGCAGGGATAAATATCACTTCGTTGTATCAGCAGTTAGTAGGGCAAAGCTAGCATGCATACAGTCCCAATGTCCCACAATCGCAGGGATAAATGCTGAAAGGTGCTTGACATGAGGCAAATAGCCAGATGAGACAACAGCAAATAGGATATAATGTTGGTTAAGCATCAGTGTCATTCAAGCAGCACGTGTCACGTATCACTTCATTGTGTCAGCAGTTAGTGCGGAAAGGCAAGCCAGCATGCACTCCACAATGTCCCTCAATCGCAGGGACACATGATGATAGCACTTGATATAAAACAAAAGGCAGGTATAAGCAGCGTGCAGCCAATGCACACAGATAGATCACTGCTGAGCGGCTCAGATGCAAGCGAGTGCCCAATCCATAGTTACCATCCTGTTGCTGATAGTTGCAATAGGTCCTGGAGCAATGTCGGGGAGAGCCAAGTGCTGTCAAAGGCCTGACATGTTTCGCCGCCTCTCGCGGCTTTTTCAAAGGCAGACAGCGGCAAGTATATCCATCACGCCGTAATGGCGTCTATATATGGGCTGTATCCGCCCCGGGCGCACCCATCCCCGTCCACGTCACCGCCACCACTCGGCGCCTGCGCCGGGAGGGCGCGCCACGCGACAGGCGTCGCAAGGCACGCCCCCCGCGTCCAGGCGGAAACGCGCGCAGCAAGCCGCCGGAACGCAATGCGCTCCACTCGGACATGACCACGGCGTCAGGAGGCAGGAAGAGGGCGGGACGGGGGAGCCCCGGGCGAATGAACAGACCAAGCAAAGCAAAAAAATAATAAAAATAGAAATGAAATAAACTGTCACAAAATAATCAAACCTGAAGACAAATGTACGTATTTATACATAAATAAAGTTGATCCTTATGATGCAGATCTTCTCCAATACCGATCATTTAGCATAAGTGGGAGCTCCGCGGGTCAGCTGCAGATAGAAAAGAGGCTAAGAACAGAGAAGGGGGGAGGAATATACCAAAAGGGGGGGAAGAGACAAGGAAATAGAAAAAGAAGGGGTAATGAGGGAAAGGGGGGAGGGGGGGAAAAAAAGGGGAGGAGGAAGGGGGAAAGAAAAAGAAAAAGAGAAGAAAAGAAGGAAAGAAAGAAAAAAAGGGGGGGGAAGAGAAGAGCAGGAGACACACGGCCGCCCCACAGCATGATCAGATATTCAAGCTGACCGACCCAAAGGAAATCAAAAGACCTAAGTAAATATAAACCAATAATTTCAAACCCCGAGGTAAGGGTAAAGAGGGTGGTCCGAAAAAATGTGTATATAAACACTAAGACTAGGCTTAGAAATGTCCAATCAAAAATTGGTCATAAACATTGTCACAGGGGAGGAAGAGTCGCGCGCAGGTCAAATGGACACAAGTGAAACTGGTGGACAGGGTGCAAGGGGAGGGGGGGAGGGAAATAGGGGGGGATGGGGAAATGGGGAAAGGAAAGGAAGGGGAGGGGGGGAAAGGAAAGGGAAGAGGAAAAGGGGAAAAGAGGAAAAAGGGGGGGAGGGAAAAGGGGGGGGGGGGAAGGGAAATGCAGTAGCCCAGACAAAACCAGTCCAGCCTAGCTGGACAGAAACACACGGTAGTTAATACTATCGTTTAGGCCCTTTGGTTCCGTTGCCCTTAAATTAAAAATCCATCTCGATTCTAATTGCAACAGTTTCTTGTCTATGTCCCCACCCCTTGGATGTATGTGGATTCTATCCAAGCCCACAAATTTAATAAAACTGGAATTACCCCTGTGTTCAAGATGTACATGTCTGGAGATAGGGGACTTGAAATTGCAAGTTGTGATGTCGCCAACATGGTCCTTGATTCTCTCCTTGAAAGCTCTTGTCGTCTTGCCAATGTAGAAACATCCACATTTGCAATACAGGAGATATATAACTCCGACTGTGTTGCAATTCACAAAGTGTTGCAACCACCATTCCCGGCCATTTGGCAACATCACTGTCTTGCCAACTAGGAGGTAGCGACAGTACACACACCCTCCACATGTGTAAGTCCCCGTCACTGGACAGTGTCTATTTGGTCCACTCTTACCCCAGAAATGGCTAGAGGTGAGTTTATCCCTTAATGTTTGGCCACGTCTATAGGTGACCTGGGGGATAGGAGATATAAATTCCCTAAGATTTCTATCGGATGTCAGAATGTGCCAGTGACGACGGAGAATGCCCTCCACCTCGCTCTTCTGATCATTAAATCGAGTGATCAGTCGTGTTATATTATTGTGATCAATTTCTTTGGGCTTTTTCACTAATAAATCAGTACGATCAGTAGCCTTAGCGCGTTTGTAGGCTTTTTTAAGCCATCTGTCTTTATAGCCCCGTTCCCTAAAGCGGGAACGTAATAATTTTGCTTCTTTCTCAAAAGCCACATCATCTGTACAATTCCGACGTAACCGAAGATATTGGCCCGTAGGTATTCCTCGTATCGTGTGCTCTGGGTGAGCACTACTGGCGTGTAGATAGGCATTAGATGCCGTGGGTTTACGGAATAATTGGGTGGATAGAAGTCCCTCCGCACTGACATCAATTCTGACATCCAAAAAAGGAATAGAGTGTGAACTACATTCCATAGTAAACCTAAGATTCCAATCATTTCGATTCAATATCAAAATGAATTCGTCCAAAAGGGCCTTACCACCCGTCCAGAACATGAGCACATCGTCAATATACCTATGCCACGATACAATGTGGCACAGGTACCCGACGAGCGCGTCATCCCCAAAGAGGTGTCGTTCCCAATCCCCCAGGTACAGGTTGGCAAGCGACGGGGCACACGTAGTTCCCATCGCCGCCCCCTGCACCTGGAGGTAGTGGGTACCATTAAACATGAAGACATTATTCTGCAAGATAAAAGACAGCAGATCTAAAATGAACTGGTTGTGCGGGGACTCATCAATTCCCATCTCCGAGAGAAATTTACTGACTGATCCGACTCCCTTATCCTGTGGGATACTGGAGTAGAGGGCCTCCACATCCAGGGTCACCAGAAGTGCATTCGTTGGAAGCTGTAAACCCTCCAAAGTACCTAACAAGTGAAGCGTGTCGCGTACAAAGGATGGTAGGCGGTGCACATGTGGTTGCAGATGTTTATCTACATACACACTGATTTTTTCAGTTAGAGAGCCGTTGCCCGAAACGATGGGCTGGCCAGGGGGTCTAGACGGATTTTTATGTATTTTTGGTAGGGCATAAAACGTTGGTACCACCGGGTGTTCAACCTTTAAGGTTGAACCAACTTCAGCTGTGATAATTCCTTTACCAACAGCATCATCAATAATGTCAAAGAGTGCCCGTTGATTCCTGATGACCCTGGATGCGGGGACCCTCCGATACCATTCCCCATTACTCAAAATCCTCTGACACATGTAGATATATTGTTCCGTGTTCATGACCACCACGTTCCCCCCTTTATCAGAGGGTTTAATGACAAGATCCCTTTTTTCCTGAAGCTCAGATAAAGCTGAAGCTTCACTTTCGGAAAGGTTAGTGCTTCTGTTCCTCTGGATCCATAGGTTCTGGATGTCTTTCTCCACCAGAGAAACAAAAGTATGTACACTAGGGCACAAAGTGGAAGGGGGGAACGCGGTAGATCTTGGACGGAATTGTTTGTTAATCTGCTCACTCATCATAGCATTAGATGCACTATATCCAAAAAGGTCTTCCTATTCCCCATAGTCACTTTCCTCACTTAATTTAACCAGGTCCATCAAGGCCCGGTAGTCACGATTAGACCAATCCTTCCAGTCAGTGATTACTCCCCCTAAAGGGGCCTCATTTTTCTTTTTACATAGAGTTTTGAGGGTAAGATTTCGTCCAAACAAATGAAGATCCTTCACAAAGTCGAACCGATCCAGATTCATGGTTGGACAGAACCCAAGGCCCTTTGACAGAAGGTCATTCACCCCCTGTGATAATACATGGCCTGATATATTTACAACTTGCATATTTTTATGATTACTGGATTGATTCGTATGGGAAGGAGCTATCAATTCTACATGTTCGGTTCCCCGTCCTCCCCTAAAAAAATAGAGGAGGACTGAGAATCCGAGCCACCACATGCTCCCAAGATGGGCTCACTCTCCTCCTCTTTTATTTATCATTTATTGATAGGATTAGGAATCTATACAAAAACCAAAATGCCCAAGTCATAACCAATTCTCATATAGGAAACGTGTTTCCCATATCTAATGGGGTAAGACAGGGCTGTCCCCTGTCACCAGGACTTATCAACATATGCCTTGAGCCTCTGATTCAAAAGATTCACAATGAAGGTTTAATAAAGGGAATAAAGACAGGGGAAGAGGATATAAAAATCCTGGCATATGCAGATGACATACTACTGACATTAAGAGAACCTATAACTTCACTGCAAAAATGTCAGGAGATTATTGATAAATTTGGAGCCTGTTAAAATTTCAAAATAAAAGGAAAAAAACATAATTTTAGATTTAGGCTGTTTGACCGAAACTAAGGAAAAAATTTAAGATTTTAGTGACTTCAGATGAAAACGTGGTTAAATATCTAGGTATTCACCTAAGTCAAGAAATAAACAACTTGTTTATTCTGAATTTTAAGAATATGATTAAGGAAAACAAGGGAAAATTGAATGGGTGGGACCGTCCATATTTTAGCCCATTGGGAAGGGTGGCCATTATAAAAATGTTAATACTGCCGAAAATTCTGTTTGTTATGCAGTGCCTCCCTATTTTCCTCCCTAGCACATGGTTTAAGGACTGGCATAGGCTGTTCCAAGAATTTACCTGGGCAAAATCCAACCGTAGGATCAGTTACAAAACCATTAGTAGGGACAAAAAAGGAGGAGATGTGTCTGCTCCGGATATTTTGGATTATTATAAAAGCATACTACTATCTAGAGTTCTAGACTGGAAAAAATAAATATCTTCAAAAATAAGAAATAAAGTTTGAACCTTACTGGAAAAGGAGGAAATTGACCTAGAGTTGTTTTTTTCCTGGCACCCTACAAATATAAATAATCTGATTCACTCTACGACTCACCCTCTCATAAAGCCTACATTAAAAACCTTATATGCTTTAATTATACAGTGGCAGAAAAAGACAGGGCTCTCCCACTTCACCACTCTGAGGGATAATCCAGATTTCCCTCCAGCATCTACCCCTCGCTGGCTTGTAGTGAACAGCATTGCACAGGACACACGTGTGCTGCATATGCTGGGAAATGAAGAGTTAAAGATCCCTAGTGTGTTGAACGAATCTAAAAATGCAGAAGCATGGTGGCAGAAACAAGTCAAAAGCTACTTAAACAGGAATAAGCCCATCAGGAGAGAACTTAATGATATAGAGAAATTCCTCCTTTTCTGTAAAAGACCTCCAAAAACAATATCAGTATTGCATGACTTTTTGGCACTCTCAAAATATGATGAACCTCCACCATATTGTAATAAATGGGAAATAATGTTAAATACCTCCCTTGGAAAAAAATGGCCCCAAATCTGGTCTAACATCTGGAAGATTCCAGACAGTGACTTACAAATGCTACAACATAAAATAATAACAAGGTGGTATTTTACACCAGCACAAGCAGGGAAGCTGTCTACTTCAACTGATATTAAATGCTGGAGATGCGGATTAGGAAATGGAGGTTCACATGTGGTGGGATTGTCCAATAATGGAAAGCCTTTGGAAAGAATTTATCCAAATTGGTAGGAGTGTTATAGACCATAACTTTTGCATTTCTGCCACCACTGCTATACTGGGTATAACAGATCAAGAAGAAAGCAGGGAGAGCAGTTTTTTGAAGGAAATAGGCACTTTAGTGGTTAAAAACATATTAGCGAAACATTGGAAAAGCTCAGAAGCCCCAGTATTTTCTGAATGGCTTATGAGAATGGAAGATCTGTGTGAAAGCCCAGGGATGGATATGTATGAGATAGTTTCAAATCAATTCATAGCTATGAGAGAAATTTGGAAGGCACTGAAACCCTAGAGAGGAGAGAGGAAAAATCAAAAGAGGGAGACCGAAGAGTAGCGCAGTGTATGTGTGTATATGACTGTGATCTAAGTTTCAATGAAAAGTTGAATGAAGAATGCATGGAGGTATGGATGTGTGTCAGTTGGAAGGGGCAAAAAAAAATAAGTGTGTGGTGCTGCTCATGGTTGTTTGTGTCCGTGGTGGGTCTTGACTTGGGGTTGCTTATGGTCAGCTGGAGGGTGTTTTGTCTTGTTTTGTTTTCTTTTGTTTTTTTGTTTTGGCAGAGGGTGGCATGTGGTGGGGCGGTGTGCGGGAGGCACTATTGTGGAGGGAGAGCATTTCTCGGCTTTTGTGTGCATTTGAGTGGAGAGTGTCCAGTCCGGGATTATTTGCACCCTTCTCAATGGTCAATGGAGAGGCCTTTATTGGCTATTGTAGCGGCCAGACACTTACTATGATAGCAGACCAGCTTTTTGCATGTAGGACAGGTATGTCTGCCCTTTTATCCTTGGTAATGAGCTTCATATCTTCCTGGTTGAAGGGTCTTCTTGCCATCACCCTGATCTGTTGGCTCCCTCCAAAGATTCTCGGTTGGATCTGGGTCGGAACCTTGGCTGGACCGCTCCAAGACGTTGGTGTTGTTGTCTGTTGACCAATACTGCACTACTTTTGCTGTTTGTTTTTGATTAATGTGATGCTGAAATGTCCACTGGTGCCCGGGGCCGGGTTGCTCTGCAGATTGCCTGGTGGTATCGTTGAGAGTCCCCATGTTCTGCTCTTTTTTCATGCTGCCATTTGCTGTGGTTGAGTTCCCTGCTCCATTGGCTGAGGGGTAGCCTCGGGGCATTACGTTCCGCCACCATGTTTGACAGTGGGGATGGTGCTCTTTAGATTTAAGATTTTTTTTTTACACTAAATGAAGGAAACAGCATTGTGACCGGGCGATTCAATTGTTGTTTCATCTGACCATGACACAGAGGACCACGGGTCTTCCTCCTTGTCTGGATGAGCATTTTGCAGGGGCCAAGCGAGCTTTTGTGCCTTATCTGGAGAAGCGGCATCCTCCTTTGGTCCGCATTTGCGGGGCCCAGTGGCGTGTGGTGTCCGGTGGATTTATTTGCCTTGGGACGTTGCCACTAGCGGAGCCTGGGCTCGCTGGGGTGGCCTTAGTGGTGATCCTTGGGTTCTTTCCCGCCTCTCATTGTCCTCTTGGTCGGTGTGGGTGTTGTTTTTGGCCTCCAGCTGCGTTCTATGGGGTTTTCCAAACTGGGGAAGATCTTGTGTTTTTTTTTCTCTTTGCAGTGTGGCCGCTGGAACTTGGAGGCATTTGGGGATGGCCTTGTGGCCCTTTCCTGGCTAGGAGCGACTGTGGTGTGACCGGCCGCTGACCGGCTGCGGAGAGCTGCTGCTTTGCACCTGTTGAGCTGGTTGGCACAGCCCGGTTGGTCGTGGTGGTTGGGATGCCTTGGCACAGTTTGGAGTTTATGGAGTGGTGTGGAGCTTTGGATTGTCCCACTGTGGAAGTTTGTGGAGGGTGTGGATGGTTTTGGGCTGGGCGCTTTCTGCTCGGATGTGGGTGGGGGCTGTTTGTTTGTTTATTTATCTATTTATTTTTCCTTCTCTGTGGTGCCTCTTGTGCATCGCCCTGTTGTCTCCCTGTGGGTGCCTGTATCTGTTACTGTCGGGAAGCAGCTTGCTGGCTGGACGGAGGTGACTTAAGGTCGGGGTTGCCGGGGAGGGGGTGATTAGGGACATCGCTGAATGGGTGTGTGGATATGTAGTGCACTATTTATTTTAATATACAGCATAATCACTGTATCACCTCATGTTGGCTGTTATTATTGGTATTTTCTTTTGATTATCATTAATAAAATACAACTCTTCAAACTGTGATGCAAACTTTACCCAACATGAGGAGCACTGCTGTGAAGCCTTAAAATCAGTTGGGATATACCCTGTAGGTATGCGGAGTTTGAAAGAAAAAGAAAAAAAAGAAAAAGTACCAAAAGGTAGGTGAAAAATTACTGTCTTTCTTGCTGGTGGCTTCAAAAGGCATTTTATTTATTGCATTTATAAATTGCCAACATATTACGCAGCGCTGATGCGCTTATAATGTTAAAATATCACCTAGGAAAAACTTAGGAGAGAAAGTGCATTGGATGGGGGCCACAGTGTTTCTCTCCCAACAAGCTGAGCTAAGGGAATTCCCTTAGCTCAGCTTGTAGCATTGCCAGACACAGGCTGGGGGATGTAATGACTAGTCTGTGATTTGTCCACACAGGAGCATCTTGCTAGCAAGTAAGGATTGAAGCATGCCAGCCACATACATATGTAGCTTACTTTTCTTCCATGATAGCACCATCATTTGGACAATCTTCTCTGTTTAAAAGCCTTTGAGTTGTTTGTGATGTTGATCCAATTGGTTCCTATCATTTCTGAACTAATTTGCCATAGCCCGGTTTCACACTGCTAATCAGCATTTTTTTTTCTGCGGTGCGCTGCAAGGGAGAGGCCTTTGGGAATGTCTGTGTTAATAGGCAGTAATCCACATCTGGCAGCAGGCTTTGGTGGTAAAAACAGGCGAACGCACCACGCTAGAAAGAAGCCTGAATTATATCAGCTGAGTCAGGCAAAAAATATCTAAAGCTTGCTATACACATTGATTTTGACCAGTTTGTTCACAACTTAACGCAGTACATCCTGAGAAAGAAATGTAGGCGGGGCGAAATATGTTGACATGAAGCTGCGTCCTAACTGCATCTGAGTCTGGCTGGAGTGTGGCTGTTACTGGCCATGCAGGGTACTGGCTAGCGTTCTCAAGGAGAGGCTCTTTGGCAAGGGGCCACTCTTTTAGCTATGAACGGCTGCCTGGAGCAGCCGCCATGGAGACCGGGACGCTGCAAGGAGGGAGCATGCAGCTGTTCCCCTTCCGCTCACAGGCAATCATTGCTGCCAGTGGATGCAGGACGCCGCACAGAGGGAAGCCACAGCTGGTCCCCACGACTTCTCCCAGCCTCTCACTGCACATGGGACATGCCACGGCAGGTTAGTACTTTCAGTACTGCTGCCCCTCTTGCAGGGCCTCAGCTTTCTCTCACTCCACGACCTATCGACCAGGCCTCATCCACGATTTCCCGTGGCTCCATCTTGGCTGACAATCATCTTTGTACTTCACAACCCCATTCTCTGCGAGTTGCTAGGCCACTACGGCTGACTCTGCTCCCAGCCCAGCCACCAGTGCTATTCCACCTTCCCGCGGGGCTGCCTGGCGAACCAGCAACACCACCACCACATTACATGCAGGAGACCATAAAGGTCCCTAGACGGCTGGCGCGGCCACCCACATCCACTTACCACTGGAATGCCCAGCCGTCTGGCTCCTCCGTCGCACACTAGGCCTCTTCCATCCACCGACTGCCCCAGCCACTCTGCAAGGCAGGTAGCCAAGTTCTGCTGCAGCCATGCCACCGCTCCAGTGACTCCATGACCTGCAAGGACCCACAGTGGCTCCAGGACCCTGCTTCATCCACCAGTGTGTTGGATTCTCTTTGGCCCCAAGGGGGTTAATAAATGAAAACGTATAAACAGTAGCCAAAGGGGATTTACTTTTCACTGCTCTTCACCTTCTCTCGCTTTATTTTTCTCTCTCTCTGCAGGGCAGAGACTGCGGGGCATCTGATGAAAAATATCACTGAATAAGCGTTTTGAGTGCCAAGATGGCAGTGGATTGCCCCCTGGCCCTTCTCCTGGGTCCTCCTTGCTGTATCCTCTATCTATGCCTTTAGTCTATGCACATGCACTGTACCTACTGTATATAAGTGTATGCACTGTAAGCTAAATGTCCATTACTGTACCATCATGACCCTGTTTCGCCAAAACTCTTGTTGTACTTAGCGAAATAAACATGATTCTGATTCTACCAATTGGAGGCTACCAGGGGCGTAACTAGAAATCACTGGGCCCCCCTGCGAAAATTTGGATGCCCCCTCCCCCATAGGTGCCAAATAATCATGATGGGGCAGCGTTTCACTATAAAATAATTGTAATGAGGCAGCATTTCACCATAAAATAATCGTAATGCAGCAATGTTTCGCCAGAACTTAATCGTAAAGTGGGCAGCATTTTACCATAAAATAATCTTAAAGTGGGCAGCATTTCACCATAAAGTAATTGTAAAGTGGGCAGCAGTCACCAGAAAATAATCATAAAGTGGACAGCAGTCATCAGAAAATAATCGTAATGTGGGCAGCAGTCACCAGAAAATAATCGTAAAGTGGGCAGCATTCACCAGAAAATCATAATGTGGGCAACATTCACCAGAAAATCGTAATGTGGGCAGCAGTCACCAGAAAATCGCGATGTGGGCAGCATTCACTAGAAAATCGCAATGTGGGCAGCATTCACCAGAAAATCGTAATGTGGGCAGCATTCACCAGAAAATCGCAATGTGGGCAACAGTCACCAGAAAATCGCAATGTGGGCAGCGTTCACCAGAAAATCGTACAGTGGGCAGCAGTCACCAGAAAATCGTACAGTGGGCAGCAGTAACCAGAAAATCATACAGTGGGCACCAGTCACCAGAAAATAGTACAGTGGGCAGAAAAAACAACTCACTCACCTGGCAGAAGCTACCAGGGGCGTAACTAGAAATCACTGGGCCCCCCTGCGAAAATTTGGATGCCCCCCCCCCCCATAGATGCCAAATAATCGTGATGGGGCAGCGTTTCACTATAAAATAATTGTATTGGGGCAGCATTTCACCATAAAATAATCGTAATGCAGCAATGTTTCGCCAGAAATTAATCGTAAAGTGGGCAGCATTTCACCATAAAATAATCGTAAAGTGGGCAGCATTTCACCATAAAGTAATTGTAAAGTGGGCAGCAGTCACCAGAAAATAATCATAAAGTGGACAGCAATCATCAGAAAATATTAGTAATGTGGGCAGCAGTCATCAGAAAATAATCGTAATGTAGGCAGCAGTCACCAGAAAATAATCGTAAAGTGGGCAGCATTCACCAGAAAATCGTAATGTGGGCAGCAGTCACCAGAAAATCGTAATGTGGGCAGCATTCACCAGAAAATCGCAATGTGGGCAGCAGGCACCAGAAAATCGCAATGTGGGCAGCGTTCACCAGAAAATCGTACACAGGGCAGCAGTCACCAGAAAATCGTACAGTGGGCAGCAGTAACCAGAAAATCATACAGTGGGCACCAGTCACCAGAAAATAGTACAGTGGGCAGAAAAAAACAACTCACTCACCTGGCAGAAGTCTCCGCTCCCGGCCGGCCTCTGGTGTGCAGATCTCCCGACGATCCTCCTGAAGCACATCTCCCGTGCTGACAGGCAGACTGCAGGGCTATGGCAAGATGGTGCCCGAAGCTCTGTACTGGAACCACAAATAGTCTCCAGTGCAGGGCTTCAGCAGCCATCTTTCCATAGCCCTGCTCTGCCTCCCGGGAGACTGCAGGCTGTGGAGAATGAACTGGCACGGCATCTATTAGATGCCGCGGCCAGTTCCACACCTGGCTGGAGGGTTGCATCCTGCGGCTGATGGGGTTGCATCTCCAGTAGTTACGCCGGTGGAAGCTACTTACTATCACTGAAGGCAACAAAGAATCTATAACTGGACTGGTAACAATACTATGACCATGTGATACTGCAATGTATGTTGAGCTGCTATATACATAGGGGACAATCACTTTATATACAACAGTGGGTGGAGGATATTATTGCAGTTTCCGTCCACGCTATAGCACATATCTAACAGGGATATGTGAGGGAGCAGGCTGGTGTTGTACTTTATACTGGTTGAACTCGATGGACGTATGTCTTTTTTCAACCAAAATAACTATGTAACTATGTAACAGCAATATTTTGTTGAGACTGTGGCCAGGGATTGTTGTAATCCATTTAGACAATTTGGACTAAGAACCTCACTTTTTAGTATAATATGCAGCCATGGCTGAGCTGAGTAGCCACTAAATCCTGCCCACACTATAGCAAAATTTTCATAGCAGACTTCCGGATTCGGCGTTGAGCGGGATGGTGGCTTGAGCTCAAAGCTCCATCCCATCCATCTTGTGCAAAGCCTCTCCGCACTTGTACAGGAGAGTGAACGGCCACGGATGCCCACCGATGTTGGCAGAGGCGGCCTTAGAGTATGCGGGGCCTGGGGCGAGTGTCACATGTGGGGCCTAGAGCCATAAGTGTAGGCCATATACCGTATCGCCACGTTCATGGACGTATCCGCCTTTAATGCAGTATTCCTTATTATTATTGTTTGAAAACAATTATGTCAGGTAAAGGCCACTAAGCCAACCAATATAAAAACAAACATTTGCATGGTGGTTTTAAGTGCAGGGGTGGGGGAGCTCATGCTTCAATTAATTTGGAAATTCTAAGGTTCATGTTTCACAAAATTCACATTGTTGTAGTAACTTTTGTCTTGCAAAATTCAGCAAATTCAGCAATCATGAGGCCCCCAAAATGACCAACTCAGCAATCATGAGGCCCCCAACAAGACAAATTCAGCAATCATGAGGCCCCCAACAAGACAAATTCAGCAATCATGAGGCCCCCAACAAGACAAATTCAGCAATCATGAGGCCCCAAACAAGACAAATTCAGCAATCATGAGGCCCCCAACAAGACAAATTCAGCAATCATGAGGCCCCCAACAAATCATGAGGCCCCCAACAAGACAAATTCAGTAACCATGAGGCCCCCAACAAGACAAATTAAGCAGTCATGAGGCACATAAATATACAGCATTTCACATAAATAGGCAGAATGCCCCCTTAATATGGTAGACACCTCTCACCTGGCAGCAGTTCCCCAAAATACACTCAATCTGACAGCAGTGGTTCCCCAAAAATAGGTAGCCCCAGGTCTATAGGTGTCCCTAGAATAGGTGGCCAGCGGTATAGATGTCCCCAGAATAGGTGGCCAGCGGTATAGATGTCCCCAGAACAGGTAGCCAGGGGTAGAGCTGTACCCAGAACAGGTAGCCAGGGGTATATGTGCCCAGTATATGTAGGCAGGGGTATATGTCCCCAGTATATGTAGCCAGGGTATATGTGCCCAGTATATGTAGTCAGGGGTATATGTGCCCAGTATATGTAGTCAGGGTTATTTGTGCCCAGTATATGTAGGCAGGTGTATATGTGCCCAGTATATGTAGGCAGGTGTATATGTGCCCAGTATATGTAGGCAGGTGTATATGTGCCCAGTATATGTAGGCAGGTGTATATGTGCCCAGTATATGTAGTGGTGGGTATATATCCCCAGTATATGTAGCCTGGGGTATATGTGCCCAGTATATGTAGCCAGGGGTATATGTGCCCAGTAAATGTAGGCAGGGGTATATGTGCCCAGTATATGTAGCCAGGGGTATATGTGCCCAGTATATGTAGCTAGGGGTATATGTCCCCAGTATTTGTAGTCAGGGGTATATGTCCCAGTATATGTAGTCAGGGGTATATGTCCCCAGTATATGTAGGCAGGTGTATATGTGCCCAGTAAACGTAGCCAGGGGTATATTTGCCCAGTATATGTAGCCAGGGGTATATGTGCCCAGTATATGTAACCAGGGGTATAGGTGTCCCCAGTATATGTAGCCAGGGTGTATATGTCCCCAGTATATGTAGCCAGGAGAATATGTGCCCAGTATATGTAGCCAGGGGTATATTTGCCCAGTATATGTAGTCAGGGGTATATGTCCCCAGTATTTGTAATCAGGGGTATATGTCTCAGTATATGTAGTCAGGGGTATATGTCCCCAGTATATGTAGGCAGATGTATATGTGCCCAGTATATGTAGCCAGGGGTATATTTGCCCAGTATATGTAGCCAGGGGTATATGTGCCCAGTATTATTATTATTATTCTTTATTTATAAAGCACCAACATATTCCGTGGCGCTGTACAATGTAAGAAAACAAACAAGGGATACATAATGATACAGACAATGATATACATCAAATATGAACACTGATACAAGATACAGCACTGCTTATTACAATTTGATTTAACATGATGACTAAAATGTATAAATGTCTAACAGTGTGTAAGCAATTAAATTAATAACATTCCATGACACAAAAGGGTGAGAGGCCTGCCCTTGCGAGCTTACAATCTAAAGGAAATATATGTAGTATATGTAGGAAGTATATGTAGCCAGGGGTATATGTCCCCAGTAGATGTAGTTAGGGGTATAGGTCCCCAGTAGATGTAGCCAGAGGTATATATCCGAGTATATGTAGCCAGAGGTATATGTCCCAGAATAGGTAGCCAGGTGTGCCCCCAGCAGGAGGGGAGCAGCGTAGTGAAAGGAGAGCTGTGGGCACAGTGGGGAAGGGGGGCCATCCCTCACCTTAGGGGCTCTCCCTCCCTCGCTCTCCCCTCAGGAACTAATGTGCGGGTGGCTGGCTGGCAGCGAGCGGAACTTACCTCTGTCTCGTCGCAGCGCGGGATGATTTGCCACTAGTCTGGTCTGATCCAGACCAGAGCATCGGCACCAGAACTTCCGGCGCTGGAGCGAGACAGAGGTGAGTTCCGCCCACTGCCAGCCAGCCACCTGCACATTAGTTCTGGACAGGAGAGCAAGGGAGGGAGAGCCCCCTAAGGTGAGGGAAGGAGGGGGAAGTTGGCCCCCCTTCCCCACCATCTGCACAGCTCTCCCTCTTCTCTGCTCCCCTCCTGCTGGCCGCACGGCACGCCGCTGGGGGTGCAGCGGGCGGTCAGGCGAGCGGTCGGCAGCCCGCAGTGTGAGGCCTCTTCAAGTGCGGGGCCTCTTCAAGCGTGGGGCCTGGGGCGATTGCCCCACTTGCCCCCCCCCCAAAGGCCGGCTCTGGATGTTGGAGATCTCGGAAGCCTTCGACATGAATTGGAATGTAACCCAGTCCACGGACAAAAAAACGCCAAGGGCTGTGAAATCTGGTGTCAGAGGTGCAGCCAGCGAATCATGGGCAGATATTTTCTATGATCACAGATTAGCCGTAATTCATGAGCATTTTTCCACTATTCCGCTTCAGTATTCGATGCCGTGATTGATTCTGGATCACGGAAATCGACCACGGCAATGCCATGAATAAGAATATACGGAACACATTCACGGTCATGATCGCGGTGGGTAAAGCTGTGATTAGGTCGTGATTAGCGGAAATGGGCAGAAATGACATCCCCCTGGGCCAATCAGAGGCCCCCAGCCAGGCCCCAGCAACCAATTATAGGAGGGGAGGTTCTGCCCTCTCCTCTAGAGATGGGCCGAACGGTTCGCCGGCGAACGGTTCGAGGCGAACATCGGGTGGTTCGCCTTCGTCGGCGAAGGCAAACTTTCCCGGAAGTTCGATTCGCCTCATAATGCTCTATGAGGGTCAACTTTGATCCTCTGCATCACAGTCAGCAGGCGCATGGTAGCCAATCCGGCTATACTAAGCCCTGGAGCCCCACCCCCCTTATATAAGGCAGGCTCCGGCGGCCATTAGCCTCACTCGTGTGCCTGCTAGAGACAGAATAGGGACAGCTGCTGCAGACTTGTTCTCCTAGGGACAGATTAGTCAGGCTCTTGCCTTCTTAGCTTGCTTAGCTGAATCTTATTGCTATAATAGCGCCCCAGAAAAGCTCTTTTTAGAGCTTATCCTGCTCGTGTGATCAATTTTTTTTTCTGTGTTTGAAACTGACACTTGTGTTTTTTAGACAGCATTGCTAATTCATACTGTGTGTCCCACTGCCAGCAGCAGCAGCACATTCAGTGACTACTACCTGTGTGTGTGAGACACTTGTGTTGCTTAGACAGCATTGCTAATTCATAATGTGTGTGTCCCACTGCCAGCAGCCCACCAGCATTCAGCAGCACATTCAGTGACACCTGTGTGTGTGACAGGGAGCTGCACATTGTACTACCTACCCAGTACTGCATTTACCTACTACTAGTACCTGTTGTGTTTAGTTAACCCACCTCATCACTGCATACACCTACGTTTCTGTTGAGTGAACCCACCTCGCTGCACATAACTACCTTTTGTGTTGAGTGAACGTGCCTCACTGCATATAACTACCTTTTAAGTTGAGTGAACTCACCTCACTGCATATCTACCTTTTCTGTAGAGTGAACTCACCTCACTGCATATAACTACCTTTGTGTTGAGTGAACTCCGCTGACTGCATCTAACTACCTGTTGTGTTCAGTGAACTCACCTCACTGCATATATAACTACCTTTGGGTTGAGTGAACTCACCTCACTGCATATCTACCTTTTCTGTTGAGTGAACTCACCTCACTGCATATAACTACGTTTATGCTGAGTGAACTCAGCTGACTGCATCTAACTACCTGTTGTGTTCAGTGAACTCACCTCACTGAATATATAACTACCTTTGGGTTGAGTGAACTCACCTCACTGCACATAGCTACCTTTTGTGTTCAGTGAACTCACCTCACTGCATATACAGTATAACTACCTTTCGGTTGAGTGAACTCACCTCACTGCACATAGCTACCTTTTGTGTTCAGTGAACTCACCTCACTGCATACATAACTACCTTTGGGTTGAGTGAACTCACCTCACTGCACATAGCTACCTGTTGTGTTTAGTGAACTCACCTCACTGCATATATAACTACCTTTGGGTTGAGTGAACTCACCTCACTACATATCTACCTTTTTTTGTTGAGTGAACTCACCTCACTGCATATAATTACGTTTGTGTTGAGTGAACTCAGCTGACTGCATCTAACTACCTGTTGTGTTCAGTGAACTCACCTCACTGCATATATAACTACCTTTGGGTTGAGTGAACTCACCTCACTGCACATAGCTACCTTTTGTGTTCAGTGAACTCACCTCACTGCATATACAGTATAACTACCTTTGGGTTGAGTGAACTCACCTCACTGCATATATAACTACCTTTGGGTTGAGTGAACTCACCTCACTGCATATATAACTACCTTTGTGTTAAGTGAACTCACCTCACTGCATATAACCACGTTTGTGTTGAGTGAACTCAGCTGACTGCATCTAACTATCTGTTTTGTTCAGTGAACTCACCCCACTGCATATATAACTACCTTTGTGTTGAGTGAACTCACCTCACTGCATATAACTAGCTTTGGGTTTAGTGAACTCACCTCACTGCATATATAACTACCTTTGGGATGAGTGAACTCACCACACTGCATATCTACCTTTTGTGTTGAGTGAACTCACCTCACTGCATATAACTACGTTTGTGTTGAGTGAACTCAGCTGACTGCATCTAACTACCTGTTGTGTTCAGTGAACTCACCCCACTGCATATATAACTACCTTTGGGTTGAGTGAACTCACCTCACTGCATATCTACCTTTTCTGTTGAGTGAACTCACCTCACTGCATATAATTACGTTTGTGTTGAGTGAAGTCAGCTGACTGCATCTAACTACCTGTTGTGTTCAGTGAACTCACCTCAATGCATATATAACTACCTTTGGGTTGAGTGAACTCAACTCACTGCACATAGCTACCTTTTGTGTTCAGTAACTCACCTCACTGCGTATATAACTACCTTTGGGTTGAGTGAACTCACCTCACTGCATATATAACTACCTTTGGGTTGAGTGAACTCACCACACTGCATATCTACCTTTTGTGTTGAGTAAACTCACCTCACTGCATATAACTACGTTTGTGTTGAGTGAACTCAGCTGACTGCATCTAATTACCTGTTGTGTTCAGTGAACTCACCCCACTGCATATATAACTACCTTTGGGTTGAGTGAACTCACCTCACTGCACATAGCTACCTTTTGTGTTCAGTGAACTCACCTCACTGCATATATAACTACCTTTGGGTTGAGTGAACTCACCTACACTGCATATCTACCTGTTGTGTTCAGTGAACTCACCCCACTGCATATATAACTACCTTTGGGTTGAGTGAACTCACCTCACTGCACATAGCTACCTTTTGTGTTCAGTGAACTCACCTCACTGCATATATAACTACCTTTGGGTTGAGTGAACTCACCTCACTGCATATCTACCTTTTCTGTTGAGTGAACTCACCTCACTGCATATAACTACATTTGTGTTGAGTGAACTCAGCTGACTGCATCTAACTACCTGTTGTGTTCAGTGAACTCACCTCACTGCATATACAGTATAACTACCTTTGGGTTGAGTGAACTCACCTCACTGCACATATCTACCTTTTGTGTTGAGTGAACTCACCTCACTGCATATAACTACGTTTGTGTTGAGTGAACTCAGCTGACTGCATCTAACTACCTGTTGTGTTCAGTGAACTCACCCCACTGCATATATAACTACCTTTGTGTTAAGTGAACTCACCTCACTGCATATAACCACGTTTGTGTTGAGTGAACTCAGCTGACTGCATCTAACTATCTGTTTTGTTCAGTGAACTCACCCCACTGCATATATAACTACCTTTGTGTTGAGTGAACTCACCTCACTGCATATAACTACCTTTGGGTTTAGTGAACTCACCTCACTGCATATATAACTACCTTTGGGATGAGTGAACTCACCTCACTGCATATAACTACGTTTGTGTTGAGTGAACTCAGCTGACTGCATCTAACTACCTGTTGTGTTCAGTGAACTCACCCCACTGCATATATAACTACCTTTGGGTTGAGTGAACTCACCTCACTGCATATCTACCTTTTCTGTTGAGTGAACTCACCTCACTGCATATAATTACGTTTGTGTTGAGTGAAGTCAGCTGACTGCATCTAACTACCTGTTGTGTTCAGTGAACTCACCTCAATGCATATATAACTACCTTTGGGTTGAGTGAACTCAACTCACTGCACATAGCTACCTTTTGTGTTCAGTAACTCACCTCACTGCGTATATAACTACCTTTGGGTTGAGTGAACTCACCTCACTGCATATATAACTACCTTTGGGTTGAGTGAACTCACCACACTGCATATCTACCTTTTGTGTTGAGTAAACTCACCTCACTGCATATAACTACGTTTGTGTTGAGTGAACTCAGCTGACTGCATCTAATTACCTGTTGTGTTCAGTGAACTTACCCCACTGCATATATAACTACCTTTGGGTTGAGTGAACTCACCTCACTGCACATAGCTACCTTTTGTGTTCAGTGAACTCACCTCACTGCATATATAACTACCTTTGGGTTGAGTGAACTCACCTACACTGCATATCTACCTGTTGTGTTCAGTGAACTCACCCCACTGCATATATAACTACCTTTGGGTTGAGTGAACTCACCTCACTGCACATAGCTACCTTTTGTGTTCAGTGAACTCACCTCACTGCATATATAACTACCTTTGGGTTGAGTGAACTCACCTCACTGCATATCTACCTTTTCTGTTGAGTGAACTCACCTCACTGCATATAACTACATTTGTGTTGAGTGAACTCAGCTGACTGCATCTAACTACCTGTTGTGTTTAGTGAACTCACCTCACTGCATATACAGTATAACTACCTTTGGGTTGAGTGAACTCACCTCACTGCACATATCTACCTTTTGTGTTGAGTGAACTCACCTCACTGCATATAACTACGTTTGTGTTGAGTGAACTCAGCTGACTGCATCTAACTACCTGTTGTGTTCAGTGAACTCACCCCACTGCATATATAACTACCTTTGTGTTGGGTGTTCAGTGAACTCACCCCACTGCATATATGGGCAGCATGTTGGCGTAGTGGTTAGCTCTCTCGCCTTGCAGCGCTGGGTCCCTGGTTCGAATCCCAGCCAGGGCACTATCTGAAAAGAGTTTGTATGTTCTCTCCGTGTCTGCGTGGGTTTCCTCCGGGCACTCCGGTTTCCTCCCACATTCCAAAAACATACGGATAAGTTAATTGGCTCCCCCTAAAAAATTGGCCCTAGACGACAGTACTTACACTACATGATATAGACAGATGGCAATGGTAGGGATTAGAATGTGAGCTCCTTGAGGGACAGTTAGTGACAATATATATATATATATACACTGTACAGCGCTGCGTAATATGTCGGCGCTATATAAATACTAAATAATAATAATAATAATATATAACTAACTTTGTGTTGAGTGAACTCACCTCACTGCATATATAACTACCTTTGGGTTGAGTGAACTCACCTCACTGCATATCTACCTTTTCTGTTGAGTGAACACACCTCACTGCATATAACTACGTTTGTGTTGAGTGAACTCAGCTGACTGCATCTAACTACCTGTTGTGTTCAGTGAACTCACCTCACTGCATATATAACTACCTTTGGGTTGAGGGAACTCACCTCACTGCATATCTACCTTTTCTGTTGAGTGAACTCACCTCACTGCATATAACTACGTTTGTGTTGAGTGAACTCAGCTGACTGCATCTAACTACCTGTTGTGTTCAGTAAACTCACCCCACTGCATATAAAACTACCTATGAGTTGAGTGAACTCACCTCACTGCATATATAACTACCTTTGGGTTGAGTGAACTCACCTCACTGCATATCTACCTTTTCTGTTGAGTGAACTCACCTCACTGCATATAACTACGTTTATGCTGAGTGAACTCAGCTGACTGCATCTAACTACCTGTTGTGTTCAGTGAACTCACCTCACTGCATATATAACTACCTTTGGGTTGAGTGAACTCACCTCACTGCACATAGCTACCTTTTGTGTTCAGTGAACTCACCTCACTGCATATACAGTATAACTACCTTTGGGTTGAGTGAACTCACCTCACTGCACATAGCTACCTTTTGTGTTCAGTGAACTCACCTCACTGCATACATAACTACCTGTTGTGTTCAGTGAACTCACCTCACTGCATATATAACTACCTTTGGGTTGAGTGAACTCACCTCACTGCATATCTACCTTTTCTGTTGAGTGAACTCACCTCACTGCATATAACTACGTTTGTGTTGAGTGAACTCAGCTGACTGCATCTAACTACCTGTTGTGTTCAGTGAACTCACCTCACTGCATATATAACTACCTTTGGGTTGAGTGAACTCACCTCACTGCACATAGCTACCTTTTGTGTTCAGTGAACTCACCTCACTGCATATATATTACTACCTTTGGGTTGAGTGAACTCACCTCACTGCATATATAACTACCTTTGGGTTGAGTGAACTCACCTCACTGCATATATAACTACCTTTGTGTTAAGTGAACTCACCTCACTGCATATAACCACGTTTGTGTTGAGTGAACTCAGCTGACCGCATCTAACTATCTGTTTTGTTCAGTGAACTCACCCCACTGCATATATAACTACCTTTGTGTTGAGTGAACTCACCTCACTGCATATAACTACCTTTGGGTTGAGTGAACTCACCTCACTGCATATATAACTACCTTTGGGTTGAGTGAACTCACCACACTGCATATCTACCTTTTGTGTTGAGTGAACTCACCTCACGGCATATAACTACGTTTGTGTTGAGTGAACTCAGCTGACTGCATCTAACTACCTGTTGTGTTCAGTGAACTCACCCCACTGCATATATAACTACCTTTGGGTTGAGTGAACTCACCTCACTGCACATAGCTACCTTTTGTGTTCAGTGAACTCACATCACTGCATATACAGTATAACTACCTTTGGGTTGAGTGAACTCACCTCACTGCACATAGCTATCTTTTGTGTTCACCTCACTGCACATAGCTACCTTTTGTGTTCAGTGAACTCACCTCACTGCATATATAACTACCTTTGGGTTGAGTGAACTCACCTCACTGCACATAGCTATCTGTTGTGTTCAGTGAACTCACCTCACTGCATATATAACTACCTTTGGGTTGAGTGAACTCACCTCACTGCACATAGCTACCTTTTGTGTTCAGTGAACTCACATCACTGCATATACAGTATAACTACCTTTGGGTTGAGTGAACTCACCTCACTGCACATAGCTATCTTTTGTGTTCACCTCACTGCACATAGCTACCTTTTGTGTTCAGTGAACTCACCTCACTGCATATATAACTACCTTTGGGTTGAGTGAACTCACCTCACTGCACATAGCTATCTGTTGTGTTCAGTGAACTCACCTCACTGCATATATAACTACCTTTGGGTTGAGTGAACTCACCTCACTGCATATCTACCTTTTCTGTTGAGTGAACACACCTCACTGCATATAACTACGTTTGTGTTGAGTAAACTCAGCTGACTGCATCTAACTACCTGTTGTGTTCAGTGAACTCACCTCACTGCATATATAACTACCTTTGGGTTGAGTGAACTCACCTCACTGCATATCTACCTTTTCTGTTGAGTGAACTCACCTCACTGCATATAACTACGTTTGTGTTGAGTGAACTCAGCTGACTGCATCTAACTACCTGTTGTGTTCAGTGAACTCACCTCACTGCATATATAACTACCTTTGGGTTGAGTGAACTCACCTCACTGCATATATAACTACCTTTGGGTTGAGTGAACTCACCTCACTGCATATCTACCTTTTGTGTTGAGTGAACTCACCTCACTGCATATAACCACGTTTGTGTTGAGTGAACTCAGCTGACTGCATCTAACTACCTGTTTTGTTCAGTGAACTCACCCCACTGCATATATAACTACCTTTGTGTTGAGTGAACTCACCTCACTGCATATAACTACGTTTGTGTTGAGTGAACTCAGCTGACTGCATCTAACTACCTGTTGTGTTCACCTCACCTCACTGCACATAGCTACCTTTTGTGTTCAGTGAACTCACCTCACTGCATATACAGTATAACTACCTTTGGGTTGAGTGAACTCACCTCACTGCACATAGCTACCTTTTGTGTTCAGTGAACTCACCTCACTGCATATATAACTACCTTTGGGTTGAGTGAACTCACCTCACTACATATATAACTACCTTTGGGTTGAGTGAACTCACCTCACTGCATATATAACTACCTTTGTGTTAAGTGAACTCACCTCACTGCATATAACCACGTTTGTGTTCAGTGAACTCAGCTGACTGCATCTAACTACCTGTTGTTGTCACCTCACCTCACTGCACATAGCTACCTTTTGTGTTCAGTGAACTCACTTCACTGCATATATAACTACCTTTGGGTTAAGTGAACTCACCTCACTGCATATCTACCTTTTTTGTTGAGTGAACTCACCTCACTGCATATAACTACGTTTGTGTTGAGTGAACTCAGCTGACTGCATCTAACTACCTGTTGTGTTCAGTGAACTCACCTCACTGCATACATAACTACCTTTGGGTTGAGTGAACTCACCTCACTGCACATAGCTACCTTTTGTGTTCAGTGAACTCACATCACTGCATATACAGTATAACTACCTTTGGGTTGAGTGAACTCACCTCACTGCACATAGCTACCTTTTGTGTACACCTCACTGCACATAGCTACCTTTTGTGTTCAGTGAACTCACCTCACTGCATATATAACTACCTTTGGGTTGAGTGAACTCACCTCACTGCACATAGCTATCTGTTGTGTTCAGTGAACTCACCTCACTGCATATATAACTACCTTTGGGTTGAGTGAACTCACCTCACTGCACATAGCTATCTGTTGTGTTCAGTGAACTCACCTCACTGCATATATAACTACCTTTGGGTTGGGTGAACTCACCTCACTGCATATCTACCTGTTGTGTTCAGTGAACTCACCCCACTGCATATATAACTACCTTTGGGTTGAGTGAACTCACCTCACTGCACATAGCTACCTTTTGTGTTCAGTGAACTCACCTCACTGCATATAACTACGTTTGTGTTGAGTGAATTCAGCTGACTGCATCTAACTACCGGTTGTGTTCAGTGAACTCACCTCACTGCATATACAGTATAACTACCTTTGGGTTGAGTGAACTCACCTCACTGCACATATCTACCTTTTTTGTTGAGTGAACTCACCTCACTGTATATAGCTACGTTTGTGTTGAGTGAACTCAGCTGACTGCATCTAACTACCTGTTGTGTTCAGTAAGCTCACCCCACTGCATATATAACTACCTATGGGTTGAGTGAACTCACCCCACTGCATATATAACTACCTTTGGGTTGAGTGAACTCACCTCACTGCATATCTACCTTTTCTGTTGAGTGAACTCACCTCACTGCATATAACTACGTTTGTGTTGAGTGAACTCAGCTGACTGCATCTAACTACCTGTTGTGTTCAGTGAACTCACCTCACTGCATATATAACTACCTTTGGGTTGAGTGAACTCACCTCACTGCACATAGCTACCTTTTGTGTTCAGTGAACTCACATCACTGCATATACAGTATAACTACCTTTGGGTTGAGTGAACTCACCTCACTGCACATAGCTACCTTTTGTGTTCAGTGAACTCACCTCACTGCATATATAACTACCATTGGGTTGAGTGAACTCACCTCGCTGCATATATAACTACCTTTGGGTTGAGTGAACTCACCTCACTGCATATCTACCTTTTGTGTTGAGTGAACTCACCTCACTGCATATAACTACGTTTGTGTTGAGTGAACTCACCTCACTGCATATATAACTACCTTTGGGTTGAGTGAACTCACCTCACTGCATATATAACTACCTTTATGTTAAGTGAACTCACCTCACTGCATATAACCACGTTTGTGTTGAGTGAAGTCAGCTGACTGCATCTAACTACCTGTTGTTTTCAGTGAACTCACCTCACTGCATATATAACTACCTTTGGGTTGAGTGAACTCACCTCACTGCATATATAACTACCTTTGGGTTGAGTGAACTCACCACACTGCATATCTACCTTTTGTGTTGAGTGAACTCACCTCACTGCATATAACTACGTTTGTGTTGAGTGAACTCAGCTGACTGCATCTAACTACCTGTTGTGTTCAGTGAACTCACCCCACTGCTTATATAACTACCTTTGGGTTGAGTGAACTCACCTCACTGCACATAGCTACCTTTTGTGTTCAGTGAACTCACCTCACTGCATATATAACTACCTTTGGGTTGAGTGAACTCACCTCACTGCATATCTACCTGTTGTGTTCAGTGAACTCACCCCACTGCATATATAACTACCTTTGGGTTGAGTGAACTCACCTCACTGCACATAGCTACCTTTTGTGTTCAGTGAACTCACCTCACTGCATATATAACTACCTTTGGGTTGAGTGAACTCACCTCACTGCATATCTACCTTTTCTGTTGAGTGAACTCACCTCACTGCATATAACTACGTTTGTGTTGAGTGAACTCAGCTGACTGCATCTAACTACCTGTTGTGTTCAGTGAACTCACCTCACTGCATATATAACTACCTTTGGGTTGAGTGAACTCACCTCACTGCACATAGCTACCTTTTGTGTTCAGTGAACTCACATCACTGCATATACAGTATAACTACCTTTGGGTTGAGTGAACTCACCTCACTGCACATAGCTACCTTTTGTGTTCAGTGAACTCACCTCACTGCATATATAACTACCATTGGGTTGAGTGAACTCACCTCGCTGCATATATAACTACCTTTGGGTTGAGTGAACTCACCTCACTGCATATCTACCTTTTCTGTTGAGTGAACACACCTCACTGCATATAACTACGTTTGTGTTGAGTGAACTCAGCTGACTGCATCTAACTACCTGTTGTGTTTAGTAAACTCACCCCACTGCATATATAACTACATTTGGGTTGAGTGAACTCACCTCACTATACAGGGTCTTCTCACAAAATTAGCATATTGTGATAAAGTTCATTATTTTCTGTAATGTACTGATAAACATTAGGCTTCCATATATTTTAGATTCAAATACACACAACTGAAGTAGTTCAAGCCTTTTATTGTTTTAATATTGATGATTTTGGCATACAGCTCATGAAAACCCAAATTTCCTATATCAAAAAATTAGCATATTTGATCCAACCAATAAAAGAAAACGGTTTTTAAAACAAAAAAAAGTCAACCTTCAAATAATTATGTTCAGTTATGCACTCAATACTTGGTCGGGAATCCTTTTGCAGAAATGACTGCTTCAATGCGGCGTGGCATGGAGGCAATCAGCCTGTGGCACTGCTCAGGTGTTATGGAAGCCCGGGATGCTTCGATAGCGGCCTTAAGCTCATCTAGAGTGTTGGGTCTTGCATCTCTCAACTTTCTCTTCACAATATCCCACATATTCTCTATGGGGTTCAGGTCAGGAGAGTTGGCAGGCCAATTGAGCACAGTAATACCATGGTCAGTAAACCATTTACCAGTGGTTTTGGCACTGTGAGCAGGTGCCAGGTCGTGCTGAAAAATGAAATCTTCATCTCCATAAAGCTTTTCAGCAGATGGAAGCATGAACCCACTTTTGAACCAGAAACAGCGGCAGAAGTGAGTGACCTGGGCTACAGAGAAGCAGCACTGGACTGTTGCTCAGTGGTCCAAAGTACTTTTTTCAGATGAAAGCAACTTTTACATGTAATTCAGAAATCAAGGTGCCAGAGTCTGGAGAAAGACTGGGGAGAGGGAAATGCCAAAATGCCTGAAGTCCAGTGTCAAGTACCCACAGTCAGTGATGGTCTGGGGTGCCATGTCAGCTGCTGGTGTTGATCCACTGTGTTTTATCAAGGGCAGGGTCAATGCAGCTAGCTATCAGAAGATTTTGGAGCACTTCATGCTTCCATCTGCTGAAAAGCTTTATGGAGATGAAGATTTCATTTTTCAGCACGACCTGGCACCTGCTCACAGTGCCAAAACCACTGGTAAATGGTTTACTGACCATGGTATTACTGTACTCAATTGACCTGCCAACTCTCTTGACCTGAACCCCATAGAGAATCTGTGGGATATTGTGAAGAGAAAGTTGAGAGACGCAAGACCCAAAACTCTGGATGAGCTTAAGGCCGCTATCGAAGCATCCTGGGCCTCCATAACACCTGAGCAGTGCCACAGGCTGATTGCCTCCATGCCACGCCGCATTGAAGCAGTCATTTCTGCAAAAGGATTCCCGACCAAGTATTGAGTGCATAACTGAACATAATTATTTGAAGGTTGACTTTTTTTTGTTTTAAAAACCCTTTTCTTTTATTGGTTGGATCAAATATGCTAATTTTGTGATATAGGAAATTTGGGTTTTCATGAGCTGTATACCAAAATCATCAATATTAAAACAATAAAAGGCTTGAACTACTTCAGTTGTGTGTATTTGAATCTAAAATATATGAAAGTCTAATGTTTATGAGTACATTACAGAAAATAATGAACTTTATCACAATATGCTAATTTTTTGAGAAGACCCTGTATATAACTACGTTTGTGTTGAGTGAACTTAGCTGACTTTATCTAACTACCTGTTGTGTTCAGTGAACTCACCTCACTGCATATGTAACTACCTTTGGGTTGAGTGAACTCACCTCACTGCATATCTACCTTTTCTGTTGAGTGAACTCACCTCACTGCATATAACTATGTTTGTGTTGAGTGAACTCAGCTCACTGCATCTAACTACCTGTTGTGTTCAGTGAACTCACCTCACTGCATATATAACTACCTTTGGGTTGAGTGAACTCACCTCACTGCACATAGCTATCTTTTGTGTTCACCTCACTGCACATAGCTACCTTTTGTGTTCAGTGAACTCACCTCACTGCATATATAACTACCTTTGGGTTGAGTGAACTCACCTCACTGCACATAGCTATCTGTTGTGTTCAGTGAACTCACCTCACTGCATATATAACTACCTTTGGGTTGAGGGAACTCACCTCACTGCATATCTACCTTTTCTGTTGAGTGAACACACCTCACTGCATATAACTACGTTTGTGTTGAGTGAACTCAGCTGACTGCATTTAACTACCTGTTTTGTTCAGTGAACTCACCCCACTGCATATATAACTACCTTTGTGTTGAGTGAACTCACCTCACTGCATATAACTACGTTTGTGTTGAGTGAACTCAGCTGACTGCATCGAACTACCTGTTTTGTTCAGTGAACTCACCCCACTGCATATATAACTACCTTTGGGTTGAGTGAACTCACCTCACTGCATATAACTACGTTTGTGTTGAGTTAACTCAGCTGACTGCATGTAACTACCTGTTGTGTTCAGTGAACTCACCTCACTGCATATATAACTACCTTTGGGTTGAGTGAACTCACCTCACTGCATATCTACCTTTTGTGTTGAGTGAACTCACCTCACTGCATATAACTACATTTGTGTTGAGTGAACTCAGCTGACTGCATCTAACTACCTGTTGTGTTCAGTGAACTCACCTCACTGCATATATATCTACCTTTGGGTTGAGTGAACTCACCTCACTGCACATAGCTAC